>NC_143569.1:40030714-40640000 GCF_054136105.1 Typopeltis vanoorti
AAATTAGGCATCTAAAATCTTCCATCTTCAATAGCCAATAATGTGTTGTTTAGGCATAGCTAGCATCCTAAACAAATCTAGACCACCTAAAAGCAATATACAATGAAAGAAATAACGAAGTGTAGAAATAACTTTTCATGTAGTACTATCATATCCTGTATACCCCTTGGTACATGGCAGGAATTTGATGATGATGAGAAATAACTGCTTTAAAAATGTTATATAAGAATAAAAATATTGTGATTACGAAAGCTGATAAGCGTAATGCTACAGTTATTGTGAATGAAGACGATTACAATAACAACAAAAAAAAAAAAAAAAAAAAATGCAGGATCTCCTAAATGACAATTCTACTTACCAAATTACCGATCAAGATCCTACTATGGCTCAAAAGAAAAAAAGTCTACAAATTATTGAAAGAAGTGACCTCTTGGCTCAAAGAAATCATCAACAAAATAAAACCTGTTCATGTTAAACCACCTCACATTCATGGAGTACCTAAATTCCACAAATCTAATATTCTCCTATACACTACAGTTGATGGCAGAGATGGTCATATTTTGTTGCTCAACAGTTAGCTTAGTTGCTTGCCTGCACCCCCTTTACTGGCAACTCCTCTACTTTTATAAAATATTACTAATAGATATTCGAGAATCAATAAAGCCTAAATTTATCTGATATCTTCCAATTATTCAAATTTATTATATATGCAGGTTATACTACATGACAAGAAAAAATCTACAAACAGATTAATGGTGCTAATGAGACTTTTCTTATTCCTTGTATCTTCTCTACATGTAAATTTGTGATCATCTTTATGTTGGAGCATGGTGTTAGTGATGACTAATCCATGTCCTGCATAAAAATCCAACAGGCAATTACCGTCATTATTAGCTTTGTCCTTTTCTTCAAATTTTCCCAACACATTTCTATATATTCATTTTTTATTCTGATGGTTATATCTACAACAAGGACCAGCTTTTTCTTTTTATCAGCTGACTTCTCTAATGACTCAAAAATTTCTCCCACTTCTTCCTTAGTAGAACCTTCTGTTGGATCATAGGCACAAATAACCCTTATTGTCTCCAATTTCTCCATTTTGATAATTATTTACATCTCTCTCTCTACTGATATTACCTGCCATTCAAGATTATCTTCATATTTGGTGGTGAAGACTATAGCTGCTCCTTCCTTTCCCTGATTGTCATTGCCAAGATATAACATCGTGTGGTTGTTATATAGAAGACTCTCCTATTTTTGTTCTCTTGTTTCATAAATGCTATATCAACATGATATTCCACTAATTCTTCTCCAGTTCCACTTCTTTTCCAATGATTCTTCTTATGTTTATGGTGCTTATCTTGAATTCTGCTGATGTCGAGTTCTCCTCTTAGTTATCTAGCTTAGATCCTAAAGGATAAAGATTCGGAACTGTTCACATTCTCTTTAATGGAAAACATTGCTTGCTAAAGGAAGATCATGTTTTGCAATCTACTTAATTATTAGAAATATTATTAATGGTAAATGCCTGTAGAACAACTTAATTATTATCAGGTGACACATGCATTGGACAAGATAAATGCATACACAGTGGTATACAGTAATCTACCATTTATCTGACCCATTGATTATCGGAATGACAAGTTCTGATAATTGAAGTACAATTACATGGTGACCCTTAAATTACCGACTACTAGAAGTCGGTAATTTAAGAGTCATTATTTTAAAGGTTGGATAAACAGTAGATTACTGTATTTCAATTTTGCAAAAACCTCTGATATACCTAATGACCAGCTGATAATTAAACTGGAGTTGGATAATAGATTAGTGCACTGGATTAGAGATGCAACTGGCTGAACTAATTTTCAGTTGAAATGCCCTAATAAAAGCCTTTGTTTTCCATATGGAAATTTCTCATTTCCACTGGTATGAAAGTCAAGGGTTTTACATTTAAACAAAAAATTACACCATAAAATTAAAATTTAGCAATAAATGGCAATATTTAACCATTCCGCACAGTACTACACAAATCCGAGTTAACATATGAAGCTTAATTGCATCTGTGGTTTGTTGTACCATCATATGCATTTGTAGTTTAAGCCAACAGAGAGTATAATTTCATTGGCTAAGTCCCAAATTGCCAAGCCATCCTCATTCAAAACCGCAGAAACTACAGTCGGTTCTCCACATTCCTGAAAGGCGATGTGGAGGTCTCTTCCCAGTTATTTGGCTTTGACCCTTAAGCAACCCCTTAAATCTCAGTGGAAAACTCTGAGGATGACATTTATTAATTCAGCTAGGATGGTATATGGTGAAGTTGTCTGCAAGGATAGAAAAATAAGAACACCATGGTGGACACAAGAAGTTACCTGGAAAAGAAGAAAGCATACCAAAAGTTACCTGGAAAAGAAGAAAGCATACCAAAAGTTACCAGCAATTAAGTCGGCAGATGCCCTAAAAGAATACAGAGAAAAAAATGTAAGAGAGCTAAGATGTGTGTATAGCTTCTGTAAACTTCTTATATTCTTACCGAAGTCTTCCCATAACAAAATTTATAGGAAGACTGGTGAGAATATAGAAAATACATATTAGGAAAGTGGCAAAATGTTCTGGAGGTTATTGCAGAAGCTTAGAAATGGAGAAAAGAATACTGTAAAAGGAATCAAAGATGATAATGGTGACATGAAAACTGAAGATAAGGATATCCTAGGTGTCTGGAGCAATTACTTTGAAAAACTGGTAAATGAACCAAGCACTGACAGAACCATACTAGAAAACTTTCAAGAAGAATGCAAACAGGAGTACATATCAATACTTGAGAAAAAAGAAAAAGCCACCAAAATCTTAAAATGCTGAACGGCAGCTGGAGTAGATAATATTCAACCAAATGCTTAAAGTATAGGGTGTATAAAAATTTTGCAGTGGCTATGCTACATAATTCAGAGGGCCTGGTCAGAAGGTTGCATTCCCAATGATTCAAATAGAGCTCTCATAGTACCCATCTATAAAAAAGGTAATAAAACTGAATGCGAGAATTACAGAGAAAATTTCTCTGCTAAGTGTTCCAGGTAAGATTTATGCAAGTGCACTTGCAAAGAGGTTGAGAAAGATCATGGAATAGAAACTTGGAGAAGAACAAGCTGGGTTCAGGCGAAATAGTTGTCAAGATAAGATTTTCACTTTTAAGACAAATAGTTGAGAAATCATGGGGATATAACAAGGATCTGTATCTAAGTTTTGTAGATCTGGAAAAGGCATATGACAAGGTGCCCAGAGGAAAGCTTTTCAAAACACTACAATTACATGGGGTGAATGGAACAGAGCAGTACATAGTTTATATTTAAGTTGTCAGTCAGCAGTTAGAATTGAAGGAAATACAGGAAGATGGTTTAATGTAAAATAAGAGGTAAGGATGCACATTATCTCCACTCTTATTTATCATCTATATCAGGGGGTGGGGAACCCCTCGCCCGCGAGTCTATTTCAATTCACCCCTTTGCTGATGTACTTGTATGTACATGTAAATAAAATTTTATAATAATTTAAATTTATTATAATTAAATTTATTCAAATTTAAATATTTAAATATACAAAATCAAAAATAACTATATTACATAAAATATGATCGTTATACGTCTGGCAACCATCAAATCGAGACCAGCCATTAAAATAAAAAGAAATCGGGAGCATTTCTCGCAGGCAAAGTTCAGACTTTCTCTGATTGGTTGCTTCCCAATTACCGCCATGACATTTTCCCACGTGTCAAAACATAGACTTTTGACTTTGTTTTTTTCATGCAGTACTGCGAGTACTGCATGAGAAAAAAATTTGCCAGTCGCCCGCGGAAGTTTTTAAATTAGCAATTTTCGCATTGATACTAAAAAGGTTCCCCATCCCTGATCTATATGGATTACAAGTTTGAAAGAAAGTGGCATCAAGCCTGATATTAGAATTTGAGATGTCAAACTGAGCATTTTGCTTTATGAAGATGATGATGTACTCCTAAGCACATCTAGTGTTTAGAAGTACAACAGTCTAGTTTCCAGGATTCACTAACTAAATTGAATAACAGCTGGAACAAGTTTGGCATGAAAATCAGCAATGAAAAGACCAAAACTATGAAAATAGACAGGAGCATAGAAAACTTGAGCTGCATTCTGGAGATCCTATAGAACAAGTAAAATATTTCTGCTATTTAGGCACTGTTTTTAGTAAAAATGACAGGTTAAATCTGGAAATAAACAACAGAATAAGCAAAGTGGTATGGCAGGTAGCCAGCTGAATAAATTTATATGGAATAAGAGAGAAATTGGCAGGAAAGAGATTCAGAGGAAGACCAAAGTCTAGGTGGATCGATTCAGTTAGAAGTGCCTTAGAATAACAAAATGTTAGATACGACAATACTGGAGTGCTCACAAGTAATAGATTGATTTGTAGAAAAATTGTTGAAAAGAGATTAATAATAATGTATACTTAATCATGTAATGCTGTCATAGTAACATGAACACTCCATGGGGGTATACATATCAGGAAATTGATGATGGTGACGTAGAAGCTTAATTGCTACAGCTTGATAATTTTTGCAATTCTAAAATCTTGCATTTCTTTTATCAGACTAGTATACATAGATGCATAATACTTGCCTATAAAATGCTGATGCAAATTTCTAAATTTAAATCCCCAGGATAAACCACTCTCAACAAAAAGATACAGGCTGAAAATGAGTTCTTTCAATGTTGAATGATTAATATTTCACCTGATGTTGTTTTATAACATTACTAACCTGATAATTTTGTCTTTCATGTGAACTGCTTTCTGAAGTTCAGAAACCATTTGAAGTAATTTCTCTTGACTGCATTCAAAATCTTTTTTTGGCTCTTTGCTGAGATGACATGGAATGTGCACTAATTCGTCCTGAGAAATAAATAAAACAAAATTAATATATTACATGATATGACTGCCAAAACAATACACTAAGAACTGTTCTAAAAGTCATTATAAAACTGTCCATTTTTTTTATATTTTTTATCATATACATCATCATCGTATTATGATCAATATCAGCAGAATTCAAGACTGGCACCACCACCAATGCAAGAAGTATCAACAAAAAAGAAATGGAACTGGGAATCAGAAAAATACTAGAATGACATAATTGGTCTCACAAATACAAAAAAAGTTAAAAACAGATGAGATCCTTCTAAATAACAATATAAATCATTATTATCTTATTATAAAATACAAGGTGTTATATTAAGGCAATAATGATCACGGAAAGGAAGGAGGAGGAAGAGCTATATTATTCAACACTAAACATGAATATAATCTTCTTGAATGGTTTCAAGTAGAGTTATATAAGTTCTAAAGGAGAAAATGGAGAGCAAAACTTATTTGTGCCTATAATACAATGTTTTATTATGAAGTTGAGATATTTTTTTAAGTACAGAAGTTGTTCTAGATCTAAACAGCAGAGGGAAATAAATACCAGACATATAAGAAATGTTTTGGGGAAAATTTGAAAAAAAAAAAAAGAGTGAAATTAATAATAATGTTAAGTACCTGGTAAATTTCTATTCAAGACATGAACTAGTCATTATTATTATTATTATTATCTGAGACCTCCAGGGAGTCAAGGACTCATCGAGAAATCATCCAAACCAGCTATCATACCTTCCCTTAAATTCATTCACACTAGATGCACTCACCACCCCCTAAGGGCAAATTATTCCACTCACTCGCTGCTCTCTGGGAGAAAAACCTAGCTCTTACCTCTTTCTTGGCTGCAAATAAATTTAACTTCCATGGATGTCCCAATGTTCTCTCCCCATCTTCCATATAACGAAAAATTTCATCCATTGATATCCTATAACACTCATTCAAAAGTTTATAGACCTCTCTCATATCACCCCTCATTCTCCTGTTAACCAGGCTGCAATCCATATACTCGCAATCTGTCCTCGTAATCTAAATCCCATAATCCAGATATAATCTTTAGGAGGAGATTTTTTTCACACTTTGCACCCTTTCCACAACTTCTTTATACCCTTGGAAACTGGGAGACCAAATATGCGCACAATAATCCAGATGTGGTCTTATCAAAGCCTTATAAAGAGACAAAATGACTTCCTTATCCTTACACGTCAAGGTTTGCTTCAACATCACAATTATCCTCCGAGTTGTATTTGCAACTTTTGCTATGTGAACTTTAAATTCCTATCCACCAATACGCCAAGATCCCTTGCCTCTTCAGTTTCTTGTAGCATAACACTACTAATATAATATGCTGCTGGAACTCTAGCCATGCCAAAGTGCATAACTTTATGGTTACTAACATTAAACTGACAGCCATTTTCGTTGCCCAAATTTCCAGTCTATTCAAATAATTTTATAATTGCTGAATATCAGTAGTATTCCTGATTTCCCTGCCTATCTTCGCATCATCGGCAAACAATTGCACATCTGATGATAGACCCTGCCTGATGTCGTTAATGTATAGATTAAACAATAATGGCCCAAGGACTGAAACCTGAGGTACACCACTGGTCACCTTAAATCTGGCAGATTCACACTCACTGTATACCACTTTTTGATATGTCTGTCAACCATCCCCTGATCCAAGTCAAGAGTTTATATTTCAATCCCATATTCTCCAGTTTATGCAACAGCCTTTCATGTGGTATCTTATCACATGAAAAGAAAAATCCATCATTATCATTGTGTATCAATTAACATCATGTTCCAACATAAAGATGCAAAAAATTCACATGAAGAGAAGACAAATAGTATAAGACAAGTCTCATCACTATGTTATTATTGATAGTGATATCTTCTATGCTGGTTTAGGATACAGAGAATTTGAAACAGGAAGTGATAACCATTTAGTTTTGAGCAGGACAAAAATGAATTTCATATCAGCTAAAAAAATCAACTAACATGCTTTATTCTGTGATAGAGAGAAGGTGAGACTGTTTTAGCCATATCTAACTTTTGGAGACTGAGCAGCAATCGATGAAGAAACTAGCAAACAAGTGCTGCCATCTCATGGTTCCTAATAGGATATGTTATTATCTGAAATATTGTGGATTCTACAGTTAATTTTGTTGAGTTTAACCAAAGGTGAAAAACCCAAGTTTCCAGGAGAAAAAACCTGTTTGTCCATGCAAGAGATAGACTAACTTAGGAACTGGTTGAAGAAAGGCTCAGAAAAGTTCCTCTAGTGACTAGACTTGGACTTAAGTCTATGTTTGGGCAGCCTAACACAGAGGATTTAAACATCACTTTGAATGAATTTCATATCAAAACAAAAAAATAAATGAAATGAAAAATGAGTCTGAAAGTAAGAATCAAACATTTGGAGACTCAGTGGTAGATTCTAAAAGAAAAAAAAAAAACACTCATTGCTTCATTCAGGAAAGAATGTGGTGAAGTTGTTGAAAAGAATAGAAATATCCAAACTCCATGGAGGAACTCAAGAAGCTGCCATGGAAAAGAAGAATAAAGCATATCAAAAATTTCTTAGCAAGTAAGTCAATATATACTCTAAGAAAATATAGTGAAAAAGTTTAGTGGAGAAAACACATGCCTAGAGATAATATTTAACTAAATTGATTTGGCTAATTAGATTAAGTTTAGATTATTAGACAAGCAATGCGGTTATTTTCCACTGATTAAATACCCGAGAGATCTCACCTTTTGAGAAACCAATCAGCTATACTGATTTCAAAATTGTAGCTCCGGTCAGATGGGCAACCCACAATAAACTCTTCATAAAAGTCCGAAAGATCCTTTCTTTTTTCCTTTGTGATCAACTGATTACTGACCAGCAGCATTTTTAAATAGTTGCTGGTCAGTACATATAGTGATGCATGATCAAGTATTTTGCATATATGCTGCATAAGTGATGTTTACTTACATATGCATAAAGATTTCTAATTCAGTGGCTAGTATGTGTACTTCAGAAAAAAAAAGGAAGAACGTCTAAGAACTGTCTGGAGGAACATATAAACTATGTCCATTACCTGAACTAGAGTTGCTCTGGTGTAATACACTATGCCATGAAGACATAATCACTGAATACAGTGGGGTAAAACCTACCTTTTATACAGAAGCAGATATAAATCAGAGAACCTATTTCTAGAATCTGCAACAGCATTATAATATTATCTAAATCTTAAGAAATTCAGCTTCCTCACTTTACTAAAAATCTGGGAAGCCATCACATCGAGACATTCAGGAAGAATTCTTAACAATATCAATAGTGGTACTCAAGAATGTTGGGCCTGCCTCTTAGTGTGGTGACTTATACATATCATATTAGGCTATTTATTTAATAGGACATTGATATAAAATCTATGAATTCATATTATACAATTAATTTAATAAACTGAAGTTACAAACTTACATTACATTTAACGACCATTTGAGTGCTGATAGAAAGTTGCTTTATAGAAGGGTTATAGTGTGTACATTTTAATGCTACACAGGCAGCGCTCAAATTATTGCTCAATCTATTTCTCCCTTTCGATTTGATATTATTTAAGGCAGAAAATAGTTTCACAAGAGTATGTAGAAGAGAAAATTGTTAGAAGAGCTTTAGAAAAGATTTTAAGATTGGTTGATATGTTGTTCATGATTTTTGGGGCTGGTTTCGTTAAAAAAAATTTTCATTCTTGGGAAACACTTAAAATTGTTACTTTCTAAATCACGTTGAAATATTTTGAGTTTATTCTTAAAGCCAAAACCTACCTTCGCCTTAACTGAGAGTGATCTTATACGATTTATTGCAGTTTTTTCATCAGAATACCAATATTTTTCAACATCCAAGGTGTGTCACCTGAAACCCTCCAGTGTGTCAGTGCTGACACATGTGTCATAGGTTTGCCATCACTGGTGTAGGGCATGTTCTGTTGGTACAGAATAGATCCTCTGATATTGCTGGAAGGTTGGGTGTCCTCCAAGGAATATCTGAACATTGTTTCCGATCAAGTCCATCCTGCAATGTCGACTTTTTATTCAGAAGGTGACGGTCATTTCATGGATGACAATGCAACTGTTCATTGTGCAAAAATTGTTTTGCAGTGGTTCAGCGAGCATAACAGCAGCTTTCACCATCTTGCCTGGCCGCCACAAATCTGAACCCCACTGAGAATGTAAGGGACATGTTAGAAAAACATATCCATGAGCATCATAAACTTCTATAAAATCTTATCTGGAAGGTGAAAAATGTTCTAGAGGTTATTGAAAAGCTTAGAAATGGAGAAAAGAATACTATAAAATGAACTGTCAGAAGTGAGAACCATGCTGGAAAATATTCGTGAGGAATGCAATGAGGAGTACAAATATAATACTTGCAATAGATAAAGCTCAACAAACTGAGATGTGGAAAGGCAGCTTGAGTAATGATATTATTATTATCTGAGGTCTCCAGGGGAGGGGAGGGGTGTCATGGACTTAATGAGGGAGGCTATACATCACCCAAACCAGATGTCATATCTTCCCTTAAACTCATTCACATTAGATGCACTCACTACTTCAACAGGCAAACTATTCTACTCACTTACTCACTGCTCTGTGAGACAACATCTAGCTCTTACTGTACGCCCACAGATGCGAGACCCTTCGACACTTCTGCACATATCAAAGGAAGGAGAATCCATTCCGACATCCCACAAAACCCACAATGGGTTTTGTGGGATGTCGGAATGGATTCTCCTTCCACAATAATAAACACTCAACCCACAATGGGTTTTGTGGGATGAGTGTTTATTATTGTAAGTTGGAAAATTAGCTTTTCTTTTATAAAAATTCTAATTCTTAAAGTGTTAACTATTTTGTTTGTACAACAGTTGGAAATTTTATGTCTAAAGTATGTGACTTCGAATGTTGGTGGCCAATTCATGCATCCTTTATTTCTTTCTCCCATTCAGCATGAATTGATTCTTCTTAGCACAAAGCCAAGGTCGGCTCTACGAAGTGTGAGCATGCAATACCCTGTTTCTTGACTGTAAACAAATTTAACTTCTACCAATGCCAACATGTTTTTTCCCTGCCTCAATACAAAAAAAATTTCAACAGATGATATCGTATAACACCTATTCAGAAGTTTATAGACCTCAATCATATCCCCCCACCTCTTTAGTGGGGGAGGGATATGTTTATAGATTTTATAGAGTTTATAGACCTCATTGGTCCCCCACCTCTTTCTCCTAGGAGAAAGAGGTGGGGAACCAATTCTGCACACAGTAATCCAGGTATGGTCTTAAGGCCTTGCAAAGAGGCAAAATGACTTCCTTATTTTTATGTCAAGGTTCACTTCAACATCACAATTATCCTCTGAGTTGTACTTGCAATTTCTGTATGTGACCTTTGAACTTCAAATTCCTATCCATCATTATAACGTATGCCCACAGATATGAGACCCTTCGACACTTCTGTGCATATCAACAGAAGGAGGATCCATTCTGATAGTAAGGTAATCAATCCGTATTGTGGAATGAGTTGTTTATTATTACACATCAGAAAATTAACTTCGCTTTTATGATCATTGTAGTTTTTAAAGTGGTAACTATTTTACTTGTATAACAGTTGGAAAATTTTACCTATGAAGCACGTGATTTCGTATGTTGGCAGCCAATTCGTACATCCTTCATTTCTTTCTCCCCTTCAGCATGATTCGACTATTCTTGGCACAAAGTCAAGCGAAGCTCTAGCAAGTGTGGGCGTACTATACCACGGTCTCTAGCCTCATCAAACCAAAGTGCATAGCTTTACACTTAGTAACATTAAACTGATAGCCATTTTCATTTGTCCAAATTTCCAGCCTATTCAAACTATTTTGAAAGTGCAGGATCTCGGTAGCATAGCTGATTGCCCTTTCTCTATCTTTGCACCATCAGTAAACAACTGAACATTTCTGTTACATCCTTCCTAATGTATAGATTGAACAACAATAGTCCAAAGACTGAACTTTGGGATACACCATTGGTCACTTTAAATTTTCACAGATTCACACCCATTGTATACTGCATTTTGATACCTGTCTGTCAACCGTCCACTTATCTCAGTCAAGAGTTCATATACCAAACCCATATTTCCAGTTTATGCAACAGCCTTTCGTGTGGTATCCTATCAAATGCCGTAGCAAAATCCAACAGTATCATTATGTATCTATTCCCTTTATTCAACTTGTCTGTAACATTGTTAAAAAATGAGCAAGTTGTTAAAACATGACCTCCCTTTAGTAAAGCCATGCTGTTTCTTGCAGGTATAGCTTGTCTGTCTTCACCACCACACTAGGGATACTGATAGATCAGCAGTCAGACACATCAGTTTCCGTGCCACCCTTGCATAATGGAAATATAATGCATTCTTTCTATTCATATGGTATCTTGCCTGAGCTCAGACTCAAGTTATACAAACATGTCAAAGGCCTAGCTAATTTGACTGAGCATGCCTTCAGCATATGTGCTGATATTCCACTTTTCCCCATTGCTGATTTATTATCCAGGTTATGCAAAAGCTCTTCAACCTCACTTTCATACACCTCTAACTCTTCATCCAATGTAGTAGTCACAATGTGCACCATGCTACATACACCTGATTGATATTATCTTAGCAAAGTGAGCACCCATTGAACAACCTCATTGGCTTCTAACACTAGAGTACAACTGCATTCAGCAAAGTTATTCTTCTATATGCATTATTTCTTTTACTTGTGGCATAACAATAAAATTGTTTTGGATTGCCTTTAGCCTGCATAGCCAATTTCTTTTCTTACTCTGATTTGGCTTTTCACACAATACTCGTTATTCTGGCCTGCACTTTATTTCATAACTCCACTCACTCTTATTCACATGATATTCCTTCCTTCCATGTGATCTTCTTATGGATTTCTTGCTTAATAAGGTTACATGCATTTATTTCACTGCCATGCTTTCCTGGGAAGTAGCTAATTATGTTGCTGTTCCAATTAAGACAGGTTATATGCTGAACTACACTAGAAATTATGACTAGCTTAGGATAATACTATCTCTGTGGTCCCATGGTATCAGTTACTGAATGGGAAAGATATCAACAATGCATGGGAATCTTAGAAGAAGAAGTGCTTAAATAGATAGTATCTGAATGTACTCCTAGAGTTTGAGGGGGTAGGGTACATTCAGATACTATCTCATTTATAGCACTTCTTCAAAGATTCCCATACATTGTTGATATCTTTCCCATTCAGTAACTGATACCGTGGGACCATAGAGATAGTATTATCCTTAATCTGGTCATAATTTCCAGCTTCGTAGTTCAGCATATACCTTGTTTTAATTGGAACAGCAACATAATTAGCTACTTCTCAGAAAAGTGCATGGCATGGTGACTGTCACCAACCGGTGGTAAAATAGTTATATTCTTAACAAAGATTCCTTCTGATGCTATGAACAAATCTAACATAATTTGACACCTCAAGTTCCTTCTTTCACATGCTGCTTGATAAAGTTGTCTCGCAACAATTCAATAATATTCAATCCAATATAGCCTGTTTCCACAAATGGGGCTCTGGGATGCCAAACAATCACTGCTGTCACAAATATAATCTTCCCTAGCTGAAGGAAATACCAACTAGACCTCTAGCTGATAGATGTCTTTCATCACCTGGTGAAATACTCACCATGGTTATTGGAGGCCTGAAGTGGCTTGCATCCATCTTTGGTTGCTAGAGCAAGTGTTCTGGTTTCTATTCATCCTCACACACACACTTCCCCATGCAGTATGAATGATATCCTCAAATGACATGCCAATCACACTGTAGGAACCAATACCCTTTCCTTCAAAAGTATAGCAGTAAAACAATTCTGGAGGCCAGACACTAGATAGTGCATGGGATTGAACCAGATAGTAACAAACTTGGAAGCTTCCTGATCAGTTAATGCTAAATCCTACTGTTACTTAGTTTACTAGTTTGTGACTGGATGGGGGGAGAGAGAGAGAGAGAGAGAGAGAAAAAAAACCAAGTCTGGTAGTTTGCAGGGAGGCATTATCAAGGCTATGTATAGAAAGGCTTGTTTTGGTAATCTTTCTGTTTTCATTGTTTCAACATGTTCCATCCATTTGTGCTTATATTTTTTAATTTTTTCTATTACTGATTCCTGGTTTAATTCTTTCATAATTTCTTTGTTTCTTTTGTGATCAAATAAAGTATACTTTGCAGTTTTTCTCATAAACTTCATTTCTGCTGTTATTAATCTTTGTCTTTTTGTTTTATTGTCCAGATTTCACTTCCATACAATAGGACTGATAGGGCTATTAGATATTGTATACTTTGTATACTAAATGTATTGTATACTTTTAGTCTGGTTTGTTTTTGTACAAGGTTTGGTTGAAATATAGAGTTAATTACACCTGTTATTTTTAAATATTTTGCAATTTTTTAGGTTTATATCTTTTTCATTTTCATCATAATCATAGTTAAATTAATTCACCTGTTCTAAAATCTTGTTATCTATTACTATTTTAGTTCTTACTGGATCTTGTATATTAAAGACCCATTTTTGATTTTTCTGTTGATATTACCATTCCATAATCTTTGTCTATCTCATTTAAATTTAAAATACCTTTCTGTAAGCTATCTTCAGAATTTGTAATTATTGTATGGCCATTGAAAACAAGCCTTAAATTAGAAACCATTAGGAAAAAGAAAACCAGGACATCCTCTTAAGAGATTAAACGATAACTTCTAAAGCCAGAACAGGCCACTTTAGGTCTAAATCCTTGATAGGCATGATGATCATGATGATGTATAGCAACATAAATGATATGCACCCACCACTTACAATCATCTAAATCAGAACTATCATATATTATTGCATATAATGCAAAAAATTTATGGTCTAAAGTTAGGGGTTCGCATTATATGCGGATCTTAAAAAATATAACATCTTATTAGACTTGCACACACAATATATACTACCTAATCAAATACTACCTAGTCAAATAGTGAAGTCATCCTTCTTGGGGACTTAAGTCTACAACACAAACTGGATTCTTTTTTCCAGTTCTACTGATCTAGCAGAAAAAGATGCCAAGGTATTTGTCATTAGCAATGCCTTAAACACATTGTCAATCTCCCTACCATAATACCAAATAATCCTCTCCAATCTGCTAACATACTTCATCTCTTCCCAACAAGTTCCCCTTTCCAAATATGGTGGATATCAGTTCTCCTCTTGGTAACACAGACCACAACCTCACAGATGTCTCCTCACAGATGGCCGCCATAAAACAACCTTCTTGGATGATCTCTGTGACTTCTACTGTTCCTTGCCATGATCAACTACTGCTTCAGTTCTCCTTCACTCAGACTGAATAACAGAAATCATCCTCACAGAATAAAGGACTTCATTCCACCCCAAATCAACAGCCACTAGCCACTATCCAACCATTCACAAAAAAGTGTGCCAATGAAGTTAAAAAAAAAAAAAAAAAAAAAAACTCTCCATACCACAAATGGCTTAAGACCAAAATTCCAGCTTCTCACTCCACCCTTATACAGCAGCTCACAACATCAGTAAAAGAATCATCATAAAATCCAAATCAGACTACGAATGGGCCAAATGCTGTCAACTTGCTTTCTGTCCAAATGACAGTCGACTTCTGGTTCCTTGCCAAGGCCACCGGGCTCAACTTTTGTCCACCCAAGTTTCCAACACTCTCGCACCCAGATGGTGCTGTAGTCACTTCATCTAAAGATAAGGTCGACTTACTGTCATCACGCTTCTCTTCCGATTCTTCCTGCAAGGATGATAAGGCAAAGATCCTCCCACTTTACCAAGAACTGCTCACTCCATGCCACTCATAGTTTTCCACCAAAAAAGAAATCTGAAGAATCCTTAATCCAAACACAAATAAGGCTAATGGTATCCCACTGCTTGTATTAAAAACTTATATCCCAGGACTAACATTTATCATCTACCCAACAACATGGATAAAGGCCTACATCTAGCCCATTCCAAAGAAAGGTGATAAAAGTCAACTAACAAGCTACTGCACAATTACCCTCACTTTCTATTCTCTCAAAAAACAAGCTATGGAGAAGGTCAGATATAAAAAAAAATAAAAATAAATAAAAGAATCATTTGAAATATACAACTTGCACCACTCTCCTCTATACCATCACACTGCCTATTGTTAACTTAATTTTCTTCTATTAATCATGCTTTTGTAACAATTTCATCAATTAAGCTGAATTGCTGATAATGTACAATGAGGATGAAGAGAAAATTATGACTAAAAATTTTTATAATAAATAGTAGTAGTCAGGTTCACACACAAGCATACTAAGATTATGTTTATATTGTAGTTATGTTCCTAGAAAATGCTGCTTAATGAAAAAACATAAATCGCAAGACATTTTGCAATAATGTTAACATAACATAGGTTACACATGGTTTTCAGTAGTTAACTTGGGTATTGTAATTTGTTTGTATTCTTTTTAAATAAAATAAGATGCTAGTAATACAGACTAGGGAAATATAAAAAAATATGGCACTAAATAATGAATTTAGTATGTTAAAGCAATATTATTAAATATTTGACAGGTTCTTTGATTTTTTTGGAATCTTTCATAAATGTGAGACCTGCAAAATAGATTACCGACAGAGTATGCAGCATGCTGACTGTGCATTCACCATACTCATAGCACTTTACACATAATTTCATGCATAATGAAATAGCTTTAGAACTTTTTTTTTTATAATTCAGTTTTAAACATTCTAAAACAAGCTCTTGTTTTAGAATGTTTAAAACTGATATATTTAAATTTCTGCACCTGAGCATTTGCTAATATTCATACCAATGGTATTGCATAAATTTTAATGATAGTTATTCAATTACCCAACAGAATTATGCACTTAAGTAGCTTTTGAATTTTGTTCAGTCACAGGATAAACCATTCAGCGCCTAGCAAAAATACTAATTTTCTAGGAGAAGAAGAGAAAAATCTCTCTCTTTTTCTGTCACATGTGTATGACACCAAAATATGGAAGAAGTAAAGTGCTCTGAAGCAAAAACAGGCAAATCACTTTTATGCAGTGATCATTATGCTTTCATTGAGCTATACATTCTACTATCAGTGCATGTATGTCTCTACCTAAAAGATTAAAATAGCATCTCTTATTAATGAGTTAGCAAGAAATGAAATCATGTAAATATGGGAAGTTTCTAAGAGTGAAACCTGCACATATATACAAAAACATAACTCAAAGATCTGTCTTCAATTATAATATGAATGTTAATCATCATACAGTAGACTCTCGACTATCCGGAGCCTGGATTTTATCACGGAGAATTATAATAATACAGTAATTCTCCGTGATAAAATAAGGAATACGTACTGTAATTTACTTTGCCAAGGATTTATTGCAAGTGGGCGTCTGCTACAATCCTCCTACATGCTGTGTGCATAACACAAGTTGAGACATGCAAAGTGCGGATTTCCCCGCTTCGTCAGTTGTGTATTGGATGTCCACAAGTGCGGAATACGTTTGCCACTGTTCCTGGTTACGTTAGTAAATTGTTAGAAAAGAGATTCGAAACATATCACTTGTAAAGTCTAGGAAAATTCTTTTGGACCATGAAGGTGGAATTTCAACCTTGAAACCGAAGTGGAAGATGAAAACGATAAACTTGTTTCATTGCTCAAAAATGTACTGAGCTGTGACGATGTCAATGCAGAGGACGTTACAGAATGGATGTCAAACAACGAAGTTGATGAAATAACTGACAATGATATTGTGGAAATGGTGACACAGGGGGAAGAAGAAGAGGAGGCATCCTTAGATGACAGCAAAAATCTCATCCCATATTTGGAAGGGTTCAAGACGATTGAGGCAGCGCTGCAGTACATTAGTGAGCAGAAGGAAGCGACGCCAGCTGATATCATCTGCTTGCGTAAGTGAAGGGACATTGCGTCGCAGAAGAGGGCTAAAAGGGTGAAGCAGTCAAGGACTTTTTCAAAAACTAAAAACTGTAAGTTTTGACTCTTTCATCTTAGGTCTACCTTTTCACATTTGTGTGAAAAGGTAGGCCTAGAACTCCAGCCTATCCGGCTTTTGTGTTATCCGGCCTGCCCTTCCACCACATTAGGCAGGATAGTCGAGAGTCTACTGTATTTCCAAATATTTTCAATTGCCACAGGATTTATTCTAATCATTTCATACAACACAACATATATTTTCAAAAAAACACCTAGGGTTTCTTACCTTTAAGCATTCCACAAGTTTAACTAAATTATCACACTTCTTTTGAATATCACTTCTTTTTCTTTCTGAAACATGACGACAGCTACACCCCGTCCTTATATCCTAAAGAAGAAAATATAGCTTTCAGGATTAAAAAAAAAATAATAATAATATCCACCAATGCAATGTTAGATTCAACTGGTAGTGCAAGAAAGCACAAACAAACTTTCTGCACACAATATCTCTACAATGTACACAGAATACTGATAATGGATATTTCTCAGAAGATAAACTAGTTTTAAGAGTATTTATCAAAATGCATGACATACATTATTATGCCTGATGTCTACCAACTCATATGGATTGGCACAATGTGTAGACTCTAGCAGTAACTTCATGAAATCACTTTGGGCAATAGTGCAATTTGGAGTTTGAAATTTGCACTGAATTCAGTTTGGTGCAAATCTGAAGTGAAAACTGAGTCATGAAAGCTACAAATAAACATGCAATTAAACTAATCAGTGCACAAATGAAAAACAGACAGTGTAAAGCATTACCCAAACTCACAGGTACCGTACATCTTCATAAACAACTGAAGTCAGATGACTGACAACATACAGGACCGTTCAAGATGTGAAATGGTTTCATAAAAAATTCAATGCAAATCCTTTGGTAATGCAGATAAAGACAACACAAGTAACTTTTGTGGCTATGCAAACATATGTAGAAAAATAACAATTAATAAATAAATTTATACTGATATCAACAATTAGTAATTACTTAAATTCTCTGTGGCATCACTATCATTTCAGGATATTCACCCTCAGGAATGTACAATAGGATCCAGTGTTAAGGCTTAAATTCTGGGAGAAATTCATGTTAGAGGCTTAATGCAATGAAACAGCACCGAGAAAGGATTAAAAACAGTATTTAATTCTAATATTTCATCTCAGCCACAGAGATATCTTCAGGTAGTTCAAGAGATTTGTAACACATAAAGGCAACACAAACTAAGTGAAACATGTGAACAAAAGAATATACTCCTAACTAGATGAGGTGCCCTCTGTTGGCAGCATTTGACAGCCTAGGATATACTGGGATATTGTAGTTTTAGTGTTTACCATATTTTGGAAAGGTTTATGCAACTGTATTTATTCATCTAAAGAAACAGAACTTTGGAACTTTCAAGCCCCACTTGAAACTAGCTACCCTTATTATTATTATTACATAACACCTCCAAGGAGTCCAAAGACTTATCAAGGGAGGGCACCTATAACACTCCATCTCCACCACTCAATCCACCAACTACAGCGAACCACATCGTCTACGCCAACACCATCTACAGCCTACCATTAGTATTTCCACAGATAATCACAAACGTCTATGCCGATGGCAGGATTTGGACCTGCAGCCTTTTGGCTGAAGAGTGGATATACTAATCACTCAGCCAACCAGACTAGGAACAGGAAACTGAGAGAGAAGGACCAACTCTCTTCTCTCTCAGTTTCCTGCTCCTACAAGTTGGCCTACTATGAACAGACAGGAAGATCAGCCATCATAGAATCATAGAAGAATATAAAAACTACATCTGCAGTCATTACTATGGTCAATTAGGCCTTGCAGATCATGCTTTGGATATGGTTCATAGAATCTTGGAAAAAGACCACCATGCTCCATTGCAGTAAATTTAAAAGCAAAAGACTGTTTTTAGAATCTGCAGCTGCTCTCAAAAATCAGCCAAATTTGAATAAATATGGTTGCATAAAACTTCCAAAATATGGGATACGTTAATACTTTGAAATCCTAGGCTACCAACAGGTGTCTAGAAAGGGCGCCCCCACGTAGTTACGACTCTAGTCTTTCTTCCATGTGTTTCACTTAGTTTTGTTACCATTGTGTGTCATGTCTCTTATTGTACCTCCTGAAGATGTCTCTGTGACTGAGATGAAATACTGAAAGAATTAAATACTATTTTTAATCCTTTCTCAGTGCTGTTTCACTCCATTAAGACTATTACATGGGGATACAGCATACTATGAATGATATTCTGCTTGTAAATTTATGTTTTTGCTAACTTCTTATGAATAGTTTTCTTCCAAATTAATTTGTTACTTGCCAAATCTCCAATATTGCCAAATTTTATACTTTCATTTACTAATAATGTTAACCCACCTTAAGAGGAAAGGAGTCTTCTTGGTCTTTCTCCTGCTTTCAAACACCTGTTTTTTGCAAACCTTTTCTTTGTCATTGTTTTAGTGCCTATATCCATACCCAGAACCTTGAAAAAATGAACATCTGCTCATTCATTTTGATGAGTGAGAATTTTTAGTTGAAGAGTAAAAAAAAAAAAACTTAAACTTCTCAGAAGAGAAGTTTAATCATCAGTTTTCTTTATATAATGCAGATTTGGATTAATGTTGTAAATATTTTTTTTAATAATAACTTTTATAAGTTACCTCTATATAAAAGAATGAAGGAGACCATTTTGTGTGTGGACATGTGAAATTTGAAACTCTTGTAAAATACGCATTTTTTTTTTATTTATTCAGTAATTTTAGATTCATTAGTATATTTTCACTATTTGATTCTTTAACGATACTTGTGACATAATGATTACAAATATATACACGTTTACACAAGAATAATATTTAATTGCCAAATATTTCTGAATATCACAGACCATCTTCAGTGGCTACATAGGAATAGTTTTAAAAAACAAGGTGGAATATGAACAATTGATCATTCATACATAGAACGAGCCACGTGATGTCATATCGCCAAGTATTAGAAGAGTAAACATTTTTAGTCATAATTAAAGATATTAATTCAGAAATTCATGTAATAATCTTAAATAACATTAGACTAATATAGGAAATTTACATTAAAAAAATAAATTAATGTATATTATAATTAATATTTTGTAATGACTGTATATATTTTGATATATACAGTCATTACAAAACATTTGGCAAATTAAATATTATTCTTGTGTAAACGTGTATATATTTCTAATATTTTCACTATATTATTGTACTTTTTACTGATTGTATTCATTATATTTGCTAATATATTTTAAGATGTATTGTTAATGACAATAACTAAAGATAACGACAGTGTGGAACCCAGGACTCAGTCTATGATCCATATAACAACTCACATGCACCATCAGTTTATCTCTTCCTGAATTTGGCTGTCCTCTAGTATTACAATGGCTCATCACCTGAATTCATCAGTTAAATGAAGTCTTGCAGTTATACCCAAGAATTTTACTATTACAAAATGTCTTGTTCTCAACCCAGACATGAAATGGAAAACCACTCCAAAATGCTCGTTTTCATGCTGTATCTCATATGTATATGATGATGAGACTCAGCATCACATTTTACATACTGTACCTGACAATTCAGATGTTTTTTCCCAAATCCAAGTTATCATAATTTTTTTTTTTTAATTTTGTTCCTTAATTGGAAACCAACGTACTTATTCCAGATTTCCAGAACATCTTTGTTCTTTTCATATCACCTTTGTAAATCTGATTCCTTCTACAATATGCTTTTGTCTCATTCTCCTAAGTTATAAATTAAAGATACCAAGAAATTATATACTTGGTATATAATTAAATATACAATTTAATTATATATTAATTTTAAAATTAATATATAATTTTAATCCTTTATCCAAGTGTAAGGCAAACGAAGTTTATGCCTGAAGTATCTTCAGGACTGTGGCAACTCATATGTGGACATGTCTGCAAGGGTATGTGCTTTGCATTATGGGATACCAAGGCAAGTGATGTGAAGTCATTAGCTTATATACATGAGTTGCCCCAGTCCTGGAAATACTTCAAACACAAACTTTTTTTTTGCTTACACTTGGATATTATTATTATTATTACATGACACCTCCAGGGAGTACAAGGTACTCATCAAGGGAGGGCACTTACTCTACAACTATTTGTCTCCACCAACTACGACGAACTGCAACTACCATCATCATTCTCATCTATGCCATCTACTGACCACCACTGGTATTTTCACAATGAATCACCAACGCCCATGCCCAACGTGGGATTCGAACCCACAGTCTTTAGGCTGGAAAGCAGATGCGGTAACCACTCGGCCAACCAAGCCGGCAAGAACAAGTTCTCCTCAGCGGGGAATCAAATCCCGGTCTCCAGCGTAACAGACGGGGATAAAGGATTAATATATACTTGCCTGTCTTCCCAGGATCTCTGTTTAACTGATTTTACACATGAAGGTTTAGTTCTTATTTTTAAACTCCCATTTTTTTTTTTCTCAATTATAATTGCATGTTTCACAGTTCACCTCTGAAAGCTGCTTGACACTGATTATTTTAAAACTTTTGTACACATTTTTCTTTTCAGTATATCATCTAATCATATCTTTCACAGAACTAAATGGTGATCACTTCCTATGCCAAATCCCTTATATACTCCTGTATTCTATATCACTATCAACAATAGCAGTTAATGAGACTTTTCTCTTATTTGTTTTTACTCCATATGAATTACTGCATGTCTTTATATTAAATCATAGTACACATGTCTGACAAGAAATGCAGCAGGTATTTACCAGTTACTTTGTTCACTGAGCAGGCTGAAAGGCAAATTCAAGAAAACTTACACAATTAGGGTGGAAGCAAGTGAGTTTGTATAAAGGCGCCCATGAGGTGAGTGAGCGTGAGAATGAGGAAGTGTGGAATCTAGTCTCTCAAGCAAAAATATTGAATAGGATAGTCATGAATAGGTAGATTGAATTCAAGAAGTAAAGGTGGGGGGAGGGGAACTAAAAGGATGCTACAGTTTCTATATACTAATGCTAGAAGTATCAGGAACAAGAGGGAAAAGTTTTTGGTATTGGTTAGTGCAACCTTGCCAAAAGTTATAGCATTGGTGAGACTTGGCTAACAGCAGATGATGTAGCTACAGGGACTGAATGTGAAGGGTTTAGTATTTTCAGAGAAGATAGGCAGGGGAGGTGTACTGCTGATGATAGCATATGAACTGCAGCCAAAAAGAATAGGAGACAAATGAGAGGATGTGGTTCATTTGAAACAATCTGGTGTGAGATTAAGGCCAGTAAGACAAAATATATAGTTGGTTGTTCCTATAGGCCTGGAGGTTCCTGGGATGATCTGGAAAAAAATGCATCAGCAAATTAGTACAATGAGTACAGGTCGAGAAATTATTATGGGAGACTTCAACTATGGAGATATAGATTGGAAGGAAGAAAGATCACATGGCAGGAAAAAAACAATTTATACACTTGCTAAGAGATAATTACTTAAGACAGCATAAGGAAACTAGGGGGGGGGGAGGGTATTGGACCTGGTCATAGGATCAGAAGAGCTATCCATAACCAAGGTGACCACATTGTCTCCAATTGGTGAAAGTGACAATGCGGTCTTGATTTGGGAGATTGTACAACATGAGGAATAAGCTGAAAAGAAGAGGTACAGGGTGTTCGGGATAAATTTGACATATTTATAATTAATTATATTTTTCCGTAAGTTACATGTATTAACACACACTTCTCTTCATTTAAAAGTTTGGACCCTTCTTCATTCATATACAAGATGTCAGAAAGGATGGATAGCTGGAACCCACCTGAATCATGGAAGAGAATAACTTGTATCATGATGATTCGTGCCCGCCATCAAAATAAGGATATTACGACTGCTGCCCAATGCTCCCTGAATACAGTAAAAACAATCAGGCATGAACTAGAGACTTGCAATGGTGACTACGAGGATGTAGCAAGAAGAAAGATCCCTAGCAGACGATCTGATTGCGTTCGTACAGCAGAATTCCTCGCAAATCTGCAGGAACAGGTGTTGAAGAACCCTGGCATTGGAATTCGGGCTTTGTTCGTGGAGTTGCTAACTGTAGTCAAGCCCTGGATAACAAGGGTAGCCAATGGTAGGCCGTATGTATGGCAGCAGGATTCGGCCCCTTGCCACACCTCTGGGAAAAGTCAAAAATGGTTGTCTGAAAATTTCTACGACTTCACCAGTCCAAATGTTTGGCCTCCAAACTCCCCAGACCTTAACCCCATGGATTATTTTGTATGGGGCGCAGTTGAAAAAGACACCAATCGCACTTCCAGTAATACAAAAGCCCAGTTAATGGATAAAATTAAAACAGTTTTTGCGGCCCTTCCCAGGGAGACTGTAGCATCAGCTTGTTCGAGGTTCCGAAGCAGAATTGAAGCTGTGATCGATGCTAATGGTGGTTATTTTGAGTAAATCTTGTTGATAGTATTGTAATTAACTCTGCCTGTAATGTTTTTTTGTCAATTCATTAAATTTAATAGATACAAAGAAGATTTTCTTTTTCCTTACGAAACTGTCAAATTTATCCCGAACACCCTGTATATGTGGAACTACAAGACAGGTGATTATGACAAGCTTAGGAAGAACCTTAAATCTGTGCCATGGCATAAAACACTGCAGGATAAGAATGTTAGTAGTGCATGGAATATAGTTAAGGGTCATCTAGAGGACGCAGTATTAAATTGTATACCTAGGGCAGGGGTGAGGAACACTTGGCATGCATGCCAAATGTGGCACACCAATGACTTTTTTTATGGCATGCCACCCAGGGCTCACCTTAAAAAATAATGAAATAAATATATATCCAACACCTTTGCTGAGTTGTATATTTTAACTTAATAGAATACAATTCTATTAAGTAGAGCGATACCAAATAAAATTGCAATAAAAAAACAAACACTATCAACTGTTTTAGTCCTATTAATAAGTAATAAGAAAATGAAACAAACATCCTATTTCCAAGCCATCTATCTCCACAAGATACTGACATACAAGTTTTGTCCTGTTCAGTTGTTGCATCATTCACTTGGAAGACAGACACGGCATGACTCCTTTACCATAATTTTATATATTTTTTCCTGTTTCCTTTAAAAAACGATAAAAGAATTTATCGGTTTTTAAAGTGTGTGTATATGTGGATTTGGATTTGATTAAATCACAAGTCATTAAAATGTGGATTGGAAGTATTTATTGACAATTAATATGTTTAATTTATTAGATATAAATGCAAATTTTCTTTACATTGCATAAACATAAGTTATTGTTAAAGCTATGTGAAATCAATAGTTAGGATTATGGAGTGTTATCTGCATGTGATTAGATGGCATGCATACCCTTATCTTTCATTTGCATGTGTATAGATAGGCTTATAACTGTACTAATTTTTGGTTTGCTTAAACTTGGTAAGTGTATGCAGAGAGTGATTATGATGAGATTTTCTGAGTCCAAATTATAATTTTCGTCAGTGTCCACATTTTTACACCCAACAATCTGATTTTTATTAAAGTTGAAAGCTGTATGAAGAAAGCAATTATTTTTTATATGCACCTTGTGGTTGTACAATTTTGGTCATTCAGTTGTAATTTACTCTTTCCTTTTCACTTTATTCTCTTCTTGACTTCCTTTCTTTCTTCCTCCTTTTTTTCCACTCATTATCATGTATTTTTATTTGCTTCCTGCCCTTTACAGATTGTACAGAATGTCACAACCACCAGCAAAGAAACAGACATTCAAATGAAGAGGATATTAGAGAATTTAAAGAATACCAGACTAAAAAATTTGGTATGATTAAGAAAGATAATAAAGCATTATGCATTTTATGTTCTGAATCAGTTGTTTGTAGGACTTCTTCTGTAAAGAGACATTTTGAAACTGTTTATAAGAGCTTAAACAACAAAAGTGAGCAAGAACAAAGATTTAATTTCTCATGAACTGAGCAAGACAAAAAATGGTCCGATACTTTGATGAAATTTATTTCAGGTAGGCTAATTCCAACTTAGGTGCTGCTAATTTTGAGGTTTCAAAAGTTATTGCCCAACATGGAAAACCACTCAGCAATGGAGAGTATATTAAAGAAGCATGGCTAGAATGTGCTCCTTGCCTTTTTGACAGTCTTTCAGAAAAGTGAAAATTATTCAGTGCATTAAAGATTTGTCTGTGAGTAGAAAAACAGTTAACGATAGGATACTTAAGTTGGAAAGGAATACAGCAGAATTATAAGATTTGGCTTCATGTAAGTTCTTTTCTATTTGTGTTGATGAGAGCACAGACATTACATCATCAGCTAGACTAGCAATCTTTGCTCGATTTTGTATGGGGGATGAAGTATGCAAAGAGATTAACCTTGTAATATTACCTGAGCATACCACTGTGATCGAAATATGTAAAGCAGTTATGAACGAATTATCTATTCAGCAAATTGATATATCAAAAATGGTATCCATCACAAATGGTGCACCCAGCATGATTGGTAAGGAAGCAGGATTTGTATATCTGTTTGCAAAACATGTTAGTCATCCACTGATAGGTTTTCACTGCATCATACATGAGGAGACTTTATGTGCAAAGCTTGCCTAAAGGGACTTCAAGAAGTGATGTAGACAGTAACCAAGGTTGTTAATTACATTTCTGCATGTGCTTTGAATAAAAGTCAATTTCAGAATCTATTGAATGAAGTGGATTCGGTGTACAAAGGACTAATAATGTAGAACAATGTTCGTTGGCTTAGTCAAGGTGGAAATTGTTTTCCCACTTGGTTATGCTACGAATTACATATTTGGTTTAATCTTTTATCCAAGTGTAAGCACACAAAGTTGTGTCTGAAGTAATTTCAGGATCGGGGCAACTCGAGGCAAAGGTGGTATGACTTCACATCGCTTGCCTTAGTATCCCATAATGCAAAACACATCTCCTTGCAGACATGTATAATACTATGCATTAAGGAAAGGGTCACTATCGAGACTAGTTTCGACCTTTATTGAGGTCTTATCAGTGAGAGCCAGACCCAGAGGTGGTGATACCAAAGTAAAAGGTAATGCAGAAGTCATATTTCCATATACGAGTTGCCAAAAGGTGTCAACACATTATTATTAAAATTCTCTGGATTAGAGATAGTTGATGGAAGTTGTTTTCCACTTGGTTATGCTATGAATTATATATTTGGTTTTAATCTTTTATCCAAGTGTAAGCAAACAAAGCTTGTGCCTGAAGTAATGTCAGGACTGGGGGCAACTTGTAGCAAAGGTGGTATGACTTCACATCACTTGCCTTAGAATCCCATAATGCAAAACACATCTCCTTGCGGACATGTATAATAGTATGCATTAAGGGAAGGGTCACTATCCAGACTGGTTTCGACTTCTGCATGATTTCCACCTTGGTATCACCACCTCTGGGTCTGGCTCCCACTGATGAGACCTCAATAAAGGTCAAAACCAGTCTGGATAGTGACCCTTCCCTTAATCTCCCAACCGGCCAGGACGTATATATATGTCCAGATAAATCTGGATATGATTCTGTAACACCTATTGAAGGATAGCCAACATACCTCAGTATAGTAGGACAAACCGGAATATTCGCTGTCTAATTCACTTAAGAAAGCAGAAAACTATCGCTGATTTAAGCCTCGAGATTTTATGAAATTAATGATTTTTTTGATAGATGTCAACACATTTTCCATGTTTATTACTTTCGCACATAATACTTCTTGATGTATAATGCAATGCATATGATGAATCTTGGATCCGTCATAAATTTCACTTTGTTTTTTTTTGCAGTAATGCCACGAAACCATTGTTTTTTCCGGTCATAGAAGGAGCTCCATCTGTAGCTACAGAAGTTACAAATGGAGAAAATACAATCGACAGAGGTAGATTGTATTTTTGCAGAAGTTCAAAAACACAATTAAATATATCTTGTCCTGTACTAGTGTTATGCATTGGTACTAGTTCCAATAATTCCTCAAAAATGTTGAAATCCATGTTGCAAGCACGAAGAAACACAGCTAATTGAGCTACGCCCCCAATGTCAGTACTCTCGTCACAGGCAATGGAAAAAGCTTCGACTAGATGATTTTGCTTTGATCTAAACACTAAAATTGTCGGCCAAATCAGTGATTCTTTCCGCAACTGTATTTCGAGACAAAGAGATTGTTTGAAAAGTATTCATATTTTCAGGACAAATAATTTCTGCAGCTTTAATTAGACATTTCTTAATGAAATCACCTCCAGTAAAAGGTTGAGTGTTTAGCTATCAACTCCACAAGACGTAGCTTGCATGCACCGCCGCTTCACTTTCTGGTGATACTTTAGTAAACATGAACTGTTGTTTTTTCAGTCCCGACTTGAGCTCTTTCAACTTTTCTTGTCTCATTAATCCCTCGTAATTATCATATTTTGATTTATGTTGTTCATAGTGACAATTAATGTTGTATAAATTTTGGTACACTGATAACATTATTACATATTAAGCAGATTATTTTATTTTTTACTTCACAGCAAAAATACTCCAATTCCCACTTTTCTTGGAAATTTCGATGTTCGTCAGCAATTTTTCATTTATTACTATCACTTGGTTTCAATAGAGACATGCTGAATACAAAGGACTGATAAAAATTAATAATCGTTAACATAAAATAATAGAATAATTTTAATAAAAACTGATATTTTTTCTTGAACATCAACTTACTAGACACTAAATAACTGCACAAATTAATAAGCGTAACGTAAATAAACTGATTTTTCTTGTTCACCGAAAGCGAAATATTTCCTGTTACGCACACCAAACAAGTCAGTTCAAACAAGACTGATGACTAGACATCGGCATGGCACTGGCACGTGATAGTAGGTATATAATCGGCTGGTAGAAATAGTGGGGAAAATGGTTCGCCTGCGTGTAAAGGAAATGCAGCAACACGGCTATATGTAGTAATCACTGTCATTGGCAAACATTTGGCTGGGCCGCAAAAATATTTTGCAGGCTGCTAGTTTGACACCCATGATGTAAACCATCAACATAAGGATGTATTAACAGAAAAAATATCAAACTTACAGAAGAACCAGAAAAATATCCTATGCATATAATTAGTGGTACCAAGATAAAGAAGCCTAAAACAGGTGAGATCTTACTAAATAATAAATATAGGATAGTGGAAAAGTTCTGAAATGTTGTTGGTCTAACAACGAAAAACGAATTTATAACTTCAAAATTATTTCTATTTTTCAACATAATCTCCCTTAAGACAAATATATTTATTCCAGCGGTGCTCCAGCGCCATTATCCCGTCCCTGCAGTAGTTCTCAGTAAGATCTGCAAAATACCCTCTAGAGCTGCAATCACCTCTTAATTCAAAGAAAAACGCTGACCAGCAAGGAAGAGTTTTAGTTTTGGGAAGATATAGAAGTAAGAAGGAGCCAAATCTGGGGAATAAGGTGGATGTTCCAACAATTCATAGTAGTGCATTGTCCTGACGAAAGATGATTTTTTTTCCTTTTTGCAAACTGGGTCTTTTCTTATGAATTTTTTCATCTAGTCTGGTTAAAAGATCGGAATAATATTCCCCGGTTATTGTTTTACCCCTTTCAAGATAATTAATAAACAAAATGCCTTTAGCATCCCAAAACACCAATGCCATGACCTTTCCTGCTGATGGAACCGACCTTTGTCTTCTTTGGTGCTGAACAACTGGCTTCTGTCCACTGTGTTGATGCTGTTTGGATTCTGTTGTGTAATGGTGAATCCAAGTCTCATCCATAGGAATAAATCAATGCATAAAATCAGTTTTATTCTTGTTAAAACGCTCCAAGCACTGTTCAGAGATTTTCATGTGAGTGAGTTTTTGATCTGCTGTGAGCAAGCGTGGCACACATCTTGCGCAAAGCTTTTTCATTTGCAATTCTTCATGCAAAATATATCCTACACGTTCTTTTGAAATGCATATACTCGCCGGTCATCCAATACCATATTGTGCACTTGATTAATG
The DNA here is from genome assembly GCF_054136105.1 of Typopeltis vanoorti. NCBI lineage: Eukaryota > Metazoa > Arthropoda > Arachnida > Uropygi > Thelyphonidae > Typopeltis > Typopeltis vanoorti. The sequence continues at coordinate 40,059,770 of NC_143569.1, forward strand.
ATTTCTGGTGTTGTTACACTTTTTGGAAGTCCTTCATGTGGATCATCTTCAAGGCTGGTACGGCCACATTTAAACTCGGCAGCCCATTTCTTAATTGTCAAAAATGAAGAAGAGTGCCCATAAACTTTTATGAACTTTAAATGAATTTCTTTTGTCGTTAAGCCTTCTTTTACAAAGAATTTTATAACCGCACAATACTCAATTTTATTCATTTCAAGGGATACAGACAAAACTTTTGCTTCAGACAGCTGTATAAAACAAACAACTTGATAGAATGACTTGCAATTTCACATGGATGTTTATGAAAGATATACCAACTTAGAAAAAGGAAAATCTTGCTGATAATGTTGCCATCTATGGTCAAGGCTGAGAACTTTTCAGACCACCCTCATAGGATGCTATATTTGAGCAATTCAACGAAATGAAGAATTAATGATAGCATTCGATGCCAATCGTGAAGATAAACTACAGACACTTCTCGACAAACATAAGCATTCTGCAACTCCTTATGCAAGTCAAAATTTGTGTACGTTGCATTCCCCCCTCTCTTCTCACAACCTTTCATAATAGACTGTTATGTCAAACACATATGCAAAAAAAATAAACATGTAATACAATGCAGAAATATTAAATAGTAAAAAAAAATTATATAGATCCTGCTCAGGCAAACATGGACCATTGTCGATTCTTGCAATCTTGGCACTCCAAAAAATTTTTGGCTGCTTCAGTATCACCACTAGCAGTTTTGCCAGATATGTGAATATGTGAACATTATGAATGCCAGCATGATTTTTAAAATGTGAACACCAACCATTGCTTGCAGCAAATGACTGTGTTCTTTCAGGGTATTTTTCCTTAAGGTCCTCAAAATAAACTTCTTGCTTAGCCTATATTGTCATAAGTCTCAAAGAAACATATTTCTGGATTTGATCTGCTATCCATGTCACAAGCAATTTATTTCTCTGGCTCAAGGTTTCCTTACTTACATTCATCTGTTGTTTTAACATTTCAAATCCTATAACTTACTTTATCTCTGAGACTTTTTATCTAATTTTCTTAGGTAACTCCAACATCTGCAACTATAACCTACTTCTCTTTCCAAAATTAAACTGGAAAAGATTGGTGTTGAAAATTGAAGACTAGGGGAGACAGAAGCTGAAACAAATTCCTGTTCTAGGGACTAAACATAGCATTAGCTACTTCACATTCCTCCTAACAAGTAATGTTATGCTTTACTGGACAGTGAGGTCATCCATCTAAATAGATCTGGTTGGCATTTTCCACCAACTATAGTAGTATCCTTTAAGCAGAAATACTTGCTGAAAATGATATATCCTCTTTGGTGGAAATGGATCATATCTCATCCTTCAGTGTAAGCTGAGAATGAGGTTGAAGTTCTTAAGCCAATCTGTGATATTCCAAACTTTCCTCATAGTTGCCCTTGGTACACCATAGTTCAGATAGTAGGCAATAATTTTGAATACAGTAGAGAATTAAGGCCTTCATTCTAATAAGGATTTAGTAACTTACTTGAAACAAGCTTTTAGGATTAGGTGAGTGGAAGCAGTGGAAAGAAAGACTAAAATCCCCACAGATGAGCCCACTTAGTACCTTTGTAGTGCTGAAGGATGTGAGAGCATTCTGTGGAAGAGGAAACTTCACAAGATTATGATCAGTATTACCAAGGGGCAAGTGACCTATTTGTTATATATGGAAGGAGAACTGGATAGGAAGAGATCATGGGTGTTGGGATAGTGCTAGCTGATATTCTGGTCATTGGATGGAAAATTTGTATTAGATTAAATGCTTACAGCAAATACTTCCACATCTTTTCCAGCTTAATTTTATAAAGAGAAGCAAGTTATAGATGTAAATGTTGAAACTAGGAAAATGAGATCGAAAGACTCAGAGATCAAGTGTGTATATATAAGATTTGAAACATGAAAACAACAGATGAATGTAAGTAAGGAAAGTCTGTTCTCTGGAACAGTATTTGCATTAACACGTTCGCTGCCAAGTTCCTCAGGCATAGTTTGTTACTGCACGCCAAGCACTTTCACTTCTTCAAGGTCAGTACAAGTGATCCCGCAGAGGTCGGTAATCGACATATGAGTATATTCATAGTTGGCTTGTGAGGCTCATATACCAACTAAGAGTATATTCGTAGTTGGCAGCGAACGTGTTAAGTAGTTTCGGACCTCAACCCCCAGCTCTTTAAAAAGAATATCAACAGATTACTTTTCTCTTTAGTTCTGCCAAGATATGACAGATTTGCTATAAGTTTTGTGGCTTCTCATGTATTCAAGGTGTGAGACTGATAATATATTCTCCAACTCTTGCATAAACAACCAAAGCAAATTATCTCCTCCAATACCAAAAACAGTACCACAAGACATGGCACTGTTTTTGGTATTGGATTAAATGATAGTTTATCAATATGAACTCTAGATCCATGGCAGATTTCCTAACCAATATCACCCATTTCCAGATACATGCCATGGAAAGGATTGAAGAAAGTGAGTTCTTGTTCTTCCAGAGCCTTTTGAATATGGTTTAAAAGCTGGCTCAGAAAATTCCATCTTCTAGTCACCTTCACTCTCTGTAACTGGGTAGCCAGTTTTTTTTGGCTGTCAAGTCAATCATTTCTATAGAGCATATTAGTTGCAACTTTTTCTTACAATTTTATTTATAAAATTAGCATTTGACTGTCTTAATGATATCGGAAATCTCAAAAGCAATTGGAACTAATTTCAAGTTATATATATAAGCATATACATCTTTATATGCTTTAAAAAATTTGCTTTACATAAATCGCTTGCTTTCTGCACTCAACAACTGAATTATAAACCAGTTATAATGTGAAAATTAAAACCAGTTAGAAAATACGTGAAAGCATTGTTATCACATATTTTCTGGTACAGTGTTTGTCAGGAATAGAATGTTTTTCACTCTTTGATAACATTTTCATTCTAGTCTTCAGAAAAAATATTGAGTAAAAATTGAGCTATTCCTCAATAAAAACGGATCATATGTATTATAAGTGGACCGCATCTGTTGATCTCCAACAAATACTGGCATATGCTAGTGATAAGACAAAAGAGATGTTGAAAAAAAAAACAATAAACAAAACAGAAAAAAAATCTCACATAACAAGCACAACAAATTGTACAAGACAGTTTGATGCTCCATCAACCCACATGTACTCTGCCATACCTAGATGAATCACCTGATCAGGAATTATTAGTTCATTGGATCAGTCCCTCCCTATAGTTATTTATTGAGAGTCCAAATGTATACAAGTGCTGTTTATTATTGGTTAGTTATTTATATTTTACAAACAAATCCCTTTGTTTCTCATCACAAATGCATATATACATATCTAAAGTTTATATGATCGTATTATTTGCTCCACCCAGCAACTTATAGAACAAAAACATACATATAATATCACAAATGTACATTACTAATATTTCATTTGCCAGTGATAAAAGTATTTCCATTCACGCCAATTCTTTCTCTTGCTTGTAGCGCAGGTGGCTCATTGATGATGGTTCATTTATTTATGCCTTTCAGCAATTCAAATATACCATTCCACTTAATTATTGTTTTCTAATATATCTGAAAACAAACACATTTGTTACCCCCCCCCTCTTCCCGCACACACATACAGATTTGGTTATAATTGAAAAACCCATCACAACATGCAGTGTCCGCTAATATGCAAACACAAAATTGTGGTGGGATGAAGTGTTTTCTCTCATCTTGCTTCACCAGAAGGTCAAGGTGACAGCAAGAGATTTTCAATTGCCCTGATGTGAAGTCGAAGGCATGTCTCTCTCTCTCTCTCTCTCACACATACACATTTGGCAAAGTTCTCCCAAATTTGACAATTTCTTCAACATAACAGCACTATCAGCTGCACTTGTGTTTGAATTCTTTGTCTCTTCACCCCCCACCCTCCAGATATATTATTGTTTTTGAAAAAAAAAAAAAAAAGGTTTTTTTTCCCAAAAAATCACAAATAATTTGTAATACATAAAAATAAAGACACAAATAATAATATGAGAACAGTAGAACAGATAATCCACTGGTCATTAAAGTTCCCGTGAAGAGAAATGGAGGGCTGGCATTCAGGTTTTACTTTTATTTAATGTGATTCTCACTCACAAAAGGTTGTAAGCCTATAGTACATTAGTGCCATGAGTGGACTAAGAGTTTTTTCTTTTTTAAATTAATTTTTATAATTTTTTTTGTATTTTTATTTATGTTTTCTATTTCATTTTTACTTCTCTGCATTGCTGCAGAGAAGTAAAAAAGTCTGAGGAATCAAAGGAAAATAATGTGTACTTTTAGGTAAATAAAAATAAAGCTAACAAATAAATAAATAAATAAAAATAAAGAAACATAGAATATATATTCTTAGCTACTGGTGTTTTTAGAAAAGAGATTACAACATAGCTAATACAATAATTAAAATTAATTATTATTTCCTATATTTTGCCATCAGTATATATAGAAAGGCTAAGGTGTTGTTGGTTATTCATAATAGTACTTCATGATATAAACATTGCCAAGAGAAAAAATATATAAAATTAATGTATTGAACTTACTAATATTTTACCGGTTTTCAACCCAGCATCTTCAGAGCATAAATTACAACTGATGACAAGCTCATAGCACTCATCTAGATTGTTATAGAAACAATTCAAACAGTAACTGGAAAAATAATAAAATTAAAAAATAACTATGGTTATCTGACCTCCGTACTGTTTATACTGTGAAGCATTATTATGAATTCTGCCACCAATCTGGCATCTTCAGAAGAAAAATACACATGTATTATTAGCATTATTAGCTACATATATATAATCAAGACAGTACTGAAGCAAGAAGAGGAAGTACAGCCTAAAGTCTTAAAAAAAGCCATCTAGCGGACATGATTGGATATTCTTATATAATGGGTTAAAAATTTAAGAATAAAAGTTTCCCCACAAACACATCCAATTTTATGAGGCTGGGATTCTATTAAAAAAAAGAGACAGGCTTCTCCTCATTGTTTACCAACATTCCACTTGAAGATGCTTTGGAATTAATCAAGAAATTAATGTTTGGAATTGATCCCTGCATTTCATCCCAACATCTCAGTCCTATTTCAGTTCACTATAAACTCTAGCTATTTTATTTGAAAAAGAAAAATTTATAAACAAGAGATACACTCATGGGCTGTACCTTCTATATATCCATAGTCCTTCCCCACTTCCATCTCTCCTCATCTTGTCAACTTTTTTATTTTCAAAATAATGCTTTAAACTCCACCTTATGCTGATTTACTATTTGGCCATGCTATGAGGTCTCCGTTTGACTAATCACCCTGACATGTTGATTCTGGGATCTATTTCATTTTAGAAGAAAAAAAAAAGAATAATAACAATCTGTCCTTCCCAAATACCTTAACATATCAACCCAGTGGATCCCAGGTATCTACAAGAAACCCACATACCCAGTTACACCATCATCTTTTCAATAGTATGGCATTATAAAAACATTAACAAACAAGACAATAATTATTTGCTTTAATACTGCCTTTGACTATCAAATGCATAACTGATCACTCCCTTTACAAACATGGACAATAGTAAATCTATAAAAAACTACCCACATGCACTACATTTTTTTAAGACACTGCCCACCCTGAAAAGGTTTCATTGTCTTAAAAAATAGTCTGGTTACCTTTTAAGCCACAGGAAAAAAATAGCATTCTTTATTTGTTCCCATTAAGATCAGCTACAATCAAATATCTTTCTACTGTTTATCATGTACCCAGTTGTAATTTTTATTATTATAGCCAGAGTGTCACGACAGCCAACATTAGGATTAAGAACATAAAAGCTATATCCAGTTGGGGGGAAAAAAGTCAAGTGAAAAATAAATACAGGTATGAAAGACTTTCTTGAATTTGTTTCTGCTTTAAAGAACTATACCAACCTCAATAATTTTGGATGTATAAAACTGTGATACATCTCAGAAACTTTCATCCATAGACCTTCAAGCCCAACAGACATGAAAAACCCATTCATGTCCACTAGGTGGCTTCTTTTAAGACTGTAGGCTTTACTTTTTTTTTCATCCTTCTGCTCATGCTCATTCAGTTTTCTTCCTGCTTCCATCTTATACTTAATGGTAGTGTTGACATTCATATATCTTTACCTGTATACCTCAAGCTCCAATCTAATTTAGGCAAAATATAGAAAATAACAATTAACTTATTTTGGCATCATAAAACTTCTCATCTACTTTCTAAAATATTACTATAAGTGCTAACATATAGCATAAAGAACACATGAAATCTCAAAAGAAAAGATACCCACAAACATCATGTCCACAATGGTATTCAAACTTGAGCTAACGCATCCAATCCCACTGACAAAATGGTTTTGTATCTATGATTTTTGGAGTGGTTTTTTTTTTTTTTTTTTTTTTTTTTTTTGATAACCCTCCCATCCATGAAAAAGTGAATAGAAACCTACAATAGCACATTAGTATCATGGATAGAGGAAGAGATAAATAACATGAAAATTATAGTAAAGTGCATAGCTAATAATAATGGTAAGTACTTGTTGACTTCTTTTAAAATGTGGACCAGCCATTCTCATCATTTTCCAACACAAAGAGATGCACAAACTCATGCAGAGAGAATACAAGAAATAAGAAAGCTCTTATTGATTATGTCACTGTTGAGTGTAGGATACCTGTATTAAAATTCTGATATCTCACAAATTATAAATAAAAAAATAAATAATTCAAGTTATGAAGTTTATTATAAAATGCTATTATTTTATAAAGTTGTTATTTAAACATTTGTTTCTTTTTTGCATATCATGAACAAGACATTTTGGGATGTAATTCTATTTTTGGCTATTAAAGTCTTGCTTAGATATGAAATAAATTTATTTAAAGTAGATATTAGAGCTCCTCCTACCCTCCAATGATGTCTCCACCTTGTCTTGGGAGGGGGAGAGGGGTACTTGCATATTCCAGTGATCTTGTGAGCTATATTGGTGGTAGCAGAGCTACTAGCAGGGTATCCAAAGACAGACAGGTCACAGGCAGAAAAAGAGTCACCCTGGTCCTCCAGGTTGAGGGTTGATCATGAGGCTGACAACCACATATTATAAAAAATTAACTAGTCATGATTTGAAGAAAAAGAACCTTTTGCTACTTTATGGTGGAAACAACTCTGATAAACATGAATTTGGAACAGGTTTTGTCATTAGGAAAAAAATGTGGTCATTGCTGATTGAATTTGAAGCTTTTAATGAAAGAGTAAGCAAGCTAAGAGTACAAGCAAATTGGTTCAAAATAACCTTTATTAATGCATGTGCACCTAAAGAAGTTGCAGAAAAGTCAATAAAGATGAATTCTATGAAAAGTTGAAATCCTAGAAAAAGATTCCCCAGCAGGATATAATCATTTCATTAAGTGATTTCAATGCAAAAATTGGAAAGCAAGAAATATATAAAAAAATTATTGGACACCAAATCCTTCATGAAGAAACAAATATATCAATGGAGAAAGATTAATTAATTTGGTCACATCCAGAAATATGAGAAAGAATATACAAACAAACATGGAAATCTCCTGATTATCATACATTCAATCAAACAGACCATATCATCAGTAAAAGACGCAGGAATTGCATTCAGAATATCCAGAACTTCAGAGGAGCTGAGTGTGATAGTGACCATTTTCTAATTGGTGCCATTCTTAAGGTTAAAATAAACAGTAAATATTTTTCATCACATGCAAATCAACTGAAATTCAATATTAACAACAAGATATAGCAGAAGAGAGAAGAAAATATGAGTATGAATTAAAACATAAACTGAAAAATATGCAATTGGAAAAGAGTGAAATTATTGAAAGCATCTGGATTCATATCAAGGATAGCATGAAAGTAGCAGTAGAAAACTCAATTGGAATTCAAAATAAAAGTGTGTAAAAAATGGTTCAATGAAGAATGTGAATTGGCAGTAAAGAAAAAGATAGAAGCACTTGGCTTAATGACCTAAATGATATTCATGCCACTCTGAGATATAAAAGAGAGCAGTAAGGAAACCAATAAAATAATAAGACAACAGAAAAAAAAATTTTTTTTTGTGAATGGATTGAAGAAATAACTTTACAGTAAATAATCCTAGAAAAATTTTCAATGAAACTAAAGACTAAAAAAACAGGCCCGCATACAAAAACAACAGTAATCAACAATGGACAAATACTAGCCACTAGGATGAAATAGCAAACTCCTAAATTGTGATAAACCCACTGTGTCTTTCAAACAGAATACTTATCATACTTATCACCCAGAAATAATTAAACCTTCACTAGATGAAGAAGAGGAAAGTATAAAGCAGGTCAAAGACACCAGTATTGATGGAATAGTAGCCGAACTCATTAAATATGGGGGGGGGGGGTGAATTAACCACTCATATACATAAGCTGGTATATTTAATATGTGAAAAAATATGAAGAGATACCTGAAGAATGAAAAAAAAATGCTAATCATTCCAATATGTAAAAAGGGAAACAAAAATGAATGTGAAAATTACAGGGAAATATTAAATAGCAGGCTACAAAATTTTATCTAATATACTAAAAAGAACCTTACCTTATGCTGAAGAAAATATTAGTGAATATCAAGCAGGATTCCAAAGGAAAAAATCAACAGTTGATCAAATGTTTATACACTTAGAAGATACTAGCAGGAATATAATCTGCAAGTCCATATTTTATTAAAGCATATGATAGCATTCATAGAGAAGGCCTTTGGGGAATATTAGATGAATTAGGAATACCTCATAAGATTTTATTTATTTAGCGTATGGCTCACACATGAAAAGGTACATTACATTAATCCTTAATATATATGGACATAGTAATAGACATATGTACAATAATAAGAAATAATACAGTCATAAAAGAGACACTCAAGAATAGGCTACAACTGAATGTCTAGGTTGATTATCCAGTCGACTGCACTTGGTGTAGCATGGATGAAGTCTGGCAGGTTTCCACTGTATGCACGTTGGACACATTCTGCTGTAATATGATTAATTGTCTGGAGGGGTGATCCACAGTCGCACCTGAGTGAGGCAATCATACCCATTTGTAAAGGTGGTCTGCACATCTGCCATGATTGGTGCAGATTCGGTTAAGGGCAGACCAAGTTTTCCGAGGTAGATCAAAACCCGAAGGTATTTATGTTGGGTTCACTGCTTAATCAAAATTTGCACCACTGACAGCCGAAGCATGGTATTAGCAAATGGAATTAGATCTAAACATTTTGATATTAAGACAGGATTGAAGCAAGAATGAAGAAAAGAAAAAGACTAATGCCTAACCTTTTTCATTTAGAATTAAAAAATGTGTTCAAGAAATTGTAAAAGATACCATAAACAGAACAGTAATATTAGAATATGCAGATGATAATACGTTTTGTTAGAGAAAATGCTGAAAAACATCAAAACATTTAGAAAACTCAAAACTGCTGCTGAAAAACTAGGACAAATCAACCAGGATGAAACTAAATATTTGAATGTATGCAGAAATCACAATCAAGGAAAAAATTATCATTTTACCACTGATAACCTGAAATTTAAAAGTGCCACCTCCTTCAAATATCTTGGAACATTGATTACTCGAGATAATAAAATTAGTACAGAAATAAAAGCTAGAATACATGCCTCCAATAGATTTTATCATTTGCTACATTATTATCTTCCAAAATTCTATGAAGCAGTTAAAACAGAAATATACAAAGTTTGAAGTTTTACAGCTTGGTTGAAACTATAAAAAAAACTATAAATTAAAGATGCCAAGAGATTATATTCTTGGTTTAATCCTTTATCTAAGTGTAAGCAAACAAAGTTTGCACCTGAACTATTTTCAGGACTGGGCAACTCACATATAGAGGCTAATGACTTCACATCACTTGTCTTAGGTATTCTATAATTAAAAATGTATGTATAATGCACAGCATTATATATATCCATAAGGATATGTGCTTGCATTATATGATACTAAGGAGAACACAGTAAAATGCATAGCATTATATGATACTAAGGCAAGTGATGTGAAGTCATTCGACTATATACGAGTTGCCCAGTCCTGAAAATAGTTCAGGCACACACTTTGTTTGCTTACACTTGGATAAAGGATTAAACCAAGAATATGATTTCTTGGTATCTTTAATTTATAGAAATAACACAATAATCATTAGACCTATCATTTTATATGGAGTAGAAACCTAGAGCATTACAGACCAAGATGCAAAAATATTGCAGATTTTTGAAAATAAACTCCTCAGAAAAGTCTATGGACCTGTAAGAGATAACACAACAAGTGATCAATTAGAGAAGATATAATCAAGAACTATATGAATTCTATAGATTCCCACTTCTAGTTGATGAGATTCGAGAAAGCAGATCGAGATTGTTTGGACTGGGTGAGGAGAGAATGGCTAAACAAGCATTCAAGATGAAGACTGACAGAAGACAACCAGAAGTAAACCACAGATGCATTGGGAAAATAATATCCAAAAAAGACTTAACTGAGATAGATATATACAACTGGAATGAAAGAGCTCAAGACAGAAAGGAATGGAAAAAGTTAGTACATGCAGCAAAAAATCTTAGATGTTCAGCTAGCTGAAGAAAAAAAAAATATATATATATATATATTAGAGTTTAATTATAATTTAATGTAACCTGTCAGTTTTTAAAATGTTGATGCTGTTTGAATCTAGACAAATGCTGTTTTTTAAAAATACTGTTATGTTGTCACTTACGAGAAATGCCAATACTTAGGGGAGATGCAAAAAAAGTACCGTATATTATCGCGTATAATGCGAAAAATTTATGGCAAAAAATACTACTTAAAGATAGGGGGTTCGCATTATATGCGGATCCTAAAAAATGTAACATCTTATTAGACTTGCACACACAATATATACTACCTAATGCCTATGCAAACAAATCTACTTGACCCACTCGCATTTGGCGACTGAGCGCGCATCGTATCTGCACATAAAGCTACTTACATTACTAGCATTATGCGCAGATATGATGCGCTCTCTGTCGCCGAATGATAGAACACAGTTAGGTATATCGGTTTAACCACAGTTCATTTTAAATATTATTCATTAAAGAAACCTAGCCTGAAAATGAGCCAACAGAAACGTTCATCTTTTTGAAGCAGGATTTAAATTGCGTGTCGTGCAGTTTGCAGAAGAACATAATAACAGTGTTGCTATGAGAGAATTTGTTGTAGCAGAGAGTAATATTAGACTTTGGCATAAGCAAAAAGACAGTCTTGAAAAAAATCCCCAAAACGAAACGTGCCCATCGTGGAGATATAGCATCCTTTCCAGAACTCAAAGAAGAGCTAAATGAATGGATTTTTGACGAAACGACAAGATGGCATTATACTAACAAGAAATGTAATTCATTTTTGAGCTCTACAACTCAAGAATGGTAAATTCAAGGACACACCAGGTATTTCATCTTTTCTTGCTTCGCCTGGGTGGTTCAACAGATTTATGGAACGCAACACATTAACATTACAACACCGAACAAAAATTGCGCAGAAGTTACCAAAGCAGCTTAAAGAAAAAGTGCAGTCCTTCCATAAATTTATCATAAAATTACGGAAATGTCACGGATATGAACTTTCCCAAATTGGCAATATGAATGAGACACCCATGTACTTTGATATGCCTGGGAATCGAACAGTAAACTCAGTTGGTGAAAAGGGTGTCTTCATAAAAAACAACGGGACATGAAAAAACGCATTTTACCATTGTTCTAGCATGCATGGCAGATGGAACCAAATTAAAGCCAACAGTGATATTTAAAAGGAAGACAATTCCGAAGCATATGAAATTTCCACTAGGTGTCTTTGTTCGCGCCAATCAGAAAGGTTGGATGGATGAAGAAGGTGTACAATTGTGGCTAGATCAAGTATGGAACATACGTCCAGGTAGCTTGTTATGTCAATAAAACATGCTAGTCTGGCATATGTTCCAGGCACATTTAACAGAGGCAAACAAAGAGAAAGCATGTGAGCTACGTACAGACCTAGCAGTCATACCGGGTGGTCTAACTTCCGTTTTGCAGCTGCTTGATGTCAGCTTGAATAAGCCATTTAAAAATCACTTACGTGAAAAATGGAGAGAATGGATGTCATCTGGTTTGGTGAAGATGACAAAGGGTGGGAATTTTCAGAAGCCTGAGATCACCATAGTCACCAGTTGGGTTAACACGTTCATTGTCAATCACGCGACATTGCGTGATGCGAGTTCTCACCGAGCGACCGATCGTGCGTTATTGCGTGGACGTCGCTATCAAGTAAAAAAAATTTGGCCACCACACGAAATTCCAATTTTCAGCTTGGCAATGAACGTGTTAAAGAAGCATGGGATTCGATACCATCTGAAATGATTCAACGCTCATTTCTTAAATGTGGAATAAGTAATTCAATGGATGGATCCGAAGATCATGTCATATATGAAAGCGAGGATGATGCACAACAAATTGGAGAGCATGAAGACGATGACGACAACTGCTACACTGATGACGCAATCCCTACAGATGAATCATCATCATCATCAATAAATATTTCTTTTGTTAATTCGTATTGTATTATTTATAATGTTATGGAACAAGATTAACGGATTGCATTATACGTGGACATGGCATTTTAGGGCTAGTTTTCAAACAAAATTTCTAGTTCGCATTATATGTGGATTGTATTATACGCGATAATATACGGTAATTGCTGTATTCATGCTTTGAAAGCAATTAAATTAACTCAGTATATAAACCTTGTGTAATGAAGAATGTTATAAAGCTTGTTTCATTACAAAATTATAAATGAATATAACTTTCCTGCATTATGAAAATAACTTTGTTGGCATTTCAAGTAAAATGCTCTGTGTGTGTTGAGGCTTAAGTGCTAGGAAGACATCATACTGGAGGTTTAATGAAATATTTACAGCACTAGGAAAGGATTAAAAACTAATTTTTTTTTTTAATGCTTCCAATATTTCATATCAGTCACTGAGACATCTTCAGGGATTACAAATAACTCTTGTAACACGCACTCAAATACCACATAATACATAGGTGACTCAAGTCCTATAGGACTTTAGCGTCACCCACGTGTTTTCACTTAGTATTGTGTTGCATTTGAGTGTATGTTACAGGAATTATTTGTAATGTAATTCCTGAGGATGTCTCAGTGACTGAGAAGAAATATTGGAAGCATTAAAATTAGTTTTTAATTCTATCCAAATGCTGTAGAGCCCATGTAGCTCAGTGGATGTGCCGTTTGCACACCACAGTGCTTGACCGCATGAAGGAAGACTTGCTTTCAAATCTAGTCAGCAACTAGAAGAAATTTTTCTAAGCCTTTTTTCGACCGGTTCCCAAGTTAGTCGATCTCTGGCACGGGAAAGCGAGTTTTTTCTCCTGGAAACTAAGGTTTTTCGTCCCGTAAATTAAAGAAAATCGACCATAGAACCCACATTATTTCAGACATTAAATATATTGTGTTAGGATTAAGGACCACGAGATGGCGACACTTATTGAGCCGTCTCTCTCTTCACTATGTGCCGCTTAATTAGTGATAGCCTTGGGCCAGCTATCTCTGATCAGGTACCAGTGGAGAGTGAACTGCCCACTCAGTCTCCAAAAGTTAGATAGGGCTAAAATGGCCTTGTCTACTCCCCATACGGGAATAAACAAGGTGTTAGCTGATGATGATTCTTTCCAAGTGACTGTAAATATTCCATTTAGGAGGAAAGGAGAACACAGTAAAGAATAAGACTTATGGCATTTTCTGCATCTTCAGTCTTTCTATACTGAAGATAGACATACAGAACAAAAGAACATACAGAAGATATAGATCTTAAAAAAGAGATGTGTGAAGTTTATCAGAGTTATTAGTCCATATAAGATTTATTCAATTAAAACTGAAAGAAACTTCTTTGTTGTTTTCCAGTTCATACAGAAATGGAACCTAATTATAATTTATGATTCGTAACATTGTTTTATTTAAGATTCACAATCCAAAAGGTAATCTGAAGCTCTTGATTATTGTCTTTAGTTATTTCTTCAAATGAAATATGCTGTGACTTTCATATAGAAAGTGAATTATGTTACTGAAGTATTTTGGATGAACATAATATATGATGTGTTCAGTATTCTGTAATTAGGACATAGGAAGAATTTAACTGATTTATGTTGCTATTATACAGAAATTAGTTTTTATGTTAGTTTTTGTCCTGTGTAATTCAATAATAAATAATAAATAAATATATATATATATATATATAAAATAAAAATGAAGGTTCTGAATTCAACAAATTAAGATCTCGAATTGTGTCAAAAAAGGATAACTGTTAGCTTATATAATTTAAAAACGTAGTGTAGAGATGTCACCATACAGCTTCACGGTGTTTATCTGAAGAATACATTGGTGCTCATGCTAAATTATACTGATTTTAAGTTCATTGTATACATTTTTTTTTTTTTTTTGTAAATTAAAGATAATTTTCTTTTGGTTACACAGATTCTGAAGAGTCAATCTTGTAATGAGTTAAATGGTTAATATCCTGTTAAAACTTTTAAAAAATCTTTGAAAGATTATTAAATGAGATAAGCAGTGGCCACTTCAGTGGCAGAAAATATCTAGCAGGAATGCAATCAAGAGTATTGTATATGCATACGTATATGAATACTTAAAGAGCTTAGTTATGCTCCTAAATAAATACAGTACATATCCTTAGGATCATAGTGAATTTATCATCATCATCATCAAATTCCTGCCATGTACCCTCAAGGGGTGTACAGGATATGATAGTACTACATGAAAAAAATTACATCATTATTAATTTCCTATCTACAATTTTCCTCCAAATCAGTCTGTTACTTGTCAAGACTCCAACATTATCAGATCTTATATTTCTATCGTCTAAAGCACTTTGTACCGTATCAATCCACCTATATCTTGGTCTTCCTCTGGGTCGTTTTCCTGCCAACCTGGCAGAGATCAGTTGTTTTGCAAATCTTTCCTCGCCCATTCTATTTAAGTGACCATACCACCTGAGATTAGCTCTGCTAACGCATTCCTGGATGCTGACAATGTCAAGTTCTTTCCTAATATCCTCGTTTTTAATATGATATTGCCATTGATGCCATCTGTTCATGCCTATAATCTTTCTCAGGACTCTCATATCTGTGGTCTCTAGTCTTTGGTCAAGTGTTTTACTTCTGACCCAGCTCTCAGATCTATAAGTTAAAACTGGTTTGAACACTGTCTTGTATACAGCTAATTTAGTGTTCCGACTAATTTCTCTCTTATTCCATATGAATTTATTCAATTGACTTCCCACCATACCAGCTTTGCTGATTCTGTTGTCTATTTCTATATTTAATTTACCATCTTCAGTAAAAATCGCCTAAATAGCTGAAATGTTTTACTTGTTCCACAGGTTCTCCATTCACAACACAGTTGACATTTTCAATGATTCTGCCTATTTTCATTGTCTTTGTCTTTTTATTGCTGACCTTCATACCATATCTATTACAACAGCTATTCAATTTAGTCAGAGAATCTTGCAGACTTGTAGCAGATTTATTTAGAAGTATAACATCATCCGCATAAAGCAAAGAGCTGACATTAACATCTACAATTTTGATATCATGTTTAATACCACTTTCCTTCATAATGTGATCCATATAGATAATGAATAACAGAGGGGATAATGTACATCCTTGTCTCACACCAGATTTAACATTAAACCATCTTCCTGTACTTCCTTCAATTCTAACTGCTGACTTACAACTCAAATCAGACTAAGTATTGCTTGATATAATGTCCCATTGACACCATATAACTGTAGATTGATTAGTTTCTCTCTTGGCACCTTGTCATATGCCTTTTCCAAATCGACAAAACTCAAATACAGATCTTTGTTATATTCCCATGCTTTCTCAACTATTTGTCGTAAAGTGAAGATCTGATCCTGACAACCTCTATTTGGCCTGAATCCAGCTTGTTCTTCACCAAGCTTTTCTTCCACAATTCTTCTCAACCGTTTCTCAAGTATACTTGCATATATCTTACCAGGAACACTCAGTAGGGATATACCTCTGTAATTCTCACATTCAGTTTTATTTCCCTTTTTATATATGGGTACTATGAGAGCTCTACTCCAATCATCGGGAATTCGTCCCTCTGTCCAGGCTTTCTGAACTATGCAGTGCAGCCACTGTAAGACTCTTATACCACCATACTTCAGCATTTCTGGTCGAATATCATCTACTCCAGCTGCCTTTCCACATTTCAAGCCTTTGATGGCTTTTTCTATTTCAAGTATGGATATGTATTCCTGACTGCATGCCTGGTCAGTGTTTTTTACCACTGTGCTATCATCACTGTTTGTTTCATTTGGCAGTTTTTCAAGGTAATTACTCCATACTTCAAGGATATCTTTTTCTGCCGTTTTTATGTCACCTTTATCATCTCTAATTCCTTTTACAGCACTCTTTCCTCCATTCCTAAGCTTCTTCAACAACCTCCAGAATATTTTGCCACCTTCTTGATATTTATTTTCTATATTCTTGCCAAAGTCCTCCCATGACTTTTGTTTAGCTAGTTTTATACAGTGTTTAGCATTCTTGCATTTGTCTCTATATTCTCTAAGAGCACAAGCTGACTTATTTGACAGGAACTTTTGGTATGCTTTCTTCTTTTCCTTCACTGCCTCTTTAACTTCCTGTGTCCACCAGGGAGTTCTGATTTTTTTATCCTTACAGACAACCTCACCGCATGCCTCTCTGGCAGAATCAATCAATGTTTTCTTCAGAGTTTGCCACTGAACCATTTTTTTGCCATTCAGGCTTCTTACGTTGATAGTACCGATCTTTAACTCTGGTGATGTTGAGTTGGGGTTTATTTTTAGATTTTTTTCCAGTAGCTGACTTTTTGCTGTTCAGCCTGGTTCCCTGGCGAAAACAACGGGGACCTTGTTTAACCGGGCAACGCCTCAGCCGGCATGAAATTTTGTCATGTTGTACCATCATTCTATATTTTGGTTTAACCAATAAGAATACAATTTGGTCGGCTAAATCCCAAATTGCCAGTCCATCCTCGTCCGTTCAGTATCCAAGTAGATACCCCACAGGGTGCACCACGAGAAGGTGAGGATTGGACATTAGATCAGAAGCCCTGGTCGGTTCTCTGCATTCCTTTAAAGGCTATGTGGAGGTCTCCTCTCAGTTATACAGCTTTGACCCTTAAGCATAGTGAATTTATTTAGGAGCATAACACTGCACAGATTCTTCATGCAAGTTCTGGAGAAGAAATTCCTCTGTAATTATCACATTGTTTTATTTCACCCCTCCCCCCTCTTTTTTATATGGATGGGTAATTTGATAGTTCAACTTCAATAATCAGAAATGTTACTTTCTGATCAGTCTTCAGAATTATGCAACCACTGTAAAAATCTTCATATGTCTATTACTATAGAGCCGAAAGACTTCCGTTTGGCATGAAGTGGAGGATATTATAGAGCCATCCATATTTTATAACCAAATATATAAACTTAAAAGTTTGAAATTTACCAGAGAACCTTTAGTATAAGAGTTCCCTCATTATATACTACTTTAAAAAACACAAGTTCTGCCAGGAACCATATGTCTGCCTTTTATTGGTACTTAAATTAGGTTTCACTGGTCTGATTTTGAATTGTTAGTTCTCATCAGAGAATAGGCAATTCAGTGTTCAAAAGTACATCACAGGTCTAAACTAAGAGCTCAGTTACAAAGTATCAGTCATAGATTCATTCCAACCTCTTGATATCTGAATTGCCATGGTACACATGCTGCTCCTGAAAGAAAGATGGAACGGAGTGGGTAAGTCCATACCTAGGTGGGAGCCCCATGAGGCTAACCTGTCTCGTGTTAACCTTCTCTGCTCAGGGTTTCATAGGAATCCCCCCCCCCCCTCTAGGGACAATATATTACTCATTGGATCACTTGCTGGTTCTGAAGTTATTAAAGGTAAACAAATGAAAACACCAAACAAATTTGAATTCTGTCATTTCTTAGCCTGCATAGCATTAGTGGTGTGCACCAATACTTTATGAACCAAGAGTTCTCCAAAATGGATTGTTCTAAAGACAGAAATTATGAGATAGAGCTGTAAAAAGTTTCAATTATCATAGAGTAACTTGCTTGCTGGGTTTTGTGCATCCCATTTCCAGATTCTCCATAAATGACTTGAATTCTGTAATTAGACAGATGATGATTTTGATTCTGCTAGTGAATGGTGGAGAAAAACTGCAGAAAACTACGACTTCCTCTACTGCCAACATGGGAACATGCAGGGCCATACTAATACAAAACCAAATACATCTTATTAAAGGGCAGTAATAAAAGAGGTGATTAGCTGTTTCGAGCTGTCCACAAATGGAGCAAGTTGGGCTTTCAGTCTGAAATTTACTGTATTTTATCCACTTCACTGGAAAGTTTCCATGTGCTAACTTCCAAGACTTGAGAATTGACTTTCATTTGGTTGTTAATTATTTTTGTGAATGACTTGTAGTCTATGTTATTGAGTGCAATGGGACACTAGTCGCCTATGATTCTGTCATCTCTGGGGAAGAGATGACAGAATGGGAAGAAATACTGTGTAACTCTGGACAAATCTGCTGATATGTTTCAGTCCGGAGGAATTTATTAAAAAGCCTGATTAGTATGGGTAAGATGGTGTTCCATGTTGCTTTATGAAATTCTATTCCCATTTTCCCTGAGTGTTACTTACTGTGTTCTCCTGCAGCTTGATTTCCTTGATGGTTTTCTTCTCTGTAGTGGCCCAGAATTGCTTTTTGTAAAAGACTGCAAAAGGAACACCCACTTCCCTGAATCACATCCTTACTTTAAAGTTTTCTTCTTCTGCTTTCTTCTCTAGATCCATGTCGGTAAGCTTTGTATCAGTCCAGAGTATGCCATGCCTGATTTCTTGTTGTTGATACATCATCTTAGCTCTTTGTATAGCCAATGAAGCTTCTGATGTTGTTGCAGGCACCTTTCTCCTTCCCAAGACTTGAATTTACTTTGCACAATGGTCTCGGATCTTGGATATAACATGCATGAGTCACAGAACGTGGCAACAACTAGCATTGTTCCAACAAGCATACAGTAACAAACATATCATTTTGTTATTTGGGTTCTCAATTAATGAACAGTTGCGAAGTCAAAAAGACATCTACTTGACTATTTAATTTGGTTGTTGTGTTCAACTTTTAAACACCATTATCCCTGATGATGTAAGTCTTATGATGAACGAAACTTGTCAAGTTTTTTACTCTTTTATTTTTTATTGTTTAATAAACATGTGGTCTCAATACCGAAAACTATCTCCAGGACATGATGAGCAGATGTTCCAGTGATCATACCATTTGGCGATCATTTCAACAAGATGTTGGGAATGGCTAGAGGGAGGGTGTTCTGTGGGAGAGAGGAAACTTGAGCAAGCTAGTTGTAGGTTTCTTTTTAAGATCTTAATATCAAAAAAATGCAAGTATTCTTTTCCTTCTCCAAAACCTTACTGTTACACATATTTTTTTCTCGTCTATTCTATTTCTTTCTGAATTTATTTTTTTATCATTTAATTTATTATCTTTTTTTAAGTCTCCATCTACTTCATTTTACCATTTTTTAATGAAAAAGGGAGAATATGAACAATAATAAAACAAAGGGAGATTATTGTATTTATTTTTATTTCTTTGCCTTTTGATTTCCTCTTCTGTTTTTACTTTAAAAACATCAATATTTGGATAGTTATAATGTGCTCCAATACTTCAACAACTTGGAGTCTGATATAATAAATTGTGCAACTTTCAAGTATGCTCTATAGGCAATGCAAATTGGTTACTTACTGAATAAACAATTGCTTACTAAGAAAGTTTGTTCCTAAATTAAACAAAAATTAATCTTTCTCTCTCTCTCTGTAACTAATATTCAAGCAGTGATCTTATTCTCCTGCTACTGTTTATAACTTAGATTTCTACCTCTGAAGTTTTAACCCTACTTCTGGTGAAATTTATTCTGTGCTGGTGCACGAAACCTAATGTGATTTACTTGCAACTCCACATTTAATTCCATGTCAAAGATTTTAAAGAAGCACTAGCTATTTCTTTCCTTCTTTCTACTTACCTTTAAATTTTCTGCAAGTTTCACTAAGTCTTCATACTTTTTTTGAATTTCACTGTTTTGTCTTTCTGAAATGCTGTGATGATTGCCCATCTTAATTTCCTGAAATTCAAAGAAAGAAATTTCAGTATATGAAAAATGAATGGTAGTTATTATATTGATGCTGTACAGTTTATAATATTTTATTGATATATAATTGAAATGAAATGTTGATATATAATCAAAATGAAATATACTGATATATAATAGTTTATTGATAGCACTGAAATTCAACAGCTTATCTTCATACCACTAGGGAAAGGCACTGGTTATGGAAGATCTTGAAACTAAGAACAAATTTACATACTATATTTTGTGCAAACCAGGAAGAAACAGAAAATTAGGAAAAAAAATATTTTATTTATGTTGACCCACATATGAAAAGTTGTAACATTCAGATATCGCTACCATGTGTGGGCAAGTGTTTAAAAGGAAAGAAGGAACCTGTGATGTGCTTCTTAAAAAGCTGTAGGTTATAGTCCTTAGAAAAACTGTCTAGAGGACAGTCATTTTGAATCTACTTGTATATTGTAGCTACTTGTGTTTGACAGGCTTGGCAGAAGGAGAAAAAAATAATGCAAACAGTTCAGCAGAACAATGCCTATGAAAATACCTGCAGGAAAAACACAAGACAAAAACAGATTCTATGAGAAATGAATGGGACGAGTCTGTGATGGATAGGGTGGGAGGCATCATTACATTTGGGATAGCATAAAGCATTTTCAGAGAGACTTTTCATGTGCTATCTCCAATGGGAGAATAGTAGTATGCTAAAGTCAGGTACATGTGGGATTGTATGAGGTTAGCAGATGTCCAAGTGAAATGTCATAAATGGAAAAGAAATGTGTTTATTCCAAGAAAGGTTATGGAAGTGTATGTCCAAGAAGAAAAATCTCATTTTCTGGAAAACTGGTAATTATCATAAGAAAAGTGAGATAAAGTGAGATCTTTCTTGTGAAAAATAAGAAAAAACTGTATTTTGATAGCAATGAAATTCGACAGCTTATCCTCATGCCACTAGGGAAAAGCACTGGTTATGGAAGATCTTGAAACTAAGAACAAATTTACATGCTAAAATATTTGATAAATGAAAAAAAAAGAGGAATGCTGTGTACTTTCATCAGCAAAGCTATGGATAGAATCTGAAGTAGGCTGAGAAAGCTGTTAATGTAGAAGAAAGAATATGTGCAGAAGAGCAGCATCCTGGGGTTCCCAATATCATAATTGAGAAAATTCAAAGAGACAACTCCATTAAAGACCAAAGTAAACGATACAATAAATATACAGCAAATGACCTAGGAAGGAGACTGGTACCCCCCAAGTCTCCTCTCTAAGGGTTAAGGGAAGATGATAAAGTATTTTGCCAAGAAGTTCTAAGACTCAATCAAATAAGCTAAACATATAAGATTAAAACAGGCTTTTTTTTATTATTATTAGTCAGTTATTTAGAAACTAACAACCAACTAGTTTCATTTACAATAAAACTGGTGGCTTTGTCATGATTTAAAATACTGTATATATAAACAAATAGCAAAGATACTTTTAAAAAAACTCAGGTTTCAATTTTGCCAACAATCACTTCCTGTCTTTACCTGATGACAGCTAATACATAACATGCAATTTCACTTCATGTTTAGGAAGAATCAATTTATCTTCTTTTGTAACAATTTTTTTAGCATTTAGGCAACTTCATTGTTACTTGTTTTTATTTTTATTTTTTCTTGTGCTTATTTTAAAATCCCGATGAAGCCACCAGTTTTACTGTGAGTGAAACTAATTGGTTGTTAGTTTCTAAATAAATGAACAATAATAAAAAAATCTGTTTTAATCCTATGTTTTCCTGTCATAAATCTCTTAAATGTGATCTAAAAATATCAAGAGCAACCACCTGAGTTTCTTCAAACCTTTCCATGACATGTGTCCAAAGGAGGACAATGTTGACTAAGAGATTCGCTGTTAACTGAGAGTGGCAGAATCCATATTCTTCTACTCATATTTGTTGATTACTGATTAATTAGTGCATCTCTAGGTGATGAACAATGTGGAACTATACAGCAAGAAAATTTCAATGGGCAGATGGCATTTGCAAAATAAAACTTCATTCTTCTTCAAGTGCTATTTCTTAACGGAGTTCAGCGACCACCTTTGCAAATTCACTTCTGTCTTTAGTGGCTCTGATTTAGAGCTCTATGTTCAGTTTAGTCCAGTTTTTTGTATTGTCTAGCCATGCTATTTTTCTTCTTCTTCCAGGTTTTCTCTTTCCATTGATTTTACCTTCTAGTATTACCTGGAGAATGTTATATTTATGGTTTCTCATTAGATGTCCCAAGTAAGCAGTTGTTCTTGTCACAATATTGATTAATTCTTGATTTTTATTTATTCTTCTCAGTACTTCTTCATTCTTCACCTTATCTGTCCATGGGATCTTGAGCATCCTTCTAAATAATCCATATTTCAATCCATAAAGGCTTCCAGTTTTTTTTATTTTTTTTATTGTATTTGCCTTTAACGTCTGTGTTTCAACACACTCCACATAGTAAACTTGACAATACGTAGCACTTCATCATTCATACTCGAATTTCAATATTTAAGTTGTTGTTACATAAAATGGGTTTTGTGTTGATAAAGGACTGTCCTACAATTTCAATTCTTGATTGTATCTCCATTTCAGAGTCTGAACTTTCATTTAGCCAGGAGCCTAGGTATTTGAATTTGTTCAGTTGTTTGATTTTATTTCCATTTAGAATTAAGTGATCAAAGGGTTGTTGCTTATTATCATAAGTTTTTTTTTGTGTGTGTGTTAAACTTTAGGCCCATTTCTGTGCTTTCTTTGTTGACACATTCTAGGAATATGTGTCAACAAAGAAAATATTCAAGATCTTTAATAGTTAAAGATCTTGAATATTTGTGGTAATTAAAGCAGTATCATCTGCATGGCATAAGTTATTTATTAATTGGCTGTTTATAACCTTTCTTCCTTCTAAGACCTTCAGAAATAAGACCTAAGTAGATATCAAACAGAAATGGAGATGTACACATCCTTGTCTCACTCCTCAATTTTGATATTGCTTCTCCTGATATAGAACAGATACAGTCTGGTCCCAGTAGAGGTTTTTAATGCTTCTAACATCCTTATCATCTAGGCCTAGTTGTTCTATGATGTTTATGAGTTTATTAAGCTGGACCTTATCAAAAGCCTTTTCAAAATCAATAAAACATATATAAAGGTCAGTTTGTTGTTCTCTGCATCTTTGTGCTAAGATACATGAGCAGAAAAGTGCTTCTCTTGTTCCTAGGCTATTTCTGAAAATCAAACCGAGTTTGACTAATGAGATCATCAAGGTTTGGTATATTCTGTTATGAATAATTTTTAGGAATATTTTGAGTCAGGCTCATTAAGCTAATCAAAAAAAAAAAAAAAAATTCATTAACAGTGTCAAATTTCTATAACAACAGTTAATCAATAGAGCAAACATCATTATAATGAAATAACTCAATATAAGAAAATACCAAGAGCTTCCAGTCAAAGCCCAGTAACACCAAAGGTGTTCTAAAAGAAAGACTCATAACTTATTTTAATAGTAATAACTTATAAAACTATACAAGAACAAAATAAATTGTGCACTTTAAGGGCAACCCTTTGATAATTTGCTGGTTTTCAAGCCAGCATATGCAAGACATGGAAGCATGTCATGAAACATAATGCATTACAATCAAATAATTGTGAAATCAATTTCAACTATAACAAGGTGAAGTAACAATCTAGCATTTATATATCCAAAATGGATATAAAAGTAGCCTATTACACAGGCCTGCAAAATTCGAGTCATGAAAAGTTGTCTGGAAACTATTAACTGTTTCTGATTTATTTTTGACCGCTGATTTCAAATATCTCTTCCATTTCTCTATCACGTAAGGATTTTTCACAAAATGGATCTCAATATTACAGTAAAATAGCTTTAATAATATAAAATGCATTATATTAAGTAAAATAATAGGATTTAAAATTTTCCGTAAAACATTTTTGGAATGAAAGTATTGGAAAAATTTTTTTTAATTAAAATAATTAAAGATTAATCTTTAGTACATACTTTATATTTCATCGTGGTGTCTTTTTCCTTCAAAGTTTCTTTTTGAACTTTTTCTGTAAAATTCTTTTCCCAACAGTCTGCCATTATGTTGACATTCCACCTGCCCTAATACCTTCTTTCCATCTCCTTGATGTCTTGGTGGAATCGCTCTCCTTGCTCTTCACTGACAGTTCCCAGATTCTCAGGAAAGTAGTCTAAATGAGAGTTGAGAAAGTGCACTTTTAAGCTCATGGAGCATCCCAAATCCTTGAATTTCTGTATCATGTATCTTCCACAATCATTTTATAGTTGGGATCCTTGTAATTTCCAAAAATTTGGTCACCACCGCTTTCAAAGCTTTCCACGCTTCTTTTTCAACAGTTGCCATTTTTTCTTCAAACAGTTTATCCTTCATAAGTTCCCTGATATCCGGACCGATACAAATACAGTCTTTCAATTTTGCTGTAGATAATCCCGGAAATTTTGCACAGATGTATTTTAAACACTCTCCTTCTTTCAACAAAGCCTTGACAAATTGCTTCATGAATCCCAGCTTTATGTGAAGCGGGGGTAAAAGGATTTTTTTCCCGAGCAACCAAATTTTCGTGTAACACATTTTTACTTCCAGGTTCTAATGTGACTCTTTCTGGCCATTCCTTCTTGATCCAATGCTGCTCTCAATCTAGGCTATCCCACTCACACAAAAAGCACAGGTATTTGGTGTATCCTCTTTGTTGTCCCAAAATCATAGATATGACTTTAAGATCACCGCAAACTGTCCATCCATGATCATCATACTTAAGTTCGCTGAGAATGAAGGCTAAATTTTCGTATCGTTCTTTCAAATACACGGAATGTACTACTGGTACTGAAGCATACTTATTGTAATTATGGAGAAACACAGCATTGAGGCGTCTTTTTGAGGAATCAATAAACAACCTCCAATCGATGACTTCATATTTTACGTTGAATTTGCTTATCAGTCCAGGAATATCGCTACAGTAAACTAAATCACCTTCCTCTGAAAAGTAAGGAAGAAAATCCCTTTCTCTATATCTAAACCATGAGAAAGAAGTGTCATGGGCTAACAAATTCTTTTCATTTAGTCTTGAGCCCAGCAGTTCTGCAGATTCCTTGGAATACCCAAATCTTGGACCAGGTCGTTTAAATTGGTCTGTGAAAAAAGTTCAGGTGGGCCACTATCTTTGTATTCGTCATCACTGAAATCTTCAATTTCTTTGTTTGAATCGCTGCTGAGTGGTTCTTGTAAAATTTGTGGTGGTGTTGGCACAGGTATTTCAGGACCATGTTCCACTGCGTGTACTGCAGATGGTAAATTAGAATAGGAAATGTCTTTTTTATTTTTCACATTAAAACCTCAAACATTCAAAGAACAGAAGTAACAGTCATCGGTATGGTTGTGGGGCTCCCACCTTACCATGGTAATTCTGAAATGGAAAGATTTTTGTTCTCCCTTTGATCACCTTCTAAGTTCTTCTACACAAATGGTACATACCATATGCGCCACCCATGGCTTATCTAAGTCACCAAGTTTCATCCCAAAATACGCATAGTACACTTTTTTCATGAAATCTGTAATGTTCCTTCGTTGTTTTTTTACCACTAACTAACTGCATATGTAGCAGAAAATGTTAGGTGAATTTTTGCAATCTCTTGAAGCCATTACAAACACTGCTTAAAACACAGTTAAAAGAATGACATCAACACTATTACACAACACTACGTAAAAACATTTAAAAAAAAAACATTAAATTAAATCTTCACACTACCTTAGAAAATATGCCAACTTTCAGAAATATGATAACTTGAGTAGTCAACAACTAAAGTTCAACCAAAGAATCACACAAGAAAATGTGTCTGTGACAACAGGAAAGTCAGAATCAGATTCAAAGTAGCTACCTACACTTTTATCTGCATTCCTCCCTCCTGCTATTATCATAAAATTGAGAAGTTTCGTGAAAGTTCTTTATTTACTATAAAAAAAGGCACTTAAAAAAAAGCACCTATACAACTAATTAGCTGTAAATCATCATCATCACCATCATCAATTTCCTGCCATATATCCTCATGGGGTGTACAGGATATGATAGTACTACATGAAAAATTTAAATCATTACTAACTTCCTATCTGCAATTTTCCTCCAAATCAGTCTGTTACATGTCAAGACTCCAACATTATCAGATCTTATATTTCTATCGTCTAAGGCACTTTGTACCGTATCAATCCATCTATATCTTGGTCTTCCTCTGGGTCGTTTTGCTGCCAACCTGGCAGAGAACACTTGTTTTGCTAATCTTTCCTTGCCCATTCTGTTTAAGTGACCATACCAGCTGAGATTAGCTCTGCTCATGCATTAATGGATGCTGACAATGTTAAGTTCTTTCCTAATATCCTCATTCTTAATATGATATTGCCATTGATACCATCTGTTCAGGCCTATAATCTTTCTGAGGACTCTCATGTCAGGGGTCTCTAGTCTTTGGTCAAGTGTTTTACTTCTGACCGTGCTGTCAGATCCATAAGTTAAAACTGGTTTGAACACTGTCTTGTATACAGCTAATTTAGTGTTCCAACTAATTTCTCACTTATTCTATATGAATTTATTCGATTGACTTCCTAGCATATCAGCTTTGTTGATTCTGTTGTCTATTTCTATATTTAATTTACCATCTTCACTAAAAATCATGCCTAAGTAGCTGAAATGTTTTACTTTTACACAGTTGACATTTTCAATGATTCTGCCTATTTTCATTGTCTTTGTTTTATTATTGCTGACCTTCATTCCATATCTATTACAACAGTTATTCAATTTTGTCAGAGAATCTTGCAAACTTGTAGCAGATTTATTTAGAAGTATAACATTGTCTGCATAAAGCAAAAGAAGCTGATATTAACATCTACAATTTTGATATCATGTTTAATACCACTTTCCTTCATAATGTGATCCATATAGATAATGAATAACAGAGGAGATAATGTACATCCTTGTCTCACACCAGATTTAACATTAAACCATCTTCCTGTACTTCCTTCAATTCTAATTGCTGACTTACAACTCAACTGCTTGACATAATGCCCCACTGACACCATATAACTGTAGTGTATCGTATAGCTTCTCTCTTGGCACCTTGTCATATGCCTTTTCCAAATCGACAAAACTTAAATACAGATCTTTGTTATATTCCCATGATTTCTCCACTATTTGTCGTAAAGTGAAGATCTGATACTGACAGCCTCTATTTGACCTGAATCCAGCTTGTTCTTCATTAAGCTTTTCTTCCACAATTCTTCTCAACCATTCCTCAAGTATACTTGCATATATCTTACCAAGAACACTCAGTAGGGATATACCTCTGTAATTCTCACATTCAGTTTTATTTCCCTTTTTATATATGGGTACTATGAGAGCTCTACTCCAATCATCCGGAATTCGTCCCTCTGTCTAGGCATTCTGAACTATGCTGTGCAGTCACTGTAAGACTCTTATACCACCATACTCCAGCATTTCTGGTCGAATATCATCTACTCCTGCTGCCTTTCCACAATTCAAGCCTTTGATGGCTTTTTCTACTTCAAGTATGGACATGTATTCCTGATTGCATGCCTGGTCAGTGTTTTTTTTATCACTGTGCTATCATCACTGCTTATGTCATTTAGCAGTTTTTCAAAGTAATTACTCCATACTTCAAGGATATCTTTTTCTCCAGTTTTCATGTCACCTTTATCATCTCTAACTCCTTTTACAGCACTTTTTCCCCCATTTCTAAGTTTCTTCAGCAACCTCCAGAATATTTTGCCACCTTCTTGATATTTATTTTCTATATTCTTCGCAAAGTCCTCCCATGACTTTTGTTTAGCTAGTTTTACACAGCGTTTAGCATTCTTGCATTTGTCTCTGTATTCTCTAAGAGCACAAGCTGACTTATTTGCCAGGAACTTTTGATATGCTTTCTTCTTTTCCTTCACTGCCTCTTTAACTTCCTGTGTCCACCATGGAGTTCTAATTTTTTTATCCTTGCAGACAACTTCACCACATGCCTCTCTGGGTTAATCAATCAGGGCTTTTTTTTCAAGGCTTGCCACCGAATCTCCAAGGTTTCATTCCTGTTCTCAAACTCTTTCATTTTTTCTTCAATAATCTTTGTGTATTTTAGTCTACAGTTCACATCTGAGGGCAACTTTTATTTGCTTAAAAACTTTCTTACATGTTATTCTTTTCAATATGAAATTCAATTTTATCCTCAAGACTAAATAGTGATCACTTCCAATTTCAAATCTTCTGTACACTCTGGTGTCCAGCACCAAGGAGAAAACATCACTATCAACAATAACATAGTCAATGAGACTGTTCTTATTCCTTGCCTCTTCTCTCCATGTGAATTTGTGCACATTTTTATGTTGGAACATGGTGTTAGTAATAACCAGTCCATGTTCTGAGCAGAAATCCAACAGATATTTGCCATTATTATTAGCTTTGCTCTTTTCCCAAATTTTCCCAAAATATTATTGTATGTCTCACAATCATTTCCTACTCTGCTATTTAGATCCCCAACAAGGACCAACTTTTCCTTTTTCATTGAGTCAGTTGCTTTTTCTAAAGCCTCAAAAAATTCCTCCACTTCTACCTTAGAAGAACCTTCTGTGGGACCATAGGCACAAATAAGTCTCATTGTCCAGTTCCCCAATCTCATATTTGCCCACATTACTCTACTTGAGACTGACTGCCATTCAAGAAGATTAGCCTCGTATTTTGTGTTGAATACTATGGCTATACCTTCTTTTCCTTGATTGTCATTGCCTGAATATAACATTTTGTATTTATTGCTCAGAAAGATCTCACCAGTTTTTATCTTTTTTTGTTTCAGTCACACCTATTATGTCGATCTGGTATTTATCTAATTCCTCAGCTAGCTCCATTTCTTTGCCATTCAGGCTTGTTATGTTGATAGTACTGATCTTTAACACTGGTGATGTTGAGTTGGGGGTGTGTTTTCAGATTTGTTCCAGTAGCTGACTTTTCGCTGTTTGCCCTGTTTCCCTGGCGAAAACAACGGGGGTCTTGTTTAACCGGGCGATGCCCCAGCCAGCATGAAATTTTGTCATGTTGTACCATCATTTTTTATTTTGGTTTAACCAATAAGAATACAATTTGGTCGGCTAAATCCCAAATTGCCAGCCCATCCTCGTTCGTTCAGTATCCAAGTAGATACCCAACAGGGTGCGCCACGAGAAGGTGAGGATTGGACATTAGGTCAGTAGCTCTGATCGGTTCTCCGCATTCCTTTAAAGGCAATGTGGAGGTCTCCTCTCAGTTATATAGCTTTGACCCTTAAGCACCCCTTAAAACAAACCCTTCCAACGAAAATATATCTACTAAAAGAAAGTGTCTCTCAGCTCATGAAAAAAGTTGAAATTATGTGAGAGTTAGAACATGGTATGAAAAATTTTGAAGCGTGTGCAAATGTTTTCTTTATCCTCTTCAACAGTAACAACATTGTGGAAGAATAAAGATGTTTACATATCGACACTGGAAAAGAACATTACCAAAACTAAAAAAATTTAGAAAGTGCAAGTGTACAAATATCTATGAAGCATTCCATTAATGGTTCACCACAGAAAGAAATGCTGCATTCTCAACAGACGATCTGATCTTGAAGGTTCAAGCAGAAATTTTTGCGAAACAATTTGGACAAGACTATTTTGTATGGATAGTTTAAACTGATCCATCCAACAGTTGGATGGATCGCTGTAAAAACAAAAAACATCCTTATGTGGATTTTTAAAAAAACTAACTGAAATCATGTATATTATTAATTTGTGTCATTTTTAATTATAGAGAAATAAACTGTGTTTAGTATTGTTTATGTGCGTATGATTTTAAAATTACGGACAAATAATTTAATACAATGCATTAAGTGCATTGTAGTTTATATGAGCATATTCATACAAAATAACACTGGGTTTACAGGTCATAATATAGTTATTTAATTAAATCTACTAGTTTTGCCACTTACGAGAGTGGTCTAAAAAGTTCTCGATCTAACAATGAAAAAACGAATTTATAATTTCAAAATTATTTTTATTTTCAACAGAATCTTCCTTAAGACTAATACATTTATTCCAGCGATGCTCCAGTGCCATTATCCTGTCCCTATAGTGGTTCTCAGTAAGACCTGAAAAATACCCTTCTACAACTGCAATCACCTCTTGATTCAAAGAAAAACGCTGACCAGTGAGGAAGAGTTTTAGTTTTGGGAAGAGACAGAAGTCAGAGGGAGCCAATGGGGAATAGGGTGGATGTTCCAACAATTCATAGTGCAGATCCCTTAATTTTCCCATTGCCAAAACACCTTTGTGGGCAGGTGCATTGTCCTGATGAAAGTTGATTTTTTTCTTCTGCAAACCAGGTCTTTTCTCACAAATTTTTTCATCTAGTCTGGTTAAAAGATCAGAATAATATTCCCTGGTTATTGTTTTACCCTTTTCAAGATAATTAATAAACAAAATGCCTTTAGCATCCCAAAACAACAATGCCATGACCTTTTCTGCTAATGGAACCAACTTTGTCTGCTTTGGCGCTGAACAACCAGCTTCTGTCCACTGTTTTGACTGCTATTTGGATTCTGGTGTGTAATGGTGAATCCAAGCCTCATGCACAGTAATAAATCAATGCACAAAATCAGTTTTATTCTGTTAAAATGCTCCAAGCACTGTTCAGAGATTTTCATGCGAGTGCGTTTTTGATCTGCTGTGAGCAAGCGCAGCACCATCTTGCACAAAGCTTTTTCATTTGCAATTCTTCATGCAAAATATATCCTACACTTTCTTTTGAAATGCCTATAGTCCCAGCAATTTCACACACTTTGACTCGCCAGTCATCCAATACAATACCCAATACATATCATGCACTTGATCAATGATTTCTGGTATTGTTACACTTTTTGGACGTCCTTCAGGTGGTCCATCTTCAAGGCTGGTACGGCCATGTTGAAACTCGGCAGCCCATTTCTTAATTGTCAAAAACTAATCAGAAGAGTGCCCATAAACTTTTATGAACTTTGAATGAATTTCTTTTGGAGTTAAACCTTCTTTTACAAAGAATTTTATAACCGCACGATTCTCAATTTTACCTATTTCAAGGGATATAAACAACACTTTTGCTTCAGACAGCTGTATAAAACAAACTACTTCATAAAATGACTTGCAATTTCACATGGATGCTTATGACAGGTGTACCAACTTAGAAAAAAAAAAATCATGCTGACAACGTTGCCATCTATGGTCGAGGCTGAGAACTTTTCAGACCACCCTGTATGTTAGTGACTTTATCTGAGTTAGGAAGGACAAACAAATAGACAATAAGTGATAAATATTAATTGTTACATAACTAAAAATCAAATGTGTAGGAACCATTACACAAAAATACAAGTTAAAAAAAAAATTACTTGTATTTTTGTTATTTTCCAAATAAAAATAAATATAAATTTTTTTTTTTTATTTATGTGTAACAGTTACTATACATTCAGTTGTCAGTTATGTAATGATCTATATTTAAACTTATTGTATGTTTGTTTGTTCTTTCTAACCTAGACATTCAAAACTAGCATATGTGGCGAATCTAGTAGGTTTCATTAAATAACTGTTAGGACTTATAAACCCAGTGTTAGTTATTTTTTTTTACCTTTGTTTTCGGTTGAAAAAAAAAATCAACATACTCATCATCTAAGTATATAATTATATGAGTTTTTCTCTCTGATACTTCTTTTGTTTTTTTAATCTATGGTTTTATCTTGTTATTGAGAATTAAAAAAAAAAATAGGAGATAGATTTAACTGATCACTGATATAGTGAGTAACATCAACTGCATCCTGAATGAAGAACCTACAGAATAACTAAAACATTTCAGCTATTTAGGCACAATTTTTTGTGAAAATGGCAAATTAAATTCGAAAGAGAATTAGCACTGGTATTGTAAGAAGTCAACTGAATAGATTTATTGGAATAAAAGGGAAATTAGTCAAAACACTAAACTAGCTGTATAGAAGATGGTGTTGAAACCAATTTTTACTTATATATTTATGAGCTGGGTTAGAAATAAAACACTTTATCAAAGACTGGAGACCACAGATTTGAGTTCTACAAAAGATTAAAGGAGTGAACAGATGCCATCAATGGCAGTATTATATTAAAAAAGAGGATATCACAAAAGAACTTGCTATTATTAGCATTCAGAAATGTATTAGCAGAGTTAATCTCAGGTGGTATGGTCACTTAAACAGAATGGAAGAAGAAAGGTTAACAAAACAAGTGTTCTTTGCTACAATGGCAGGAAAAAGATCCAGAGGAATACCAAGATGTAGATGATCTGATACAGTAAAAAGTGCCTTAGAAGACAGAAATATAAGATCTGATAATATTGGAGTCTTGACAGATAACAGATTCATTTGGACGAAACTGATCGACCTGAAGTTAGTAATGATGTAACTTTTTCAAGGAGTATTATCATAATATCCTGTACGTTCCCTGAAGGTACACATCAGGAATTTGATAATCATGATCTACTACATCTTTAGGTCAAGACACAACTTTTTTACAAGTGAAAAAAAATTTTTAATAGAAAAAATTGAATTGATCAAGGTGTTGGCTACGTCCCACTGAATGTTAGCAATTATGGAGGTGTATCATAAATGCGCAATTAGCAAAATCATTTGTTCCACATCCAAGTAACTTTCCCATTGTACAATAATTCTGTTTACATTAACCACATTAAAAAAGTAAATATATAAAAATTCAGACATCATGATTAACTTCGATATTACACCTTTGTTTGATGATATATCACTAACACAAATCATCTAATTGATAAAATGCCATTAAGCATCTCCCAAAACATATCTGAAATATTCAAATTTACCACACAAACATTTTATCAAGTTATTTTACATGAAAAGGTAAAATATTTTAAAAAATGGATGGAACTGCAATGTGTTCAACTTCTCCCCACCCCTTCCATTAATTTCTATATAGATCATTTCAAAAACAAACACTTTTCACCCATAATCCATGTAGACCACTGGGACACTATAAAGGTGACAGTCCTGACGGTCTCTCCAAGTGTTTCTGTTCTGGGATTTTCTTAACAAGATGGAGAATGAAGAATTAGTCCAGTTCATAACATGATCTATTCAGGTGATTCTAGGTTTCCTCCAGTGTTTTTTTTTTAATATCAGAAGTCAAACTATCTAATGCTATTTCAGGTAAACTATCAGACCTAGCTACCAGAGCTGTTTCTGATGTATTTTAGTGATAATTTTTCTTGTGTTCTAGCAATGGAGTGGAATTTCTTTCTAACCTCATCAAATTTATATTACATGTTTTAAAATTAGTTCATGTATGGTATCTTCAAAAGTTTCCTGTTGCAGGCCAATAACCTTTTCTCATCTTCCATTATACTACTTTTGAGAGAAACTTGTGACATCATCATCATCATATTCCTGATATATACCCTCAAGAGTATATGATATGATAGCACTACATGAAAAGTTTGCATAAACACTAACTTCCTGTCTACAATTTTTCTCCAAATCAGTCTGTTACCTGTCAAGACTCCAATATTATCAGGTCTCATATTTCTGTCTTCTAAGGCACTTTTTACTGTATCAATCCACCTATATCTTGGTCTTCCTCTGGGTCGTTTTCCTGCCAACCTGGCAGAGAACACTTGTTTTTGCTAATCTTTCCTCACCCATTCTGCTTAAATGACCATACCACCTGAGATTAGCTCTGCTAATTCGTTCCTGGATGCTGACAATATCAAGTGTCTATTTCTATATTTAATTTACCATCTGGGGTGATAAGGGTCAAAGCTGTATAACGGAGAGGAGACCTCCACATAGCCTTTAAAGGAATGCGGAGAACCGACCAGGGCTTCTGATCTAATGTCCAATCCTCACCTTCTCGTGGTGCACCCTGTTGGGTATCTACTTTGATACTGAACGAACGAGGATGGGCTGGCAATTTGGGATTTAGCCGACCAAATTGTATTCTTATTGGTTAAACCACAATAAAAAATGATGGTACAACATGACAAAATTTCATGCCGGCTGAGGCGTCGCCCAGTTAAACAAGGCCGCCGTTGTTTTCGCCAGGGAACCAGGGCGAACAGCGAAAAGTCAGCTACTGGAACAAATCTGAAAACAAACCCCAACTCAACATCACCAGAGTTAAAGATCAGTACTATCAACGTAAGAAGCCTGAATGGCAAAGAAATGGAGCTAGCTGAGGAATTAGATAAGTACCAGATCGACATAATAGGGGTGACTGAAACAAAAAAGACCAAAACTGGTGAGATCTTTCTGAGCAATAAATACAAAATGTTATATTCAGGCAATGACAATCAAGGAAAAGAAGGAGTAGCCATAGTATTCAACACAAAATACGAGGCTAATCTTCTTGAATGGCAGTCAGTCTCAAGTAGAGTAATGTGGGCAAATATGAGAATGGGTAACTGGACAATGAGACTTATTTGTGCCTATGGTCCCACTAAGGTAGAAGTGGAGGAATTTTTTGAGGCTTTAGAAAAAGCAACTGACACATTGAAAAAGGAAAAGTTGGTCCTTGTTGGGGATCTAAATAGTAGAATAGGAAATGATTGTGAGACATACAAAAATATTTTGGGAAAATTTGGAGAAAAGAGCAAAGCTAATAATAATGGCAAATATCTGTTGGATTTCTGCTCAGGACATGGACTGGTTATTACTAACACCATGTTCCAACATAAAAATGTGCACAAATTCACATGGAGAGAAGAGGCTAGGAATAAGAAAAGTCTCATTGACTATGTTATTGTTGATAGTGATGTTTTCTCCCTGGTGCAGGACACCAGAGTGTACAGAGGATTTGAAATTGGAAGTGATCACTATTTAGTCTTGAGCAGGATAAAATTGAATTTCATATTGAAAAGAATAACATGTAAGAAAGTTTTAAACCGAATAAAAGTTGAGCAGCTCTCAGATGTGAACTGTAGACCAAAATACAGAAATATTATTGAAAAGAAAATGAAAGAGTTTGAGAACAGGAATCAAACCTTGGAGATTCAGTGGCAAACTCTGAAGGAAACATTGATTCTGCCAGAGAGGCATGTGGTGAGGTTGTGTGCAAGGATAAAAAAATCAGAACTCCCTGGTGGACACAGGAAGTTAAAGAGGCAGTGAAGGTAAAGAAGAAAGCATATCAAAAGTTCCTGGCAAATAAGTCAGCTTTTACTCTTACAGAATACAGAGACAAATGTAAGAAAGCTAAACAGTGTGTAAAACTAGCTAAACAAAAGTCATGGGAGGACTTTGCCAAGAATATAGAAAATAAATATCAAGAAGGTGGCAAAATATTCTGGAGGTTGCTGAAGAAACTTAGAAATGGGGGAAAAAGTGCTGTAAAAGGAGTTAGAGATGATAAAGGTGACATGAAAACTGGAGAAAAAGATATCCTTGAAGTATGGAGTAATTACTTTGAAAAACTGCTAAATGAAACAAGCAGTGATGACAGCACAGTGATAAAAAACACTGACCAGGCATGCAGTCAGGAATACATATCCATACTTGAAGTAGAAAAAGCCATCAAAGGCTTGAAATGTGGAAAGGCAGCAGGAGTAGATGATATTCGACCAGAAATGCTGAAGTATGGTGGTATAAGAGTCTTACAGTGGCTGCACTGCATAGTTCAGAAAGCCTGGACAGAGGGACGAATTCCCGATGATTGGAGTAGAGCTCTCATAGTACCCATATATAAAAAGGGAAATAAAACTGAATGTGAGAATTACAGAGGTATTTCCCTACTGAGTGTTCCTGGCAAGATCTATGCAAGTATACTTGAGAAACGGTTGAGAAGAATTGTGGAAGAAAAGCTTGGTGAAGAACAAGCTGGATTCAGGCCAAATAGAGGCTGTCAGGATCAGATCTTCACTTTACAACAAATAGTCGAGAAAGCATGGGAATATAACAAAGATCTGTATTTAAGTTTTGTCGATTTGGAAAAGGCATATGACAAGGTGCCAAGAGAGAAACTATTCAATACGCTGCAGTTATATGGTGTCAATGGGGCATTATATCAAGCAATACTTAGTCTTATTTGAGTTGTAAGTCAGCAGTTAGAATTGAAGGAAGTACAGGAAGATGGTTTAATGTTAAATCTGGTGTGAGACAAGGATGTACATTATCCCCTCTGTTATTCATTATCTATATGGATCACATTATGAAGGAATGTGGTATTAAACCTGATATCAAAATTGGAGATGTTAATGTCAGCTCTTTGCTTTATGCGGATGATGTTATACTTCTAAATAAATCCGCTACAAGACTGCAAGATTCTCTGACTAAATTGAATAGCTGTTGTAATAGATATGGTATGAAGGTCAGCAATAAAAAGACAAAGACAATGAAAATAGGCAGAATCATTGAAAATGTCAACTGTGTTGTGAATGGAGAACCTGTGGAACAAGTAAAACATTTCAGCTACTTAGGCACAATTTTTACTGAAGATGGTAAACTAAATATAGAAATAGACAACAGAATCAGCAAAGCTGGTATCGTGGGAAGTCAATTGAATAAATTCATATGGAATAAGAAAGAAATTAGTCGGAACACTAAATTAGCTGTATACAAGACTGTGTTCAAACCAATTTTAACTTATGGATCTGAGAGCTGGGTCAGAAGTAAAACACTTGACCAAAGACTAGAGACCGCAGATATGAGAGTCCTGAGAAAGATTAGAGGCGTGAACAGATGGCATCAATGGCAATATCATATTAAAAATGAGAATATTAGGAAAGAACTTGACATTGTCAGCATCCAGGAATGCGTTACCAGAGCTAATCTCAGATGGTATGGTCACTTAAATAGAATGGGAGAGGAAAGATTAGCAAAACAAGTGTTCTCTGCCAGGTTGGCAGGAAAACGACCCAGAGGAAGACCAAGATATAGGTGGATTGATACGGTACAAAGTGCCTTAGACGATAGAAATATAAGATCTGATAATGTTGGAGTCTTGACAAGTAACAGACTGATTTGGAGGAAAATTGTAGATAGGAAGTTAGTAATGATGTAATTTTTTCATGTAGTACTGTCATATCCTGTACACCCCTTGAGGGTACATGGCAGGAATTTGATGATGATGAATTTACCATCTTCACTAAAAATCATGCCTAAGTAGCTGAAATGTTTTACTTGTTCTATAGGTTCCTCATTCACAATGCAGTTGATATTTTTAATGTTTCTGCCTATTTTCATAGTCTTTGTCTTTTTAATGCTGACTTTCATACCATATCTATTACAACATTTATTCAATTTAGTCAGGGAATCTTGCAGACTTGTGGTGGATTTATTTAGAAGTATAACATCATCTGCATAAAGCAAAGAGCTGAGATTAACACCTCTAATTTTGATATCAGGTTTAATACCACTTTCCTTCATAATGTGATCCATATAGATAATGAATAACAGAGGGGATAATGTACATCATTGTCTGACACCAAATTTAACATTAAACCATCTTCCTATACTTCCTTCAATTCTAACTGCTCACTTACAACTCAAATAAAGATTAAGTATTGCTTGATATAATGCCCCATTGACACCATATAACTGTAACTTTGAATAGCTTCTCTCTTGGCACCTTGTCATATGACTTTTCCAGATCTACAAAACTTAAATACAGATCTTTGTTATATTCCCATGATTTCTCAACCATCTGTCATAAAGTGAAAATCTGATCCTGACAGCCTCTATTTGGCCTGAATCCAGCTTGTTCTTCACCAAGCTTCTCTTCCACAATCCTTCTCAACCGTTTCTCAAGTATACTTGCATATATCTTACCAGGAACACTCAGTAATGAAATGCGTATGTAATTCTCACATTCAGTTTTATTTCCCTTTTTATATATGGGTACTATGAGAGCTCTACTCCAATCATCTGGTATTCGTCCCTCTGTCCAGGCTTTGTGAACTATGCAGTGCAGCCATGTAAGACTTTTATACCTCCATACTTGAGTATTTCTGGTTAAATATCATCTATTCCTGCAGCCTTTCCACATTTCAGGCTTTTGGTGGCTTTTTGTACTTCAAGTATGGATATGTGGTATGGACATGGATACTAGCAGATTCATTTTTTCCTAAATATGTGGTTAGAAAAAATGAATCTGCTAGTCTCAGACAATAGTACATATCAACTTGTTAACTACGACTCAACCAACAGAATAAAAAAGAAAACAGAAACTATTTAAATCAATTACTACATGGCCCAAAGATACAGTAAAAAATTACTTCTGCACTACGCTCGTCGTTCCCTGAGAATTTACGGTCTACCAAAGATACACAAACAAAACACACCACTCCTGCCGATAATCGGAGGTATAGACAGTCCAAATTATCACCTAACCAAGAAATTAGCGGCAACACTCAAGGAGTTGGTAGGTCAATCCCCCTCCCCTATCAGAAACACATAACACTTCATAAACATAATCAAAGACATTACATTCAAAAAAGATGATTTATTAGTCAGTTTTGATGTCTCTGCCCTCTTTACGAATGTCCCAATCAATGACACAATCCTTCTTTTACAGAACAAATTTCCTCCAGATATCATGGCGTTCTTTGAGCATGTATTACGTTCTGGTTATTTTGTATGGCAAAACGCTTTCTACCTACAAAATGAAGGCACAGCCATGGGCTCGCAATTATCTCCCCCCCCCCCCCATCATTGCTAACTTTATATGGAACATTTGAGCAACATGCTCTGGCTTAGATATACGTTGACGATGCTTTCACAATCTGGCCCCATGACCGCCAGACACTTTCCTTAGCCGCCTAAACAAACAACACAAACGCATACAGTTCACAATTGAGATTGAAAAAGAACACACTTCCGTTTCTAGATACACCTGTCACACGTCTTCCTTCTGGCAGTCTTTCCTTCACTATTTACCAGAAACCAACACATACTGGCCAATATATGCACATAAACTCCTACCACCACCAGCCAACACAAAAGCTAAGCGTCATTAATACTCCAAAAAACAGGGCTTTGAAGATCTGCTCCAATGAACAAGCACCTGAAAGACGAATTTAAAGTTATCAGCAATACTTTTCTAAAAAATGGTTACAGCCAAAACACTATTAACAAAATTCTCTACAAGACTTCGAGAAAAACAAAGATAAACCAGACTACAATAAAACTATAACCATTCCATGCATTAAAGGGACATCAGATAAAATAAACAGAATACTACAGAAATACAACCTCAAAGCCACCTTTAAACCTCCTGTAAAATTAAAAAGCTTACTCAACTCATCCAAAGACCCACTCCTTCTGTTGGCCCACCCTGGAGTATACCGTATTTATTGCACCTATAATCTACCATATATAGGGGAAACGGGATGCACAATTACTATCAGACAAAAGGAACATAAACAAGACAATAATTATAATAACTATGAAGCTGGCCTTTCTGATCATGCCCTAAACGTTAATAGAATTGACTGGAAAAGCACCAGTTTTTTACATCACACCAAAACATGGTATGAACGTAAATTTAAGGAAGCCTGTGAAATTCTTATCAACCACCCTAATCTGAACAATAATGATGATCTAAAAATCTCAAGCACATGGAAGGCGCATATTTTACCCATGGAACCTTTCTCCCTAAGAGTTAACTATAAACAGGACTGTAGATAATCCAGAATCTTAAATCTAATATAACAATTGTCATGTTAAATTAGGATATCATTGTTACTGTAAGAAAACAATCTACATGAAAGAATGTTTCTCTTATGTTATCTTAAATAGAATTTAGCTTTGATGTAGTTTCTAAATAATTAGTTAATTATTTAATTTTATCTGTATATTTTTTTATATTATATATATATATATACATATATAATTTTTATTTTTTTTTTATATATTATATTTTCACTAGAGGTCATGCCAGTAGAATAACCGTTGATCAAATCATTGTCTCTTTAGCATACTGTGTGAAATGTAACTCAGCTTGTCCTTGTATATTTGTATGTACTCCAGATGATGACCTTAATATGAAGGTTGAAATATCGGGAAATTAAAATAGTTATTTATAACATGGTTGTCAAGTCCATAATTTCTAAAATGGACGGGGGAGACCTTTTCAGTAGTTTGTTACATTTAGTTATAATGGTGTTTGCCATAATGAGAAGTGATTGTAAATATCTTATTTTATTTTAAAGATTTTATGGAATTTACAACCATGTTAAAAAACTTTTTTATTATCCCGACGTTTCGATCTTCACATCAAGATCATCATCTGGAGCGTATATAAATATACAGGACAAGCTGAGTTACATCATTAACTGTAAGCTAGAGAAACAATGATTTGATGACATGTTATTCTACTGGCGTGACCTCTGGTGAGAAAAAAAAAAATTATAAATTACATCAAGCTAAATTCTATTTTACAATGACAGGAATAAACATTCTTTCAGAAACAATTGGTGTCCTATTTTTAGTATTACAATAATACAGTTCCTAGGAGCTAAGTTCACATTATGGGTAAATATCAAGAATAGTGATCAGAGCTTGCTCCACCCTTTCAATGAGTTGCCTCAGGTTGCACTACCTTAATGGATCAGGTGCTGCACTATCCAGGTATTTGCTTACGCTTGGAATCGCCGAACTTTATATAGTTTCTATATTCGCCATGAAACTCTTTGAGTTTCTTATTCGGCTAAGAAACAATACGGGATATAATATCCCTTAACTTAAATAAGTATTACAATTCTTATTTTTGATTTACAATACTGGATTTTTCTACAGTCCTGTTTATAGCTGTTCTTAGTGAGGAAGGTTCCATGGGTCGAATATATCCATTCCATATGTTTGGGATTTTTAGACCATCATTATTGTTCAGATTGGGGTGGTTGATAATAATCTCACAGGCTTCCTTGAATTTCCGTTCATACCATGTTTCAGTGTGATGTAGACAGCTAGTGGTTTTCCAGTCAGTTCTGTGTGAGGTACTCAGGGCATGATCAGAAAGGCCAGCTTCACCATAATGTGTCGTTTAATATGTTTAATATTTAATGTGTCGTTTATGTGCCTTTTGTCTAATAGGAATTGTGCGTCCTGTTTCTCCTATATATGGTATGTTGCAAGTACAATAAATCCGGTATACTCCAGGGTGGGCTAGTGGAGGGAGTGGGTCTTTGCATGAGTTGAGTAAGCTTTTTAATTTTGCAGGAAGTTTAAAGGTGGCTTTGAGGTTGTACTTTTGTAGTATTCTGTTTATTTTGTCTGATATTCCTTTAATGTAGGGAATGGTTATAGTTTTACTGTAGTCTGGTTTGTCTTTGTTTTTTATTGTGGTTTTGTAGAGAATTTTGTTAATAGTGTTTTGGCTGTATCCTTTTTTTTTTGTAAGTTATTACTGATAATTTTAAATTCGTCTTTCAGTGCCTGTTCACTGGAACAGATTGTCTGAGCTCTGTTTTTTAGCATGTTGATAACGCCTAGTTTTTGTGTTGGGTGGTGGTAGGGGTTTATGTGTATATATTGTCCCATATGTGTCAGTTTTCGGTAAACAGTGAAGGAAAGTTTGCAAGAGGGAAGACGTGTGACAAGTGTATCTAGAAACGAAAGTGTGTTGTGTTTTTCAATTTCAATTGTGAACTGTATGCGTTTGTGTTGTTTGTTTAGGTGGCTAAGGAATGTGTCTAATGTCTGGCAGTCATGGGACCAGATCACGAAAACATCGTCAACGTATCTAAGCCAGACTTTGGGTTTTAGAGGGGAGGAATCTAGGGTAAGTTGCTCAAAATGTTCCATGTAAAAGTCAGCAATGGGGGGGGGGGATAATGGCGAGCCCATGGCTGTGCCTTCTTTTTGTAAGTAGAAGGCGTTCTGCCATACAAAATAACCCGACCGTAATATGTGCGCAAAGAGTGCCGTGATATCTGGAGGGAATTTGTTTTGTAGGAGAAGGATTGTGTCATTGATTGGGACATTCGTAAAGAGGGCAGAGATGTCAAAACTGACTAATAAATCATCTTTTTCTAATGTAATGTCTTTGATGATGTTTATGAAGTGTTGTGTGTTTTTGATATAGGAGGGGAATTGACCTACCAACTCCTTGAGTGTTGCCGCTAATTTTTTGGCTAAGTGATATGTTGGGCTATCAATTCCTTCAATAATAGGTGTTAGCGGGGTGTTTTCTTTGTGAATTTTCGGTAGCCCGTAAATTCTTGGGGAACGCGCGTAGTGAGGAAATAGTTTTTTGACCGTATCTTTGGGCCATGTGGTAATTGACTTGAGTAGTTTCTCTGTTTTGTTTTTTGTTCTGTTGGTTGGGTTGTAGTTAACTAATTTGTATGTGTTATTGTCAGAGACCAGCAGATTCATTTTTTCTACATAAGTGGTACAGTTTAAAATGACAGCGGCATTTCCTTTATCGGCTCTGGTTATTACTATGTTCGAATTTGTTTTAAGTGATTTTATCGCTGTTAATTCGTGTTTAGTTATGTTGCTTGTTATTGTTTTGTTATGGTTTAAAATGTTGGCAGTTTCTATACGTATTTTGTCTGCTATGTTATTAGGTATGAATCTTAGGCCTCTTTCCATATTACAAATAACTTGAAGTTTGTTTATCGATTTCGGTGCTCTAGCAAAATTTAAACCTTTGTTAAGTATAGAGATTTCGTCTTTGTTTAGAGCATGGTTAGATAGGTTGACTATGTTATTGATACCTGTGGGTAATTGGTGGCTCCTGTTGTTTCTTGCTTCTGGTTGGTTGTTGTTGTTCACTGTGGCAAATTTTGAATATGGCAGCTGGTTTTGTCGTTCTTTTAGTCTTTGGAATTTGGAAATTAGGTTTTCTTTCTTCATTTGGAGGATGTGGTTTCCTGTGTTGTCCGTAATCTTTTCTAGGATTATCCAGATAGCTGCGTTTGAGTAGCTAGACAGTTCCGTTTTTTGTTTTAGTAGCTGGTTTTGTGTAGCGGCTAGGTTCTTTCTGGTAGCTTGGATCCGCTCTCTGAGTAGTGCTTTCTTCATGCGGTGGTATATTCGTTGTGCCTATGTTGAGGTGAATTTTCTCTTTAGCCTGATGCAATTAGGAGTGATATTGCTGTTCCTACACCGTTTTAAAATAAAACATAATAAAAAAGTTTTTTTTAACACGGTTGTAAATTCCATAAAATTTTTAAAATGAATGCTGATCACTGTGTAACCCTAAAAGAAAAGATAAATATCTTATTTATTTTGTTCTTGTGATGTTGTTTTCAATACCACTAAAGAACACTTAAGACTGTCTACATATTTATATAGATATTTTATTCAGATATAAATTTCTTACGTTTTCAGTTTTGGAATTTGTTGCATGTTGTAGCATTAGTTTTTCTTTATCTTTTTCCAAAATTTGAACCTGCTGCTTCAGACTATCTACCTATAAGAAACAAAAGGTGTCAAAAATATTTTTTTTTTAAATTTCTAAAACCAGTGATTGTCTAATAATTTTTACACTATTAAAAACTATAACTTATAACCTTCACAACTTTATTGAGTAATAGTAATATTGCAAATCTGAAAATAAACCTCAACTCAACATCACCAGAGTTAAAGATCGGTACTATCAACGTAAGAAGCCTGAATGGCAAAGAAATGGAGCTGGCTGAGGAATTAGATAAGTACCAGATCGACATAATAGGGGTGACTGAAACAAAAAAGACCAAAACTGGTGAGATCTTTCTGAGCAATAAATACAAAATGTTATATTCAGGCAATGACAATCAAGGAAAAGAAGGAGTAGCCATAGTATTCAACACAAAATACGAGGCTAATCTTCTTGAATGGCAGTCAGTCTCAAGTAGAGTAATGTGGGCAAATATGAGAATGGGGAACTGGACAATGAGACTTATTTGTGCCTATGGTCCCACAGAAGGTTCTACTAAGGTAGAAGTGGAGGAATTTTTTGAGGCTTTAGAAAAAGCAACTGACACAATGAAAAATGAAAAGTTGGTCCTTGTTGGGGATCTAAATAGCAGAGTAGGAAATGATTGTGAGACATACAAAAATATTTTGGGAAAATTTGGAGAAAAGAGCAAAGCTAATAATAATGGCAAATATCTATTGGATTTCTGCTCA
Source organism: Typopeltis vanoorti (assembly GCF_054136105.1). Taxonomy (NCBI): domain Eukaryota; kingdom Metazoa; phylum Arthropoda; class Arachnida; order Uropygi; family Thelyphonidae; genus Typopeltis; species Typopeltis vanoorti. The sequence continues at coordinate 40,104,330 of NC_143569.1, forward strand.
GGACATGGACTGGTTATTACTAACACCATGTTCCAACATAAAAATGTGCACAAATTCACATGAAGAGAAGAGGCTAGGAATAAGAAAAGTCTCATTGACTATGTTATTGTTGATAGTGATGTTTTCTCCCTGGTGCAGGACACTAGAGTGTACAGAGGATTTGAAATTGGAAGTGATCACTATTTAGTCTTGAGCAGGATAAAATTGAATTTCATATTGAAAAGAATAACATGTAAGAAAGTTTTAAAGCGAATAAAAGTTGAGCAGCTCTCAGATGTGAACTGTAGACTAAAATACACAAAGATTATTGAAGAAAAAATGAAAGAGTTTGAGAACAGGAATCAAACCTTGGAGATTCAGTGGCAAACTCTGAAGAAAACATTGATTGATTCTGCCAGAGAGGCATGTGGTGAGGTTGTCTGTAAGGATAAAAAAATCAGAACTCCCTGGTGGACACAGGAAGTTAAAGAGGCAGTGAAGGAAAAGAAGAAAGCATACCAAAAGTTCCTGTCAAATAAGTCAGCTTGTGCTCTTAGAGAATATAGAGACAAATGCAAGAATGCTAAACACTGTGTAAAACTAGCTAAACAAAAGTCATGGGAGGACTTTGGCAAGAATATAGAAAATAAATATCAAGAAGGTGGCAAAATATTCTGGAGGTTGTTGAAGAAGCTTAAGAATGGAGGAAAGAGTGCTGTAAAAGGAATTAGAGATGATAAAGGTGACATGAAAATGGAAGAAAAAGATATCCTTGAAGTATGGAGTAATTACTTTGAAAAACTGCTAAATGAAACAAGCAGTGATGACAGCACAGTGGTAAAAAACACTGACCAGGCATGCAGTCAGGAATACATATCCATACTAGAAGTAGAAAAAGCCATCAAAGGCTTGAAATGTGGAAAGGCAGCAGGAGTAGATGATATTCGACCAGAAATGCTGAAGTATGGTGGTATAAGAGTCTTTACAGTGGCTGCACTGCATAGTTCAGAAAGCCTGGACAGAGGGACGAATTCCCGATGATTGGAGTAGAGCTCTCATAGTACCCATATATAAAAAGGGAAATAAAAATGAATGTGAGAATTACAGAGGTATTTCCCTACTGAGTGTTCCTGGCAAGATCTATGCAAGTATACTTGAGAAACGATTGAGAAGAATTGTGGAAGAAAAGCTTGGTGAAGAACAAGCTGGATTCAGGCCAAATAGAGGCTGTCAGGATCAGATCTTCACTGTACGACAAATAGTCGAGAAAGCATGGGAATATAACAAAGATCTGTATTTAAGTTTTGTCGATCTGGAAAAGGCATATGACAAGGTGCCAAGAGAGAAGCTATTCAATACGCTTCAGTTATATGGTGTGAATGGGGCATTATATCAAGCAATACTTAGTCTTTATTTGAGTTGTAAGTCAGCAGTTAGTTGTTTTAAGGATACTTGCGACAGAAAACAACCAGTTATCTTTTTTAGACGTTCTCCTCATCCGATCATCTTCAAATATTCTTACAACTACAGTATACAGGAAACCAACATTCACAGGTCGTTATATTCTGAAAGAATCAGCCCATCATCCATGTCATAAAACAGGAATTATAAAATGTCTCATCAAAAGAGCCAAAACTAATTGTTCTACTTTTGATTATCTACAGAAAGAACTTTCTACTATCCAGCAACACATGAAACTCAATGGCTTTTCTGAAAAAAGTATTCAACGTCTTCTTACATCTTATAATCCTCCACAAAACAACAAAGATTCAATACGTCGAGTACCTATTCCTTATATCTCCGGTATTTCAGAACCTATCGCAAGAATTTTGAAGAAATATGATTTAACAGCTACGTATTCTCCTATTAACAAATTGTCTTCTCATTTTCCTTCTCCTAAAGACAAACGCTCAACTTTATCTCTTCCTGGAGTTTATCAAATTCCTTGCAACTGTGATCTCTCTTACTTTGGACAGACTGGACGTTCTCTTGAAAAAAGAATCCAAGAACATCAATCATCCATTCTTCACAATAAACCTGAAAAGTCTGGTTTGGCTCAACACGGGATTGAAACTGACCACAGCATCCTTTGGTCCAAAACGCGCCTCTTACATAGATCCCGTTATAGGTTCGAATGTTTGTTCAAGGAAAGCGTGGAGGCCTTGCTCCATCATCCCAACCTGAATCGTAATGACTGCATATCTATATCAAAAATCTGGGAAAGCCTAATCAAGATTACTCATTAATTTTTTTTTTTTTTTTTTTTTTTTTTTTTTTTTTTTTTAATAGCAAATTCAATCATGTTTCTACTTCAAAATATTTCGTTTCATACTTAGTGATATAACATCACGCGGCATGTTCTAATTTCAATGATCTATTGTTAGTATTCTAGCTTGTATATTTTTTAAACTGTTCTTGTAATACCACCGACGATGGTCTGCTATTTCCAGACCGAAATATTTGGTTAAATAAATATCTTTCTTGTGATTACGTGATTATATCATTAAGTCAGCAGTTAGAATTGAAGGAAGTACAGGAAGATGGTTTAATGTTAAATCTGGTGTGAGACAAGGATGTACATTATCCCCTCTGTTATTCATTATCTATATGGATCACATTATGAAGGAAAGTGGTATTAAACCTGATATCAAAATGGGAGATGTTAATGTCAGCTCTTTGTTTTATGCGGATGATGTTATACTTCTAAATAAATCTGTTACAAGTCTGCAAGATTCTCTGACTAAATTGAATAGCTGTTGTAATAGATATGGTATGAAGGTCAGCAATAAAAAGACAAAGACAATGAAAATAGGCAGAATCATTGAAAATGTCAACTGTGTTGTGAATGAAGAACCTGTGGAACAAGTAAAACATTTCAGCTATTTAGGCACGATTTTTACTGAAGATGGTAAATTAAATATAGAAATAGACAACAGAATCAGCAAAGCTGGTATGGTGGGAAGTCAATTGAATAAATTCATATGGAATAAGAGAGAAATCAGTCGGAACACTAAATTAGCTGTGTACAAGACAGTGTTCAAACCAGTTTTAACTTATGGATCTGAGAGCTGGGTCAGAAGTAAAACACTTGACCAAAGACCAGAGACCACGGATATGAGAGTCCTGAGAAAGATTATAGGCATGAACAGATGGCATCAATGGCAATATCATATTAAAAACGAGGATATTAGGAAAGAACTTGACATTGTCAGCATCCAGGAATGCATTAGCAGAGCTAATCTCAGGTGGTATGGTCACTTAAACAGAATGGGCGAGGAAAGATTAGCAAAACAAGTGTGCTCTGCCAGGTTGGCAGCAAAACGACCCAGAGGAATACCAAGATATAGGTGGATTGATACGGTACAAAATGCTTTAGACGATAGAAATATAAGATCTGATAATGTTGGAGTCTTGACAAGTAACAGACTGATTTGGAGGAAAATTGTGGATAGGAAATTAAAAATGATGTAATTTTTTTCATGTAGTACTATCATATCCTGTACACCCCTTGAGGGTACATGGCAGGAATTTGATGATGATAGTAATATTGCAGATAAAAATATTTCTATAAGTTTTGAAACAATTTCTATTATAATAATATTAATATATAATTATTATATTATATAATAATCTCCTTTCCTTCCCATCATGAGGTAGATATATTTTGTTTTTTATTATAGTTGACAATGTTCTCATACACCATTATTCAGACTTACTTCCATGCTCTCTGTTCTGCCAGACACATGTAATGTGTCTGGCAGAACAGAGAGCAATGAAATTATGCACTAGCTGGATGGAAAGTGCTCTGAGGCAATACCACTGATGCTCAATCTCCTGTATTATCCAGTACCTGATCTGTACAGCCATTTTACTATTGTGTCCTTGAATAGAAATAGTATATTTCCATATTATACTCTACATTTTATTGAAAGGTATCGCTAACATACATGTAACAAAAGGTGGGAGAAAATGACAAAATTACTCTAGTTTTGGAGCCCAAATATCATCTGCACTTCAGGACTCCAATAAGCACAGTGTTATATTTCAATATATGATTAGAATCATCTACAACATTTCTCAAACTTTTCCTACAACAGAACACTTCACAACAGAAAAATCCTAAAATTTTAACGGAACACCTTGGTTAGAATTGAGTATCATTGGTCTCGTATTCAATGTAAAGCTAAGCGCACACTACAGGCATGCAGGGCCACAGCGCATCACACTGACCTTGATTGTGACAGCACATTTCCTAGAAAAGATACCTCCGTACTTCACTCGAACTCGGAGGTCGACAACCGCAGGCAGCTGTAAGCCAGCAGCTGAGTCAAGGCCAGAGTGTGCTGACCTTAATAGCATAATCCACATGCAAAGTGAGGAGTGCCTGATTTTCAAACATGTTTGAACTTGTTGCAGCATTTAAAACCATTCCAGGCTCATGTTAATTTTAATAATTTTTCACAGAACACTTATTCACTTTCCACAGAACATAGATCTAATGCTAACAACGCTAACCCCTCGGCCAGCCTGGTTGGCCAAGTGGTTAGCGTATCCTCTCTCCAGCCAAAAGTTGCAGGTTCGAATCCCGCCGTGGGCATGGATGTTTGTTTGTGAAAATACTAGTGGTGGTCGGCGGTAGATGGCATTGGTGTAGATGATGAAGGTAGTTGCGGCTGGTGGAGTGGTGGAGATGGGCAGTTGTAGAGCAGGTACCCTCCCTCGATGAGTCTTTGGACTCCCTGGAGGTGTTATGTAATAATAATAATAGATCTACACTTTCTTACAATTTCTTCCGACTTGAGAAGATATAAATGAATTTTAGATTATACAGCAATATTCCCTAGGAAACCAGAACCCCAAACATACAAATCAGGCCAGCCACTAAAACAGGGAAGGTTGGGTTGATAACTAAGGAAAACATGTTTACTGTACTTCACCAGTGCAACAACAGTCTGCTGACAGATAAAAAGGAATTTTATATATGATTTAATTATTTATTAAATAATTAGTTAATCATTTAGCACAGCAGAGAGGACATTAAAAAAAAATTTTATGTCATTATTGAGTTCAGTTTACTTGAATTTCAAATTACTAGCATACTTGAAAATTTTATCAAAATTTCCAAGTATGCTATCTAGGTTGGCCTAGCCTAGATGACTAAGTAAATACTGTATCCACTCTCCAACCAACAGGCCATTGGTTTGAATCCCACTGTGGGTAGGGATGTTTATGATTATCTTTAGATGAGGGATGAATTTCATTGCCCAGAGGTGAAACTAATGCCATGTTTATTGGAGACATGAATGGCTTGAAGAAGTTCGATGTCTGGTCTAGGGCAGGGTTTGAAGATCATGTAAAAAATAATAAAAATCCAAATACACACACACTGCTTGGAAAGAAGTCAAATGGACATCCCTCCCCCCCATGGGGAAAGTGCATTGTGCTATGTAACGAGTCACATATTTGTAGCCGGTATAAATTAAAGGAATATGATGCTCCAAACTCAGCACAACTGTGTCTGGGTGAAATTGCTATGAGAAGAGAACTGACCAAGTTTGTAAGAAGCATAGCTAGTTTCTAAGAAGATAGGATGCCATGTTGCAGGTCTATCGGTTTGACAAATGGTTGAAAAACTGGGGCATCCAAAGTCAACAATCAGCAATATCATACCGAAATGGAAGTGCAGAGATTCAACAGTTATCACTGCTACAAGCAGTGATGACTCACAAAACATAACTGTAGGGTACTTCGAAGGATAATAAGTAAAAAGCATCATTTGTCAACCAACACAATGAATATGGGGTTCCGAACATCAACTGGGACACAAATCTGCATGAAAACATTCAGAACCAAAGTAAACAACATGGATTTCCATGGTAGGAACAACATGCAGCATTGTGCAAATTTGGTGATGATGCAAACAGCGTGTATAGCTGGATATGGAAGCTTAGAAAGCTGTGTTATAGAGCAACAATCATGCTACACCCTCTATCGAGCAGATGGATGGATGTGGTAGATGCCTGGTGAACCAGAGTAATTCCAAATATAAAATTCAGAGGTGGCAGTGTGATGGTATGGTCCTGTTTTTTCCTGGACCATACCATCACACCGCAAACAGAGGTCTGAGGTGCCACAACCACTGAACTCCGAGAGGTATCTGAACATTCTGGACGATGCAATACTTCCTACTTGGTGGCTTTTCTATGGAACTGACATTGTCTCTTTCAGCAAGGCAATGTACTGTGGTTTGTGGACATGAATATGACTCTACGACTGGTCTCCATAAGTCCCTGAACTCAACCCTACTGAACATCTTTTGGATGAACTGGGGTGTAGGCGTGGGGTCAAGGGACATCCACCCAACAACAAACCAAGACCTTGTTACGTGCCTACAGGAAGAATTCTCCAAAATTCCCATTGATCACTATTATATGCTTGTGGAAAGTATGCCAATATACCCTGTAGGATTACTGCAGTCTCACCGAAGCAAAAGGAGGTCCTACATCTTATTAAAGTGGGTGCCATGGTTGTTTGTTTCTCACAGTATTTGTTTCTCACAATGGTGTCCATTGACTTCTTTCCAAGCGGTGTATATAACACTGTTAAAAATAGGAAGAAAAATTCTTAGCCCACCATGGTATGAATGTGCTACAGGTTTACAAATAGTGCTTCGTGGGTGGGAGCCACAAACATTAAAAAACAAGGCATTTCTAATTTTTTATACAAGTTGCATGATAAAACTTGCCCAAAGGTGACAGGAAGGATACATTGCCCCATAACAGGCTACTCAATTTTTGGGAGTTTTAAAGTTTGTTGTTTATTCATATCTGAGCCCTAGATGATAGTAAAGTCTATGCATTTGATTTGTTTCATAAATATCTAGTGAAAAGAATCCTGTTCTGGAATGCAACATTGCTATACACAATATAAAGCATTACAAAATAGCAGACACAAGAATACTTTCATCTACTGCTAACAATATGCACACTCGTTATCTATGAAAATAACGTTTCCACATTACTTAGCAGAATCTTAAAAGAAAAAATAATTACTCCATGAAGATGAATTTTTAAAATCAGAAAAAAAAATTTTGGAATAAAAGCCCACTGATCTGTCATGAGTGGTATGATTACATTATTAAATTCTTCACTGGAGTGAGAAGAAATCTGTTCTATATTAGAAATACAGGCAACAGCAAACAAACACTCATCTCACAGCAAGTAGATTATAGCTAAAGAGTTAATGACAGTTTAGATTAATTGCAATACCTCTTTTTTACTTAATTGTAAAGCAGCTGATAAACAATCTGCCTTTTCTTCTTTCTCTATAAGGATATCCTGAAGTTTCTTTACTTGTTTTTGCCATTCTTCTTTCTTTTTGCTTATAGCTGTGTCAATTTCCTTCATTAACAGCAATAATTCTTTTTCACATGATGATTCAATGCCTGGCATTGTAGGCAAACTGGAAAATAGCAGTTAACTGTTATTTACAAAAAATATATACACAGATTTATAAATATGTACTTTAGGTGAATGTACTGTCATTCCTGGATTAGTCCCATATTTATAAAATAGAATAATACACACTAAATAAATACAACTTTTAAATATTTAACAGTTTTTAATTGCTGTAAAATGTATAGAGATAAAAAACAAAAGGATCATTTCAGAATGTCTGCCCTACTTATGATGGGTCTTACAATTTATTCTACATTGTAATCTGCTACATTTATAAGACATATTAAAGAAACTAAAAATGAAATACTAAAATTAAGTATATATAGTATTATCATACATGTAGTATTATCATATCCTATACACCTACTTTATTCTACTTCAAACATGGATATGTATTCCTGATTGCATGCCTGTTGAATGTTTTTTTACTACTGTGCTGTCATTGATTGTTTTGTTTAATAATTTTTCAAAGTTAATTGCTGGCCTGGTTGGCTGAGTGGTCAGCATATCCGCTCTCTGGCCAAAAGACTGTGGGTTCGAATCCCGCTGTGGGCATGGTTGTTCGTGATTGTCTATGAAAATACTAGTGGTGGTGGGCGGTAGATGGCGTTGCTGTAGATGATGATGGTAGTTGTGGTTCGTTGTAGTTGATGGATTGAGTGGTGGAAACAGAACTGTAAAGTAGGTGCCCTCCATGAGTCTTTGCACTCCCTGGAGGGATCATGTAATAATAATAATTACAGTACTTCATACTCAAGGATATCTTTTTCATCAATTTTCATGTCACCTTTATCATTCCTTTTACTGCACTCTTGCCTCCATATCTGAGCTTTTTCAACGGCCTCCAGAATATTTTGCCACCTTCTTTATATTTATTTTCTATTTTCTTACCAAAGTCTTCCCATGACTTTAGTTTAACTAGTTTTACACAGTATTTAGCTTTCTTACATTTGTCTTCTGTATTTTCTAAGAGCATAAGCTGACTTATTTGCCAGGAACTTTTGATATGCTTTTTTTTTCTTCACTGCCTCTTTAACTTCCTGTGTCCACCATGGAGTTCTGATTTTTCTATCCTTGGAAACAACCTCACCACATGCCTCTCTAGCTGAATCAATGTTTTTTTCAGGATTTGCCACTGAATCTCCAAAACTCTTTCATTTTTTCTTGAATATCGTTTGTGTATTTTAGACTACAGTTCACATTTGAGAGCTGCTCAACTTTTATTCGCTTTAAAACTTTCTTACCCGCTCTTCTTTTCAATATGAAATTCAATTTTATCCTGCTCAAGACTAAATAGTGACACCACTTCCAATTTCAAATCCTCTGTATACTCTAGTGCCCTACATCAGTGAGAAAACATCAAAATATCATTATCAACCATAACATAGTCAATGAGACTTTTCTTATTCCTTGCCTCTTCTCTGCATGTGAATTTGTGCACATTTTTATGTTGGAACATTATGTTAGTAATAATCAGTCCATGTCCCGAGCAGAAATCCAACAGGTATTTGCCATTATTATTAGCTCTGCTCTTTTCTCCAAATTTTCCCAAAATATTTTTGTATGTCTCACAATCATTGCAACAGTATCATTATTAATTAAAGTTGCTAAGAAATTATATTCTTAGTTTCATTTTTTATCCAAGTGTAAGCAGACAAAGTTTGTGCATGAAGTATCATCACAACTGGGCTACTTGTATATAAAGGCTGATGACTTCACATCGCTTATCTTAGTATCCCATAATGAAGAGCACACCCCCTTTTGGATGTGTATAACACTGTAAATTATGAAAAAGGCCACTACCCAGACTGGTTGAGGTATGTTTAAGTAAGGCAATACCTCTAAAAAAAACTCTGAGTGATCTATAAGATCACTATGAATCTCACAGAGTGACCACACAGGATCACTACTAAACTCATCACTCCTGACCTGAATCATTCCAAGGCCAGGAAACTCGATGGTGGCTCTACTCAGTGACAGGCAGAAACCAGTCACTGAGCATAACCTCTTTATTCCCCAGGAAGCAAGCAAATCCAAAGACAAATATTAATAAATGATATTAGTGGGAGCCAGACCCAGAAGAGATAAAGGTTGAAGTAATGTAGAAGTCATATATTTCATATATACAAGTAGTCAAAAGGTGTATCACCTTATTATTAAAAATTCTGGTTCAGAGATAGATGTTGAAAGTTTTTTCACTTGGTTAGAATATATATATATAAAAAAACACTTAAAAACTCCGTAAAACTGAGTAGGCTCTGAGAGGTATGTTATGGGTTAATGCATTCTTTCTATCATCTTTGGGCAAGTTTTATAATGCAACTTGTATAAATATCAGAAATGCTTTTTTTCAATGTGTCATAAGGGGGATGTGCTTTGCATTACGGGATACTAAGGCAATCGATGTGAAGTCATCAGCTTCTACATACAAGTAGCTGAGTCATGAAGATGGCTCAGCTACTTGTGTAAGCAAACTTTGTTTGCTTACACTTGGATAAAGGATTAAACCAACAATATAATTTCTTGTCATATTTAATTTATATTTTAGCCAAGTGAAAAAACTTTTGGTATCATTATTATTTATTACATCAATCACCTCCAAGGACTCACCATACGAAAGCAAACCACATAAATACAACTTATCCTTCATCAACATTCAATACATCAACTATGTACAACATACTGCTACACTAATAGTACATTTAGTCTATAAATTGAATTAAATTCCTGTGATTTGTATCCTCATCTACATACTGCTTTAGGCTTAAAATTTTATTTACTTTCAAATTTTCTATGCTTTATAAATATTACAGCAGTATTTCATCATGAAATCAAAATCACCATTACAGAACCCACTGTGAAATATGACTGTATTAGGATTAAACTTTTTTTTAATTATATGCAATTCAAGTACACAACGATTGGAAAGAAATCAACATACGTCCCCATGGGCAAGGTGCATCATGCCATGTAATAAGTCACGTGTTTCTAGCCAGTATAATTTGGAGGAATATGATGCTCCAAGTATGTGCACGTGAAATGTCTTCGAGAAGGGAACTGACAGAGTTTGAAAGAGGTGATGCCGTGATAAAATGCCATGTTACTGTCCTATCTGTTCAGCAAACTGTTCAAGAATTGGGGCATCCCAGGTGAACAATCAATGATACCATACCATATGCAGCATAGTCTTCAATGGTGCAAAGAGCATATACAGTGAGACATGGATGCTTGGAAAGCTAGGTTATAGTAACAAATCATGCTAAACCCTCTACCAAGCAGATGGATGGCTGTGACGGATGCCCGGTGTATGCCTGTTATCACAGTGTGTAACCCCAACTATGAAATTCAGGTGGCAGTGTGATAGTATGATCCTAATTATCCTGGTTTGGACCTCTGTTTGTGGTGTCACAAACACTGAACTCTGATAGGTATACGAACATTCTGGATAATGCAATGCTTACTACTTTGTGGCTTTTCTATGGAATTGACCATTGTCTCTTTCTGCAAGACAATGCACTATATCTAAGGCTGCTGCTGTAACTGCGTGATTTGTGGACAGGAATGTCACCGCACTTGACTGGCCTCCACAGAGCACTGATTTCAACTCGAATGAACATCTCTGGGATGAACTGGAGCATTGGGTGAGGTCCTCCCCACAACAGTCCAGGTCCTCATTACATACCTACAGGAATAATGGTCCAAAATTCACATTGATCACTATCATACCCTTGTGGAAAGTATGCCCTTTAGGACTGCTACAGTCATCGCAGTGAAAGGAGGGCCTACATCTTAAGGTAGGTATCATAGCTGTTTGTTCTGTACATTATGGTATCCACTGGCTTCTTTCCAATCAGTGTAGTAGTTTGATATATTAAATTGACAATTATGAACATTCTTTTTGCATATAACATGGAAATACATATAATATAAGTATATAATAAGTTTATCAGTATAATATACTAACCTGAAAAGTAAATAAATCTAAATAAAAAGTTGTCCATTGAATTTATAACAATATATATATATATATATATATATATATATATATATATATATATATGTGTGTGTGTGTGTGTTCCTCTGCTATACGATTGAGGCAGGAAAACTGACAAAAGAAAACAAGCAATTACTAGACAAAAATGCATTTCCGAGGGTGATGAGGTTGATTAGTATAGTGTAAACCTCCCACCACTACGATAAGTCCTGGGACTCCATGGAGGTAATGTATAATAATAACCGATAGAATCCGAGGTGTGCTGCTCAGAGTCCCTGCTTTTCCGATTCACTATTATCGATAAGCGACCCATATCATGCTTTCTCTTAAAGGATTACATAATTAAATAAGTTGATGTGGGGGATATACAGGGTGTTCGGGATAAATTTGACAGTTTCGTAAGGAAAAAGAAAATCTTCTTTGTATCTATTAAATTTAATGAATTGACAAAAAAACATTACAGGCAGAGTTAATTACAATACTATCAACAAGATTTACTCAAAATAACCACCATTAGCATCGATCACAGCTTCAATTCTGCTTCGGAACCTCGAACAAGCTGATGCTACAGTCTCCCTGGGAAGGGCCGCAAAAACTGTTTTAATTTTATCCATTAACTGGGCTTTTGTATTACTGGAAGTGCGATTGGTGTCTTTTTCAACTGCGCCCCATACAAAATAATCCATGGGGTTAAGGTCTGGGGAGTTTGGAGGCCAAACATTTGGACTGGTGAAGTCGTAGAAATTTTCAGACAACCATTTTTGACTTTTCCCAGAGGTGTGGCAAGGGGCCGAATCCTGCTGCCATACATACGGCCTACCATTGGCTACCCTTGTTATCCAGGGCTTGACTACAGTTAGCAACTCCACGAACAAAGCCCGAATTCCAATGCCAGGGTTCTTCAACACCTGTTCCTGCAGATTTGCGAGGAATTCTGCTGTACGAACGCAATCAGATCGTCTGCTAGGGATCTTTCTTCTTGCTACATCCTCGTAGTCACCATTGCAAGTCTCTAGTTCATGCCTGATTGTTTTTACTGTATTCAGGGAGCATTGGGCAGCAGTCGTAATATCCTTATTTTGATGGCGGGCACGAATCATCATGATACAAGTTATTCTCTTCCATGATTCAGGTGGGTTCCAGCTATCCATCCTTTCTGACATCTTGTATATGAATGAAGAAGGGTCCAAACTTTTAAATGAAGAGAAGTGTGTGTTAATACATGTAACTTATTATTATTATTATTATTATTATTATTATTACGGGTATCTCCTATGGAGTCAGTAGACTCATCGCGGGAGACCCAAACTAGCAAAACAATATCTGTCATATCTCTTCTTGAATTCATTTACAGATGAAGAGCTCACAACAAAACTTACAAAACTTACGGAAAAATATAATTAATTATAAATATGTCAAATTTATCCCGAACACCCTGTATATATTGCATTAACTGAAGCAGACCGGTGCTCAAATAGTCAATCGCAAAACCAATGATCGAGAAATCAAATAAGAACCTAATCGCCATACCTTCGAATTAAAATTGAACACCAATGATAACTGCGCTCACGGTTAAAATAAATCGAAACTACCACTTATTTGTAACATGAAAAATGTCACATAAACTTTATGCGGCATAAAATAAGAACCAAAACTTTAATTAATTTAAATTAGACTCACCTCAAAAAATTGCAAAATATTGAATCCGCCGCCATATTAATATGGAATTAAATTTTAACAACACTATTAGCATGTTAAGGATAAACAACTTCTTACCACACGAGAATTATACATTTCGTTATAGTAAAATGCAATATAATATGCAAAGTACTTGAATCAACTTAGTCAATAACTTTAAAATGTTATTTTGTTGCACAACTGAAATTGTGTAATATAAAATACAAGGAAAAAAAAACAAAACATAGATACCAATGAACAACATTTCAAGAAGAAAAGCGCCATTTTGACAGAAAAGTCTCAGAATTAAAATAAATCGTAAGTTGATAGTCAAAAAGGAAAGAAAAAAAAAATCAGCTAACGCCTTTATATTCCCGTATACGGGAGTAGGCGAGGCCAGTCAAATCAATCTATCCATTAGAAATCATTCCGTTCATAAATTATCCAGACACATATCGGCAAATGAATTAGAAACTTTTATTTAATACAATATTGGACCTCCGTTACCCCGAATTACAGGAAATATGCAGTCTAGCAGAGTTTCCAGAAGGCGTTAGAGTGCTGGCTCAGATTTGACGGGAGAGGACTTTGCTCCGCTGATATGTTTTTCTAATATGTCCCATACATTTTCAATGGAGTTCAGATCCGGGTTTAGTGTTGGCTAAGGAAGAGGGCGCAAGTCGCTGTCACGCTCTCTGAACCACTGCTGAACAATTCTTATGCGATGGACAGTAGCACTGTCGTCCATGAAACAACTGCCACTTGCTAGATAAAAAGTTAACATCGCAGGAAGGACTTGATCAGCAACAATGTTAAGATATTTCTCGGAGGACACCCGACCTTCCAGCGATATCAGGGGACCCGTTCCGTACAAAGAAAACATGTCATACACCAGGACACCACCTCCAGAACTTTGAGTTGTGTTTATAAGGCAAGCTAGCTTCATTGCTTCATGAGGGCTCCGACAAACTCCCTGCTTACCGTCGGTACAGAACAACGTGATCCGCAACTCGTCGGAATACATTGCTTTTTTGCAGTGTTTAGTCACGGTTCCTGACATCACTGTAGACGAACTTAACGGTTACAGTAATCAGTAGTTTCCGTATGGACATGACACTGCCCCTACTCCAATTCCCTGCGCACAGTTTGGCAAGATATGGATCGGGAGCAGCCTTCATTAAATACTTCAGTCAATTCATGCACACAAGAAGTTCTGTTTGTCAGTACAAGCCTTTTCAGATGATGACGATCTCGTTCTTGACAAGCTGTCTTAGGACCACAGTTACTCGTCGTTACTCAGAGGGCAAGTGGCTTATGTTCCCACTGATTAAACAGCTCGCATATATCTCAGCTTTTGAGAAACGAGTCTTTCAGAAATGTGGCTGTAGGGCACCTGCAATGAAGGCACCCTTTATCGAAATCGAAAAGATTCTTTGGTTTTTGCATTCTGATCAACAATGGGGGAGTAGTGATAACAGACCAGCAGCATTCTTAAATAGTTGCCTGGAACACTCAAGTAACAAGTATTTTGCATAGAAACTGCAAAAAAGACGTTTATGTATATCTACATAAAGGTTTCCAATTCACACTGGCCGGTATATGAACAAAATTGAAAAAAATATGAAGATGGTGTCTGTACAGCCCTGTGGAAATGCCATTAGCCTGAATTGACAGTGGACTACCCAAAGAATGTCCGTTATAAGCTTGATTCTGGACTGTGACTAAAGAAAGCTTTTATTATTATTATTATTATTATTATTATTATTATTATTATTATTATTATTATTATTATTATTATTATTATTATTATTATTATTATTATTACGTGATGCTTCCAGGGACCAGGGAGTCCAAAGACTCATCGAGTGAATGCAACTACTCTACAACTATCTGTTCCCACCACTACATTAACGCCACCTACCGCACACTACCACCAGTATTTCCACAGAAATCACAACCATCCATGCCCACTGCGGGATGCATTCGAAGCAGACTTTTGGCTGGAGTGAGGATACGCTAATCACCCATCCAACCGGTTCGCATTTCTTCGACAGGACCGCGAGAAGTCCATCTCCAACATAGGCGAGTATGGTTTCTACTCTAAGAAACAATCCGGGTTTTCGAGCATCTAAAACTCACATTATTACAGGCAATAACACTATACTGTATTAGTATTTAGAGCCCCAAGATGGCGGCAGTTACTGCCGCCGCCCCCTCTCTCTCTCTCTCCGGAAAAGATTTCATTGTTTGATAGTTCAGGTCACTATCAGTAAATTCATAAATAATTTAGATTAGCTCCCAACCAGTCTTGAAAGAGTTAAAGCTAAAGGAAGCCGCATTAAATATCCGTTTGGTGAGTAAAAGGCCATAGTGTATTTTTTTTTCGAAATAAAGATATTTTATTAAAAATAAGGATGGAACATTAACTCTTTAATTAAAGGAGAGAGTTAAGTTCAATTCTCCTCATGACGATAGGAATCTTTATGTAAGTTTTGCAACAGCAAGGGAGATTAGTGCTCTCAGTAGTGTGTGGGGCGAATTTTTACTTCTGGGAATTCATGCTTTTTTCATCCCAAAATCTGGCAAATGGGCTGAATATGAATTTTTTCTTCAGATCCAATGTCCTCTCCTGTTAGTGACTTTAACAGGCATTTAAGAACCCACAGCTTTCCAAGTATTCTTGGGTTTCCTAGCTGCAGTACGAGGATAAGGCGGTTATCCCTATGCCTCTAAATATTCTTGTCTGTAAATTGCGTGTGTTTACGGGAACGATTTCCTGTTCTGAGGGACGAAAAACCTAAGTTTCCGGGAAAAATACCCTGTACCTCCGTATGAAACCGGCTAACTCACCTTTAGTCGAAAGAGACCAGATAAAGGTTCCTCACGTCACTGACGGGAATCGAACCAAGGTCTTTTCCGCCAAAGGGCTTCGTCTATACTGACTGAGCTACGGTGGCTCTACCCAGATGCAATGTAGATATGATAAAACATACTAAGATTAGTAGTGCTGCACAGAACATAAAATCAAATTGTCCGAAAATTTGAACCCGTTCTTGCATATATTCTACAACTGTATTATGGAATTCATCTAGATAAAACTTAAATTGTGAATTGCCACAAACCATCATTAATGAAATTTTTACACAAGTTTTGAACAGTGGCAGCAAAATATATTTCATTTTCCTTCATTTGAATTTTGCCGTTAACGATTTCAATCTCAACTCTCAGTTCAAATGCCAATGTGCCTCTATCTCTCATTTCTCTGAAATGTAGATTAAAAATCGTTTGATATAAGCGAGAGTGAGTGTTCAAATAAAAAAATGTTAATATAGTTGTACATTTATATACCGAAGAAAAATATGATTTAATCCTTTAAAAAACAATATATTATTGCTAGCAAAGCAGATAATAAAGTTAAGCAGCGTGCGATGCTGTGTCCTAATATATTTTTTTTATATATCTCAATAACAAAGTCGCAAAACTATTTTAGCTGTAAAATGTTTAGGATATATATATATATGATAATCTTTTGTAATAATACTTTGGGAAGTCGATAGACTAAGAAAAGAAAACAACCTAAATTTTCATAATATATATATATATATATATCGATTCTCGTCGCAACGGGGGGAATCTTTATCTGGACGATTTTAATCGAAGGTGAGTTAGCCGATCTCATACTGAGGTAGCAGGGTTTTTTCCTCCCGGAAACTCGGGTTTTTCATCCCGCATACAGACAAATCGGCCCTTTAGAACACACGCAATTTACAGACATAGAACACCAGCTGTGGTGGTGGTGGAAATGGGCGGTAGATGGCGTTGATGGAGACGATTCGTAGTAGAGGTTCGGTGTGTGGTTGAGACAGTTGTAGGTGTCCTCCCGCGATGAGTCTTCGGACTCCTTGGAGGTGTCAGGAATAATAATAATAATAATAATAATAATAATAATAATAATAATAATAATAATAATATATAAAATCACGTATGTATCTTAAAAGTTATACGAATATAGTTAGAATACTCATTATTACTGCATTAGTTTTTCTTTTTCTTTTTCTTTTCTTTTTCCTATAAATTTTACAAGAAACCCTTCATATTGGAAATAGGATATCGAAACACGAGACATTGGCATTCCAGAAGAATGTCCAGCATGAAAATGTGTGTGAAACCAGGAGGGACGAGCATGCTTATTAAAATTCTACTGATAATGCCAGCTGCGACTTGCAAATATTAATTTAGTTACTAAATTATTTATTTTTTATTACAGCTACACTTACGGTTCATTTCAGAAACGTCAATATGAAGCACTACAATACCTACAGATTTGTGTATCGACAATCAAGGTCAGATATCTTCTCTGGGATTCTTACTTAACACTCTACTTCATCGATAAATACACTCTTGGAGAGAAGTCAACAGACACCCCATGAGCAAGGCGCATCGTTTCATGTAACGAGCATGTGTATATAGTCTGTATAAATTAGAGAAATATGATGCTCCCAACTCACTGCAACTGTCTCAGGGAAAAATCGCTGAGAGAAGAGAGCTTACGAAGTTTAAAAGAGGCATCGTGATAGGATGTCATGCTGTAGGCATGACATCCTATCACGATGTCCTATCTGTTTGGCAAATTGGTCCATCAGAGTTCATCACTTAGTGACACCATACTGAGATGGAAGCGCAGCGATTCAACTGCAAGTGCTACCCAGAGTAGATGACCCACCACACTCACAGAACGTGCCCATGTAAAAACCGCCAATCATCGACCGACATGTTGAAATCGGAGTTCCGGGCATGGAATGGAATACGAATCTGCACAAAAACATTCAGAACGGAGGCGCAAAACATGGGTTCTGTGATAGGACTTGCATATTTATATCCTATGGTGTAAAGAGAGCATAAAGTGCACGTGGAAGCTTGAAAAGCACTGTTATGGAATAAGGAATCAGGCTACTCCCTATACCAGGCAAATGGAAGGTGTACATATGACAGCTTCCCCGTGAACATCTCTTACCAGAGTGGATAATCGCAACAATGAAATCTGGAGGTGGCAGTGTGATGGTATGGTCCTGTTTTTCCTGGTTTGTCTTCGGACTTCTGTTTGTGGTGCCATGAACATTTAATTTCACGAGGTATCTGAACATTCTGAACAATGCAATGCTTCCTACTTTGTGGCGTTTCTACAGAACTCATTGTTGTCTCTTTCAACAAGACAGTGCACGGTGTCATAAGTCTAGGCTGCTTTAACTGCGGGGTTTCTGAGCATGAACTTCACTACATATGACTGGCCTCCACAGAGCCCTGATCTCAACCTATTGAACATCTGTGGGATTAATTGGAGCGTTGAGTGGGGTCAAGGGACGTCCTAACATAAAACCGTGCAGACCCGCATTACATGTCTGCTGGAAGAATGTTTCTTTGTATTAGGGTTTTGTCTAGCTCTTCATATTTGTGAAGGATACTTCTTGACATTCCAAGTAGCAACATAACAGATATTCTTACTTATTTTCATTCTTTTTTCCATTCCTAATTCTCCTCATACCTGTTAAGATATCTGAGTCGTTTTCCAGAGTGACAATCTAGTTACTTCTTTCTTGAGACATTGGAGTAAGAAAAACAATTACCTGAGCTGGTTACCGCTCATCTACAACCTAGTTTGGTGTTGGGGCTGCCATCTTAAGGCCTTCAAACGAGCCCTAAATCTCCATTCTCTCGTTTGTACCTGATCAAATTTCTCACTGAAGTTAGTACTCAATCTTCTAATTCTTTGCTCAAGTTCCTGGGTTCACAACGTAGCAGTGGGATTTGAATTTGGAATTAGAGTCTAGGTGTTCCTATTTGAGAGGACCATATATTGTGCATCCGTCCATATGAACCCCTTTTTGAGGGATCAAAAGTTTTGGATTCTATTATAGTGTTAGAGGATTTAATAATGACTGAAATGTGATATTTACCTTTCTGAAAATGACCACGTGATATTACTCTGAGGAGTGCACAGGCATATGAAAGTCTTAGAGAGAATAGAAATGTTGAGGAAAAGGAAGGTAATTTTAATTGCCATAGAAATCAATTTGGGACAGTGCCACGGATAGAGGAATTAGAGGGTAAAGAGGTTAGTGGTGAATGGAATTTAGTTAAGGACCATTTGTTAACAACAGAAGCAACGTGTATACCAGGCGTGAAAAAAAAATTAAAAAATATTTTAGGTAAAATGCATGACCACTGAGATTAAGAAAGAATTGCAGATAAAAAAACAAAGGTTATGGAAAAAAGTATAGAAAAAGAAGAGGTGAACAGTTGCATGAGGCATCGAAGGTTCAAGCAACAAAGATAACTAGTATACTAAGGAAGAGAAAATTGGAACATGAGAGGATGATAGCGCTCCATTCGAAGGGAATTTTTTCGTTATGTGGCTAGCAAAAGACAGGATCATTGTAGCAGAATGGTCTTCCTAGATGGAAAATGTGGTCTATTGAACAAGGTGACTGATATTTTACAACTGTTTAATGAATAATCCGAAAACATCAGAAAATCGGACACTTTCATTAAATATTCAAAGCAGTTTATTGAAAAATTGCAAAAACATCTCGATTTTAAAGACAGACATTCTCGCTAGATTGGACGTCATATCTTTATTTACCAACATCCCAGTAGAAGAAGTTATCTGTATCCTATACAATCTCTTCCCTGAAGATATGGCTCACCTTTTTCGTCATTCCCTTAAAATCTAATTATTTTAAATGGAATGAAGCGATATATGAGCAACTAAATGGCTTAACTATGGGCAGTACCGTTTCGACGCCCTGTGCAGATCTGTTTATGGAAAAGCTAGCTAGAAACAGACATCCTCTCAAACTTAGACCCAAAATCTTTAGTATGGTGTAGGTATGTAGACGATGTCTTCATAATTTGGAGAGACACAAAAACAGCTCTTTTGGAATTTTCAACCAAAATTAATTATTTTCATCAAAAAATACAATTCACATTGGAACTAGAAAAAGATAATCAACTACCATTTTTGGATACCCTAATCAAGAAACTAGCAGATGGACACATCAAACTAACAGTATACCTCAAGGCTACACACACTGGACGCTACCTTAATTTCAAATCAACTCACATATTTCCCAAAAGCTCATCATAATACATATGCTCAAAAATAGTGCCACGAACATCATCTCAGAAGAAAAAGAACTCTATGATGAACTTACTCATATATCAGAGAAATTAATAAAAAAATGGCTATCCAAAGAATTTAATCAACAAGATTCGTCATAGCACCCCCCCCACACACACACAAATAGCAACAACAACTTAACATCACTCAACACAGTTCATCCGTAGTTATTCCTTATGCACGTACAGTGTCCTAAAAGATCGCAAAACTTTTTAAACCTTTCAAAATCAGTGTTACGTTCAAAGTTGTCAAGACTGTCCGACACGATTTAAGATCGCTAAAAGACATTAATGCTTTTTTCAAACACGCTGGTGTGTACAACATCTCATGTGCTTGTGGTCTAAAATATATTGGAAAGACGTCGAGAAGCCTCGAAATCCAAAAAAAAAAAAAAGAACATATAAAAGATGATAATAACAACAGAACAGACAACTCAGGTCTATCCCATCTTTTGCGATTACTAATCATACCCTTGATTGCGATAGCAGCACCATTCCTTACCTAGAAGAAGATTTCGGTTGCAGAAATTTCAAGGAATCCGTTATAGTCCTCCGTTCTGGAAAAAATCTTAACAGAAACCAGGGAATGATAATAGCTGACATATGGAAAACCTTAATAAGTTTACGCAATCTGCCAGAATTTAATTTTGCTCCAAACTACAGAGCCTGCTCTCATAATAGTGACTAACACAACAAGATCCATGCATGTAATGTTACCCGTTTTGTTTTAATGCTTAATTTATACGATAGTGTTACTCCATTTTCTCTGTACTAGCCGGTTTGAGTTTTTTTTCTCTTACCGTTATAAGCGCTGAAGAAGCCGGACAGCCGCTTCGGCAAAACTTGTTGGTATTAGATGTTTATAAATCATGGCCAATTAAAGTTCAATATATATCTCATTTAAATTATATCTTTGAATGACCAAATACATTCTAAACAATGAACTGTTTAATGAATATTATTGTAGTATTTCATTCTGGAAATATGTCTTTTTCCAAAGAGGGTGGAGAGAGTTGATGGATTAGAAGTTATGGATGGATTTACAATAATAAGTACGCTGGATGTCAGCAAAGCTGTGGGATTGGATGAAATTTCTGGACGAGGCTCTGAACATCTAACAGTTCCCTTGGCTATTTAATGAAATCCTTGCAACTAGAAGTCTGTGGGTAGTAGAAAGAGGATAAGATATTGCCACTGCATAAGGGTTGTTGTATAGTGCACGCATCACATTATAGACCAGTTTGTGTTACTTCTGCAGTTAAGGTTTAAGCAAAATGAGTAAGAGCTTATATACAAAACTGGGCACATGAAAATAATATTATCTGTGAAGATTGTCACGGATTTGTTAAGGGGAGTTCTTATTTCAGTAATCTCGTTAAGTTTTGTGATAAAATAATAAGAGTGGTTGATGAGGGAAATGCATACGCTGTAATTTTTTCAGATTTTGCAAAGGCATCTGATAGGGTAGCACGTGATAAACTGATATTTAAGCTTCAATTTATTGGTTTGGATAATAAGTTGGTAGAGAGGATTGGTAATTGGTGATCTGATTGATATCAGAGGGTTGGATATGGAAGGACACTATCGAGGAAAACGAATGTCACTAGTGAAGTTCCACAGGGCTATTTGATGGGACCCTTTCACCCTTTATGTCAATGATATTGTCACTGAAATTGAAGGATATATTCAATTTTTTGTGGATTACTTGAAGCGCTTATGTAATTGCTCATCAGGAGGATCTCTGTAAGCTCGAAATATGGGAAGATAAATGTGTTTTACAGTTTAATGTTGCTGCAGTGGGTGATCAAATTATTAGAGTCAGTGCGAAAAATATATTTTGTGAGTTTCGGATAGAAAAAAACCACTTTGTCAATGTTTTTACATGAAATTGTTTTTATTAAAATTAGTCCTCTAATGGTACACTTAAAAGTTAACTATGCTTATATAATTAAAGAAAAATGTATATAGAAATATATATACATCTATTTCTATATACATATTCTATATAGTCAATATTTGATAACGCTGCCTTTTGCTGCAATTACTGCTTCGATTCTTCCGGGCATGCATTCTATGCATTCGACACAGTTTAATTTTATTGATTCATTCCTGTGCTACACATCAATCAAACGCTCTATTAATTAGTGTTTGTTGATGACAAGTTGCTTGGAAATTTCCGGCTTCGTCAGGTCCCAAAGTTCTCGATGGGTTTGAGATCTGCTGAATTTCCAGGACAGTCAAGAACCTTGACTTTTTTGTCATTCAAGAATTTTGTTACTCTTTTTGCCTGTGGCAAGGAGCAGAATCATGAATGAATGTGAAATCGTTATTCTGGAACCACTCCAGTACCTGAGGTAGCATCTTTGTCTCCAGTACCTTGATGTATATATTAATCCTGCTTTATTGTTCAAGCCCAAGTCCTTGATGCCTCGACGAACTGTCATTGAAGATATATTAATGCCAGCATCCTGCATCATTTTAGTAAGAACACTCCGAGGTACCTTTCTGTTTTCCGCGCAAATATCTCTAATTTCTCTTTCATCCCGTGGGGTGATAATTTTTATTCGGCCACATTTGTTCAAACACTTTGGTGACAATTCAATATTTGCATCAATTGTTTTTTAAATTTGGCCCACTGATGCTCGTGAAACATTAACAATTGATGCTATCTTCCTTTGAGAATGTTCAGTATTCATTAAGAGCGTTTTTATTTCTGAAATTTTCTTTGGAGAAAGATCATTCGCCTTTTCCATGGTAAAAATACACTCTGTCGAGAGAAGAATAAAAAAAAATCATGAAATAACACAAGACAACACTTATAAACCATACACAGATCTTGAAATAAACTACTTACCTTCAAGATATTATAAGAACACTCCAAAAGTAATTAAAACGCTTCAACATCCTTAATAACTTTTAAACATACGCTACTGAACAAGATGGCTGTTATGAGGTGGCTGAGAATCTAAACACAAAATGGCGTCCATATGTGTCAACTGTATATTTAAAATCTGTAAGTAAAAAAATCAGCTAATGCCTTTTTGTTCCCGTATAGGGAGTAGGCGACGCCGTTTTTTTTTAGCCCTAACTTTTGGAGACTGAGTGGGCAGTTCAAACTCCACTGGTAGCCAATCAGAGATAGCTGGCCCAAGGCTATCACAAATTAATCCGCACTCTGTGAAGAATCTGTAAGTATAATTATTTAATAAAAAAAAATGAAGTACAGCGTGTAACCAAATTTTCGTTTATTATAACTGGTTGAAGTGTAAAATTGGCATACTGTAATTTAAGGAAGTGGCTCTAATAATATGATCACACATTGTGAATGTAAGATTTAGAATTATAGGAACTGCAGATAGTACAGTGCATACTTTATGTATGCAAGTATGCTGGACGAAGTTGAGCAAGCAAAGGATCTTGTGGATCGAAATTTGAAATTTAACGAGCAAGTTGCAAATATGATTAAGACAACTCAAAAATTGCTGTAATATTTAAACGAACATTAATATTACAGCAAAGATAAAATGGTAGTGATTCCTATGCATAAGGCCCTGATCAAGCCACTTATGGAATATTGTGCCCAAATCTGTTCACTGTGGTTTAGTGTGTGTGTGTGTGGGGGGGGGGGGGGTTGATGAAGAAACTTTGAAGAGGATGTAGAGGCGGCTGACATAAATGATTTTAGGACCGTAGAATGAGACATTTAAGAACTTTACAGGTATTCACTGGATCGATAATATAGAGATTTTTCAGATTGTGGAAAATAAGGAAGGGACAAGAACTAGTGGCCATCCCTGGATATTGCGCAAGAAAGTTGTGAATGAGAGAGAGTAAGAAATATTTTTTCTTGCTTGGAGAGTGGTATCTGAAGAAGGCATTGCCCGAGTATATTGTGAAGGCTAAGTGTGTTAATGAGTATAAGTTTCAGTATGATAGATATGTTAGAGGCAGAAGAGATTATTTTCCATAACTTTCTGAACTTTTGTAAAACATGTATATAATTTTTTGCACAATAATATGCTGGTCAGCCTGTTATTGTGCGTTGGCCGAGTGGTTGGCATATCCCTTCTCCAGCCAAAAAAGCTGCGGGTTGAAATCCCACAGTGGCCATGAATGTTTGTAATTGTCTATGAAAATACCAGTGGTTGTAGTGGAAGGTAGATAACGTTGGTGTAGATGATGATGGCAGTTGCGGTTCGTTTTAGTTGGTAGATTGTGGTGGAGACAGAGAATTGTAGAGTAGGTGCCATTTATCGACGAGTCCTTTGGATTACCTACAAGTGTCACGTAATAATAATAATCAAAAAAAAAAATCAGCTAACGCCTTTTTATTCCCCGTATACGGGGAGTAGGCGAGGCCATTTAGCCCTATCTAACTTTTGGAGACTGAGTGGGCGGTTCAATCTCCACTGGTACCAATCAGAGACAGATGGCCCAAGGCTATCACTAATTAAGCAGTACTCAGTGAAGAGAGACGGCTCAAATGTGCCGCCATCTCGTGGTCCCTAACCCTAACACAATATATTTAATGTCTGAAATAATGTGGGTTCTACGGTCGATTTTCTTGAGTTTACAGGACGAAAAACCCGAGTTTCCGGGAGGAAAAACCTGCTTGCCCGTGCCAGAGATCGACTAACTCGGGAACCGGTCGAAAAAAGGCTTAGAAAAATTTCCTCTAGTCGCCGACTAGACTCGAAACCAAGTCTTCCTTCGTGCGGCCAAGCGCGGTGGTTGGCAAACGCCACATCCACTGAGCTACACAGGCTCAATAATAATAATAACAATAATAATAATAATAATAATAATAAATCAATGTCTCTTTCGAATAATCTGAATAAAGGGGAACTGATGCAATAATAATAATAATAATAATAATAAAATAGAATAACTTGATTGACTGTCATAAATGAATTATAACTGCCGATATTTATTATTATTATTATTATTATTATTATTATTATTATTATTATTATTAAGAGATATATCCAGGGAATCATGGACTCAATGACGGAGGCTACATATTATATGAATCAGCTTTCACACTTGTTCTTGACTTAATTCACACTACTTACACACACAAACACATACACAACATCCAATGGCAATGCATTCCAGTCAGTATCATTCTATGAGCGAAAAAATTAGCAATCGCCCCCCCCCCTTCGTAACGG
This sequence comes from Typopeltis vanoorti, assembly GCF_054136105.1. Lineage (NCBI taxonomy): Eukaryota > Metazoa > Arthropoda > Arachnida > Uropygi > Thelyphonidae > Typopeltis > Typopeltis vanoorti. The sequence continues at coordinate 40,129,784 of NC_143569.1, forward strand.
CATTAATTCTCAGCTTTCAACTGTGCTCCCTTGTCCTTTCCCACCTTCCAAAAAATTAAAAATTCCATCAACTGAAATCCTATATCACCCTTTCAGAAGTTTCAAAGTCTCAATCATATAACTCTCTTTCTCGTGTTAGCCAGTGTCTGCAGTCCCGCTAGTTCTAAATCTGTTTTCATAATCAGTATTCCACAATCCTGATATCAATTTTAATACTCTTCTTTGCACAGAATCACCATGGAAACCAGATCTACGCACAACAGTTCAAGTGAGGTCTTATTTAGGTGTATAAAGGGGCAAAATGACATCCTTAACTTTACATGTTAAAGATCGTTTTAGAACTGTAATTATTTTTTGAGTATTTACAATCTTTGCTACGTGGCCAGTGATCCTCAACTTCCTATCTACTAACAGCTCCAGATCCCTAGCCTGACCAGTTTCTTCTAGCATAAATTCAAAAATATAATACGACATTTGATATATAATCACACCAAAGTGCATGATTTTACATTTATTGACATTGAAGTGACATCCATTTTCCCATGCCCACATTTCCAGCCTATTGAAATCATTCTGGAAGTACTGCTTATTAAGATCATACCTGATTACTCTTCCTATATTTGCATCATAAGCAAATAGCTGTATGTCAATGCCTGCTCAATATCATTAATGTACAGATTGAATAACTGTTGACCAAGGACTGATCCTTGTGTTAAGCCACTGGTGTTACCTTAAATCTTTAAGAGTCACATTCTCAATATACCACATTTTGGTGTCTATCAGTCAGCCATCATCTTATCCATGGCAATACTTTATAATCCAATCCCATATTCTCCAATTTATGCAACATTCTTACATACTGTATTCTGTGAAAAGCCTTAGAAAATTCCAAGAGTGTCAGGGCTTATCCATTCCCTTGTCTTAGTCAATGGAAACATTTTGACAGAATGTGATCAAGTTACTGAAACATCACCTTAATTAATTAAACCGTATTGTTCATTGAAAAGTAGAGATTCTCTTCAACCCATTTCTGAATGCAAGCCCTAACTAATTTTTCCAAAATCATACTACCACTCCTGAGATAGTGATGGTCGATAGTTGGATGCATGGGTCTTTGCATCACCCTTGTAACACACATTTTTCCCACTCGTACCGAATTTTCTCTGTTCTGAGACTGCAATTATATAGCCTGTTCAAAGGAATTTCCAGTTCAGCTGAACACTATTTCAGCAGCGCCGTGCTGATATTCCATCAGTTCCTATTGCTGAAATCTTATTTAATTTGTATAACTTCTCTAATAAATCCTATATATATATACACTTGAGTTTCTGCATCCAGTGAAGAAGTAACAGTGAACTCAATGTTGCATACACAAAGTTTGCAACAGCCTCTTGATAATTGAACAACCTCTTCTGCATCCGTCATCCTCACACCATCTGCGTTCAGCAGAGTTAGTTTCATATTCATTCTTTGTTTTTCTTGCAGCATATTGTTATACTACTTTGGAGTTGTCTTTAGCTTAGAGAGACGTTTTTTTTTCATATTCAGATTTTTTCGTACAACAATTGTGACTCTTCTGGCCTGCTGCTTATAATGTTCATAACGAACATCATCTTATGATGCCTGTTTTTATGCACACGATGTTCCTTCAACATCATTCTTTTCTTTTCTTATGAATCACTTGTTTAATGAGATTACATATCCATTATATGTAATTGAGAATTATAAATTAAGGCTGCTATGATGCGATCAAAAATTACGATATTCTGACATTGAGATACGACTTCAATTCAATAAAACAAAATTAGTGGTCCAGTATACACCAGAAAAAATTAATCGTTCTATTCTTTTAAAATAAATGATGATAAATATAATGCGATTAAACTCTTTTATGATTCTCTTTATTCTTGTATGATTCAGTTTTTTATGAATTATTTCCTTAGTTCTTTTTTTTCTCTTTTTGTTTTTCCTTAGTTCTTAGATCTCTTTGATAGTTGAATAACCTCTTCTGCATCTGTCACTTACACACCATCTGAATTCAGCAGAGGTATTGTTTCATATTCATTCTTTTTTTGTTTTTTACTTGCAGCATATCAGCCGGGTTGTCTCTAGCTTACTAGGCCATTTTTTTTTCTTTCCATATTCAGACTTAGCTTTCTGTACAACAATTGTGATTCTTCATCCTACTTGACTGTTGTCATTGGGTGGAAATTATTTCCTTTGACAATTCAGCGAAATCCGTCTGAATGGAATAAAGGTTTTGATGATTGTCTTCGCAGCTTCTACATGTGTCACTCTCCAACACATTTCTGATCTATTTTCCAAACAGCTGTTTTTGATATTGTTTGTGATCCTCTGAAATATTGAAGTCATTCATGAAATGGAGGAAGAAATTCAAGGAGAATATATTCCTGCGAAGTTACCACTGCAATTTGGAGATATATTCGACTAAATTTGGAGTTTTATTAGTTTATCTGAATTTCTGAGCGAATAAATCAGTTGCTTTCTATTAAATTTGAAGTATAGTTATTTCTTTAGTATTAAACATACCGACAGTTTAACTACACCTTATGAAAATATAATGCTGAGTTGTACAATCCAACTTCTATTGTTCAGTAGATTTCGAAGAAACCTACTACTAAATTAGGCTGGCTGCAAATTTGAAGTAGTTCCTTGTTGATATTTCTTGTTCGATTGGAAAAGATCCGGGTTCGATTCTCGTCGTGACGAGGAGAATACTTATATGGAGTTTTTCAGTTGCAGGTAAGTTAGCCGATATCATGTGGTGGTAGTAGTTTTTTTTCTCCCGGAAACTCTGGTTTTTCATCCTGCATACAGATAAATCGGCCTTCAGAACACACGCAATTTGCAGACAAAAACAACAACAAAAACAACTAGTACTGTTGTTAGTGATGATGAACGATGGTTGGCGTTGATGGTAGTATTGTCGTAGTTGGAGAATTAAATAGTGGTGGAGAGGATGAGATATATTTAGCAAATTGGTGTAGAGTGCCCTCCCACGATGAGCCCTTGGAATCACTGGAGGTGTCACGTGATATTTAGCTAACGCCTTTTTACCCGTATAGGGAGTAGGCGAGGCTGTTTTAGCCCTATCTAAATTTTGGAGACTGAGTGGGCAGTTCAATCACGACTGGTACTCAATCAGAGACAGCTGGCCGTATTCTATTATTAATTAAGCGGCACTCAGTGAAGAGAGACGGCTCAACAAGTGCTGCCATCTGGTGGTCTCTAACACAATATATTTAATGTCTGCAAAGAGTGTGGGTTCTATGGTTGATTTTCTTGAGTTTATGGGACTAAAAACCCGAGTTTCTGGGAGAAAAAACACACTTGCCCGTGCCAGAGATCGACTACTACTACTAATAATAACAAAATCGGGGATCGAGGTGTCGTACTGATATGATCGTCAGCTTGTCGAGAGCTCCTGAAACGATTAGTAGTATTTTGTGCTATCATTAACAATTTTACAATAATTGTACGTAGTATTGTTTGCTTTTTGTTTCTTGGTGAGTCTGTGCGATTTGTTGTGTGTCATTTTAATTATTATTTCTAAGACAAGATAGCGTACATATGGCACCGATAAAAAAAATGGCGGCCAGGTCGCCATGTTTGTTTAACAGCTTTGATGTAAACGAGTTTATGCAATGTGCTCTCTGTGAGATGTATGCTTTGCAAGGAGCAATGGGAGTCTGGTTAAATGGTGATCGTAGAGTTAATATTTGCAGAAAGTGTAAGGAGAATGAGGATCTCAAGCGTGTTTCGGGTGGCGAGAATGATATCGTTAACGATAGTCAGAATGTAGAAAATGGCGGTGTGATAGAGAATTGCTAGGTTGTGCATGTGATACGAGTTAGAGCGTCGTTGAAAGTGTAAATGAAGGAATACAGAATGAATGGATGATTTGATTGACAATGAAAATGGGTAGATAAATGCGAGTAGTGAAATCACACGTTTGAGTGGAGCGATATGCAGAGCAAAAAAGGCAAATGGAGCGTATGGAAAAATATGTGCTGAACGTACCGACTAATAAATGGCGAAAGTCTGTTAAGAAAAATAATAGAATGTTCGTAAACGAAAATAAAATGAAGGAGCGAATGCTGTATGGGGATTCGCTATTAAGAGGTGTGATAGTTGAGAGTGTGAGAAATCGTACCAGCCGGGCGCAAACATAAAGGACGTCAGCGAATCTATTAGAGTGCAAAAACAGAGGGTGAAAGAGATAATAATCGTGGCAGGATAAATGATTTGAAAGAAGACAAAATGGAAATGATAGAGGGTGTGAGGGAATTACTTGAGGTAGCAAAAGAGAAGAGTGAGAGAGTTAGGATGGTAAGTATTTGACCGCGGTATGACAGTGAAGTGTTTAGAAGGAGGGCCATAATTGCCAATGACTTTATGCGTGGGTTATGCATGGAGAGTTTTGAGATTTGACGAATCGTACCAGCCGGGTGCGAACATAAAGGACGTCAGCGAATCTATTAGAGTGCAAAAACAGAGCGTGAAAGAGATAATAATCGTGGCAGGAATAAATGATTTGAAAGAAGACAAAATGGAAATGATAGAGGAGGTGAGGGAATTACTTGAGGTAGCAAAAGAGAAGACTGAGAAAGTTAGGATGGTGAGTATTTTACCGCGGAATGACAGTGAAGTGTTTAGAAGGAGGGCCATAATTGCCAATGACTTTATGCGTGGATTATGCATGGAGAGTGGTGTGGAATTTGTGGATGTGTGGAGTGAGTTCGATGGGCGAAACGATTTATATAAGATGGATGGGTTACATTTGAATGGAGTTGGTGTACGGAGGCTTGAAAAAGTGTTGATGAATGATGTGGAAGTGGATGTAGAGACTCAGGGAAACTAGATTTATCAAGGGGGTTGAGAGTAGATAAGCAGACTTTAGGGAGGCAGTTGAGTGTATGAATGAGTATAATATGCCCGAGCGAGTACGAAGGCGAAGGGGGACAACAAATCAGAATGGGATAGTTAGTATAAGGCATCAAAGTATGGATGGGACTAATGGGCTTCTGCAATTCATGTACACTAATGCCAGGAGTATTAGGAACAAGAAGGAATAGTTTTTGGCCTTGGTTGGCACTTCCAGGCCACAGGTTGTTGGTATTAGTGAAACATGGCTGACAGAAGATGATAAAGCTAGTGGGATTGAATGCAACGGGTATAGCGTGTTCAGGAGTGACAGAAAGAATAAAAAGGGGGAGTGTTATTGATGATAGCTGATGAGTTGCAGCCAAGGAGTATAGAAGTTGAACTGCAGGATAGAGAAAAGAGCACATTTGAGGCTGTTTGGTGTGAGATAGAATCTAGAAGAACAAAATATACAATTGGGTGCTGCTATAGACCAGGTGATGGAATAGATCGTGGGGATAGTATGCATAGGCAAATAGAAGAAATGAGTGGAAGGAGGGTAATTATTATGGGTGATTTCAATTATGGTAACATTGATCGGAAAGAGGAGAGGGCACATGGGAGGAAGGAATTGGATTTTATGCAGTTATTAAGGGACAAGAAAATACCAGGGGGCAGAGAGTGCTTGACCTAGTAATTGCAACTGAGAATGTGGCTGTAACAAACATGACCATGTTGCCACCAATTGGTGAGAGTGACCATAAGGTCATGACTTCCGAGGTGGCTAAAGTAGTGGAATTTACAATTAAGACACGGTACATGTGGAATTACAAGGCTGGTAAGTATGACCAGCTTAGGTGTGTGTGTGCTTGGCTCAGTGCCATGGCATGTAAAACTGCAAAGGTTTGATGTTGATAGTGCATGGAGGTGGTTAAGAAGTGTTTGCAGGAGGCAATGGTTGACTTTATACCAAGAATCAGAATAATAAATCAAGCAGGGGTTAAATGGATGAATAACTCTATTAAGCTTGAGCTGCAAAAAAATAAACACTTGTGGAGGGAATTTAAGGAAAAAGGTGACCAGCAGGCGCAGGAGCAGTATAAAGCTCAGGCCAGGATGGTAACAAGGGTGGTAAGAAAAGCAAAAGCGGATTACGAAAGAAAATTGGCCATGCAGGGTAAAGAGAATCCCAAACAGTTTTTTCAATATGTTGCAAGTAAAAGGAAAAATGTTCATGGCAGAATAATTTAAAAAAATGCTGAGGGTAGGGAGGTAACCGAATCAGTCGATATAGTGGAATTACTGAGCGAGCACTTTGCAAGAGTATATCATCCAGGTGGTGACATTGCAAAGAATGGAAGAACCAACAGCTTCTACTGGAATTGTGATGAATGAAGTAGAGGTCACTTGTCAATTACAGAACCTCAATGTCAATACATCTGTGGGATTGGATGGTATACCAGCTCGTGTCGTACGTGAAGCGGCTAAAGAATTGTCAGTGCCCTTAACCATTTTGTTTAATTTGAGCCTCGGGTCTGGGTCAGTCCCAAGGGGGTGGAAAGAGGGGAAAATAGTTCCGCTGCATAAAGGTGGTTCCAAGGCTGCTGTTGAAAATTACCGGCCAATCAGCATAACAGGAATCATTATCAAGGTCTTGGAGAATATAGTCAAGAGGAAAATACAAGATTGGATAGAAGAAAATGGGATACTGTATCGGGGACAGCATGGTTTTGTGAAGGGTAGGTCATGCCTCAGTAACTTGCTCACGTATTATAACATAGTGATGGCTGAACTGGATAATGGTTATGGGTTTACAGTGATTCTACTGGACCTTGCTAAGGCCTTTGACAGGATACCACATGGAATTCTAATCAGTAAATTGCAGCATATGGGGATGGATATAGGGTTGGTGAGATGGATAGGAGGATGGTTGACGGATAGATATCAGAGAGTGGTTTATTCAGGAGTAGAGTCAACAAGACGGCGTGTGACTAGTGGTGTGCCACAAGGATCTGTTCTTGGGCCACTGCTGTTTAATTTGTTCATTAATGATATAGGAAAGGATCTGAGAGGAACAGTTCATTTGTTTGTGGATGATACAAAGTTGGGTAGGGCAATAGTGAATGCAGGTGATGTCAGAATTTTACATGATGATTTGGATAGATTGGAGGTCTGGGCTAAGGAGAATAGATGTCAATTTAATGTGGCAAAATGTAAGGTTCTGCATTTTGGGATGAAAAGATTAGCAGCAGTTTACTACATTAGTGGAACTGTACTCCAGGAAATTTATGAGGCACAAGATTTAGGAGTATTGGTGGATGAGGAGTTGAAGTTTAGGGGGTACATTTCAAAAGTGGCCAAATCAGCTCATTCAAATCACTTGGTTGCTGAAGAATACGTTGACAAGCAGAGACAAGCAGGTTGTTGTTCCTCTGTATCGAGCCTTGATAAGATCCTATTTCGACTACTGTGTGCAGATTTGGTCACCTAAGTTTCTTCTTGATGGGGAGGAGGTTGGGAGGATCCAGAGGCGAGTAACCAAGATGATAGCAAGTCTGTGGAATGAATCTAATGAGAACAAGTTGAGGATTTGTGGTTTGCAAAAATTGGTTGATAAGCAGAGGAGGGGAGATATGATTGAGAGATTCAAATTACTGAAGGGTTTCTATAAAATTAATTCAGAAGATATTTTTGAGAACAGGGCTGATTTTAGCAGGACTAGGGGACATCCATGGAAACTGGGCAAATGTGTGGTTAGTAAAGGTGTTAGAGCTGGGTTACTTTTAGAGTGGTGAATGAGTGGAATGGGCTGCTAGAGTCTGTGGTGGTGGATGCTGTGACAGTGAATGCGTTTAAGGCGAGGTATGATAGATACTCTATGAATGTCGAATAGTTGTGATGAATATGATTTGGGGCCTCCCTCGATGAGTCTAATGACTCCCTGGAGTTGCTCATAATAATTTTTTTTTTATATTGTTCTTTCAAATATTTACATATGTACAATGATCATCTATTCAGTAAATTATTTTACAAGGTTCAGCACTTTGTGCTACATATAATGAGATTTAAATAGTAATGATGATGACAGTTTTTTTTTATATAACAATCATAATAATAATTTACAATCTGTGGATTATCTGAGGATGATACCAGTTGGTTATTATGTATTGTTTTTTTTTTTTTTTGCTGTGTTAGGATGCTACGGAATCTATGATTGAGAAATTCGCGCGCGCGCACTCACACGCACACACACGCACGCTAACTCACACGTGCACCCTTCCCCCCCCCCCCCCCCCCCCACACACACAATAAATTGGAATGCACTGATGCGTCGCTGAACTGGAAGCCTGAGCGAATATATTGTGTTTCATTAAGTTTGTATGGTATTTTGGGTGCGTGTTTCTTGTTCGTAGTATGTCTTTAGAGCTCTTTTCAGGCTATTGTAGTTTGTAAGGTTTCTGTATTCAAAAGGTAATTTGTTTATCATGTCTGGGATGTAGAAGTTTCGCGTGGCCTTTCCGTAGTGATTATTGTATTTGTATGTGATATAATTAGTAGTCTGAGGTCTTGTTATACGGTATGTATTTCTAACTGTCCTGTAGTTGGCATCGAAATAATGTTTTAGCAAGGCTGCATAGTGACATAAATGTTTTGCTGTCCGTATTTCGTGTTCTGCCATTGCAATGTTTATAAGGTCGTGATTTTCTCTTTGTTCCCAAAAGATCAGTTTTGTCATTTTGTACTGTAGCGACATTAATCTATTTAATTTGTAGGGTGCACAGAAAGCATACGTTGTTATAGCGTATCTTAGTATATTTGGCATAGTGCTTTGTATATTAGTGCTTTTAGGCGTATGGGAACTATGTCTTTTAATCTGTAGAGTTTGCCACTTATTGTTCGGAGTTTGTTGTGTAGATGTTTTATATGGCTATTCCAGTTCATATCTGCATCGAGGTAAATTCCAAGGTATCGTATTGTTTCAACCTGAGTGATTGTAGTGGTTTTGCTGTTCTGTGTGTTTTTTGTGTTGGAAAGTGGATGTTGGATAGTTATATATTTGTTATCAACTGGTCGAGTCAGTGGATTTCTGAATATCATTAATTTTGTCTTTTCTGAGTTTAGGTGTATGGAGTTTTTCGTGAGCCAGTCTATGATCAGATTTATATCATGTTGCATATTTGTTTGGGCTATGCTTGCGTTATTATGGATGGATATTATTGCTGTATCGTCTGCGTACTGGAATATCTTACCTTTGTGTATATTACCTTTGAATAATAATAATAATAATAATAATAATAATAATAATAATAATAATAATAATAATAATAATAATAATAATAGCTTGAATCGTTCAGAGTATACAAATTTCCCTCTAAAATTGACATATTACTATAAATTCAACAATTATAACAATATTTATATTTGTATTATATTAATACAAATGCTTTCATTAAAGTATCACCTTTTAAGAATTTTCCCAATTCATTTAAATATAAAGAGCCAATAGGCTTCATTTCGGCGATATAAACATTATTCAAATTGAAAAAAAAAAAAAATCAGCTAACGCCTTTTTATTCCCGTATATACGGGAGTAGGCGAGGCCATTTAGCCCTATCTAACTTTTGGAGACTGAGTGGGCAGTTCAATCTCCAGTGGTACTCAATCAGAGACAGATGGCCCAAGGCTACCACTAATGAAGCGGTACGCAGTGAAGAGAGACGGCTCAAATGTGCCGCCATCTCGTGGTCTCTAACCCTAACACAATATATTTAATGTCTGAAATAATGTGGGTTCTAAGGTCGATTTTCTTGAGTTTACAGGACGAAAAACCCGAGTTTCCGGGAGGAAAAACCTGCTTGCCCGTGCCAGAGATCGACTAACTCGGGAACCGGTCGAAAAAAGGCTTAGAAAAATTTCCTCTAGTCGCCGACTAGACTCGAAACCAAGACTTCCTTCGTGCGGCCTAGCGCGATGGTGTGCAAACGCCACATCCACTGAGTTGCCTGAGATTGTACTACGTACTAGGTCTACTTGCATTAGCTCACGCTAGTGCCGCCGATACTTTTATAGTTTACTATATTCGGCATGAAACGCTCTGATTCCAATCTTTGAGTTTCTTATTCGGTTTTAAAACAATGTGGGATTTAATATCCCCCTAATTTGAATAATTCCTAATTCATGTTTTTTTTTTTTGGTAATTTTTTTGTTTTACTTAATGTATGAAATGTATTTATATTTTTCGACGATAGGGTGCGTATGTGATTGTTACTTTGATACACATCTGATGATTGTGGTGTAGTGAATTATCTTTTCGTGTTTGGTATATTTGTTTGTTGTGATTTATCATTAGACATTGAGTGCTCTACTTTTATAAGTATCAGTTTTCTGTTACTCACAGAAGAGAAATATTCTTTGTATGATAGTTACAGACTTGTTTTATATGAAGTTTTTCTTGAGGCACCATGTGTGAAATAGAAACATGCTTAAGTCTAAAACTAGGGCCGTCGTAGTTCCCTGTTCCTCTGAAATAAGGTAATTTAATATGGCCTTATAATCAGGCTGGAATGGAAGGGAAATGTATACATTCAAATGTTTAGAATTAATTTACTTATAAGTATTTTGTACTAATTGACTTCTCTCTCATTCATGTTCGCTATGGCCGTTTGCTTTTGATATTATCACCGGCAACTCAACGGAAGCCTTACACTCATGGAGGGGAGGGGTTCCTGAACATCATGCTAAGCACTATCCAGCATTTGCTCAGTATCTGTCATACTTTGCTTGGAACTCATTGACAGTCATGGTACCTACAACAGACTGGCAACCTATTCCACTCATTCACCACTCTCTAAGTAAAAAATCTAGTTTTAATGCCCTTAGTAACTACACTCTTGCTCAGTTTTCAAGGATGACCACTAGTTATCTGTCACCAGACCTGTTCTGAAAAAAATTTTCGCTGTATTAATCTTGTAAAACCCTTCAGTAATTTGTATGTAAGCTTCATTCCATAAATCTGCAGCATCTTGCTCACTTGCCTCTGGATCCTCTCCACCTCTTCCTCATTACCGAGATATCTGGGTGATGAGATTTGCATGCAGTAATCAAGATGGGGTCTTATCAAGGCTTGATAAACAGGATAATAACCTCTGTGTCTGTGCTCGTCAAAGAATTCTTCAGTAACCAAGTAATCTGATGAGCTGCTTTATCCACTTTTGTAGTGTGCCTTCTAAACTCTAACCCCACCCTATCCACTAACACTCCCAAATCTTTGGCTTTGTCACTTTCCTGGAGTACAGTTTCTTGTGTGGTATGCTGGTAATCTTTTCATCCTGAAATGTATAACCTTACACTTTACCACATTAAACTGACATGCATTCCCCTTTGCCCAGATTAACCAAATCATCCTGCAAAAGCTTAACATCATCTGTATTAGCTATTGCTCTACCAAATTTTGTATCATTGGCAAACAACTGAGCAGTTCCTTTCAGATCCTTACTGCTATAATTAATGTACAAATTAAATAGGAGTGGCCCAAAATCAGAACCTGTGGCACCTCACTAGTCAGAGGTCTTTTTCTGGACTCTACTCCTGAGTAAACCACTCTCTTATCCACTTCAACTCTATATATCCATCCCTTTGTAAAAAAAACTGCCCAAACATGGACTTGAACCCTGGACCCCTAGGTTAAACGCCTAAAGCTCTACCGGACACATGCAAAAAAAATCCATCAAGTCGGAATCGACCCAGTGACCAATGGATATCAACATCAGACAATCTATGGTCCACTGTTTTGTTAATTGAGCTACCATTAGTTCACACTTATGATATGGGTAAAAACTTTGTGGACATTTCGTCATGTTCAAAAATTTTTGGCTGCTTTTAGGTATTTTAAGAAAAAGTGCAGTAACACTTGCCAATTATGGATCATAGTGTAAGAATATTTAAGAGATGCAGATTTCCAGAAATGTGCAAAATTGAACAACTAATTTATTATATCGATAGTTTTTGTGTTCTTCTAGGCAGGTGTTAAACATCTGCCTAAAATACATCTACCACGACAATTATAGTTAGTCATCACGTCTAGCAGACCATCCCTTGGCTCAGAATCAGATGGAAGAAACTATAAAGCTCTATCACAGTAAATAGAAACTTGAAAGACTCATTTTGGAATCAGTGGCAGATTTAAAGAGCCAGCATAATCTTAATACATACGGTTCTGATTGTATTAAACTTCTTAAGATTTGGGAAAGTTTAATTTTTAGGCTTTCCACCCAACACCTAAGACTAGCAGTCAGCAACCATAGAGGGCATGCACCCTTCATAAGACCTCAGTCTTCATTTATTCTAATTTAATTTCTTCCAAAGTGTTTTTGCATGTTATTAGAATTTTAACATTGTATTCCTGAAGATGTCTCTGGGACAAACTATTGAAATGATTAAACCTGTTTGATTATTTCTCTTTGTGCTGTAATTATTCCATTGAACTTTTAGCATCAATGTAAACCACACCTAAGCCTAAATACTCAACTACTTCAACACAGCTCTTTGCAGATGAATTGGTGATCTGAGTGGCAATTCTGAATTACCAAATTTAGTTTTCCCACTAGGGGTGACTGAAACAAAATAGACAAAAATTGGTAAGATCTTTCTGAGCAATAAATACAAAATGTTATATTCAGGCAATGACAAGCAAGGAAAAGGAGTAGCCATAGTATTCAACACAAAATACGAGGCGACTCTTCTTGAATGGCAGGCAGTCTCAAGTGGAGTGATGTGGGCAAATATTAGAATGGGGAAATGGACAATGAGACTTATTTGTGCCTATGGTCCCACAGAAGGTTCTACTAAGGTAGAAGTGGAGGAATTTTTTGATGCTTTCGAGAAAACAACTGACACAATGAAAAAGGAAAAGTTGGTCCTTGTTGGGGATCTAAATAGCAGAGTAGCAAATGATTGTCAGACATACAAAAATATTTTGGGAAAATTTGGAGAAAAGAGGAAAGCTAATAATAATGGCAAATGCCTGTTGGATTTCTGCTCAGAACATGGACTAGTTATTACTAACATCATGTTCCAACATAAAAATGTGCACAAATTCACATGTAGAGAACAGGCTAGGAATAAGAAAAGTCTCATTGACTATGTTATTGTTGATAGTGATGTTTTCTCCCTGGTGCAGGACACCAGAGTATACAGAGGATTTGAAATTGGAAGTGATCACTATTTAGTCTTGAGCAGGATAAAATTGAATTTCATATTGAATAATCTGTAAGAAAGTTTTAATGCGAATAAAAGTTGAGCAGCTCTTAGATGTGAACTGTAGACTGAAATACACAAAGATTATTGAAGAAAAAATGAGAGTTTGAGAACACGAACCAAACCTTGGCGATTCAGTGGCAAGCCTTGAAGAAAAACCTAATTGATTCAGCCAGAGAGGCATGTGGTGAGGTTGTCTGCAAAGATAGAAAAATCAGAACTCCAGGGTGGACACAGGAAGTTAAAGAGGCAGTGAAGGAAAAGAAGAAAGCATATCAAAAGTTCCTGGCAAATAAGTCAGCTTGTGCTCTTAGAAAATACAGAGACAAATGTAAGAAAGTTAAACGGTGTGTACATACATACATACATAGCTCATCGCAAAAACGTGATATTAAAAAAGAGAATCATGATGTCATTATATATTAACAGACTTGAAGAATTTAAAATATTTTAAGTTAAAACTTTGAAGGAAAACACAGATCTAATCCAAGAAATTGGAAAATTAAAATAAGAGTTAAAAGTAAAAGTCTTAATATGTTATAATAAGGAAAAGAAACATATATATCATTATAAATTCAGATCTAAGTTCGTAATCCAGGTTACAGCTTCAGGAGCCGCTTGTAAAAAGTCATTCCAGTCATTCTGATAAGCACGGAAGATGCATTCTGTTACATATGCTGCATAGTCTATCGTGGAGCACCATAGTCACATTCTGGAGATGTTTGTCTGTTCCATTTATAGAGAGTATATCCACATAGGCCATGATTTGTCCGAATTCTATTTAGTACCGTCCATGTTTTGCGAGGTAGATCTGATCCTGTGATGATTTGATCACCTTTAAAGATGTTATGCAAATGTTCTTTCATATTTTCCTTCCATGTTTCTTGTTTCTTCCCACTTTGATAAAGGATTAAAATTATTTAGCACTAGTTTTGCTGCTGCTCGTAGTGATGGATGGCGAGATTTCAATCTGTTGACGTTAAGAGTTGGGAGATCCTGATGAATAGGTAGGTTCGGAATTACCAGCAATTTTTTGGAATTCACGGACTAAAGAATTCAATCTATGTAGTTCTGTAGGAATAATGCCTGCTAAAAGAGGTAACCGATATGTTGGGGTCAATCTAATAGAGCCTGTAATTAATCGTAAGGTATTGTTCAATTGAGAATTGATAATCCTTGTGGGAGGGCTATTTAGCCACACAGGAGCACAATATTCAGCACTTGAGAATACCAAAGCAAGGGCTGTTGTCCGAAAAGTAGAGGCTCTAGAACCCCAGGTAGTGCCACAGAGTCTCTGTAGGATATTATTATGTGTCCTTAGTTTATGTGCCAAGTTTGATAGATGATGCCGGAAAGTGAGAGAACAGTCAAGTGTGACTCCCAAGTACTTAGGGAATGTATCATATGGAAGTATGGTATTGTTCAATTCAATTTTTAGTTTCACATTTGCCAAGTTATTATTTAGATGAAAACAAGATATTACCATTTTACTTCTATTTAAACAGAGTCTCCATCTTTTAAAATATTCATCCAGAATAGTTAAGTCAGCTTTTAGAGTTTCTTCTGTACGACTTATGCATTTATGCTGTGTAGTTATTGCTATATCGTCGGCATAACAAAATTTCCTTGACGAAGTGACGGTAAGATCAGATATATACAGATTAAATAATAACGGAGATAAAACAGATCCCTGTGGCAGTCCATTATTTAACTTCCTTTCGCTGCTAGTTTTATTACATATAGGTCACTATAAATCTTCTATCTCTTAGCATATTGTTAAAAATATGGACTATTGTTTTACATGGGATAATTTTATATAATTTATATAGAAGGCCTTGTCTCCAAACGGTGTCGAAAGCTGTTGACAAATCAATCAATGCTGCTGATGTTTTTAAACATTTTTGAAAACCAGCTTCTATGTGAGTTACCAAAAAGAGAACCTGGTCACAACACCCACGATTTGGTCTGAAGCCAGCTTGTTCTATTGGGACATTTTTAAAAATTATGGAGCTTATTCTATTATAAATAAGGCTTTCAAAGAGTTTATAACAACAACTGAGGAGAGTAATAAGTCGGTAACTTTCCGGTTTATGATTATGATTAGGCTTATCAGGCTTTAAAATTGAAAGTACTTTTGCTTTTTTAAAAATAGTGGGAAGTTTACCAGTTGTAAGAATGTCAGTATAGAACTTTGTTAACCACAATCTTGCATTTCTTCCCAGATTAATCGAAAATTGTGGATGAATGTTATCAAAACCAGGAGTCGTACCAGGTTTTAATTCCTTTAAGGCTGCTTCAACTTCTTGCTGCGTAAAAGGGTGTTCAAAATTTGAAGTTATAGGTGAAGACTTGCTAAATTCTTTTAATTTTCTCTTTATATATCTTGTACGCTTTTTATTGTTTGCGATACATGATATATTAACAATATGTATAGCTAGTTGATCTGGGGTGATTCTTGGTTGTTCTTTAATCAAAGGAGCACTACCACCTAATTTCCTAAGAAGGCTCCAAGCTTTACGGCTGTAAATGAGTAAAGTCTATACCTTCAACTGTATTTACCCATGTTTTTCTTCGGGATATATCCAAGTTTTCTCGGAGTTCGTCTGCTGTTTTTGGATCATTTTTATCTGATATTTATTATAAAGTAATTCACATTCTTCGCTCCAACCATGTATATAGTTATGTCTAATACCTCGAGGAATACTTTTCTTGGCAGCAAGCAGGACTACACCTATAAATCGATGAAAATTACTACTTATTGGAGATATCCAGCAAATACATTTGTCAAGTTCATTTGCGTATTTATTCCAGTCAGCCTTTTTAAAATTCCAGCATGGGATAGGCTTTGATCTTACAAATGGAATGGAAATGCCAATGTCAATTAATACTGGTCTATGTTAACTACGAGGAAAGTCAGTTAAGACCATAAACAGTGTGTAAAACTAGCTAAACAAAATTTATGGGAGGACTTTGGCAAGAACATAGAAAATAAATATCAAGAAGGTAGCAAAATCCGCGCGGTTAGCCTAGTGGCTATGCGCTTCGCAACCATATGCCTGGGGAAAGAGTGTCCTAGGTTCGATTCCCGTCAGTGACGTGAGGAGCTGAAGGATCTTCCTCAGCCATAGCCAAGTTAGCCAGTCTTGGGCGTGGACAGCAGGGTTTTTACCCCAGTTTATTCTGGGGTTTTTCATCCCGCAAAGCAGCCAAACTGGCCTTGAGAACTCAACACTACAGGCCATAGGATACACCGGGGCATAAGGCTGACCACCTTATCCTGTAAACGGAGTGAGGTCCGATGATCAATGGACCCTCGACACTGCAAGGTAAAAGAGGGTATAAGGAAGATGATGCAAAATACTCTGGAGGTTGTTGGAGAAGCTTAGAAATGAAGGAAAGAGTGCTGTAAAGGGAGTTAGAGATGATAAAGGTGACATGAAAACAGAAGAAAAAGATATCCTTGAAGTATGGAGTAATTACTTCGAAAAATTGCTAAATAAAACAAGCAGTGATAGCACTGTGGTAAAAAACACTCAACGGGCATACAGTCAAGAATACGTATCCATACTTGAAGTAGAAAAAGCCATCAAAGGCTTGAAATGTGGAAAGGCAGCAGTAGTAGATGATATTCAACCAGAAATGCTGAAGTATGGTGGTATAAGAGTCTTACAGTGGCTGCACTGCATAGTTCAGAAGGCGTGGACAGAGGGATGAATTCCCGATGATTGGAGTAGAGCTCTCATAATACCCATATATAAAAAGGGAAATAAAACTGCATGTGAGAATTACAGAGGTATTTCCCTACTGAGTGTTCCTGGCAAGATCTATACAAGTATACTTGAGAAACGGTTGAGAAGAATTGTGGAAGAAAAGCTTGGTGAAGAACAAGCTGGATTCAGGCCAAATAGAGGCTGTCAGGATCAGATCTTCACTTTACGACAAATAGTGGAGAAATCATGGGAATATAACAAAGATCTGTATTTAAGTGTTGTCGATCTGGAAAAGATATATGACAAGATGCCAAGAGAGAAGCTATTCAATATGCTAGAGTTATATGGTGTCAATGGGCCATTATATCAAGCAATACTTAGTCTTTATTTTAGTTGCAAGTCAGCAGTTAGAATTGAAGGAAGTACAGGAAGATGGTTTAATGTTAAATCTGGTGTGAGACAAGGATGTACATTATCCCCCTCTGTTATTCATCATCTATATGAATCGTATTATGAAGGAAAGTGGTATTAAACATGATGTCAGAATTGGAGATGTTAACGTATGCTCTTTGCTTTATGCGGATGATGTTATACTATACACCAAGATATAGGTGGATAAATAAATCTGCTACAAGTTTGCAAAATTCCCTGACTAAATTGAATAAATGTTGTAATAGATATGGTATGAAGGTCAGCAATAACAAGTCAAAGACAATGAAAATAGGCAGAATCATTGAAAATGTCAACTGCGTTGTGAATGGAGAATGTGTGGAACAAGTAAAACATTTCAGCTACTTAGGCACAATTTTTAGTAAAGATGGCAAATTAAATATGGAAATAGACAACAGAATCAACAAAGCTGGTATGGTAAGAAGTCAATTGAATAAATTCATATGGAATAAGAGAGAAATTAGTTGGAACACTAAATTAGCTCTATACAAGGCAATGTTCAAACCAGTTTTAACTTATGGATCTGAGAGCTGGATCAAAAGTAAAACACTTGACTAGAGACCACAGATATGAGAGTCCTGAGAAATATTAGAGGCGTGAATGGATGGCATCAATGGCAATATCATATTAAAAACAAGGATATTAGGAAAGAACTAGACATTGTCAGCATCCAGAAATGCGTTAGCAGAGCTAATCTCAAGTGGTATGGTCACTTAAACAGAATGGGTGAGGAAAGATTAGCAAAACAAGTGTTCTCTGCCAGGTTGGCAGGAAAACGACCCAGAGGAAGACCAAGATATAGGTGGATTGATACGGTACAAAGTGCGATAGAAATATAAGATCTGATAATGTTGGAGTCTTGACAAGTAACAGACTGATTTGGAGGAAAATTGTAGATAGGAAGTTAGTAATGATGTAAATTTTTCATGTAGTACTATCATATCCTGTACACCCCTTGAGGGTACATGTCAGGAATTTGATGATGATGATGAGTTTCCCACGGTTTCCAATAATAACTGTTTCTTTTTTTCCTCTTCTATATTTTTCCAAACTTTTCCAGACTTTGCCCATTGAATACAATCAGTTATTATTATCATCTGATCTTTATGGAGTCAGAGGCTAATCATGGAAGATACACACCATTGTACATAATGCTCATCAACCATGCCTTAAAATAGTTCAGTGGTCTACATTCACAACATAAATACTCAGACTGTGCATTCCACTCACCAACCACTCTCCATGCAAAGAACCTGTTTCCCTAACTCCTCTGCTCACACCCTTATACAGTTTCTAGCAATGGCCTCTTGTTCTACCATCCTCTCCTATTCTATGAAAAATCTCTTCCATGTCTACCTGATAAGTCACTGACTACCTTATGTCTCAATTATAATCCCCTTCCTCTGCTTACTTCTATTCATGAGGCTTTGCAATTTACATTCTCCCAATCTTTCTTTGTACTCTCCATTCAAAGACCACTGACCACCTTTGTGAATCTTCTCTGCACCCTTTCCAACATACCCTCGTCACCATGAAAACCCAGTGTCCAAATCTCTGCATAATAATCCATATGTCAAGGACTTATACATTAGCATCATAACCTCTCTATTTCTGCATGTCAGAGTCCTTTACATCATTGCCATTATCTGATGTGATGTGATGTCTTCATAACTTGTGCAATGTGGCCCCCTGAATTTTAGTTCCTTGTTTACCATCACTCCTATATGTCTCATTTCCTCTACTACCTTTAAAGTTTCCTCACCAAGTGTATATTTTGCATCCCATCTTTGCTTAAAAAATCTCAGAACCTTACACTTTGCAACATTGAATTGATAGTTCCACTTACCTGTCCATTCATGCAGTCTATTTAAGTCATCCCATAAGGCCATGACATCCACTTGACTCGGCAGCATTGCTCTGTGCAATTTTGTATCATCTGCCAACAGCTGCATATCACTAGTTCTCTCAATATCATCAACATACAAACTGAAGGTCCCTGAACGGACACCACTAGTGACCTTCCCTCTTTCAGGATACTGCAACCCATATACAACTTTCTGATACCTATCTGAAATCCAGTCACTGTTTCAATTTATTTAACAGTTTGTCGTGTGGCAATCTATCAAAATCTTTTGCAGAATCCTAGTACACCACTGTATATGCATCTCCCCTGCCCGAGGTATTTGTCACTTTGTTATAGTATATACAGGGTGTCTTACAAATACAAATTACAAAATATTTACAAAATATTCTCTACGTGTTGACCATGTCTTTCTACACACACACAAAGTCCTCTCTCCCATGATTAGTCTTCTTTCTCATGGTGAACATGTTCCAAGATATCTGTTGTTATGCAAGTAATTGCATTTTGAATGCATTCCTTGAAATGATCTATGTTTCTAATCTTTTCCTTGTACACCACGGCTTTTAACTGGTCCCACAAGTAAAATTCGAGTGGGGAAAGATCAGGGGGATCTTGCATGCCATTCCACGGGCCCACGGCGACCAATCCATGAACGTGGAAACTGTTGATCGAACCATCACCGTACGCTGATACCATAATAAGATGGTGCCCTGTTGTGTTGAAAATAAGATGGAATCTCTCCATCTTCGTTTAAGAGAGAGATGGCGTTATGTTATCCTGTAGCATATTTAAATAAAGTTCGGCAGTAAGATTTGTGTCAAAGAAAACAGGTCCAACAATTCTGTTGCCCCATATCCTGCACTACACCATCATTTTTCCAGCACCTTGCATTTTTGATGGACTCATCCAGTTTGGGTTACTATCACTCCAGTAACATAGGTTTTGGCGATTGACTTCTCCATCGACATAAAAATTGGCTTCATCAGTAAAGAGGATCTCGGCTGTGAAGTTTATATCTTCACCCAGTTTCTTTAGAGCCCATTCACAAAATTCAAGCCTCTTATCTGGGTCATCTTTGCTAAGATGGTGTAACATTTGAGTTTTGTAAGGATGCCATTTTTCATAATGTGCTGGATACTCGATCTGCTGATATTGGTTTCTGCAGATAATCATTGTATGCTTTTTCTGCAGACTCCCTACAAACACTGTCAGTACCTCAACAGTTGTGCCTTCGTCAGTGGATGTCCATGAACGTCTGCTTCTCTGTTGATCCACAACACTTCCAGTTTTCTCTAACTTCTCAGTAAGTTTGGCAACAGCGTCGTGTGTGATGTGCTTGCCATGTTTCCTGTTAAAGTCCATTGCAACCTTGTGACAGCTCCCCAAACCAGCCATGAGGATTATTTCAATACGCTCTTCTTTTGACAGCGGCATTCTTTTAGGGTATCTGAAAGTATAAAAAAGATTAAAAAATATATAAATATAAAATATAATATGAGTTTGTTAATTTTTCCTATGTATGGCGACTTTTGTCCCCATGGGGCTTGCGACTTGTAGGCACGGGCATGGCTAACCCAGGGTCCCACAGCTAAGTATGATCTATTTCAAAGTTTTTGGTCATACTTTTCTCTAACTCTTCCACTTCCTGCTTCTACCCTCATACTAACATTCTTCTTAATGAGGATTCTTTACTTAAAACTTTCTGTCTGTCTCTTTTCTTGCTTACTAACCTCAGGAGGAGGTCCTCCATTCTCCCTGAAGCTATTAAAGTACTCGAGGGCTAGGGGTGTTTCCTCCTCTTTCACCTAACCACTAATAGTTATAGTAGTGGGCAGCAGCGCTACTTGTATTAACCTCCTGTAACATACATGTTACAATACTGCGATGTGGAAGGCAAGGGGAAACCACCACATTACATTCCCAAGTAAAAGCAGCAATGGAAGTTAAAAATGAAATCAAGATTGGCGATGAAGCCTTCACTGAAGGAGTCATGCTCGGCAGGAGAAGTAACCGGGCTTCTCAGGTCGACAGCCAATGAAATCCTGGTACTTATTCAAAAATGAAGACAAGAAATAAGCTGAATATTGGAACATGGAATGCAAGAACACTGCTAGAACCAGGTAAAATAAAAAATGTGAAAAAAGAAATAGAAAGACTTGAGATAGACATTCTGGGCATTAGTGAGACGAGATGGGAGGGACAGGGTGATTTCTGGAGTGGAGAATTTCGGATAATATATTCAGGACAAAAGAAGGGTGAGTCAGGTGTTGCAATAATGCTTCATAAAAAAGTTGGAAAGTTAATCACTACAATAATTAACAATAGTGACAGAATCATGGCGATAAGCATTCAAAATGAACCAGTAAACCTTAATATTATAATGGTCTACATGCCAATCACAACATAGCGATTAAGAAATAGAAGAAATTTATGAACAAATAGAAGAAATCTGGAGCAGCTTTAATGACAGAGACAATACAAATTAAGTATAGTTTCTGGGAAATTCCCATGCTACTCCTCTTAAACACTATTAATATAATTAACAGCTATTTTAGCCTGTTTTTGTTTATATATTTAATACATTGGCTAACATAACTCAAAAAGGGGTATATATATATATTTTAGGGCATTATGGGTGAGTATAGAAGGCAATTATGGCAGAATAAAAAATGCGAAAAAATTTTGTGCATACCTTGTTTTTGGTTTAAAGATGCCTTCTAAATCCAAGCTCTTGCTGAAAGGTTGTATATAAACGGGGGGGGAGAGGGAAAGAACATGGGGATGTGCTTGAGACATGGGAAATAAGTTTGGATCTTATTTCCAAAAAAGAATAATGCAAACAAATGCAGCCAATTTAGAACAATAGCTTTAATCCCACACGTTAGCAAAATTCTGCTAAAAATTATTCAAAATAGAATTTATTCAAAAATAGATTGTCTATTGGATGAAGACCAATTTTGATTCAGAAAGAATAAAGGAACAAGAGAGGCAATACTCTGTTTAAGAACAATAATAGAGAGATTAGACCTTAGTCAAAATACTTACATTTGCTTCCTTGATTTAGAGAAAGCGTTTGATAAAGTAAACCAGCAAATATTCCTAAATTGCCTAACTAATATCGGCATAGATTTGAGGGATAGGAAAATAATTGATCAAATTTACAAAAATTAAAATGGATGGATTAAAATCAGTGATAAGGAGAAAATAATAAATATCAGGAGTGGAGTAAGACAAGGATGTATACTTTCACCACTTTTATTTAATTTATATATTGAAAAGGCCATTCAGGAAACTAAAGATAAAATAAATAGTGGCATAAAGATAAATGGTGAGCAAGTTATGTGTATAAGATTTGTTGATGACATAGCCCTTGTAGCAGAAAACAGAAGAACATTAAAAACAATGCTAGAATTACTAAATAATAACCTTGAAAAATATAAAATGGAAATCAACACAGATAAGACTAAAATCATTGTTACAGGCAAAATCCCTATCAATACAGAGCATATAGACATCAAGTGAAAAGCTTTAAATATTTAGGAGGCCTAATAATAGAAGATGGCAGAATAAGAAAAGACAAGATCAAGAATAAACAACGCAAAAGCCCAATTCTCTAAAATGAAAAGCATATTAACAAGAAACCTCAACCTACAATTGAAAAAAATTAGTAAAGACATTAATATGGAGCATTGCACTGTATGGATGTGAAACCTGGATTCTAGGCAGAGAAGATGTAAGAAGATTGGAGGCATTTGAAATGTGGTGCTGGCGTCACATGAACAAAATAAAATGGACAGAAAAAAAATCAAACCAACAAGTCCTGAGAGAGATAAACAAAACAAGAACTCTAATAAAATTGATCAAAATTAGAAGAGATAGGTGGTTTGGACATATACTTCGACATGATGGACTTGTGAAAAGAATAACTGAAGGCAAAATAGAGGGGAAAAGAAGAAGAGGCAGACCAAGGAAAAGCTTTCTTGACCAAGTCAAAGACAGCACGGGTTTGAGGAGTTGCCAGGAGGTTAAGAAGAAAGCCAATGACAGAGCGGAATGGAGGAAATTGCTGCTGAGCTACCAGTCCCAAGACTGATGATGATGGCGACTTTTGGGACACCCTTTAGATAAGTTATAAAACATTATCTCCCTTTAACAAACCCATGCTGACAACCACAGTGAATACTGCTGTTATCAATCCATTTCTGTATCTATCCTTCTCACCAATCTCTCTAGTACCTTCACCACAACTGCAGATATACAGATCGGCTTACAGTTCGAAGCTGCAGCCTTATCACTACCTATGCTCTGGAACAATTTTACCTCCTTCCACTCCCTTGGAACCTGTGCAGTTGTAGGACTTATTAAACAGACATGCCAATGCTACTGCCAATTTCCTGGAACATTCCCTTAAAATGTGTGGTGATATGTCATCAAATCCTATCGCTTCATTGACATGAAGGTTATTTATTTTCTCAAACACCTCCTGCTCATTCACTCACAATTGAGTCAACCTCTCCTATGTCCTTTACACTTAATTTCTTAATATTCTACCCTGATCAGAATGAAACACCCTTATAAATTGATCTCTGAATACCTCAACAATGTCTTCTGCAGCAGTTACCATTCTACCATTTTCATCCATTAACATCATTTTACCACGAACATTCTTCATTTTACCGTATTTATATGAATATAACTCAATTTTTTTCCCAAAATGAAAGCTAAAAAATCACGGTGCAAGATATATGTGAGGATTTTCAGAAACTAAAGTTTTCAGGAAAAAACTGAAAATGGGTATGACTTACCAAGAATCTCCTATTCACTATTACTACTTGTGGCCTCTAGAGCGGTTTCCTGTGTGCACTGTCAGTCATCTACCTAAATAACGTCATCTTCTCTCCCATCCAGGGCATTAGAGATGCCAGTTTTAAAAAAAAATTTTGGCAATTATTTGTGGAGAAATCATTTCCCAAGCTCTCAAAATCTAGTTGTACAACAGTTCTAATGATGGTCTCTTAATCTTCTCTGCTGGAGTAAGGTTGTAGCTGCCAGCTGCCATCCACTACATGCAGAATTTTCATACATAGTTCTTGAATGGTTTGTTGACTATCCAAGGGCTGTAGACAGAGGTGTAAGACCACCAGGAATAATGGCCACATCAGCCCTCATATCCAAAAGTTGTTTTATTATTTCAGGTCCTAAGTGTTGGAAGCTATCCCACACGAGGAGAGCGGGGCGTCGAAATAAGGCCCCTGGCCATTTGTCCCAAACTGTTCAAATCCAATCTCGAACCAGTGTAGAATCCATCCATCCTTTTTCTTGGACTCTTACATGAATCCCAGGAGGAAATTTCCTCTTCGGCATTGTTTTCCTTTTAAATATTATGTAGGGAGGCAACTTTCTTCCATCTGCAATAGTTGCGAACATGATCTTGCATCGCTGTTTTTCACTTCCAGTTGTGCATATTATCACACTTTTATCACAATTTTTATGTTATTGTTGTTTGGTGGAGCATATCGAAATTGAGGGTATTTGATTGTCATTGGCAATTTGTGATAACATATAGTTATTGCTCTTCCTAAGTTGAATCACATAGTGATGAAAATCCATCAGTTTATTCTTGAAATCTTTCAGCAGTCTTTGGTAAAAGGATGTCCTTTGAAGGGAAAGACTATTTCTCTTCATTAATCTTTTGATCCAACCTTGGCTCATTTTCAGGTCTGTGCAACTGAGTCCTTATTTTGTAGCTAACTCTCTCACTTAGAAATATAACATTTCGTGTGAAACACACCAACCATCTTTATGCACATCTAACACATATTCAAGTAACCCTTCATCCATTTCAGGAATCTTTCCACTTTTAGGTCCTCGGAATGCTTTTCTGACTTTGCAAGTTTCTGTTTACACCAATCTCGCACATTAAACTCACTTACTGTAAACCCACTCTTGCTGCTTGATTGCCTTATTTTTCTGCAAAATCAGTAACATTGAGTTTAAAACCAGCACTGTAACTTGAACATTTCTCCATCAAGCAAAAATTACCAGTAATTTACAAGACTTGAGATATGTAATGAACAATCCTTCATGAATGACTAATGAGAAGTGAAAGCAGAGCATGAAATGGACAACAATGGTAGGTCAGTAGAGATAGAGCAGCTGTGAAGACATGCATATGATTGGTGCAGTATTAACAATAGATCGTGTGACCCAAAGACAAAGGCAAGTCAACAATTGTTGAGTTGAAATGCTAATTCTCTTCATCCGAATTCCATAATATCTGAAATTGCCATAACAACATTCACTATATATTTCTTTGTTTTAACATGTTCATGACGGGGTTGTGTTTTGCCCATTTATCATTCTGATGGAACTTCTCATTGCCATTTGTTTACTGCTTCCACATTGTGTGGGCAGGGTCAACTCACAGAAAGTTTCACTCCTTTGGTTGAATTTTATTGCTGCTTCCCTTTTGAGCTAGCAGGCAGACTCAAACACACATTATATGGCATGTTTCAATTTGTGCAGAGTTTTATTTGTAGTTAGCTTTTGTGATATGTCTTAATGACATCAAAAGTTTCAAATGCAATCAAACAAACGCTTATTTCATGCAGTTGAAAAATTCGACAATAATTTTTAGTTAGATAATGTGTTTGCTGATGCGACATGGTTTTGCTTCAGTCTATACAGCATAGTTTTGTAGGAGGGGACATGTGATTCATTAGTTAGTGCTGTTTTTATCCTAGTTGTCTCTAATTGCACTGTTTGTTGAGAAATGTCTCTGTACCTTATTCAGTGACATAATAAAACCACTTGTTTTTCTTGCGTCTGCAGTATAGTGGCTGTTGTGGAGGGTATGTTGTTTACCACGCAGAGCGAGTTACCATCGCCCCGACGTGAATGTATTTAAACTTTTTTTGTGTGTGTGTGTGTGTGTGTGAAGTATATGTGAAATTTTTTAATTTCTTTTTTCGTTAAGTAAAATCAGTGGTGCTAGTTATATGCGAAGGCGACTTATATTTGAGCAAATAAGGTACTTGCCACATATCTTAAAAATGCAGGGTTTTCTTCACCTGATTTTGCAATTTCTGCTCATATTACCCTTTAGTTTTTCTTACTGAGTCAATCTGGCTTGTTCTTTATGCCCTTTATAACTGATATGCCCAATAATAACTGATTGTTATTGTTATTCATCTTGTACTACCTCCAAGTACCTTCGTCCAGATTTCATGTTTAAGCTCCACATTCATCCATTTACACTTACCTTATTCAATTTTTTGGCCTTCGGAATACATTCACACATTGATGCTGTTATGTATTTCTTTGTCAGTTCCCAAGCAGCATTTATTTCCTTACTGCTCAACTCCTCGTTCCATGCTATAGCTCCAAGCTGTCTCCTAACTTTGTCATAATCACCAGCCTTATAATTCCATATATATATTTTCCTCATGAAAGTGTGCATATGGCTAGCCACAACCCAGGTGAGCACTTCATGATCACTCTTACCAACCAGAGGAAAGTGTGAAAGCCCACTCGCAATTACATTCTTTGATGAAATGACCAGATCTAAAACTCTCAATCATTGTGCCCTCCTTTATGTTCTACCTGAGATAGTTATCTTTTAAGAACTCGAGAAATTCATTTTCCTTATTCCCAAATGCTATCTCTTCATTCCAGTCTATACTGCCATAATTAAAATCACCCATAATAATTACCCTTCCTTTGTTCACTTATCCAAATTGTTTATACATTTTTTCATCGCCATCATCCACATTTCCGGGTCTATAGGAACATCCAACTAAATATGTCATTCTGTCAACCTCTGCGTTACACCACACTGCCTCATAACCATTGCCACTATTTCCTTCTTTTGTGTCTACCTTATATGGACATAATTCACCTGTTATCATCAGCAGCAGTCAAATCAAAGTTTTTGCTAAATGCAGAAAACCATAAATGGGCTTTTTCCAAATTCCCTCCATAATCTCTCTCTCACAGCAGGATCAAATCAGCAGTTGAACTCTCTCTCTCTCTAACCAGATTGCTTTTCCCTTAGTCCTGCCTCTATTATTTTATTCCTTATTCTTGTTGCCATTATCCTTTTATAAAATTTTTACACAATGACACAGACAATAATCCCTTGGTAGAGTCATCACGTATCACTTTCTCCAGATTGGTATAATGATATCACATAACCTTTTCAATCTAACTGCCAGCAGTTCTGATTAATTCAACAGACAAATTATCTGTCCCAGGGTATTTCCCATTCTTCATCTTTAATGTTTCTTCAGCCTTCACCATACCTATTTCGTTATCTCTCTCAATCTTTTCATCTCCATTTATGAAAAAATGGAGGTTACTCATTGCTTCTATTCTTCATTAGTCTATATAATGCCTTCCCATTAATATCTTCCAACTTATGCATGAATTCAACTGAGCTTTTTATCTTTTCCTTTTTAATTATTATTATTAACAACTTATTTTTGCATGACTATCCTTTATTATAAATAATTGTATGTATTTCTTTGTCAGTTCTCAAGCAGCATTTATTTCCTTACTGCTCAACTCCTTGTTCCATGCTATAGCTCCAAGCTGTCTCCTAAGCTTGTCATAATCATTTGATCTAATCTTTTACTTTTGAAAACTTTTTTGTCTGAACTGCTTCTTAAATCTCTTTCCCCCAGCATGTATCATTTCCTTTTCTGCTTCCATATGCATCTTTTCTGCTGACTATCATTGCATCTCAGTTTCTCCTTTTGATTTACATTATTTGTAATTAACTTGTGGACTCGATCTGTGGCTGAAATCTTGCTTCATTCCAGTCTGTTTTAATATCAACAGCTTCAGCTTTCTCTTTTTTCTTGCCATGTTTGTTTTTCATATAATACCTTAAAGGTGGCCTTAAGAAGCCTGTGAACTCCATCTAAGGCAACAGATGGCATATCTTTTGTGCCTATGACTTTCCTATTCCATTCATTATCAATAATGTATTATTGATTTTTGCTCATATTCCAAACCTGCTATACCTGGTAGTTTGGTTTTGTCTTTTTCTCAAACTAGTTGTTTGCAATTTGATCATTTCTGTTACAAAATAACCTTTGTTCTTCATCATTTCTTTTTGGACAAAGCCATATTCCTCCAAAATGTTTTTCTATGTGTTTTAGCTCTTCCAATCTGTAAGATCTAAGATGAAAACACTTATTTTGAATAATTCTTTCCAACTGCTCCTCAAATAATGTCATCCTCCTCATCTAGATTTTATTCTGATGCATATATATCCAGATAAGAGAAATTTGTTTTCCATTTCATTCAGATACAAAATTCATTTTCCCTTCACCGATTCTATCACGTTTTGGAAGTTTATTTTTCACTTGGTTAGACTATATAATAAATTTAGTTTAATCCTGTATCCAAGTGTAAGCACATCTCCTTTATCCAAGGAGAGAGCTTGGTCCATCTTTGCTCAGAGTTTCCAGGTGTTGCACTACCTTACCCCAGTCCTGAAGATATTTTCAGGCACAAACTTTGTTTGCTTACACTTGGATAAAGGATTAAACTAAATTTATTATATATCTATCATGTTTTATAAGTCTAGCATTTACTTTATGGATGATAATTATAATAATAATTATTATTTGACACCTCCAGGGAGTCCAAAGACTCATCGAGGGAGGGCACCTGCTCTACAACTCTGTCTCCACCACTCAGTTCACCAACTGACTGCAACTACACCAGTGCCATCTACCACCGACTGCCACCACTAGTAATTCCACAGACAATCACAAACATCCATGTCCACGGTGGGATTCGAACCCGCAGCCTTTTGACTGGAGAGCGGATATGCTAACCACTCAGCCAGCTAGGCTGGCAAATAAAACCAACATATTTTGACTGGTCACCACTCCAGCTCCTTTCCAAAACACAACATAGTCCCCCTTAAGTTCCTCCACCCCATTTTGTCTCAAACCTAGAACAATTTCTGCTTCATCTTAGCATCTATTAAGTCCTCATCTTTACTTGTGTCAGTATGTTCAGTGTTCCTAATCTTAGTATCCTTTTCAGTCCAGATCATTTACACATATTTGTCCAGCTTTTGATTTCTTAGCTCTAATTGATTCCATGCCAGCTTCCTGAGCTTTATCCACTTCACCAGAGCTCTGGTAGCTAGAATTTTCAGGGTTCCATTAATTTACCAAAGACCTGGGAGACTGTCATTTTAAGACCTGATAGCCTGATTTCTCTAAATTAACTTTGTGGTTGTCCAACCAATAGAGCGCACCATATAAGGACATTATTCTTTTGTCAGTTACAATTGAAATTGTTTTCCTTAATTACATAGTTTACACAGTTATAATTGTGCTCTGATAATGCTAATTAGAAAAACAGTGAAATAGTGAGTTTAAGAAATTTTTTTTAGTGTTGTTTATACTCTAAAACATTACTATGAATGTCAAAGATACCAAGCCTTTCCATACTTATTTATGGTAATAGAATATGATGCAGTAAGAGAATAGGTTACTTGAGTATCATTTTTTTCTTTAGAAAGTGCTCAGGTATCCCTCAAAGTAAATAGCCAGTCATATTATAGTAACCTAAATAGATGTGCTGCAGATAGGGTAATTGATTTATTTCATACTTGACAGAATATACAGAGTTTGAACCATTAATAATGGACTTGAAAAGTTGAGAAAGAAGTATTGAAGATTTTATTTTCTTAAATTCTATGATTAATTCTTCATTTCATTCTAAAAATGTAATTTAAATTTATTTTATTTTCCATTTGCTGCTTTCATGAGAAGCTGATAGCCAGGAGAAAACATATTTTCTCTATGACTCATTTTTAACGGTATTAAGAACACCAAGTGAATTATTTTATAAAAAAATGTTGTATTAACTTTCTTATATTTCGCTGAATTTCAAATCAGCATCATCAGAGCATAACAGCATGTATATGCAACAGTGGGTAAGTGAAACAATATAATTGTACTGAACAAAAGATCTAGAGTCCTATTTTGGCACCCTCTGTTATAAAAAATAAATAAATACATAAATAAAATAAAAAAAATTACAGCTATGTGGAAGTTGCTCTTAAGATAACAGTCTCCCAGATTTTTGGCAAATTAATGCAACCATATTTGTTCGGAAAAAAAATATATATACAGATCCAAAAGATCTGTATATATATATTTTTTTTTCATAGTCATGGCTGACTCAAAAAAAAAAAAAAAAAATATATATATATATATATATACAGATCTTTTGGATCTGTAACGATAATGACTTCTAAATTGCACATTAATTTTCTTCCATCTAATCCTGTGCGAAGGGGGATGTCCAAAGCATGATTTTCCAGGTAGATGTTAACAGATCTTCCTGTCTGCCCATAGTAGGCCAAGTCAGAGGGAACTTCATACACTTGAGTGTGTGTGTGTGTGCTATCCTTAGGCGAGTGGATCAGAGTTTCTAATTTAACATGAAGTTTGAATGTGGTGCAAAGGCCATATTTGGTTATCTTTTCTGATGTACCTCTCACATATTGAATAGAAATGGTATTGTTGTATTACTATGTATTAGAGGAGGTAGAAGTAATGGGTCTGTGTAGTATTTCATCTATTTTGTAGGAATTGTAGCCATTGGTCAAGAAAGTATGGTGCAGATATTTGAGTTCTGTGGACAGAGCTGCATCATTAAATCAAATGGCTTTGTGTGTAAGAGTTTTTAAAATGCCATACTGTTTATGTAGATATCTTCCTGTGTGTTTGTTGGCTTTCTGTAAATGGAAAAAGATAGTGATCCATCTGAAAGGCAAGTGAGTAATGTGGCAAGAAAAGGTAAACAGTTATTAGACTTTTTTCTATTGTAAAGTGGATTTTGCACTGTTGGCTGAGGGTTCTACATACCAAATTATAGATTGAGATCCCATTATGTCTCAAAGAAAAAAAAGTCCACAAATTATTGAAAAAAAGTGACTTCTGGGCCAAAAGACATCATCAAAAAAAAATAAAACTTATTCATGTTAAACCATCCTACGTTTATGATTACCAAAAATCCATAAATCTTATGTCCCACCCCATGCCCTATAGTCGATAGCATAGATAGTCCCACTAATAAACTTGCCCAAGATTTAGCCAATTCTCTTGTGCCCCTTACTGGCAACTCGTCTACTTTTGTAAAAAAATTCAGTCCATTTTAAATCACTAATTAAAAATCATATCCTTAAAAATTCAGACATAATGGTTATTTATAAATGCCACTAATAGACACTTCATTTGATCAAGTCTAAATTTCTTCCTGATATCTTTGAATTATTCAAATTTACTATGTATGCAGGTTACTTTACATCAGGAGGAAAAATCTACAAAAAGATTAATGGTACTGCTATGGGCCCCCCCACTTTAACAAACTTTTACATGGAATACTTTGAAAATAAAGTACTTATACTATAGCTACATACAAGCCCCCAGTGTGGTTATGCTATGTTGATGATATATTTGCCATTTGGCCCCATGGACAAGACACTTTGGATGCATTTGTCACCTACCTAAACAGCCAACACTCCCAAAATTCACTTCACAGTAGAAAAATAGTCTAATAACTGTTTACCTTTTCTTGACACATTAGTCACCTGCCTTTCAGATGGATCACCATTGTTTTCCATTTACAGAAAGCGCGTGCACACACACGAGAGAGACAGAAAGAGAGAAAGAGAGAGGAAGATATCTGCATAAACAATCACATCATCATTCAGTCCAGCAGTATGGCATTTTAAAAACACTTACACACAGAGACAGAGCCATTTGTTCTAATGATTTGTCAAAGTACTAATGAAACATGGCATTCGCACCACATTCAAACCCATGTTCAATTAGCAATTCTTATCCTCTCACCTAAGAATAAACTTCATCCTATAGCATACCCTGGAGTGTATGAAGTTCCCTGTGACTTGGCCTACTATGGGCAGACAGGAACATCTGTTAACATCTGCCTGGAATAACATAAAAAATACATTCACTACCATTATTATGGCAAGTCAGGACTGCCAGACCATGCTCTGAGCACTCCTTCACACAAGATTAGATGGAAGAAAACTAATGTGCATTTAGAAGTTGTTTCAGATCTGAAAGATTATTTTTTGAGTCAGCCATGGCTATGAAGAATTCTCTCAACCTGAAAAAATATGGTTCGCATTAATTGCCAAAAATTTGGGAGACTGTTATCTTAAGAGCAAGTTCCACATAGCTGTAATTTTATTTTATCTTATTTTATTTATTTCGTTTCGTTTAGTTTAGTTTATTTATTTTATTTATTTACAGTGAGTAAAATTTTATTTGACAGTGAGTAAGTGAAACATACAATTGTATTGTTTCACTTACTCACTGTTGCATATACATGCTGTGTCATGCTCTAATGAGGCTGATTTGAAATTCAGCAAAATATAAGCAAGTTAATAAAACACCTTTTTATAAAATAGTTCGTTTGGTGTTGTTAATACAGTTAAAAATAAGTAATGAATAACCGTCAACACCTAAGTTTATCTGTTAGATTGACATATTTTGTCTGTTTTCTCAATTACCTATTTATTGCTTATAGTCTTGTGTCAGTGATAAAATGTATCAGGGTTTTCTTCATGTTTCAAATAATACAGTGATAAACATATTAATAAACAGTAAACATGCTTGCTTCAACACTAATAGCCTGCACTTTGTCACTGCAAACTGTAAATTCAGCCAACTTTTGTCAACAAAAGTTGGCTGAATTTACTTTTAGCAGCTTTTGATGAAAACTAATAAGAAATAAGAAAAACAAATAAGGACAACAAATCTGAGTGGGATAGTTAATATAAGGCATCAAGGTAGGGTTGGGGCTAATGGGGGTCTTAAATTCATATACACTAATACTAGGAGTATTAGGAACAAGAAGGAAGAGTTTTTGGCTATGGTTGGCACTTCCAGACCACAGGTTATAGGTATTAGTGAAACATGGCTGACTGTAGATGATATAACTAGTTGGATTGAATGTGATGGGTATAGTGTGTTCAGGAATGACAGAGAGAATAAAATGGGGGGAGGAGTATTGTTGATGATAGCTGATGAGCTCCAGCCAAGGAGAATAGAAGTTGAATTGCAGGATAGAGAAAAGAGCACATTTTAGGCCATTTGGTGTGAGATTGTGGCTAGCAGAACTAAATATACAATTGGGTGCTGCTATAGACCAGGTGATGGAAAAGATGGTGGTGACAGTATGCACAAGCAAATAGAAGAAATGGGTGGAAGGAGGGTGATTATTATGGGAGATTTCAACTATAGTCGCATTGATTGGAGTGAGGAGAGGACACACGGGAGGAAGGAACTGGATTTTATGCGGTTATTAAGGGATAACTATCTGCGACAGCATGTAATGGAAAATACTAGGGGTCAGAGAGTGCTTGACCTAGTAATTACATCTGAGGATTTGGCTGTAACAAATATGACCACATTGCCACCAATCGGTGAGAGTGATCATCGGGTCTTAACTTGGGAGGTGGCTAAAGGTGTAGAATTTTCAATTAAGACAGGGTGCATGTGGAATTATCGGGCTGGAAAGTATGACAAGCTTAGGAGTTTGATTGGTTCAGTGCCATGGCATGTACAACTGCAAGGACTAGAAGTTGATAGTGCATGGGAGGTAGTTAAGAAGTGCTTGCATGAAGCAATGGCTGACTGTATACCTAGAGTCCGAATAATAAATCAAGTAGGGGTTAAATGGATGAATAACACCATTAAGCTTGAGTTGCAAAAAAAGAAACAACTATGGAGGGAATTTAAGGAGAACGGTGACTGGCAGGCACATGAACGGTATAAAGTGCAAGCCAGAAGGGTGACGAGTGTGGTAAGAAAAGCAAAAAAGGATTACGAAAGAACATTGGCCATGCAGGCTAAAGAGAATCCTAAACAGTTTTTTAGATATGTAGCAAGTAAAAGGAAAAATGTACATGGCAGATTGATTTTAAAGAATGCCGATGGTAGGGAGGTAACTGAATCAGTTGAGATAGTTGAGTTACTGAGTGAGCACTTTGCAAAAGTATATCATCCAGGTGGTGACATTGCAG
Organism: Typopeltis vanoorti; assembly: GCF_054136105.1. NCBI lineage: Eukaryota > Metazoa > Arthropoda > Arachnida > Uropygi > Thelyphonidae > Typopeltis > Typopeltis vanoorti. The sequence continues at coordinate 40,164,033 of NC_143569.1, forward strand.
AAACGAATAAACCAGTAGATTATACGGGAATTGTGGTTAATGAAGTGGAGGTGAGTAGTCTATTGCATAACCTCAATGTCAATACATCTGTGGGATTGGATGGTATACCAGCTCGTGTTGTACGAGAAGCAGCTAAAGAATTGTCAGTACCCTTGACTATTTTGTTTAATTTGAGTCTCGGGTCTGGGTTAGTCCCGAGCGGGTGGAAAGAGGGGAAAATAGTTCCACTGCATAAAGGTGGTTCCAAGACTGCTGTTGTAAATTACCGACCGATTAGCATATCAGGAATCATTGTCAAGGTCTTAGAGAAATTAGTCAAGAAAAGAATACAGGATTGGATAGATGAAAATGGGATATTGTATGGGGGACAACATGGTTTTGTGAAGGGTAGATCATGCCTCAGTAACTTGCTCACGTTTTATAACACAGTGACGGCTGAACTGGATAGGGGTAATGGGTTTACAGTGATACTACTGGACCTTGCCAAGGCCTTTGATAGGATACCACATGGAACCCTAATCAGTAAACTGGAGCAGATGGGTATAGATATAGGGTTGGTGAGATGGATAAGAGGGTGGTTGAAGGAGAGATATCAAAGAGTGGTTTACTCAGGAGTGGAGTCTAAAAGACGTCTTGTAACTAGTGGAGTGCCACAGGGCTCTGTTCTTGGACCACTGCTTTTCAATTTGTTCATCAATGATATTGGAAAGGATCTGAGAGGAAGTGTTCACTTGTTTGCTGATGATGCAAAGTTGGGTAGAGCAATTGTGAGTGCACAAGATGTCAAAATTTTACAGGATGATTTGGATAGTTTGGAGGACTGGGCTAGGAAAAATGGATGTCAATTTAATGTGGCAAAGTGTAAGGTTATGCACTTTGGGGTGAAAAGAATAGCAGCAGTATATCGCATTGGTGGAATCATACTCCAGGAGATTGATGAGGCCAGGGATTTGGGAGTGTTGGTGGATAGGGAGTTGAAGTTTAGGGGGCACATTGCAAAAGTAACTAAAACAGCTCACCAAATCACTTGGCTTCTGAAAAATACTTTAACATGCAGAGATGAACAAGTTGTTGTTCCTCTGTATCGAGCCTTGATAAGACCCCATCTGGACTTCTGTGCCCAGCTATGGGCACCAGGGTTTCTTTGTGATGGGGAGGAAGTGGAGAGGGTCCAGAGATGAGTGACCAAGATGATAGCAGGTCTGTGGAATGAACCTTATGAGAATAGGTTGAAGATTTGTGGGTTGCAGAAATTGGACGATAGGCAAAGGAGGGGTGATATGATTGAGACATTCAAATTACTGAAGGGTTTTTATAAGATTGATCCAGAAGACATTTTTGAAAATATGACTGGTGGTGGGAGGACTAGGGGCCATGCATGGAAGCTGGGCAAGAGCGTGGTTGACAAGGGTGTTAGAGCTAGGTTCTTTACTTGGAGAGTGGTAAATGAGTGGAATAAGCTTCCAGAGTCTGTTGTGGGTGCTACGACCGTGAATGAGTTCAAGGCAAGGTATGATAGATACTGTGTGAATGTTGAATAGTTGTTCTTGACATGATGTTAGGGCCTCCCTCGATGAGTCGGTCGACTCCTTGGAGTTTCCCGGAACAATAATAATAATAATAATAATAATAAATTAGTATATTTTGTTGACTTCACTTGAACATGACCCAACAAATCCCAGAACAGCATGTATTGTATAAAGTAACAGAATTGAATGTAATGCTACTGTTGTTATTCACTATATGTGACTGATAAATAATATGCATTGCTGTCACATTGCCAATTGCTCAGATATTTTTATGCCTATCCATATACCCTTGAATAAAATATTGAAATTAATTTTGTTTTATAATTGCATTTTTTAATACTAATTATAAATGTTAAATAAATTATAAAAGCTGTGGTCAAAGAGTACATTTTGCTAGAAGCTGCTTAAAATAAATATTACCCAAAAAAGCTTATGAATTGACCAAATCCAGGATTGAACACATGAGCTATGATAATATACACATACTGTGCAGGTACATTGGCCAGAGAACAAATGCAGTTAACAAACAGAAATATTATTAGGAGATGGCAGATGTAGTGTGTGAGAGAGAGATGTAGCCTTATTGGTAAGCAGTAGATGGTACAGTATGGATGGTGGATCAAGTGTTGAAGACAGTGCATTGTATAGCATGAAGTTTCTTTTCGTGATGATTCTATGGAGATATCATGGCAACCATTGTACTTCACACAGGCACCCTAACTAGTGAGATATATATATATATATATATATATATATATATATATATATATATATATATATATATATACACACCAGATTTGTGAGCCAGTACAAAATTTTCTAACCCCTCTATATATCATCATCAAATTCCTGACATGCATAGGATATTATGATAGTACTGCATGAAAAAGTTACATCATTACTAACTTCCTACTGATAATTTCCTCCAAAATAAGCTGTTATCTGTCATGTCCCTGATATTGTTGCATATTACATTTCAGTCTTCTAAGGCACTTATTGTGTCAGTCCACTGAAATCTTGGTCTTCTACTGGGCCTTTTTCCTGCCATCCCGGAACCACTGTTTTGCTAATCTTTCCTCGCCCATTCTGTTTTGAAGTAACCTTACCTACCATCTGAGGTTATCTCAGCTCAATATGTGAATGCTAACACTGTCAAGTTCTTAATATCCTGATTTTTAATATGATTCTACCATTGGTTCTGTTTACTCCCTTGATCTCAGAACTCTCATCTATGGTCTCCAGTCTTCCATTAAGTGTTTTATTTCTAAACCAGCTGTCAGCTCCACTAATTAAAATTAGTTTGAAGACCATTTTGTATACAGTAATTTAGTATTTTGACTATTACTCGCTTATTTCACAAAAATTTATTGAGTTGACTTTCTGTCATACCACTCCTAATTCTATTTCCATATATAATTTGTAATCTTCATTTAAAAATTGTGCAATCTTTTCATTGTCTTTCTTTTTATTGCTGATTTCCACACCAAATTTTTCATAGCAGTTATTCAGTTTAGTTCGGAAATCCTGCAAACTTGTACTGGGACTTATTTAGAGGAAAGTATAACATCATCTACATAAGTAAACAGCTGAGATTAGCATCTCCAGTTTTGATATCAGGATATTACGATGGTATTGCATTAAAAAGTTACATCATTTACATTCAGTTACATCACAATCACACTTTCCTTCATAATGATGATGAATAACACTGGTGATAATGTACTCCCTTGTCCTACGCACTTAATGCCAAACCATCTTCCTGTGCCTCTTACAATTCTAACTACTGACTTACAACTCAAATATACTATGTATTGCTTGATATGATGTCCCATTTGCATCATATAGTTGTAGCAATTTGAATAGCTTTTCTCTTGGCACCTTGTCATGTGCCTTTTCCAGATCTACAAAATTTGGATACAGAATCTTGTTATATTCCTTTTCAGTTATGTAGTGTAGTCAGTTTAAAGTTTTTGTGCCTCATAGATGAGTATTTCTGGTTGAGTATCATCTACTCCAGTTGCCTTTCTACATTTCGATATTATATATATATTAAATAATATTTTTAACACACATGTATATTATGTTGATTGTATTCCAAGAGTCAGAAGGTGAAATAAGGTAGGTGAGAATGGATGAATAAAGAGAGAAAAAAGGCATTATGGAGGCAGCATAAGAGGAGTTGTACTAATCAATTCCATGAGTATTACAAAAAACAGGCAAGGAGGGGGTGACTTGGTTGGTAAGGGTAGTAAAAGTGAAGTATGAGCAGCAGTTAGCTAATGAAGCCAAAAGAATACTAGGGAGTTCTTTCAATATGTTGCCAGCAAAAAAAAAAAAAAGAATGATTATGGAAGGATGACATTGATTGGAGAAAATGGTATAAGAACAACTGCTGCAGAGGATATAGTTATAGGATATAAAGAACCAGAAAATATTCAAAACTCTGGAGAAAAGAGTTCTGTTGTGTCATCAACTAAAAACAATCTGCTTTCACTACAAATGGCTCAAGGAATTCAAGTACTTATGCTACAAAGATAAAGTTGCTTGCTACAGTGTATAAAAAAAATATCCTGGGACTGCTGACAGAAACTCTAGATTACTGCAAGCTTTTTGAGGCTTTTTTAAAGTGGACACATTTAGGTTTCATGAGACATTCAATTTTACAAAAATTGGTGTAACATAGACTTGGCAAGAAATTGCTTGGGGAAAGGATGCACCTTAAACTACTTTCCAAAGAAAGATATACTCTAAAATGTTTGAACACTGGAAGTGCCTTTTTAATACATACTATTATAAAGCTAAATTCAGAAAACATTTACTGTTTTCAAAAATGAATATAGGCCTAGTAGTGGAACAATATCACATGATGTAATGTAGTGTCATTATTGCTGATGTTAAACAAAAATTAGTTAAGGAAATCAAAGGCTCCTGTAGCAAGTCGTCTTTAGATATTTCAAATGAGAAGAAACTAGTCCATTATGTGAGATGCATAGATGAAAATAGGAGTGAGCGTTTGTTTACATAATTCCTTTCCAAAACTCATCTGTGGTTTTGATAGATGAGAGAGAGTGAAATGAACAAGTTTAGTTTTCTTGTCACTGAAGACTAGTAATTGAATTGACTAGTAAAAACATTGCAACAAAATTAGAAATTATTGCACATAATTTGAATTTAACTGTTTATGTACTAGTTCATACTTTGGGCAAGTAAAATTTTTTGTGATCAGTACATTTAAGTGGTATTCCTGCACTACCTCTATTTTAAGAATCAAGCTGTTTTGCAGGTGGTACACAGTACGAAACTTAATGGAAACTTATCAGGAGGTTTCCTGATTGGCTGGCAAATAATCCTGCTAACACTTCCTTTTCTTCTCCTGTTAAGCTTCATTTTCCCCAGCGCGCGCGCGCACACACGCACATCTCTGGAGTCTAGAAGGGATAATGCTGGGTATAGAAACAATGGCATTTATATAGCTTTTTTGGCAGGATAGGAGGGGAAAGCATGGTGGTGGGGTACTGTTTATGATATTGAGGGACAAATGTCTTAGGCAACATGTAACAGAGGGAACAAGAGGTTCAAGAGTTTTGGATTTGGTTATAGTATCAGAAGAGTTGATAATAACTGAGTTGACATCTCTCCCACCAGTTGGAGAGAGTGACCATATGGTTTTGACTTGAAAAATGAATAGACATGCAGGAGTATCAAAGAGACGGAAACTTATGTGGAATTATAATGCAGGTGATTATAATAGTCTTAGACGTCAACTTCGGGAAGTTTCATGGAGGGAGGAATTGGAAGGCCGGGATATCATTAGTGCGTGGGAAATTGTGAAGAATATTTGTTAGCAGCAATGGTAAGTTGTATACCACAAGTGAAGAAGAGGACACAATTTGGAGTAAAGTGGATGACAAACAATATTAAACAGAAATTGCATGCGAAAAAGAGGCTATGGAAGAGATATAAGGAGACAGGTAAAGAGCAGATGCATGAAGAATATAAGACACAGGCCAGAAGAGTGACTAGTGTGGTAAGGAAAGCGGCATATGAGAGGAGATTGGCCCTAAGATCCAAAGAAAATCCTAGGGAATTTTTTAGTTATGTGGCCAGTAGGAGAAAAAATGACTGTGGAACAATGATATTGTGGGATAAAAATGGAAATAGAGTGACTGATGCAGAGGACATAGTGGAATTTTCAATGAACACTTTATTGGAGTATTTCATCCTAGAGATGTCAGTTTTAATGCTAGAGGAATAGGGTTGGTTCGAGGTTTAGAGGTACAGGAGGAGAGTGTGTTTCAGATATTGAGTACTCTGGATGTCAGTAAAGCTTTGGGACTGGATGGTATTTCACCACGAGTTTTGAGAGAATGTGCTAGGGAACTGACAGTGCCTTTAACCTGGCTTTTCAATGAAAGTCTGGATTCGGCAAAGGTGCCCAGGGAATGGAAGGAAGGTAAGATAGTGCCATTGCATAAGGGCAGTAGCAGACTGGAAGTGTCTAATTATAGACCAGTTTGTGTGTCATCAGTAGTTAAGATCTTGGAGAAAGTAGTGAGGGACCATATACAGCATTGGGCAAATGAGGGTAATGTTATCTGTGAGAGTCAACATGGATTTGTGAAAGGGCGCTCTTGTTTTAGCAATATGCTAGCCTTTTATAATAAAGTTACAAGAACATTAGATGAGGGAAAGGCATATACTGCAATTTTCTTAGACTTAGCGAAGGCATTTGACAGGGTGCCACATGATAAGCTGATATTTAAGTTGCAGCACATGGGTCTGGATGTCAGATTGGTCAACTGGATTCAGGATTGGCTGTCTGATAGGTATCAGAGAGTTGTGTATGGTGGAGCAGTTTCAAGGAGGCAGAGGGTTACAAGTGGGGTCCCACAGGGTTCAGTACTAGGACCTATATTGTTTAACCTTTATATCAATGACATTGCAAGGGAATATTCAGTTGTTTCCGGATGATGTGAAGCCGGGAAGGATTATTAGTAATAGTGCAGATGTGGTAGCCCTGCAAGAAGATTTGAATAAGCTAGTTAGATGGGAAAATGAATGGGGGTGTCAGTTTAATGCAACAAAATGTAAGGTCTTGAGGTTTGGGAAACATCGATGGGATGCTGCATACTCTATGGGAGGAGTTATACTGGAGGAAGTTGGGGAGACAAGAGATCTGGGGTTGATGATTGATAGAAACCTGAAGTTTAGGGGACATATTGCAAAGGTGATGAAGGTAACACAGAGGATTGCTGCAATTATGAGAAGGACACTGACCTGCAGAGATAAGAGGGTTATCATTCCATTGTATAAGTCTCTGATCAGACCACACTTGGACTATTGTTCTCAGATTTGGTCCCCAGGATTTGAAGGGGATAAATTAACTATGGAAAGGATACAAAGATGGTTTCAGGACTGTACAAGGATAGTTATGAGGATTGGCTGAGGGAATGTGGACTGCAGAGTTTGGTGGATAGAAGAAGGAGAGGTGATATGATTGAGACTTTTAAACTGTTGAGAGGTGGTTACAGGGTTGACACTGGGGAGTTCTTTCGCTTGGTTGAACAGCGGGAAGGAGTGATGACAAGAGGCCATCCCTGGAAGTTACGAAAGGAAACTGTGAGCAAGAGGGTGAGGAATGGTTTCTTTGCGTGGAGTGGAATGCATTGCCTGATGGATTGGTGAGAGCGAGAATGGTCAATGAGTTTAAGGAGTGGTATGATAGACTTTGTGTTTCTTAGGGGGGACCTCCCCTCGATGAGTCTTAACAGACTTTGTTCTTAGGAAGGACCTCCCACGATGAGTCTTTTGACTCCATGGGGGCCTGAATAATAATAATCTCACAAATGACTGAGGCATCTCATGCAAATCACATTCTTCTACAAAAATAAATAAATAAATAAAAATAAATAAAATTTCGTTGGTGGATTGTGAGTGGTGAAGACAGAGAGTTGTAGAGTAGGTGCCCTCCCTCAGTGAGTCTTTGGACTCCGTGGAGGTGTCAAGTATAATAATAATAAATAAAATAAAAAATAAATAAACAGAACAGAAAATATGAACCACAGATATGTAGAAAATATTTCTTCCCCAGAAAAAAAGCAAAATACCATGGGGGAAAAAAAAACACTTCTACTTAACCAGCATATGTTTTTTCTTGACATATATGATGATGTATCGAATGCACATGATAGGGAATATGTGTGCATTCTTCTTGTTTGATATCCTTATACTAGAGAATGCTTTGTTTATATTTTAATTACTAAAATATAAAAGCTAAGCCACTTTTTATTTTCAGCAGTGTCATTACTATTGAAGTTTGGATATTCTAGTAAGCTTGAAATTATTAATATTCATCTTTTATATGTTATTTATATATCTACTTTTTTCTAAATTTTGTATGAGGGTTATGCAGAAAATGGGGAGTCAAAATTAACAAAACAAATATTTTGTTTTGCTAATTTTACAATGTTTGAAAAAATTAGCATCACAGAAACCTAGAGTCATTAACATTCATTTAGTATGCATTTTTTAAAAGAAATGTGATTTTTTTTTATCAAAACCAGTTTATATTTTTAAATATTAAACTTTCTTTTTTTAGTTCAGAGAAAGAACATAGCCACTTACTGTTCTCTCTGAAGAATACAGTTGAAGGTTTGTTAGCTAACTGTTCAACCAATGTCTGGAATACTTATGGTGGTCTCTCCAGACTCTGTACTGACATTGAAAATATACTCAACCATGGTCTATGTATTTCAGAGGTTAGGAAAGTTTAAAATATTTTAATTCTTATCAGTGAATGAGTTTTTTTAATTAAAAAGTGTTATAAAATTATTTTGTAACTATTACTTGACAAGCACTGCATACAAAAATATGAGGGTTGTTTGAAACGTTTGGTAAAAAAATAAGTTAAACACATTTTTTTGGGAAAAAAAAATTATCACTTCACGAAACTCGTTTTTCTCTATTTTATGAAAAGTGCGAACACGGTTATTTTAAATATTTGCCAAATGAGAACTACGCGATGCACGTGGTTAAAATTTTGCCAGTGGTCATGAAAAAGATGATTCGTGCTGACACTGGTATGAATGAATGAATTGTGTCGCCATCTATTAGAAATTTACCAAACTTTTCAAACAATCCTCATGCTTTTATCCCCACTTTAACAGACGATTTGTGATTTAAAATTAAACTCAAATATAGGAAATTTGGTACTAGCAGTATGCATTGCTACTAAAAATGGATCTTATTGTTTTGCTAGCTATTATATCAGGTTTTGCTTATTTGGTTGCATCAAGTGGTTATGCAAAGCTCAGAGCTTAACCATAAATAGCCAGCAAAGGTTGGTCGATTGGTAGAGCCTCTGCAACTAATGGCTCATTCAAAAAGTTAATCAAGTTTGAGTGCAGTTAGTAGTTGGAAGGAATCAGTCATTCGATGCTGTTGGCACACTCTCCTTCGATGAGTCTTTGAACTCCCTGGAGGTGTCACATAATAATAATAATAAAAACAGCAAGATCTGTTTGGATTTCTTCAGTTGTTGAGATAGTTGTTGATAGGCTACACATTTTGTTAGTTATTATTTATGCAGGGTGGTCCATACATCATGAAGGGGTTTAAAATGTGAATAACTTGTTTTATTAATTTTTCATTTTATTTTTTTCAAGTACTTTAAGGAACATTTGTGGAATGAATCATGGAAAAGTTCACAACCCAACATTCTTATCAGTGAATGACAGTTTTTTTAATTAAAAAGTGTTATAAAATTATTTTGTAACTGTTACTTGACAAGTACTGCATACAAAAATACTTTTATCCCCACTGTAACAGAGCTGCCAGAGCCACAGTGGAACTACTAAGTCAAATTTTTGGCTAGAAAATAATTTCACGGAATTTCCACTTCATTCTCCAGATTTGAGGACTCCTGATGTCTTTCTGTGGGGTTACCTGAAGGAAAAGGTGTATATGAGCAAGTCCCAACAGCTGGACAGTTCTCCTTCAGCTGTTGGACAATCCACAACTGAAGGAGAACGTTTGTTGTGCAGAAATTGGGCCAGAAATATTAACAGCTGACGTGCCATAGAAAGGGCCCATCGTTGTGACGGCTACACTAAATCTCCAGTTCTGTATTTCATTATAACAACAACAAAAAAAATAAATAAATAAGAGTGTTAATAAATGTTTAAATCCCTTCGTGATTTATGGGCTTAAGAAATAATGACTTTAGGATTTACGCTCAGATTATATACTTAAATTTAAATGTGTTGTTAACGTTGGAACATGGAATTATCCTGGTAATTGAATTTCTGATCACCTTAGGAATTGTTTTCAGATTAAGGTAATCAATAATTTCAACCATTATCTAAGGATAGGATGCATTAAAGAATGAGTAAGTACCACACACACACACACACACACATTTATGCAATTCCCAAGAAAAGTTTGCAACTAATGGTACATTAATACTGTTGGTGGACTGAGGATTAACTCCTGGTACTCCTCTCTAGATTGAAAAAAATTTGAACGACTTCAGGCCTCCAATAAACAGAGTGATGCCCTTGCAGTGGACAGTGAAATTCATCTACAAACTAAAGACAGGTACAAATATATGTGCTAATGGGATTCAAAACTAGGACCTATAGATTGAAGTGTCTTTTTGAATCACTTCTCTTTATTCAAGAAATAATGATGAAAATTTGATTTTCATGGAAGTTTTTTTTATGCTACTTAGATATCTATGGACTCCAGCTGTCTATCATTTTGTAAGATTTGTTTACGTGACTGGCAGGCTAATTCAATAGTGTTATGTGAAGTCATGTCCAGGCTTGTTATTTTTGTACACATGGAAATAACTGAGAATTAATGTTGACAGAAAAATATTTCAAATATAGAATCCATAAGAAAAAAGTTTATTCTTTCTAGGAGTGAACTTTTAATGAAAATAAAATTTGGTGATAAAAAATTTGCCATGTTTATGGAGAAAATCCTTTCTTGTATGTCTCATCTGCAGATATTAAATTGAGAGATTAGTCATGGTGTTGAATCTTAAATAGTGAATAAAGAAGACAGTGGAGTATTAATTAATACTGTTTCATGAGAACATCAGTCTAAAGCAGTGTTTCTCAACGTGGGGTGTACGCCCCACAGGGGGACAATTAGAAAATGATGTTGCATTCATCACCTCATCACTGATATACTCAAAACGCTCACCATTGTCGGCAAGGGGGGGACATCAAAATCTTTGAGGCATTGAGGTGAGGCATGATCCAAAAAACGCTGGGAAATACTGGTCTAAAGAAACTCTTGATAAATTCGATTTCACTGAATAGGATTTCTTTATGCCAGATTTACTTGTTTTATAGATGCCTTTCAAATTATATTAGCATGTATAATGGTGAAAGTCCTGAATTTAAGTGCACTTCCTTCTGATTCACCTTATATATTAATTTTATTTCTACATTTACTCATTTAATTTGTGACTAATGTTTTACATGGCTAAAAAATATTGCATCTATGTTTATTCATTTCAATTCATTTGCACAATTTCTGATAATATAATTTGTATTAACAATAATTAAGATTAGTAAATGATATCTTGATACAGGGTGTGTGCGATTACTGGAGGTTTCTTTGTGGACTTCGTTGGCTTAAACCTACACTAGCACCAGCTGTACTTTCAGATAAAAACTACAATAGGAGAAGTCCTCAGCAAAAGCGTGCTATAGGTCATATGTGGTTGAAACGAAGCCTACAGGAGCATACGCTCTCTACTCAACTGGAAGTTCTCACAATGGATAACGATCATTTGTTTTCTTGTTATTTTGGTAAATACAATTTTTTCTTTTTTTTTGAAATAGGGAATTAGAGAAATTAATGTTATTGCTTTGAGATATTTACTGATTGGTTTCATTCAGATAAATTGCTGTAAATTCTTTACTTTAATGCTTTGAAATATTTTTACTTGAATGCATGCAGTCCAGAACACACTTCAATTTTTTTGATTAGAGTGGTAATTTTATCAAAGATTTTTAATCTGAGTATTTTAAAACTGTTCTGGAAATAGTGAATTACATAATATCTATTCCAGTGTTTCTCAACGTTTTTTGGATCGTGCCCCACCTCAACGTCTCAAAGATTTTGATGCCCCCCCCCCCTCTAGCATAATAGTCAGCCAAGTTCTGAAAAAGTATAATATAAATATGTATAAATATGTACATGTACATTTGCTAATTGCTCCCCAAAATATTCAAATTGCACCCCTGTGGGGCATGTGCCCCACGTTGAGAAACACTGATCTATTCCTATAGATGGAATAAATTCAAGATGCCAAGAAATTATATTCTTGGCTTCGTTCCTTTATCCAAGTGTAAGCAAACAACAAACTACATCACACTAGAACATGGTATGAACGGAAATTCAAGGAAGCCTGCAAGATTATCAGCAACCACCCCAATCTGAACAACAATGATGGTTTAAAAATCCCAAACATATGGAAGGCATATATTCGACCTTCCTCACCAAGAACAACTATTAACAGGACTAGAAAATCCAGCATTGTAAATCAAAAATAGGAATTGTAATACTAAAAATAGGACACTAATTGTTTCTGAAAGAAAACCATCTAAAAGAATGTTTATTCCTGTCATTGTAAAAATAGAATTTAGCTTGATGTAAAAAAAGTTTTATTTTATTTTATTTTTAATTTTTTATTTATTTATTTATTTATTTTTTTTTTATTCACCAGAGGTCACGCCAGTAGAATAACATGTGATCAAATCATTGTTTCTCTAGCTTACAGTTAATGATGTAACTCAGCTTGTTTTGTATACTTATGTACGCTCCAGATGATGATCTTGATGTGAAGATCGAAACGTCGGGATAATAAAAAAGTTTTGTAACACGGTTATAAATTCCATAAAATTTTTAAAATGAATGCTGATCACCGTGTAACCCTAAAAGAAAGGATTTTAAAATGTAAGCAAACAAAGATTGTATATGAAGTCATTTCACGACTGAGCTACTTATATATTGAGGCTAATGAATTCACATCAATTACCTTAGTATCCCATAATGCAATGTACATATCCTTATGGACATGTATAATTCTATACATTATGGGAATAGCCACTACTCAGACTGGTTTCACTATAAGTGAAGTCTCCAAAAACTTAGGCGATTCTACATATCACTCTAAACTCAGCAAGTGTGAGTGACCTGAAGGATCATTTAACTTAACAGTGTTTCCACTCAGTGACAGGCCCACTCTGCCACAGTGAGAAACCCTCAGCAGTAGCTCTGCCTATTGGCAAGCTCATCACCGAGCAGAGCCATAAACTTAGCAGTGTCTCCACTCAGAGACATGCAAAAACTTGCTCCCAAGCAGAGACGCTCATATCTGAAAGGGGCCCTTCACTGTAGAAGCACATCAGTGGGAGCCAAACCCAAAAGTGATACCAAGGTTTAAGTAATGCAGAAGTCTTGTTTCCATATACAAGTAGTCAAAAGATGTCACACCTTATTGCTAAAATACTCTGGATTAGAGATAGATGTTAAGTCTTTTCACTTGTTCATCCTTTATCCAAGTGTAAATGAACAAAGTTTACATGTGAAGTCACTTCACGACTGGGCTACTTGTATATAGAGGCTAATGATGTCACATCAATTACCTAAGTTCCCATAATGCAATGTACATATTCTTTCAGAAGTATAATGCTATGCATTATGGATAAGGCCACTACCCAGACTGGTTTCGACCTTTATTGATGTCACGTGTGACACTCTTTGATTACATGTATATGGAAATATGACTTCTGCATTATTTCAATCTTGGTATCACTTCTGGGACTGACTCCCACTGATGAGACCTCAATAAAGGTGAAAACCAGTCTGGGTAGTGGCCCTTCTCATAATGCATAGCATTATACATTATGGGATTGATGTGAAGTTATTAGCCTCTATATATAAGTAGCCCAGTCGTGAAGTGACTTCACATGCAAAATTTGTTTACTTACACTTGAATAAATAATGAAACTAAGAATATAAATCTTTAATTTATAGTATAACCAAGTGAAAAAACTTTCAATATCCTATGGATGGAATGGTTTTTTTTGGAAAAATATGGAAAAAAAAACATCAAAGATAGAACTAAACCTTTTCTGCTGTGTTGTTCCTTCAGAGTGTTGAACAACATACCTAAAAATGTTGAAAGTTTTTCCACTTGATTATACTATAAATTCAAGATGCCAGGAAGTTATATTTTTGGTTTAATCCTTTATTCAAGTTTAAGCAAACAAAGTTTTCATGTGAAGTAACTTCCCGACTGGCCAACTCGTATACAGAAGCTAATGACTTCACATCACTTGCCTTAATATCCCATAATGCCAAGCTCACATCGTTACGGACATGTATAATACTATGTATTATGGGAAGGGTCACCACCCAGACCAGTTTCGACCTTTATTGAGGTCTTCAGTGGGAGCCAGACCCATAGGTGATACCAAGGTGAAAGTAATGCAGAAGTCATATTTCCATATACTGTACAAGTAGCCAGAAGGTGTCACACCTTATTACTAAAATACCAATGACTTCACATCACTTGTTTTAGTATCCCATAATGCAAGTGATGTGAAGTCATTGGTCTCTGTATACCAGTCGCCCAGTCGTGAAGTTACTTCATGTGCAAACTTTGTTTGCTTAAACTTGGATAAAGGATTAAACCAAGACTTATAACTTCTTGGCATCTTTAATTTCTAACATACTTAAAAGTGGCATTACTGGCAGTGTAAGATAAAAGTCAGAACTAAGCTCTAATCAGAATGTTATCTAGAACATTAGTTGTTAAGAAAGGTTGGATATTGTGTAACTCATTGTATATACTTTTTTTTTGTTCTATAGTTTAGAGTTTACTGGTGTAATTCAAATTGGAACAGATGTGCACTCAAATGAAATTCTTCTTTTGATGAAGTGTTCTGATAATTGTGTCATGACACTTTTTTGACAAAAGAACAAATTCAGGTCATAAACACCCTTGATTAAATCTCTGGTAGTACTTGATTAATTATATGCTTGTTTCTGACCACAGCGATGTCCTTCAAAGTCATGACTAGTTCTGCCAATTGTTGGACTGATCATTTTATTTGTTCCACTGTGGCCATCAAGATTTTACCTTATTTTCAGATTAACAGGTTTCAGATGCTTGAAAGTTCTTCACAGTGTACACATTTCCAACGGTGTCTCATCAGCAAATTATTCACTGAGCAGCACTAACTAATTAAGTTTGCCATTCTTGTTATCTGCAAAGAAATAATTGGCTACAAGTGTAAAACACGTCAAGATTGGTTTGATGTGAAAATGACAAGGAAATTAGAAATGGAAAGCTCTCCATGTGTGCAGGCAGGATGATCCTGACTGCTTTAAATAAAATATGCATTAAAAAATCAAAGCAGTGGTACAAAAAAAAAAAAAGAAACAGTTTCTGAAAAATCAGTGGTTGTACAGATCCAAGGAAATGCAACACCTCTAACCTCTGCGCTTCTTTTTTAGTGGCAACAAAACTTTCTTTAGATCTGCTTATGGCTTAAATCCATCCAAGCAAAGGATGGAACAGTTCTCTTCAAGATGTTGCCTTCATCAATGCTCATTGGAAGAAGCATTCAAAGATCTCAGATGGAACACACATCACTGAATTTCTTAGCATTCATGACTATTTACTAGCATAAGTGATTAGTTAGTTAGGTATGATCTCAGTTCTCTGCCTTAGAAAAAAAACTTGAAAATCTCAGTGCAGTTTGTAAGACAATTCAGAGAAATACCATGACATTCATCTCTTAAAATTTTATGACCTTTATAATTTCTATTTGTCATGTTGTTGTGCCATCATTTTGTATTGTAGATAAGAAGTTAGTAATGATGTAAATTTTTAATGTAGTACTATCATATCCTGTACACATCTTGAGGGTACATGGCAGGAATCTGATGATGATGATTATAATTTCTAACCAAAGCCTTTCTTAACTAGGAAGCTCTGCAGAATTCTGTTGAAGATTCTGTCGAGTGTCATGAAGCAATATCCTACCAGAATTCATTTCTGCTTGGAGCTGCTACATGACACTGTGTGCAATTGAAATCTCATCAGCAACAGCCATTTCAGACTCAATCATAATGAGCATAGTCATGAAGGAAGGCTGTCCTAGCACCTATTTGCATCACTGTTATTCTACAATAATTTTTCATCTCAATGATAGAAAACTTCTTCAGGAGTCCATAGAATGGAAGAGAATTTTTAATCTGATGTCATTATTTCTCATTAGAATTGTGTCATGTCCCTTCCATGATATTATTTAATTGCTCATTCTCTTAGTGACAAACACCTAGGATTCTCTTGTATAGTGAGACTTGTGGAGTTTCCATAATAATAAAATCGCATGTGTACCATAGTAGGAAGTTATCATCAATTTTCTGAGATATATATATATATATATATATATATATATATAAAATAATCAGTGACTCGGTGATTGGATATGTTCATCTTTTTTTTGACTGACTGAAACCGAGAAAATTGATAAGTTAATTTAATGGAGTACACAACGTTTCATCAAAAATGACTTCTTCAGGTGTGGTAAGTAACACTTAAAGCAAATTAAAAACCATAAAAAACCATAAAAACACTGTGCTATTATAATAACAGACTTGTGAACTGAAGTTAAGTTTGAATTGTCGTTTGAATTGCCGTTCTGTAGTTCTATTGTTGTGCAAATGCGACAAATCGGCCCTTCAGAACACACGCAATTTACAGACATAAAATACTAGTTGTGGTGGTGTTGGAGGTGGGCAGTAGATGGCGTTGATGGATATGATTTGTAGTAGAGGTTAGGTGTAGAGAGAGTTCTAGGTGTCCTCCTGCGATGAGTCTTCGGACTCCTTGGAGGTATCAGGAATAATAATAATAATAATAATAATAATATGAGATCACGCATATGCCAGTACCTAATGGCAGAACTATGCGAGTCAGGTAGACTCTAACTAAGATTGCTGTTGATATGAGACGAGCCAGAGTCACATAAGCTTATCAGGAAACCACGAGAAGCATTGGACTATTCATCAACAGACTTGTCTTTTTAAAACGCTGTAAGTCCTTTTCAATAATTCCGAAATTCCTACATTTCAAGGAAATCATCACAATGGAAAGGGCACGTAGAATTTACCAAAAAGCGAAGTTAGATCTTTTATCAGAACGAATCAGTGACACGAAACGGAACTTAGCCTATCTCTTTAGGAAAAAAACTCACTTTGGAAAATCGTTTAGCAGTATCTTTAGACCCTGTGTCATGGAACACCATAAAAGAGATAAGCACATTCCAGGCTTCAAGAAATCAATAAATCTAAGCTAGTTAGGAAATTTAATTCACTCAGATTAACACAAGAATGATTCGCACCTAATAAGCATCATGAAGGCCTTAAAAAATTAGTCATCTTACACCCTTAATCCAGAAGAGGAGCATATTCTCTCAGAAGGTCTTAATTTTGTTCCTTCGCCAAAATCCATCCCTAGAGAATTGTTTCTTACTAAGATAGAAAAAGCTAGCTCACTGCTTCCTACAGTAGATGCAAATTTACTTCGTATGGAGGCAATATTTGCAATTAACAGTGCAAAACCACCAGTCGACAACATTTCTCCTGGTGAAAGACTAGCCATCAAAAAACTTAAAAGGAATAGAGATATTGTTATCCTTCA
This sequence comes from Typopeltis vanoorti, assembly GCF_054136105.1. Taxonomy (NCBI): domain Eukaryota; kingdom Metazoa; phylum Arthropoda; class Arachnida; order Uropygi; family Thelyphonidae; genus Typopeltis; species Typopeltis vanoorti. Next base: position 40,181,295 of record NC_143569.1, read on the forward strand.
AGCAGACAAGGGCAATGCAACGGTCGTACTAAATAAAACAGTTTATCGCAAAAAAATCCTGGCATTACTAGAATCAGATACGTATTCTGAACTAGACCGAGACCCAACGAGAGAAATACATAATCGAACAGACAATCTCCTTAAGAAGACAGCAAAACTTCCAAGAAACAAACGTCTTTCTCTTCGGTCCTTACATCCACTTATTCCAAGATTATACGGCCTGCCAAAGGTGCATAAAGCAAATTGTCCACTCAGGCCAATAGTTGATAGTAATGATTCACTGACATATAAATTATCAAAATATCTAGCATCCTCCTTAAAAGGTCTAGTAGGAAAATCTTCCTCTTACATTAAAAATTCAACGGACTTCGCTTCTAAAATTAAAGATATAAAGCTGAAGAATTCCGATATTATGGTGAGCTTTAATGTTGTGGCTCTTTTCACAAATGTTCCAACGCAAGATGTTCTCAGCATTTTAAAAAACAAGATATCTAAAAAGAATTTTGCTCTCCTCTCACACTGTATTAATTCGGGGTATTTTAAGTTCGAAGAGAAAATTTACAAAAAGAACAAAGGACTAGCTATGAGTAGCCCCCTGTCTCCAATACTGGCCAACATTTTCTTCGAGGACTTTGAGGAAAAAAACGTCTCTAAAGAAACATTAAAACCTAGAACATGGCTCTGCTATGTGGATGATATATTCCTTGTGTGGGAGCATGGTGTAGAGAATCTTCACATCTTCCTAAATCATTTAAACAACTTCCACCAAGACATAAAATTTACCATTGAGATTGAAGAAATGGTTCCCTTTCATTTTTAGACATGAAACTTACTAGAATGTCTGTTTTTTAAAAATTTCAATCTTCAGGAAATCAACACACAGATAGATACCTACATGCATCCTCACATCACTATCCCCCACAAAAGTTAGCTATCATTTCCACATTGGCTCACCGTGCTCGCCCAGTATTGTCCGATGAAGAAGAACTTAAAAATGAATTAAAATACCTAGATAGAACTTTCTTAAATAATGGATGTTCTTCCAAAAACATTAAGAGGCAACTATACCAGCACCCTCGAAACAATACAGAGATCCCTAACACCCCCAAGGGTTATGTTGCTTTATCTTACATCAGCTCGCTCTCCCAGAAACTAGGAAGAATTCTGAAGAAATTTAATATTAAAATGTGTTTTTCAACTCTTCTAAAACTAAGGTCAGTTCTAAGCCACCCAAAACAGGGTCATAACCATCTTCAGTTCACCGGAGTATATAAGACAATATGTGATTGTGGGAGGCCAGACTGAGAAGTCAATCCTCCTATGGCTAGAGGAATATCAGAGAGACATTTCATATAATAGAGTCAGAGCAAGCACACTCTCAAGTTACATCTTATTTTCAGTGAACACAAACGATGAAGGCTGCCAACACGGAGTAGATTGGGATGCAACGTCGAACGTTTATATTTGTCACAATGAAGTGGAATGGCACATAGTTGAGTCCAAAGAAATTGCCCTAGACTCATCTCATATCAACAGCAATCTTAGTTATAGTCTACTGGACTTGCATAGTTCTGCCATTAGGTACTGGTGTATGCATGATCTCATACGCTCGCATTTGCACAACAATAGAACTACAGAACGGACTATAACGACAATTCAAACTTAACTTCAGTTCACAAGTCTGTTATTATAATAGCACAGTGTTTTTATGGTTTTCTATGTTTTTTAATTTGCTTTAAGTGTTACCACACATGAAGTCATTTTTGACGAAACATGTTGTGTGCTCCATTAAATTAACTTATTAATTTTCTCAATTTTGGTCAGTGAAAAAAAGATGAATATACAGGGTGTTTCAAAAAGAATGTCCCAATTTGAAAATTGTATATCTCTGCAACCACGAACCACAAATGAATGCGACTTGTACCATGTGAACGGCCTTTGCCCAGAGTTTGATATGATGACCTCTAGATGCCACTGCTACTGCCCAAATAGCTGCTACGCTTAGTTAATGAGAAGATGGCATCTAGTCAACAGAAGGCTTTTCATTATTAAATACAATTATTTGAAATCTGGTCATTCTTTTTGAAACACCCTATATACACACACACACACATTCTGTTGACAACACACCCTCAAGGGGTGCACAGGCTGCTATGACAGCACTAGATGATTAAGTTTACATTATTACTAATCTCCTGTAAACAGTTTTCCACCAAATTAGCATTATTTGTTCAGTACTTCACTATTATCATATCCACTGACTGAATCAGTCCACCTAGATCTAGATTTTCTCAGGTTCTTTTTTCCTGCCAATTTTTACATCAGATACATGTTTTGCTAACCTTTCCTCTCCCATTCTGTTTAGGTGAACATGAAACTGAAATTAGCTCTGATAACACATTAACGAATGAAAACAATGCCAGTTTCTTCCTAATATCTTCATTTTTGATGCCATATCTCATCATCATCGAATTCCTGCCATGTACCCTCAAGGGGTGTACAGGATATGATATGTACTACATGAAAAATTTACATCATCACTAACTTCCTATCTGCAATTTTCCTCCAAATCAGTCTGTTACCTGTCAAGACTCCAAAATTATCAGATCTTATATTTCTATCGTCTAAGGCAATTTTTATCGTATCAATCCACCTATATCTTGGTGTGGGTCTTTTTCCTGCCATCCTGGCAGAGAACACTTGTTTAGCTATTCCTTCCTTCCTCATTCTGTTTAAGTGACCATAACACCTGAGATTAGCTCTTCAAACACATTCCTGGATGCTGACAATATCAAGTTCTTTCCTAATATCCTCATTTTTAATATGATACTGCCGTTGATGCCATCTGTTCGTTCCCCTAATCTTTCTCAGAACTCTCATATCTGCAGTTTCTAGTCTTTGGTCAAGTGTTTTACTTCTGACCCAGCTCTCAGATCCATAAGTTAAAACTGGTTTGAACACTGCCTTGTATACAGCTAATTTAGTGTTCCAACTAATTTCTCTCTTATTCCATATGAATTTATTCAATTGACTTCTTACCATACCAGCTTTGTTGATTCTGTTGTCTATTTCCATATTTAATTTGCCATCTTCACTAAAAATCGTGCCTAAGTAGCTGAAATGTTTTGCTTGTTCCACAGATTCTCCATTCACAACGCAGTTGACATTTTCAATGATCCTGCATATTTTCATTGTCTTTGTCTTGTTATTGCTGACCTTCATACCATATCTATTACAACATTTATTCAATTTAGTCAGGGAATCTTGCAGACTTGTAGCAGATTTATTTAGAAGTATAACATCATCCACATAAAGCAAAGAGCTGACATTAACATCTTCAATTTTGATATCAGGTTTAATACCACTTTCCTTCATAATGTGATCCATATAGATAATGAATAACAGAGGGGATAATGTACAGCCTTGTTCGACACCAGATTTAACATTAAACCATCTTCCTGTACTTCCTTCAAATCCAACTGCTGACTTACAACTCAAATAAAGACTAAGTATTGCTTGATATAATGCCCCATTGACCATATAACTGTAGCGTATTCTCTCTTGGCACCTTGTCATATGCCTTTTCCAGATCAACAAAACTTAAATACAAATCTTTGTTATGTTCTTATGATTTCTCTACTATTTGCCGTAAAGTGAAAATCTGATCCTGACAGCCTCTATTTGTCCTGAATCCAGCTTGTTGTTCATCAAGTTTCCTTTCCACAATCCTTCTCAACTGTATCTCAGGTATACTTGCATAAAGCTTACCAGGAACACTCAGTAGGAAAATACTTCTGTAATTCTCATATTCAGTTTTATTTCCCTTTTTTTATATATATGGGTACTATGAGAGCTGTACTCCAATCATCGGGAATTTGTCCCTCTGTCCAGACCTTCTGAACTATGTAGTGTAGCCATGTAAGACTTTTATACCTCCATACTTGAGTATTTCTGGTCGAATATCATCTATTCCTACTGCCTTTGATGGCTTTTTCTACTTCAAGTATGAATATGTGTTAAGTATCAACTCCCCCCCCCCCCCCCCCCCCCCGTTTATAAACAACCTTCAGCAGGATCTTGGAATTGGAAGGCATCATGGAACCAAAAACAAGGTATGTACAAAATTTTTCCACCTCTTTTTATGCGAATTCGGAGTTACGTGAATTGGGATATCAAAAATAATTTTTTTTTACACGAATTATATTCACTTTTACGCAACCAACCTAAAGTCTAAGTTAGGAAAAAATCCATAATTCAAGAAAATTCTGAGAATTTTGTAGAATTGCATTCTCGTTTCAATTAAGAAAATTCTAAATTCTAGAAAATTCTGTGGTTTTTTTTTTTTTTTTTTTTTTTTTTTTTTGCATTCAATTAAGAAAATTCTTATGAATTTCATTTATTGGGAATTCCCCGAATTACATAACTGATTGTGCATAAAAAAGCAGTTCTTAGCAGTTTGAATTTGCTGTTTGAGTAGACAACACAGTTGCCACATTTTTTGCATTTAAATTTTTTAAGTGAAATCAAAATAAAAATCGCATTACAAAATTAATAATTTTATAACGCGATTTATAACTTTCTTCTTTTTCTTCGCTGTCACTTTAACTTCCTGTGTCCACCATGGAGTTCTGATTTTTCTATCCTTGCAGACAACCTCACCACATGCCTCTCTGGCTGAATCAATCAGGGTTTTCTTCAAGGCTTGCCACTGAATCTCCAAAGTTTGGTTCCTGTTCTCAAACTCTTTCATTTTTTCTTCAATCTTTGTGTATTTTAGTCTACGGTTCATGTCTAAGAGCTGCTCAACTTTTATTCACATTAAAACTTTCTTACATGTTATTCTTTTCAATATGAAATTCAATTTTATCCTGCTCAAGACTAAATAGTGATCACTTCCAATTTCAAATCCTCTGTACACTCTGGTGTCCTGCACCAGGGAGAAAACATCACTATCAACAATAACATAGTCAATGAGACTTTTCTTATTCCTTGCCTCTTCTCTCCATGTGAATTTGTGCACATTTTTATGTTGGAACATGGAGTTAGTAATAACCAGTCCATGTCTTGAGCAGAAATCCAACAGATATTTGCATTATTATTCGCTTTGCTCTTTTCTCCAAATTTTCCCAAAATATTTTTGTATGTCTGACAATCATTTCTTTTTCTGCTATTTAGATCCCTAACAAGGACCAACTTTTCCTTTTTCATTGTCAGTTGTTTTCTCTAAAGCCTCAAAAAATCCCTCCACTTCTGTCTTAGTAGAACCTTCTGTGGGACCATAGGCACAATTAAGTCTCATTGTCCAGTTCCCCATCCTGATATTTGCCTACATCACTCTACTTGAGACGGCCTGCCATTCAAGAAGATTAGCCTCGTATTTAGTGTTGAATACTATGGCTACTTCTTCTTTTCCTTCATTATCATTGCCTGAATATAATATTTTCTGTTAATATATTTCATATAAGTTCTGGTACTTATCTAATTCCTCAGCTAGCTCCTTGTTTCTTTGCCATTCAAGCTTCTTATGTTGAATAGTACCAATCTTTAACTCTGGGGATGTTGAGTTGGGGTGTGTTTTAGGATTTGTTCCAGTAGCTGACTTTTCGCTGTTTGCCCTGGTTCCCTGGCGAAAACAACGGGGTCCTTGTTTAACCAGGCGACGCCCCAGCCAGCATGAAATACTGTTATGTTGTACCATCATTTTGTATTTTGGTTTAAGCCAATAAGAATACAATTTGGTCGGCTAAATCCCAAACTGCCAGCACATCTTCATTCGTTCAGTATCCAGGTAGATACCCAACAGGGTGCACCACGAGAAGGTGAGGATTGGAGATTAGGTCAGAAACCCTGGTCGGTTCTCTGCATTCCTTTAAAGGCTATGTGGAGGTCTCCTCTCAGTTATACCGCTTTGATCCTTAAGCACCCCCAAACTCTCATGTCTGTAGTCTCTGATCTTTGATCAAGTGCTCTATTTCTACCAATTCTCAGATCATAACTTAAAACTGGTTTAAACGCTGTATTTTACACTTCTTGAAAAGAAGTCAACAGACACCGCCATTTGCAATGTGCATTGTCATGTAATGAGTCATGTTTGTAGCTGTGATGCTCCCAATCAGTGCAACTGTGTCCAAGTGAAATGGTTAAGAGAAGGGAATTGATGGAGTCTGAAAGAGGCATTGTAATAAGATGCCATGTTGCAGGCTTATCTGTTTGGCAAATTGTTGACAAATAGTGCCATCCCAGGTCAACAATCAATAATACCATGCTGACATGGAAGTGCAAGTGCTACCCACAGTGGATGACCCTCCACAATAACTGAACATAATTGTAGGGTGCTAAGAGGATAATATGTAAAAGCTGCCATTCCTAGCCAGACACAATGAATGCAGAGTTCTGGGCATTGACTGGAACACAAATCTGCACAAAAACATTCAGAACTGAGGCTCAACATGTTTCCATGGTAGGACTTCAATATGTAAGCCCCACATTATCCGAATAAACACGCAGTGTCATCTTCAGTGGTGCAAAAAGCGCATATAGGGGGACATGGAAGCTTGAAAAGCTGTGTGATGGAGCAATGACTTATGCTACTCTCTTGCTCTCTCTACCAAGCAGAGGGACAGGTGTTGGTATGGCAGATGCCTTGTGAACATCTCTTACCAGAGTGCATAAATAACCCCAACTATGACATTAGGAGATGGCTGTGTGATGTATGGTGCTGTTTTTTTTTTTTTTTTTTTTTTTTTTTTTTCCTGGTTTGTCTTCAGACCTCTGTTTGTGGTACCATGAATAATGAATTTTGAAAAATTCAGTTGAACTTTGAAACTGACCTGTTGATTTATTTTGATGGTATATATTAAAACACAGACTGATAAGTAAATAATTATTTATTGACTTATTGCTGATATTTCGCAGGTATTCTAACCAGCATCTTCAGAGCACAAAAAACAGTTTGTCACAGTGCGCGAGACAACAACAATTCTGGGTGTAACAATGATGGGACTAGTTAGAACAATTGCAGCTATAACACAAAGACTAAAGTCCTAATGCTCTTTATGTTAATTAAAAAAAAACAGAGAGAAAAAGCAGGTACTAGTTATGTCTTAAGATGACTGTCTCCCAATCTTAGGTAAATTCATACAGCTATACTTGTTGAGGTTCAGAGCATGTTTCAAGGCTTCTGTTGATTCTAAGAACAATCTCTCTGACTTGTAAAATCTTCTTTGCAGCACTTTAGTTTTCTTCCAGTTGATCCTGTGTGTAGGGGTATCCAAGTCCCGAACTGCCATAGCGATAGTGTCGGATGTATTTTTTTTTTTGTGTTCACTGAGGCAGATGTCCACAGTTCTTTCTGTCTGATTGTAGTAAGCTTCATCACACAAATAGGGTACCTCGTAGACTCCTGGATGTGATAAAGGAGAGATGCTGTCCTTGGGTGAATGGATGAGAGTAGCCAATTTGACATACTGTCTAAATATGGTATAGTATGCAAAGTTGATGTTTATTGAGCATTCTAGATATCTTTTCCGATATGCTTTAATGTATGAGATGGTGGCTGTTTTGTTGTAGTTCTCTGTGGTGGACAGTGGGTGTGTGTGTCGGGGGTGGGGGTATTTCTAGGAAGCATTTAGTATTTTGTCTATCTTATGGGGATTATAGCCATTGGCTAAGAAGATGTGGCTTAAGTGAACGAGTTCATCAGTTAAGAGCATTGTCAGTGGAACAAATTGCTCTTGCTCTGTGGGTTAGCATTTTTAGGATACCATATTGTTGAGATGGGTGATGTGCGATTGTTTGTTTAAATATCTCCCTGTATGTGTGGGTTTTCTATAAACTGAAAATGATAAGGAACCACATGGAAAACATGTGATTAGTGTATCCAGGAAGGGCAGACAGTTATTAGCTTCTGGTCCATTGTAAAGTGGATTTTTGGGTGTTCGCTATTTAAATGAGCTAGGTATGTATCCAATGGGCCATGTGGCCAGATAGCAAGCCCATTGATAACATAGCATAGCCAAAGTGTTGGTTTGAGAGTGGCTGTATTGATAGCTAGCTTTTCCAGATGTTCAATGTAGAAGTTGGCTAAGGGGGAGCCCATAGCTGTCCCATCTAATTGTTTGTATATTTTCCCTTTCCATGTAAAATATCCTGCATATATTGTGAATTTAAGTAGTTCGAATATATCAGGGGGAAAGTGTGACCTTAACAGATATAGGGTTTCAATTAGCGGTACATTTGTGAATAGTCAGGTAATATCAAAACTCACCATTATATGTGAACTTTTTTAAGGTGTGGTTTTCTAAAATACTTTTTAGGTGGGTAGAATTTTTGACAAAGGAGGGAGAATTGTTTCTGTGAATCGCAAGTAGCTTAGCTAAATGTCTAGCCAGTTTGTATGTGGGACTGTTGATACTATCTACAATAGGGCATAATGGTGTACCTTGTTTGTGAATTTTGGTGCTCCTTATATCCTGAGTAATATGGAAGGGCTTGAGTTTGTTTACTGTTTCTTTAGGCCAGGAAGTGACTTTTTTCAGTCACTTAAATTATGTACTTAATTTTTGCACTTAAAGTGCATAAATTAGTGAAAAAAAAAGTCACTTCCTGAAATGTGGAGAGGCAGCTGGAGTAGATGATATTCGAACAGAAATTCTCAGGTATGGAGGTTTATTTATTTATTTATTCATTTGGAGTTTCCTCCCTTTTCTCCCCCGTCCCTATTGGGGCGAGTTGAGTCCCTTCATGGGGGGGGTTAAGTATTTATGGCTGTAGATCCATGTGTTCATGTGGTGGTTTGCCTGCTTGTGGGATGAAAAACCCCAGATAAACTGAGGGGAAAAACCCTGCTGTCCACGCCCAAGACCTGAAGTCTTACAGTGGCTGCACTTCATAGTTCAGAAGGCCTGACAGAGGGATGAATTCCAGATGTTTGGAGTAGAGCTCTCATAGTACCCATATATACAAAAAGAGAGAAAAAAACTGAATGTGAGAATTATAGAATCATTTCCCTAAATGACCAGAAATGTTCAAGTATGGAGGTATAAAAGTCTTACAGTGGCTGCACTTCATAATTCAGAAAGCATGACAGAGGGATGAATTCCAGATGTTTGGAGTAGAGCTCTCATAGTACCCATAGAAGCATTTCCCTACTGAGTGTGCCTGGCAAGATTTATACCAGTATACTTGAGAAACGGTTGAGAAGAATTGCAGAAAGGAAGCTTGATGAAGAACAAGCTAGATTCAGGCCAAATAGAGGTGTTAAGATCAGACTTTCACTTTGCAACAAATAGTTGAGAAATCATGGGAATATAACAAAGATCTGAATTTAAATTTTGTAGATCTGGAAAAGGCATATGACAAAGAGCCAAGAGAGAAGCTATTCAAAACACTACAGTTGTATGGTATCAATGGGACATTATATCAAGCAGTATTTTGTCTTTATTTGAGTTGTAAGTCAGTAGTTAGAATTAAAGTAAGTATAAGAAGGTGGTTTAATGTTAAATCTGGTGTCAGACCAAAGATGTACATTATCCCCTCTGTTATTCATTATGCATATATACAGGGTGTTCGGGATAAATTTGACATATTTATAATTAATTATATTTTTCCGTAAGTTACATGTATTAACACACACTTCTCTTGATTTAAAAGTTTGGACCCTTCTTCATTCATATACAAGATGTCAGAAAGGATGGATAGCTGGAACCCATCTGAATCATGGAAGAGAATAACTTGTATCATGATGATTCGTGCCCGCCATCAAAATAAGGATATTACGACTGCTGCCCAATGCTCCCTGAATACAGTAAAAACAATCAGGCATGAACTAGAGACTTGCAATGGTGACTACGAGGATGTAGCAAGAAGAAAGATCCCTAGCAGACGATCTGATTGCGTTCGTACAGCAGAATTCCTCGCAAATCTGCAGGAACAGGTGTTGAAGAACCCTGGCATTGGAATTCGGGCTTTGTTCGTGGAGTTGCTAACTGTAGTCAAGCCCTGGATAACAAGGGTAGCCAATGGTAGGCCGTATGTATGGCAGCAGGATTCGGCCCCTTGCCACACCTCTGGGAAAAGTCAAAAATGGTTGTCTGAAAATTTCTACGACTTCACCAGTCCAAATGTTTGGCCTCCAAACTCCCCAGACCTTAACCCCATGGATTATTTTGTATGCGGCGCAGTTGAAAAAGACACCAATTGCACTTCCAGTAATACAAAAGCCCAGTTAATGGATAAAATTAAAACAGTTTTTGCGGCCCTTCCCAGGGAGACTGTAGCATCAGCTTGTTCGAGGTTCCGAAGCAGAATTGAAGCTGTGATTGATGCTAATGGTGGTTATTTTGAGTAAATCTTGTTGATAGTATTGTAATTAACTCTGCCTGTAATGTTTTTTTGTCAATTCATTAAATTTAATAGATACAAAGAAGATTTTCTTTTTCCTTACGAAACTGTCAAATTTATCCCGAACACCCTGTATATATGGATCACATTATGAAGGAAAGTGGTATTAAACCTGATATCAAAATTGGAAAGATTAATCTCAGATCTTTACTTTATGCAGATGATCTTCTAAATAAATCTGGCAGTGCCAGCTTGTCCATAGGACTGCAGCCTCTCCAGTATAAAATGAAAGTTCCTGTTTTATTATTGGCGTTCTTAAATTTTTATATATTTATCTAAAAACTGTTATTTTCTTGTTTGTAATACAATGCCACTCAATAGTATTTTATATAATTCATTTTGTAACAATAGTTGTATTTTGTAGTAGTCAGTGTGCTGTGTGGGCTAGGGCTAGTATCAGTACTGGCAAGTATACTAACTGCTGGCGCTGCATTCAGTACAAACTGCACCAAACCGCTAACGAGTGGGGATAATGTGTGATTTACATGCAGTTTGGGCTGGTAGCATTGCAGCCCAAGATATGTTGCTACTACACAAGCACAAATAACGGAAGTTAACGTCGTTGTCATTAAAATTGATCTAAAAACTTATTTTCTTGTTTGTAATACAATACTGCTTGATAGTATTTTATGTAATTCATTTTGTAGCAGTAGTTGTATTTTGCAATAGTCAATGTGCTGTGTGGGCTAGGGCAAATATCAGTACTGGCAAATATACTCAACGCTTGGGTAACGCATTATTTACGTGCAGTTTGTTCTGGTAGCCCTAACTGGATTGTGAATGGAGAACCTATAGAACAAGTCAAACATTTCAGCTACTTAGGTACAATTTTTAGTGAAGATGGTAAATTAAATATGGAAATAGACAACAGAATCAACAAAGCTGGTATGGTAGGAAGTCAATTGAATAAATTTATATGGAATAAGAGAGAAATTAGTCAAAACACTAAATTAACTGTATACAACAAAATGTTCAAGCTACTTTTAACTTATGGATCTGAGAGCTAGGTTAGAAATAAAACACTTGACCAAGACTAGGGACCACAGATATGAGAGTCATGAGAAAGATTGGAGGTGTAAACAGATGGCATCAATAGCAATATCATATTAAAAATGAGGATATTATGAAAGAACTTGACATTGTCAGCATACAGGAATGTGTTAGCAGAGCTAATTTCAGGTGGTATGTCATTTAAACAGAATGGGAGAGGAAAGATTAGCAAAACAAGTGTTCTCTGCTAGGTTGGCAGGAAAAAGACCCAGAGGAAGACCAAGATATAGGTGGATTGATACAGTAAAAAGTGCCTTAGAAGATAGAAATATAAGATCCGATAATGTTGGAGTTTTGACAGATAACAGATTTGTTTGGAGGAAAATTGTAGGTAGTAAATTTAGTGGTAATGTAAGTTTTTCATGTAGTACTATTATATCCTGTACACCCCTTGAGGGTATATGTCAGGGATTTGATGATGATGATGAATACAAATGGTAAATTCAAAATGTCATATATTGATCTATGATCAATATATGACATTTTTATTTGTTGCCAGAGTACTTGATAGCGAGTAGTGGTTGTGTGTGGAATGCCAAGCCTGATTTATGTTCTCTTCTTTTTTTTCAATGTCTTTTATGTGTTTAGACATGCTGACCTTCCTGTGTGGCCTACATAGCAAATGCCACAAAAGCACTGAATCTCATAGATGCCTGGTTTTTTCATGGAGTGATGTGGAGGTTTTGGTGAATGTAGGAATCTTGATATTTTTTGTAAAGGTGAAAAAAGTCTCTTTTATGTTGTATTTGCAGAGCAAGTATTTGAGATGTATGACTGCAATACTAGTAACAGTTTTTCATGTGGCAATGAGTTTGAAGCCATCTGGTGTGAAGTGGAGTCTAACAAGATTAATTACATGGTGGAATGTTGTAACAGACCTGGGGATTGGTTGTTAGCGGCAAAGAAATGCATCACCAAATAAATACGATGGGGAATTTTAATTATCCAAACATTAATTGGGTAGCTGTGAAGTCGCATGAGAAGAATGAAACTGAATTTATTGAGCTCTTGTAAGACAACTTCCCCAAGCAGCATGTGACAGAAGAAACTCATGGTCAAAGAGTGCTAGATCTGTCAGAGTGGGGGGGTCAGTTAAAGACGTTACTATCCTGCCTTTGGTTGGTGACAGTGATCATGAGGTACTCACTTGAGAAGTGGCTGAGTTTGTGAATGTTTCATTCAGCAAAGGTTACATGCTGAATTACAAAGCAGGAAATTATGACCACTTGATGAGTATGCTGGTTTCTGTTCCATGATATCAGTTGTAGGATGGGAAGAATATTGACAGTGCATAGGAAGTGTTTAAAAAATTCTTAAACGATGCAATATCAGAATGTGTCCCTAGAGTTCAAAGAATAAATAGAGTAGGAGTGAAATGGAACTGTAATCTAATAAGCCACTTTTCGTACGAAAAAGATGATGTGGAAGGAATACCATGTGCATAAGGATGATGTCAGTTATGATAATTATAAGCAATAGTCCAGAAGAGTTACAAGTGTTGTAAGGAAAGTTAAGTCTGAAAGTATCAAAAGAAGCTAGCTCTTCAAGTTCAAGACAACCCAAAAGAATTCTATTTATGCTGTAAATAAAAGAAAGAATGAATTTGAAAGAATAAATCTACTGAATGCAGATGTATGCGTGTGACCAATGTAGAAGTGATTGTTCAACTAATGAGTTTACATTTTGCTAAAAGCTATCAACCTGATATGAATAACAATTTTGCAATAGAAACTGATGGGATATCAGCACGGATGTTAATGGAGTGTTCAGTTGAACTAGTTATTCCTTTGACCAAGCTATATAATTTGAATTTCTGAACAAAGAAGATTCCACATGAGTGGAAAGAATGCAATCCCATTGCACAAGGATGGTGCAAAGACAGATGTATCCGACTATTGACCAATCAGTATCTCAGGAGTGGTGATGAAGATTTTGAAAAAGTTGGTTAGTGCTTGTATTCAGAAATGGGTTGACAGAGAATTCTACTTTGCAATGAAACAGCATGTGTTTACTAAGAAAAGGTCATGTTTTAGCAATTTGCTCATTATCACTGAGTTAGAGAAGGGGAATCGATACACCATGATACTTTGGGATTTTGCTAAGGCTTTTGACAGAATAATAGCATAGAAGACTGTTGCATAAAGAGGATGGCTGACTGACAGATATCAAAAAGTCGTATATGAGGGATTTGAATCTGCAAGATTTAAAATAACCAGTGGTGTGCGTTAATGATCAGTCCTTGGTCCATTGTTATTCAATCTGTACATTAATGACATTGGAAAGGATTTGACAGCTATTTGCAGATGATGCAAAAGATAGGTAGCTGATATGCAGTACTTGCAGAATGATTTCAATAGGCTGGATTTGTGGGCATGTGAAAATGGCTGTCATTTCAATGTTGATAAATGTAAAGTCATGCACTTTGGTGTGATTAGATATCCAATGTCGTATTATATTGGTGGGATTATGCTAGAAGAAACTAATCAGGCTAGGGATCTTGGAGTTTTAGTAGACAGGAAGTTGAAGTTCAAGGATCATATAGCAAAAATTGTAAATACAACTCTGATGAGAATAATTGCAATGCTGAAACAAACATTGACATGTAAAGATATAGAAGTCATTTTGTCTCTTTATAAGGCCTTGTTAAGACCTCACTGGGACTATAGCATGCAGGTCTGGTCTCCTGGTTTCCATAGTGATTCTGATACAGTGGAGAGAGCGTGCAAAGGAGAGTGTTAAAAATGATATCAGGATTGTGGAATACTTAATATTAAAACAGATCGAGAATTTGTAGACTGTAGACACTGGTAAAAAGGAGAAAGAGGGGTGATGTGATTGAGACTTACAAACTTCTGAAAGTGTCATACAGGATTTCAGTTGATGGAATTTTTCATTTTATGGAGGATGGGAAAGGAGAAGAGAGCATCCAAGTTGAGAATTAATGCTGCTAAGAGGGGGGGGGGGGTTAAAGCTAGATTTTTCTCTCGTAGATAGAATGGTGTGTGACTGGAATGGATTGCCATTGATGTTGTGTGTGCAAGCAGTGTGAATGAATTGAACAATAGATATGATAGCTGGTGCAAATATTGTGGTCTTCCTTGATGAGTTCCTGACTCCCTGGAGGTCTCTGTTAATAATAATTTCAAATCCTTTACATACTCTTGTAACCTGGACCAGTGAAGATGTAGCTATCTTCAATAATGTAGTCGTTGAGGCTTTTCTTATTTCTTGTATCTTCTGTCCTCATGAACTTGCTCACATCTTTATGCAGGAATGTGGTGTTAGTATGACTAGTCCATATCTTGACAAAAAAATCCAGCTAATAATAAAGGTAGTACCTTTATTATTAGCTTTGCCTTTTCTCCAAATTTTCCCCAAACATTTCTGTATGCTAGGCAGGATTCATTTCCTACTCTGCTGTTTAGATCTCCAACAAAGACCACTTTTTCCATTTACTTTGTGAGTTGCCTGCTGTAATGAGTCAAAAAATTCCTCAAATTCTTCCTTAGGAGAACCTTCTGTGAGTCCATAGGTACAAATAAGTTTCATTGTCCATTTTCCCATTTTTAAGTTGCCCACATAACCCTATTTGAGATTATCTTCCAGTTGAGAAATTTGGGTGTTGAATGTTATCTCTCCCTTACCTTTATTGTTGTTGCCTGAATATAATATCCTATACTTATTAGTTAGTAGAATCTCACCTGATTTTTATCTCAGTAACTCCAGTTATGGCCACATGGTACTTTTCCATATTTTTTTATTTTTATTTTTTTTATTTAATACTCCTTTTATATTCCTTCTTTCAATTCTTCTGATGTTGGGTTTGTTTTTCTAGATGTTCATTTGGAGTCTCTTCCAGTCACTAAGTTTCACTATTTACCCTGGTTTCCTGATGAATGCAGCAGGAGCCTTGTTTAACAAATAATGTCCCAGCTAGTATGCAGTCTCACTATGTTGTATCATATGTATTTCTGGTTTAAGCCAATAGAGAGTGTAATTTTTATCCAAGTTCCCAATTTCCACCCATCCTTGTTCATTCAGTACCCAGTGGATACTTAGCAGCAGGGTATACCACATAAAGGTGAAAGTTTGACATTATCAGATGCCCCAGTCGGTTCTTTTCATTCCTTAAACATGATGTAGTGGTCTCGTCCAGTTATTTGGCTTTGACTCTAAGCAACCCAGTAGAAACGAGAAAGTTATTTGTTGTACAAACAAATATTTCATCTTGTGTATTGTAAGACATCATCAGTGCGAGCAAAGAAGAACAATAAGAAATTGAACAAAGCAAATAGTAGAGTACGTGTATTAAATTAGAATCCCTTTATATTTCTGCATGCAGTCACATGTTCATGGAGTTATAAACTAATGGGCTTTATTTGAATAAATGTTTGTATTTATACATAGATCTATGTAATAGTTTTCTCATTGGCTCCTGTGGCTAGTGTTTACATTTCCATGTTGTGTCAGGCCATATGTGTGAGGCTTGATAAGTTGGATGTGGTCTTGATGTTTAGAAATACATTTATTGACTGATATATTTGTTTTTCTGTAATAAGACAAGTTGCATGAATATGGCACTTGGTATACACCAGGTAGCACCATTGGAAAAGGTAACAGATTGCAAATTTGGTTGATGTGTTTGAAGGTAACAAAGAAATTTTGAGATTTGTAAGTGGGTCTGCCTATGGAATCCATTGGGTCTGAGTGGATATTTACTTTTGTGGAATTTCTAGTCCTGCATGATAGGTTCTGAGTTTTTTAATAGTTTATAGATCTGTGAATGTTGTTTTATCCAATAACTTATTAGGTTTATTAAGTTGACTTTTTATGCACACACTGAAAAGAGTTGACACTCTTTTCAGTGTGTGCATAAAATCCAGCTGGGAAATTCAGCTGGACAAAATAACAGTTATGGTATAATAATGTGGCTAATAATCTAAAACTGTAGTGTTTCCTTTGTCAGCCTTTGTGATAACTATGTTGTTATTGCATTTTAAAGACTTCAGGACTTTCACCTTACACAATGGAATATTCAATTCCAGTGGTTGAGCATCCTAAATGACTTTGGTGACTTCAAAATGAAGTCTGTTAACTTGATCACTAAAAAGATGACTGATGGTCTTTTTAGTGTGTTCATAAAATCCAGCTGGAGAATTCAATTGGGCAAAATAGCAAACTTCTAGGCCATTAAGTTCATTTCCTGTTAGTGAGCAAACCATTTGTTACCAGGTAATTTGGATGTATATTCAACCTTACATTCCAGTAAGGTTAAATATTTCCAATTAATTTACAGTAATTTTTTTTTTAATAATGTGCCTGCATTTTTTATGATATTAATAAAAACATTTAGTAAGTTGGGATTTCATGTACTTGATAGACAGCTTCTAGCTGAGATGTTTTATAATATTTAAAGCTGTTTCCTGAATTAATAAATAGAGAACAACTGGCTCTGAGATAAATTGTATGAGCACCTGGTGATTTAATAACTTCTTTCATCTTGTTGAAAGTTAGGATTAGTTTTATTAGTTAGGATTGAATTTCTTTTATTCAAGAAATTTCTTTAAAAAAAAAGTGCATTTTAAATAAATGCGCTTCTGCATTTCTTTAAAAAACATAGATGGTGCCATCTCCTCTCTCTCTCTCTCTCTCGCTATCTCTCTATGCATGCTTGATCGTTTTGAAAGTAGCACTGTGCAGCATTCAAAATTCTGTATGTTTGTGTATCTCCCATTGTTAACTTTTTTTAATCATTATATAGTTACTTACTTACTTAATCCTCTTCACTCCACCTAGGAGCATAGGTCTTCCACCACCATTTTCCACCGGACTCTGTTTTTTGCTTCTGCTTTTATTTGGTTTCAGTTTTTATCAATATTTGTTATTTCTTTCAGTATTGTTCTTTTCCATGTTTCTCTTGGCCTTCCTTGTCTTCTTTTACCCTGTGGGTTCCAATCTAGAGCCTGTTTTACTATTATTTTATCTTCTTTTCTCAACACATGCCCAATGCCCCAACCATCTCCATTTCCTTCCGCATATCTGTTGCAACATCGGTTTCTGGTTTGTTTTCTGCCATAGTTCTTAGTTTGATATTTGTTTTGGCCAATATATTCCTGGTATCATTCTTAAGCACTTGTTTAGGAAGATCTGGAAGTGTTAACTATCTTTTTGTTTAATATCCACGTTTCTGATCCATACATTAGCATTGCCTTTATATTGAGTTAAATATTCTCATTTTAGTTTTTATAGACAAATTCTTGTTTTTCCAAATATTTCTAAGTTGGTTGAAAGTTGAATAAGCCAGCTGTTTCCTTCTATTTATATCTTCAGTAGTTCCTCCTTTTATTGATACTATTGAACCAAGGTATATAAACTGTTCCTTCTTTAAGTGGTATTTCTTCTATTGTTATTTGTTTATTTTGCTTTGCATTTATTTTCATTAATATTGTTTTATTTTTATTTATCCTAAGACCAACTTTTTTGGCTGTTTCTACAAGTGTTGTTGTTTTTTTGTTTTATATGTTGGTGCTTCTGTGAAAGTAAACAGATATCATCTGCATAAGATCGTGGAGTTGGTTTTGAAGTATTGTATTTAAAAAATATAGATGGTGCCATCTCTCTCTCTCACTATCTCTCTATGCATGCTTAATCATTTTGAAGGTAGCACTGTGCAGCATTCAGAATTCTGTATGTTTGTGTATCTCCCATTGTTAACTTTTTTTAAGCATTACTAGTAAACTTGTAGGACAATAGCTGGCTGTAGTTTTTTTACAATAGCATTATGGCTCTTGCTGTTTGGTTTGAACTTTCTAGTAGTTTGTTACAGTAAGTGAATTTGTCATAATGCTTTTTGTTAAATGAGAGTTCACTGTATTTTTCTGAGTGCTCAGTGCAGCAGATTAAAAACAAATGTGACTTGCTTGTGTTCTGTTTGTTTCATAATGTCTATAACTTTAAGAAATAGATGAGAGGCAGGGATGAACTGCATTTTTGTAACTGAGATCTTCTTTCCTGTCTTACTAATCCATCATTCTTGTTTAGATTTGGATGATGTTTCAGCATCTCACAAGCTTCCTTTAACTTTCTTTCAAGCAACATTTTGGTGCTGTGTAGGAACTTGGTTGGTGCCTTTCCAGTTGATTCTGTCACATGTTTGAAGTGCATAGTCTGACAGGCCTGCTTTAAAAAAGTGGAGGAATTTAATGTGGCATTTATGTTCGCCTTTTCTTATTGGGATGGTGCACTCTGTTTCCCCTATGTAGGGTATTTAGTGTTATTAGGTAGAGTGTTATTTTCATTATTATAAGTAAATAATTATTCTAACGTGTGTTTTTGTCTCCATAAATTCTTCACTATTTTGCCCATACTGACTCTTTAAATTGTCCTACAAGCTCTCCACATTGCTCTACCTAATTTCACATCATCAGCAAACAACTGAGTATTTCCTTTCAGGTTATTTCCTATATCATATATGTAAAAATTAAACAGTAGTGGCCCTAGCACTGAACTAGTCACCAGCTTTTGCCTGGATTCTGTTCCTCCATATATCATTATTTGATATTTGTCCAGAAGCCCACCTCTTATTCATGTATTTACATTGAGGCTATTTACATGCGATATCCTAAGAACCTCAAATTCATCTACCTCTCTTTCCAGAGGTAGATAAATCTTTTCAGTCTGTCACATATCTCTCAGCACCAACCTCACTTGGATGATATACCCTTGCAAAGTGGTCACTCAATAACTCAATTATTTTATCTGCTTCTGTCACCTCATCAGCACTCATTAGGGTTAATCTTCCATGGTCATTCTTGCCCTTTCTTGCCACATAATGAAAGAACTCTTTGGGATTTCCTTTGGCCTGCTTGGCTAGTCTCTTCTCATAATCTGATTTTGCCTTTCTTACTGGTCACCTTTCTTGCCTGACCCTCGTACTGTTCATGAGTTTGCTGGTCACATTTCTCCTTATATATACCCTCCACAGCAGTTTTCTTTTTCTGCAGCTCATGCTTAATGATATTACTCATCCATCTAACACCCTCCTTACTCATCCACCTGATCAACCCTCCTTACCTTAGGTATACAGTTTAATATTGTTTCCTCTAGATTCCCCTTAGCTATCTTTCATGCACTACTAACATCCTTCCCTTGCAGGGTTTTATGCCATGCACAAATTCAAGCTTCTTTCTAAGCTTATCATAATCACATGCCTTGTAGTTCCATCTATATATATATATATATATATATATCCCTTCTTTACAGATTATTCTTCATGTTTTACAATTTCCTAAGTCAAGACTACATTGTCACTTTCCCCGATCGGAGGTAATGTGGCCACCTTGGTTATGGATAGCTCTTCTGATCCTCTGAGCAGGTCCAGTACTCTCACACCCAAGTCTCCTCCATCACATGCTGCTAATTATGTCTTAGTAGGAGTATAAATTCTATTTCCTTCCTGCCACATGAACTTTCTTCTTTCCAGCCTATGTCTCCATAGTTGAGTCTCCCATAATGATCACTCATCCTTCGCTCATTGTACTAATTCGCCAATGCATCCAGATCATCCCTGGAACTTCCAGGTCTACAGCAACAACCAACTGTATATTTTGTCTTATTGGTTTGATCTCACACTTGGATGGCAAGGTTGCACCAACTAATGTCCAAAATCCCCTCCACTCCTCTTCTTCTTGATACTTCTGACATAGTATATAGAAACTGCAGCATTCCTTTAGGACCCCAATCAACTTAACTTCCTGAATTGACTACTCTATTCAATATTTTTGATTGATAGACTAGATTCTGCAATTGTTCATTCTTACTTTCACTTGCTTTATGGGTCCTTCACTCTCTCTCTCTCTCTCGCACACACTGCTGTCACCCTAATTGCTTAAGTTTTAATGAATTTGTGCTTCAAGATGCTTGGTAAACAAAGCTCTCTACACATCATCAAAACCATTTAGATGTAGTCCATCAACATTATAGAACTCCTTCTTTCCATCAAGTGCAGACTATAGATGCACAAATCCTACATTGTTTTTTCTGCCCAATCTACATATTGATTCATTTGCTATGATTGTCCTCTTCCTCAGTTTGCCTATCATTGCATGGCAGGAGACTTATGATCTTCACCTTCTCGCTCTTCATTTTTGCTTTGTCTAAAAACTCCTTTACATCCTCCCTCATAGAATGCTTCTCACCTCTCAGGTTATTAGTGTCAATGAAGGCAATTAATTCTTTCATCTTACCTTTTTGCATCCAGATGGCGTGACTAATATCATTAATTTTTGCACCAGGGAAACATGATTGTTATACTTAATTACTCCTCTTATCATAGATTCTCTGTACATAATTTCTCCTTGTTTTTCTCATATTGTACCATCATAGTGTATATTTTGATTTTAGCCGATACATATCCTTAGATTACTCCTTTATCATAAATCTAAATATAAAAAAAGTGTTAATCTTGGAGAATAGTTTTTTTTTTTTTCCCTATTCCATTCAAAGTTCGTATGCTTTGTTTGTATTATTTACAAAAAAAAAAAGAAAAAAAAAGTACATATTAATCAATGTCTCTTTCAGGTAATGCCTTCCTTTGTAATGAGCCTTATGTGAAAGCACTTCTCATGTGTTTGAAAGCAGTAGATTTGAATCGACCTTCTCTTCTAGCTGAACTAGATCCTACTCTGGTAAGAATGCAAGTTATATTTCCCCCTTGGTTATAAAATGTGATGTGCCAATACTCTGTTTTAAAGGTCAAGTATGAATAATAATTTGGAATCAATTTAAAATTAAGTGTTCTAGGTGATTTATTATTCTTTTGTATGTGTGCGTGCGTGCATGTTATGAATGCCCTCATTTTTTTATTTTTCTTTTATGTCAGCCCCATACATGAGCAATCTGATGAACATATAATATGATAGTACCATGTCTAGTCAATTGATAAGGGGGGAAAAAGTGATAGTTGATTCGTGAAGAGCTGGAAATTGTATTTATTGGGAAAAGCTGTTCCAAAGGGAATGAAAGAAGTCGATGAGAAATTTGCGCAATAAGTTTGGAGATGAACTGTATATGGACATTGACCTGCAGCTGCTAGTGTTTTTACATGCATAGAAGAAAAGGAAAGAATGATAGTGGCCAGTCAGTGGGGCAGTGTTACTTAAATACATATATAAAAAGACAATGTAGAAACAGAGTATCTGTGGGAAAGTAGTTGGAGAGAGAGTAAGGGGGGGGGGAATCTGTAAAATGGATAGTCTTTTATTGGATACAGAGTGGGGGAGGGAGTTGTGGGTGCACTTTTCCAAATGTGAGAACACTGGTTGGATTAATTTGGGCTTTATCAAATGTAAGGAGTTGTTCAGAATAGAAATGGTGTTTTGAATGAAAAGGAATACAAAGGTTTTTGGAGGTAGAGGAGGCTATGGATATGACAGTTCGTGCCATGAAAGTCTAAATGTGAAATTGAATCTAAAAAGAGAAAAACTAATCATGACTGAAGCTCAGCATGGTATCTACAGTAAGGAGGAGTGAAGTAAGACTTTTCTTCCAAGAAATAGGACAAGATTGTTTTTGATAGCATTAAAATTCACTGGATTATCTTTTTACTCACCTGAGAAAGTGAGATCACTGTTTAAGACATTGGCTAGGAAAATTTAGCTTGAATCATATGAGTATTAGAAGTTTTGCCAAAGGAAGAAGAAGAATGGAGTGTACTGTCATCTGCAAAACAATGAATAAGATTTGAATTAACGAGAGAATGTCATTAATGTATGGAAGGAAGAGTATGGGTGAAAATACGAGTCCTAGAGTATCCTGACATTTGTAGAGAAATATGAGAGAAACCATCCATGCTGTCAATCAGTGAATGACCAGAGAGGAAACTGGTGACTCAGTCATAAAGGAGAGAAGGGAGGCCATAAGCTATTAGCTTTGTAAAAATTTTTTATTCCAGATTCCATCATATAACTTGGGAATATCTAGAGTGACCATGAATTTCCACAAACCTTTCTGAGTCTTGTGTCCAAAAATGAGTCAAGTTGTATGGGAGATCTGCTGGAGAGCTAATTTATCTCCCCAGTAGATCTCCTGCGAATCCATCTTGTATCACTAATTAACTACTGAGTCTTCAGGTAGTGAGAAGATGGCTATTAAGTGACCTTTTTCTGTTACTTTTGAGAGGATTCAGGTGGTGGAAATAGGATAGTTGTAGTTTGATGGCTGAGTTATTTCCTTTCTTTTACAGATACAATAGATTTTAAATTAGTATGACAGCTTGTATAGATGATACAGAATGGGTGTTAATGCTAGAACACAAGTTTTTTTTTTTTTTTTTTTAGCACAATTAGATTCCTAATCCAGGTGGTATCCATCTGGATTATTAAGTATCTAGATTACTGATAATTTTTCTGATTTCATTGTTAGATTGCAGGATATTAGCCTTCAGAGATAAATAATCAAAGAGGTCTGCATAGTCATCAGAATTGGGAAAGTGGTAGAGGTGGCATGTGAAAACAACATAGTGACAACATGTTGAATTGGATTTTGATGGTATTAATGCAAACACAGATTGATAAGAAAATAACTTTATTAACTTAAAAGCTAATATTTCACTGGTATTATATCCAGCATCTTCAGAGCACACAAACAAAGTTTGTTACAACAGTGAGATAACCACAATCCGGTGTAACAGTGGGACTGGTATAAGTAATTGCAGCATGCAACACAAGACTACAGTCCTAATTAGGCACCATCTAAGTTTAAAAATAAATAAATAAAATAATAATAAAAAAATTAAAAAAAAACAGTAGTCCGAAGTTTTGAAAAATACTAGTCCAATTAGTAGTGGTCCAAAGACTCAGTAGTCAGAAAAAAAAACTTTTTTTCAAAACTTTGGACTAGTATTTTTCAAAACTTCGGACTACTGTTTTTTTTTAATTTTTTAATTTTTAATTTTTTTAAATATTTTTTATTTTATTTTATCATCATCATCAAATTAATGACATGTATCCTCAAGGGGTGTACAGGATATGATAGTACTACATGAAAAATTTACATCATTACTAACTTCCTATCTACAATTTTCCTCCAAATCAGTCTGTTACTTGTCAAGACTCCAACATTATCAGATCTTATATTTCTATCATCTAAGGCACTTTGTACCGTATCGATCCACCTATATCTTGGTCTTCCTCTGGGTCGTTTTCCTGCCAACCTGGCAGAGATCAGTTGTTTTGCAAATCTTTTCTTGCCCTTTTCTGTTCAAGTGACGATATCACCTGAGATTAGCTCTGCTAACCCATTCCTGGATGCTGACAATGTGAAGTTCTTTCCTAATATTCTCGTCTTTAATATGATATTGCCATTGATGCCATCTGTTCACGCCTCTAATCTTTCTCAGGACTCTCATAGCTGCAGTCTCTAGTCTTTGGTCAAGTGTTTTACTTCTGCTCTCAGATCCATAAGTTAAAATTGGTTTGAACACCGTCTTGTATACAGCTAATTTAGTGTTTGGGCTAATTTCTCTCTTATTCCATATAAATTTATTCAGTTGACTTCCTACCATACCAGCTTTGTTGATTCTGTTGTCTATTTCCATATTTAAATTACCATCTTCACTAAAAATCGTGTAAGTAGCTGAAATGTTTTACTTGTTCCACAGGTTCCCCATTCAAAACACAGTTGACATTTTCAACGATTCTGGCTATTTTCATTGTCTTTGTCTTTTTATTGCTGATCTTCATACCATATCTATTACAACAGTTATTCAATTTAGTCAGGGAATCTTGCAAACTTGTAGCCGATTTATTTAGAAGTATAACATCGTCTGCATAAAGCAAAGAGCTGACATTAACATCTCCAATTCTGATATCATGTTTGATACCACTTTCCTTCATAATGTGATCCATATAGATAATGAATAACAGAGGGGATAATGTACATCCTTGTCTCACACCAGATTTAACATTAAACCATCTTCATGTAATTCCTTCAATTCTAACTGCTGACTTGCAACTCAAATAAAGACTAAGTATTGCTTGATATAATGCCCCATTGACAACATAACTGTATTGTATTGAATAACTTCTCTCTTGGCACCTTGTCGTATGCCTTTTCCAGATCAACAAAGCTTAAATACAGATCTTTGTTATATTCCCATGCTTTCTCAACTAATTGTCGTAAAGTGAAGATCTGATCCTGACAGCCTCTATTTAGCCTGAATCCAGCTTTTCTTCCACAATTCTTCTCAAACGTTTCTCAAGTATACTGGCATAAATCTTGCCTGGAACACTCAATAGGGAAATACCTCTGTAATTCTCACATTGTTTTATTTCCCTTTTCATATATGGGTACTATTAGAGCTCTACTCCAATCATCAGGAATTTGTCTCTCTGTCCAGGCCTTCTGAACTATGCAGTGCAGCCAATGTAAGCTTTTTATACCACCATACTTCAGCATTTCTGGCCAAATATCATCTACTCCTGCTGCTTTCCACATTTCAAGCCTTTCATGGCTTTTTCTACTTCAAGTAAGGATATGTATTCCTGACTGTATGCCTGTTGAGTGTTTTTTACCACTGTGCTATCACTGCTTGTTTCATTTAGCAATTTTTCGAAATAATTACTCCATACTTCAAGGATATCTTTTTCTCCAGTTTTCATGTCACCTTTATCATCTCTAACTCCTTTTACAGCACTCTTTTATTTATTTTATTTTATTTTATTTATTTTTATTATTTTTTTTTAAATTGAGATTGCACCTAATTAGGACTTTAGTCTTGTGTTGCATGCTGCAATTACTTATACTAGTCCCACTGTTACACCGGATTGTGGTTGTCTCGCTGTTGTAACAAACTTTGTTTGTGTGCTCTGAAGATGCTGGATATAATATAAGTGAAATATTATCCTTTAAGTTAATAAATAGTTATTTTCTTATCAATCTGTGTTTGCATCAGTACAGTCAAAAATCCAATTCAACATGTGTGACGAACACATAAGCCTTTCCACATAGTGACAACATGACTCCTCTGATCTTCCATGCCTATGGAAGATCAGAGGAGTCATGCAGTGAATTAATGATAGAGAGGGAAGTGATTTTCCTGGCTCATTGAAAAAGAGTTGGAGGGTGGAGAGACTGCCAAAAGATAAATTTTATCTTTAGTTGATGGCACCATCTGAATGTAAAGGATGGAAGGTGCTCCAAATAGTCTTAGTGAGGGACCAGAATGTTTCAACTGCCATTTGAGCAAGAGGAAAGTTTCTTGATTCTGGCATTTTGTAAAATGTTGTGGTATTTCTTCTTCAGCTATTTATGGTACTGAAAGTTTTATCTTGAACTGCTTTGTTACATTGGTTGGAGAACCAGAGCTTAGATGGGTGGCAGTGAGGGAGTTTTGTGTGAAGTGGGGAATGGAGATTATTGAAAAAGGATAAAAATGGGGAAAGAGTGCTGTAAAAAGAATCGGAGATAGTAAAGGTGATATCAGAAATGAAGATAAAAATAATTCTATGTCTTTAGTAATTACTTTGAAGAATTGCTAAATTAAACAGGAAGGGAAAACCACAACCCCTTTTCAGAGCAGAGATTACACAAAATCTAACATTGCACATATCCGGGGCACATCCAAATAATTAACAAAAATCCTAAATACATCCTTACAACCACTTACAGACCACATAAAAAAAAAATTGGCATCCCTTATCTGCTCCACCAAAGACCACATTCCCTAGGCCTACCAGGTCCCTTGCAGTTGCAAACTGTCTTACTATGACCAAATGGGCAGGACAGCCAAATCAGAATTTCTGAATACAAGGACTATATCTGGTTCTACCATTTCAGCCACTCAGGACTTGATGACATGCTTTGGACACTCACTGCTGGATATGTTGAAAGAAGGCCACTCTATTACACCGTAGCAAATACAAATATGAGAGGTTATTCCTTGAATCTGCCTCAGCCCTGAGAAACCTTCCAAACCCCAACAAATTTGAGTGAATGAGACTGCCCCAAATTTGGGAAGCACTCATACTCAGATCTTAAGCCCAACAGCCAATACCATCTCAATTTAGCCCACTAGGGTGGGGGGGAGTGCCATTTAAGACTCTAGGTTTGACTTTGGTTGTCTTTCTTCAGCCTCATTTGCTCAGTGTTAGTGCCTGACATATCATTGTTTTTGTGATCCCTGATGATGGCAATGTGACATTGTCGAAATATAGGAAAATATTAATTAAAGTTGTTATAATTAATATTTTAGCATACATTGTTATTTCCTGAAAAATAATAGTTGTTAGTAGTGGAAAATATTCAAGAGGAATGCAATCAGGAGGATATATAATAATAGTAGAGATAGAAAAAAAACAGCCATTAAAAATCTGAAATGTGGAAAGCCAGGTGGAATAGATGATATTTGACTCAGAATGCTCCAATATGGAAATATAAAAACTTATACAATGGCTGAATTGGATAATTCAGAAGACCTGGTCAGAAACTCAAATCCCAGAATGAATTGGAAAATGAGCTCCCATAGTGCCCATTTGTAAAATAGGTAAATAAAACAGTGTGAGAATTACAGAGAAATTTCTCAACCAAGTGTTCCAGGTAATTATGTTAGCATACTTGAGAAGATGCCAAGAAAAATTGTGGAAGAGAAACTTAAAAGAACATCTGGATTCTGGCCAAGTAGATGTTGTCAGAATCAGATTTTTACTTTGCAATTAATAATTGAGAAAGCATGGAAATATAACTCAGATTCATTATTTTAAGTTTTGTAGATCTGGAAAAGGCATGTGACAAGTAAACAGAACATGTCACGACTATGTAGGCTATATTTGAATTAAAAGGTCAGGGATTGGGATTAAAGGAAATGGAGGGAAGATGGTTTGCAAAATGGGGTGTGAGACAAGGGTGCACATTATTTCCATTGTTATTCATCCTCTGTATGGATCACATTATGGGGGAAAGTGACATTCGACCTGATAAACAAAATTGCTGATGTTATGTGTCTTGACTCTTTACTTTATGCAGATGATGATGTTGTACTCTTAAATAATGTACAAGTCTACAGGATTCTTGTGAATGGAATCTCTACTTTACAGGGAGAGTTTCATTCTCCATATAACTTCAATGTTGTTTAATTTTCAACTATAGTATACTGAAGAAGGTTCATTAAATGTGAATTAAAATATTTGTAATTTAGTCTGGCTTAATTATATAATTTTTCAAATGTGTCTACATGTGACCTTAGACCTTACAGTGAATAATGCATGGCTATACCTTAATTAACATTATTTATTGCTAGTTTAATGTTTTGGCTAATTTCTTTCTTATTCCATGCAAATTTATTCAACTAGCTCATCAACATACCGGCTTTGCTTATTCTGTTGTCTATTTCCATATTTAATTTGCTATCTTCACTAAAAACTGTGCCTAAATGGCTTAAATATTTTACTCGAAAGAGTATAAGTTCTCTATTGAGAATCCAGTTGAAGTTTTCTATATTCCTGCTTATTTTCATAATTTTGTCTTTTCATTGCTGATTTTCATTCCTGGAGGTTTTTTTTTACTGAATCTTTTTTGGAGTACATCATCGTCTGCATAAAGCAAAGGGCCAAGTTTCATATCACCAATTCAGTTATCAGGTTTAGTGCCACTTTCTTTCATATGTGATCCATATAGATGTTGAAGAAGAGTGGAGATAGTGAGCACATTTGTCTTACACCTGATTTTAAATCAGACTATCTTCTGTATTTCCTTCAGTTCTAACTAAAGGAAACAGAATGTTATACAGAGCAATAAGTTGCAAAGCAGCTTATTGTTCTGTATTACGTTCCATTTACCCCATATAATGTTTCAACAAGCTTTTCTTCTTATTCTTCTGTGCATCTTGTCATATACCTTTTCCAGATCTACAAAACTTACAGATTCTTGTTACTTTCCAACGATTTCTCATCCGTTCGTTGAGTAAGAATCTGATCTTGACATAAATTCGACCTTCTTACCAGGCCTTCCAAATTATGCGGTTTAGCCACTGCAAAACTTTTATACTTCAATATTTGATGATGTTTATTTTGAATATCATCTACTCCAAGTGCCTTTCCACATTTTAGATTTTTTATGGCTTTTTATTTTCCACCTCAACTATTGATATATTGATATGTACTCTTGATTGCATTTCTCGTGAGTATTTTCTGCTACTACTACTACTGTGTTACATCTTGTTTCATTTAACAGCCTTTCAAAGTAATTACCTTGGACATCTAGAATATCTTTTTTTCTTCAGAATTTGCACTGAGATTCCAAGGTTTGGTTTTCTTGAATAAAAACATTATTCAAGAAAAAATGAAAATTTTTCTTGAATAATGTTTTTTTTTTTTTTTTTTTTTTTTGTGTGTGTGTGTGTGTTTACGGTTCACTTGTAAAAGCTCCTCACCTTTAATCCTTTTTAAGACTTTCTTATGGTCTATTTGAATATGATATTCATTTTTATCTTACTTAGAACTAAGTTCAGTTCCAGTTTCATATGCTCTGTATATGAAATGATGGTGAGGATTGGATATTAGGTCAGAAGTCTCAGTTGGGGCCATGTCAAATTTGTCATTGCTTTAACAAATTTGGCAATAAAAAGACTAAAAACTATGAAAATAGATGGAAACATTGAACACATCAACTGCATTCTAAATGGAAAGCCTGTGGAATAAGTAAAATATTTCAGCTATTTAAGCATAGTTTTTAGTAAAGTTGGAAAATTAAATTTGGAAACAGACAACAGAATAAGCAGAGCTGGTATTATGGGCAGCCATTTGAATAAATTTATATGGAATAAGAGAAAAATTAGCCAAATCACCAAACTAGCAGTATACAAGACAGTATTGTATACTGTCAGTTCGGTTAGAAATAAAGCACTCAATCAAAGACTACTGATCAAAGATATGAGGATCCTGAAAAAACTTAGGGGAGTGGTGCTACGAACGATATTATGTAAAATTCGCCATTCATTGGCCTACACACACTGAATGTGGAATTCCGATAATTTAATGGAAACACAAATTTGCACAAAAACATTCAGAACCGAAGCTCACAACATGGGTTTGTATGGTCGGACTGCAAAATGCAAGCTCCACATTACCCGAACCATCATAAAGAGTCATCTCCAGTGGTGGAAAGAGCGTGTACAGTGGGATGTGAAAGCTTGGAAAGCTTATGTTTTATGGAGCGACGAATCACACTACACCCTCTATCTAGCAGATGGATGGATGTGGCAGATACCCAGTGAACGACTCTTACCAGAGTGCGTAACCTCAATTATGAAATTCGAAGGTTGCAGTGTGATGATATGGTCCTGTTTTTCCTGGATTGTCCTAGGACCTCTGTTTGGGATGTCACATTGAACTCCAAGAGGTATCTGAACATTCTGGACACTGCAATGCTTCCTACTTTGTGGCGTTTCTATGGAACTGATCATTGTTTCTTTCAGCAAGTCAATGCACGTGTTATAAAGCTGCTGTAACTGCGTGTTTTGTGCACATGAATGCACTTAACTGGCCTTCACAGTCCTTATCTCAACCTTATTGAACATTTCTGGGATCAACTGGAGCATCGGGTGAGATCGAGGGACATCTGTATATATGTGTGTGTGTGTGTATGTATATATATATATATATATATATATATATATATATAACAGATGGAATCAATGGCAGAATCATATTAAAAATGAAGATATTAGAAAGGAACTTGACATTTTTAGCATTGTAAAATGTGTAAGCAGAGCTAATCTGAGATGGTATAGTCACTTATACAGAAAGGTAGAGGAAAGGTTAGCAAAACAGGTGTTTGATGCCAAGACGGTAGGAAAGAGACTCAGAAGAAGACCAAGATTTAGTGGAGTGATTCAGTCAGAAGTGCCTTAGAAGCATGAAATGTTAGATAAACAATATTGAAGGGCTAACAAGTAATAGACTAATTTGGAGGAAAATTGTGGATAGGAGATTAATAATAATATAAACTTGTAATAATGTAGTGCTGTCATAGCAGCCTGAACACAGCAGGGGCCTATGATAAATTAAGGAAACAGGCTGGTGATAGGCAGTGGCTTGAGCACAGTTGATGGGGAGAGAAATTAGCAATGCCTGTGTCTTGGTCTGGAGCCAGCTACTCATGGCAATGTCAGCTTGTATTTCTAAGATTAGGAGGATAAATAAAATATGGGTGAAATAGATGAATCATGGCATTTTGCAGGAACTTCTGAGAAAGAAATAAAAGGATACTCCTCAGCAGAATGAGGAGTGTATAAGGTGCTGGCTAGATAGGTGATAAATATAGTTGGGAAAGACAAACTGGCACATGCAAGGAATAAAGCAAACTCTAGAGAATTCTCCAGTTATGTTGCTAGCAGAAATAAGGATGAATACAGAATCCTGGCTCTAGTTGCTGGAGATGGAACTTGAGTCATCTTCTGAAGATATAGTGGAAATGTTCAGTGAGTATTTCATTAGTGTATTTTATGTGTGTGTGTGGGGGGGGGGGATAAGAGGAACGTTAAATAGAAAGGAAGATGGGCAATTCAAGAATGGGAAGTGTCTAGAATATTAAGTAACTTTTGTGTTAATCTGGCTGTGGGACTGGATGGGATATCATGTCTATCACGGGAATGTGTCAAAGAACTGGCAGTGATCTTGACTTGGGAAATAAAGGCCATGTGAGTAAGGAGCTAAAAAGATTTTTGCATGGCCAGTGGTGAATGAGTGGAACGGATTGCCCGAGTGGATAGCGAGTATTCTAACAACGAATGTATTCAAGGCAAGGTATGATAGCTATTTCAGTCTTAAGTATTTGACTTCCCACAATGAGTCTTTGGACTCCATGGAGGCTTGGAAGTAATATAATACTAACTTCTCTGTATAGTATAATGTCCTGTTTATCCCATAAAAATGTATTGTTTTGAACAGTTTTCTGCTTGAAAATACTAGGATAAAGAGATAAATCATGTTGTTTATATGGGATAAACAGGACTTAGCCGTATATGCCTTTTTCTAATTTTTAAAAATTTTTTTACTGAAGTCATGCTTCGATGTAAAATAAAGTTCAATGCAAAATAAACATTAACTATTAGAGGTTAATCATTATTTTGTATGAGCTGTCAAAAGTTTTCTAATGTTGGTGGTGTTTGTATCTAGATAAACGTTGTTTACAAAATATGTCTGACAAGGGGCACACACGTTACTGTTGTATTCATGTTGCGTGAATAATTAAATGAACTTACCTCAGTGGATAAAAGATTGTGAAATAAAGAACTGTTATAAATTCTGGCTGCTTATTTACAAATAAATTGCAGTATTTATTTGTAAAAAGGACTCACCTTTAATTTAGTTTTTTTTATTTTATTTATTATTTCTTTAACTTAAACTCCAGAGAAGAAAATATTGAACTTTTCGATGATATTTTCATGCCATTAAAGAACTGTAGTCGTGTTGTCAACAAGAGATGCTTTTATTTTTGTCTGACCACACTGTCATGTTATTTGCCACATCAGGTAGTAGTGTGCTTGCACGAAGTTTGTACTTTCAAAGTGGAAGTTGAAATAGTGAGAAAGAATAATAGAACAGCTGTTGTTTTGATGAGAAGACATTTTGAAATGTTGGAAGTTTAGGGGAGAAATAAAGTTTAAAGAAATTCGCCAAAAAAGTGGCAAAGAGATTATGAGGGAAACAAACAGTTATCCTAAAATTAACAGATGAATTTCTTTTAAATGAAGGTTAATTGTGGCATAGATAAAAGTGATATATAGTTTCTTCCGAAGCAATGGACTGTTCCTTTTGATTATGCAGCAAACTTATTCTTGTTAATGCTGCAAACTTGAAAGAGATGAACTTTTTTTTTTTTTTTTTGTGTGTGTGTTCAAGGATAAGGAAGAAGTTTCCAAATGCAAAAAGGGAACTTTAAAATCACCTTTATATTTCAAGGAAATAGAGAAAGAACTGATATTGTAGAGAAGATATGAAAGAAGAAATACATTTTTTCTTAAGAAAAGTTGTACACAAATTATCTTTTTGTTTTCAAGGTAAAACAGGTATGAGCTAATTTAGATTTCTATGGCTACTGTTTAGAGGGGAAGAAACAGTGCCTGATTAGTTTGAAGTATGTGTATTTTCATCAAAACCTTTGATCTTGAAGAGAAGTGACAAGAAATCTTGTGTGATGTGTATGCTCTTTTAGTGCGAAATTAAGTTTATGGGCCCTTTTCTTTTTAGGAGATAAGTTTTATTTCTAATGCAAATTTGTATATAGAGATTGAAACAAACATTTTACACACAATGTTAAAGCAATACCATAAATTTACACTAATATTAATTGTTTGTAAATAAAGATATTATTTTTGTTTTCTTTGTCTATCATTTAATCTCTTAACTTATTATAATGACAATATCCCAGATCCAAATCTGTGATAACTAAAATGTTAATGAACCATTCAGGCATACTACTCTGGTATATAATGACTACCAGGGACCAGAGATACAGGAGAATAGGAAAGGAACACAGCAGGAGAAAAACTGTGGAATTTCTGTCTTCAGTATATGAAGACTGAACAGAAATTAGAAGAGTTAGAAATGGAAAACTCAGAGAGGATATCTTTTTATGAAGAGATGTGTGAAGTTTATTTTAATAATTAATTCATGTAGGATTTATATTTCAGATAAACTTGAAAGGAACTTTGTTGCTCCCCATTTCATGTAGAAATGAGTCCATTAAAGTTTGTTTTATTTAGGATTCTCAGTGTGATGAGTAATTTCTAACAGTTGGTATGGTTTTAGTTATTTCTTCAGTAGAAGGCAAAGTTGTTCTGAAGTGGTAAAACTGCTAAGGTTTTTAGTAGTGTATTCATTGGAGTTTGCTGTTACTTTCATATAGAAAATAAAGTTATAAAAGTGTATTGGATGGAGACATGTTTCCTTCAGTGTTCCATGATTTGAGATGCAAGCAGAGTTTGTCTTATGTTGCTATCATATAGAGAACAGTTTCTATGTTCGTTTCTGTGTGTGAACTCAAGAAGGAATTAAAATTTATGTACGAAGCAAGACTAAAATTCCACATATTTTGTCCATATAAGATAATCACTTTTGGTTTATGTGGCTGAAAGGAAGTTGTGTAGAAAGTTTTCCCTCTTGGTTATACTATAAATTAAAGATGCCAAGAGGTTATATTCTTGGTGTTCATCCTTTATCCAAGTGTAAGCAAACAAAGTTTGCAGATGAAGTCACTTCACGACTGGGTTACTTGTATATAGAGGTTAATGACTTCACATCAATTGCCTTAGTATCCCATAATGCAATGCACATATCCTTACGGACATGTATAATGTTATGCATTATGGGATACTAAGGCAATCGATGTGAAGTCATTAGCCTTTATATACAAGTAACAAGTCATGAAGTGACTTCATGTAAACTGCTTACACTTGGATAAAGGATGAAACCAAGAATATAATTTCTTGGCATCTTTACTTTATAGGAAGTTGTGTAGTTAACATTTTTTTTTTTTTTTTCATGTTATATGGCATTGTGCTTGCATAGTTAAGTTAAATAGTTAATTTGTTATATATATTTGTGTTATTTGTAAATTAAAGATTTTTGTTTTGGTTCTAAGCTGTTTTGATGACTCAATCTCTTAATGGGTTAAATGAGTTAATAGGTTCATTTAGAAGATAAAATGTTTATGTGAGATCCTGTTTTCTTTTCATTTTGAATTTAAAAGTTTAAATTACTTAGAGTGTGAGGGAGTAAGTAAAAATATCCCCCCCTTTTCCACACACACTGTCTTTATTATTATTATTAAGAGAGACCTCCAGGGAGTTGGAGACTCATCGAGGGAAGCTACATACTACTCGCACCAGTTATCATACTTACTCTTGAATTCATTCGCACTGCTTGCACTCACATCATCCAATGGCAATCCACTTCACCACGTGCTATTCTGGCTGAATCACTACAATTTCTTTCAAATCTGCCACTGAGTCTTCAAGTTTTGATTTTTGTTTTCATATTTTAATTTTGGTGATTCCTTCCTGTCATTTGCCCGTGTCATTCCTGTTTTGCTTATTCTGTTGTGTGTTTCCAAATGTAATTTGGCATTCACTAAATATTATGTTGAGTAACTTAAATATTTTTACTTGTTTTCTAGGTGTGCACCAAGAATGACATTGTTTTCGATTTTCTGTTGTTTAGTTTTTGTCTTGTTATTAATTTTCTTGGCAAATTTAATACAGCAATTATTCTGTTTTTTAAGAGTCCTAAAGACTTGTACTTGATTAATCTAAAATTATAACATCTGCTTAAAGGTAAGGAAGGAGCTCAGTTCAATGTCTCAAATTTTGATATTGGGTTTAATGCCAGTTCTGTAAAATAATGAGATCCATGTGAATTATGAGTAAGAGTGAATATGGATTTGAAAATCGAGATGTAAGTAGAAGACATTAGAATAAAAATAAATAAATACTGATGCCACTTATGTTAATTTATTATTTCTTTTTACAGAATTTTCAGCTACATTTCATAGCCGTTCTCAATAGAGAGTAAAGAAATAAACACAAAAAAGAACAATGATTAAATTGCAAGCAAATGACAACTGTAAGAGGATAACTCCATCTACATTATTAGAATTTAAGGAAAAAAATTAAATTAAATTAATGTTCATTAATTAATGTAGATGAAGTTGTCCTTCTGTAGTTGATATTGCATATATTGTCATGCATATACAATTTAATGATTGTTCTTTCATGTGTTCTCTTTTCTGCTGTATTGAAAATGATTATGAAATGTGGCCGAAAATTCTGCAAAAATAAATAATAAATTAACATAAGTGGCATCTGTATTAATTTATTTTTATTCTAAGCGTAGATATATTATGAATCCTTGTCTTAAACTTGATTTACTATCTTCCTCCACCTTCAATGCTAACTGCTGATTTGCAGTTTAAATATAGACAATAAATTGTCTATATTTAAACTCTAATTTAAATTCTATTGGGTCTGTTAAACCCAATATTTCATTCCATTTTGAGCAATTTTTCTTCACCTTGTCATGTCTTCACCTTTTCCAGATTCAACAAAATTTAATATAGATACTTGTTTACCATGATTTCTTAACTATTTGACTAAGAATATGATCCTCACTTCTGTTTTTCCTGAACCCATCCATTGCAAGTTTCTTTTTAATAATTTTTCTTACTCTTCTCACCTATGCTAGCATAAATCTTACATGAAAAACTCTTCATTAAATTTCTACTGTGATTCTCATATGTTTTATCACCCTTATATATATAGATGAGCACTATGATATCTGTACTCCAATCACCTGGAATTTGACTTTTACCATGCCTATTGAATTATGCAGTATAACCACTGTTAAACTTATCTCCATATTTGAGCATTTCTGATTGCATATTATCTACTTCAGCTGTCTTCCCACATTTCTGGATTTTGAATTTTTCTAGCTCAAATATTAATATTCATACAGCGGATTCTGGTTAATTTGTCCACTAGTTATTCAGGACAGTTGTTTTATTGGGACAAATATAGAACAAAAACAAAATGAGAATATATAACATGAATTTGCTTCATTTATTTGGGACACAATGCCATTTAATTGGACTAGCCAGTAATCTTGCATCAGTGTTGATTAAGACTATTTTATCATGCATATTGGATGGTTTTCCTTGTGTTATAAACTTGCTATGATGTTTTGATCGAAGAATGCAATGAATTGTTTAACTGCTGTCATGAACTAGTAAATGAAAGTTGTTAGTTATTGGGAAAAAAGGGCCAGGCATGGGTGATGACTGAATTTTTTAAGAATTGGTTTATGAGTTGGGGCATAGAATTACAGCTGAAATCAAGAAACATTTTACTGTTTCTTGACAGTTGCTAAGGAGGTCAGTGGAAAAGTTAATCGTTTATAAGCTATACAGTTTATGACCAATAATTGGCAAGGAATAATCAACAAGACATTCAAAATCATTTTGCTCACTGTGGTTTTAAGCATTCGTTCATGGATATGTCTGATGTGGCTTAATGTCCTGTTAGACATAAACCACATCAGAAAGTATGGAGTGTTTGCATCCATTAACGATAGTCTTCATTGAAAATGACAAATTTGAGGATGGAATTGAGGAGGAAATTGTAATAAAACAGAGGATATTAGAAGACCAAGAAAGTGATGAGGATGATACTCTTGAGTTACAAATGGCAACCAAGGATTCTAGAAAATTTATTACTGAATTATGGCTCTCTTTCATGCAGGAAGGCAATGCAGTACCTGCACTCATTCATTGATGAGGATAACACTCTTGAGCATGAACAAGTGGTGACCCAGGATGCTAGAAAATTTATTGCTGGATTACAACTCTTTCATGTAGGAAAGCAATAAAAGCAGTTGCAGTACCTGCACTGATTTTGTTCAGTTTCAGTCAAAAAAAAAAAAAAAAAACTATATGCTATGAATTCTTAGAACATCATTAAACTGCTAAGAAAAGCATTCATGTTTAATACGTATATAAATTATTTTATGACGAACATTTTACTTTAATTAAAGCCAATTATTTATATGTCAGTAATTTTGCCACTCAATAAATGAAAAACTTGTCTAATATTTTGTCTTGTGTATCTTTTAACCTCTTTTTGTGCAACTTCATGTAACTGGGGCAGCCATGTAATTGGGCTACATTGTGTTATTCCCAGTGTGATCCAGTTAACCAGAATACACTGTATACTCATGAATGCTTTCCTCTGGAATATTTTCTGTCACTGCTTAGCTCATTTAATAATCTTAATCTTATTTTCTGTTTCTATGTTACCTTTATAATCATCTTTGTAATCTCTTTGTTCCATTTCTAAATTTTTCAGTATCCTCCTAAATGATTTGTCACCTTCATGATACACATACCCACAGTAATATGTTGCATAGCACAATTAATGGGTGCCACAAAAGTGCTATGCAGAACCACACTGTTTAAAACAATATTATAAAATGTTACAGTGTAATGCGTTCCAAACAGAAAATTACATTCTTGATGAAAAAATATAATTACGTATTATTTGTTTACTGCAAGCTCACCAGAAATACCAATCGATGCACACAGAAAAATTAAAAAAATAATTCAAATAAGAAAGACATGCAACATAAAATAACCAGTTATATAGAAATAACAAAAACTATTAATCAGATATTCAATCCAAATTTAATAAGCAAGAAAACAAGAATAAGAATCCATAACTCAATAGCAAGACCTATTCTAACATATGGTTCAGAAGCCTGGACCATAACTCAAGCAGATAGAAAAAGACTGATAAGCTCTGAAATGAGATTTATGCTCAAAACAGCTGGATGCAATAGACTAGACTTCAAAAGAAATAGTGATATCTTAAAGGAACTTGAGGCGATATCTGTTTTAGACTACATCGATCTTTATAGAGAGAGAGAGAGAGAGATGGAGACAACATACAGAAAGAATGAGTGAAGGAAGACTCCCCAGAGAGATACAGAGATATCAACGTCAAGGGAGAATGGTTAGAGGATAGCCTTTGAAAAGATGGGAAGAGACCGTAACAGGCCACTAGGCCTATTACTAGAAAGGAAGAAGAATTAAAATAAAACAAAAAAAAGTAAAGATTTTTATTGTTGATAATTGAACACAAGCTTTTATTTTTAAAAATTGTATTTAAACAGTGTAGATTGCACAGTGTGTCTGTTCATTTTCTCTGCATACATATCAAATAGCATTTTGCAACTTGCCGAATTTTAGTGCTTTGTTCAGTGTTAGGATCAGTGTCCATAAGGAAATCAGAAGCAATGTCTATTTTTCTGATAAAAGTAGAAAGCTCATTTAATGAGAATTCTTTTGTGGGTGCTTATAATTGCACATAAAAGAGTGTGTAATAAAAATTTTTGTAGATCAACCTCAACATTGCTGCACCAAAGCTTGAAATAATACTAAAGCATACATCAATACAGCTGTTACTACAGTATGCTAAATCGCTATAGTACTGTTTCAGTACTGTAGTAGCATGCCAGGAATGCAGTAAGTGCTGTACTACCATTAAAATTCTTTCTTAATTATAAATCGTGCTATAGCAAAACCTGTGCTATGTCAGGTGTGTGTGTGTGTTCTTCCCAGGACTTTTTGTTTAGCTGCTTTTACATATAGCTTTGTTTTTTTATACATTTTTCTCTCAAGACACCTGCTGCCATAACTTTTTGGTATGATTTCTTGTTTTCCAGGAATGTCTTTTTAATTTTTTGTATCTGCTGTGAAGTTCAGATTTTTCTTTTCTTGCAAGCTACTTCATCACATGTCTCTGCCTGTATTGATCTATGCTTTCTTCAGATTTTGCCACTCAATCTCCAAGGTTTTGTTTCTTGTTTTCAAACTTTCATATTTTTATGTATGTATTTTTTCATATTTAATATTTGTATATTTGAGTCTGCAGTTTACATCTGAAAGCTGCTTGACTTTAATTAGTTTTAAAACTTTTGCACATATATGAACGAAAAAGTTTTCTTATTATCTTGCTAAATGGTAGTCACTTCCTGTTTAAAATCCCCTGGTTTTTGAACATGATGTTTGCAATGACTGCTCTATATCCTGAGCAGAAATCCAGCAGGTACTTATTATTAGCTTGGTCCTTTTCTCTAAACTTTTTTTCTGTATGTGTGTGTGTTAGATGTCCACAAGGAGACCAGCTTTTCTTTATGTGAATTGCTTTCCCCCCCCCACTCTGCATGCAGGTGTCTCAAAAAATTCCTCTACTTCTTCCTTACTAGAAGTTTCTGTTCAGATCACAGATAAATCTCATTGCTGATTTCTCATGTTGAAGTTTGTCCCCATGCCTCTACTCAAAATTGATTCCCATTCAGGAAGTTTGTCTTCATATTAAGTATTGAACAATAAAGCTAT
This sequence comes from Typopeltis vanoorti, assembly GCF_054136105.1. Lineage (NCBI taxonomy): Eukaryota > Metazoa > Arthropoda > Arachnida > Uropygi > Thelyphonidae > Typopeltis > Typopeltis vanoorti. The sequence continues at coordinate 40,220,688 of NC_143569.1, forward strand.
TTCTTTCTTTCCCTGAACACCTCTGCCAATATAATGTCTTTATAAATATTATTTAAAAATATTTTATCCTGTTTTAGTTATGTTCATCTTAACACCATTTAAGTTAATATAGTATTTTTGCAGTTCTTTTGCTAGTTGTGCCATAAGTTGCATCAGTCAGTTGATGCATCTTATGTTGATCATTATTTTCAGTTTCACTGAAGTTATTGTTGTATGTCAAAAACTGTTTTGTAACCAGTGTCTAAGCAGCAGTGACATTTCATTATCTTGTACCATCAGTTTTGTTAGTTGTTTAAGTTAGTATCTTTTTCAGTTAAGTTCTAAATTATCATCCCATTCACATTCTTTCATTATTCATATGTATATACTTAATCATAGAGTCATCGTATGTTATGCTTTCATGCAGGCCTACACATTTTACTGCATAAGCTTCAGTAATCCTGCAAAATAGGTCGGTTGCTCCTTATTCCCGGTGGTATCCCATGTCTGTCAAAGCGTGTGTTCATGGGACCAGTTTGCCTGCAGAAGGGAAAAAAACCCAGGATAAACTGTCTACACCCAAGACCGGCTAACTTGGCTATGGCTGAGGAAGATCCTTGAGCTCCTCACGTCTGCAATGGGAATCAAACCTAGGACACTCCTTCCCCAGGCACATGGTTGTGAAGCGCACAGCCACTTGGGTAACTGCACAGACAGTCATAGAGTACACCATGAGAAAATGAAGATTAGATATTGGAGTTAAAGCCCTGGTGCATTCTCCATATTCTTTAAAGGCTATGTAAAAAAGGTTTCTTCCCAGTTATCTAGCTGGCCACTCAGCTTTACATGCAGTAAATATACTGAAATGAAATAAAAACTATTTATTTTTTGTTAATTTCATATGTGGATAGTTTTAGTTTTCGAAAAATAGGAAAGAAAATATAATTGTATATAGTATATTTACTAAGATTTTCATTTAATGGCTTGTGAAGTTTTAGTGCTTCAAACTGTACATAGTTTCACTACTTATTTTTACAAACTTCTCCACTTGTCAGTAGTTGCCTTTCCTGCTTGGTGCCAAGCCTTCCTGTCCACCCACAGGTTTTCATTCAAATTTCTTTCCTTCAGCTAGACCCTCAACTACTAAATATAGTTATATCTATTTCCATATGCTCCCTCTGTCATTTATTCAACAAACACAAATTAAAACTGAATTGCAGATCTAACAACCTTTTTGCTAAGCAATGATCTCCTCAATTTTTACCAAAGAAAATATGGGTAGTTACCATTTCAGGCTGTCCATTAACTCAGGATGAAATTCTTGTTCTATCAAAATCACATAATTTTGCTATTGTTCTCCAAAAAACCACATTTAGATTTGCTCCATGATATTGAATGTAATTTATCCAATCCCTCCAGTAGTATGGAGGAGACTTCTAGATGAAGTTGGTACCAACTTCATCTAGAAGTTTCCTCTACACTACTTAATACCAAACTTCCCCCTTCCAACATTTCTTCAACAGAATTTAAAGCCTTATAATTACTAAGATGTAACAGCCATCTCACCATTACCAAAGTTTTTTTTTTTCCTTCATAACAAACTTCAGATTTTCTGCTAAAAGTGAGGAATTTATTCCTTCAACCATCCAATTCAACCAAACCCAATTTTGGTTCCTTTTTGATGTTGAATCCTTATTCACCAAAGTACAAATTATTTGACTTTGTATCATAATTCACTCTGTTATTTCATCTGCCAAAACGAACTTTACAGGCAAATTGAAGGAATCTCCATGGGACACTCTCTCTCTCTCCCATTCTTGCAAATTTTTTTATATAGAATTAGAAGAAATACTTTTCTCATTAATAGAGTTTTTCTTTTGGGTGCCCTATCAATGACATTTTTGCCATTTGGCTGCATAAGGAGGATACATTGCCAGCAAAAAAATCTAGCAAAAATGGATAATCTACCATACATAAATTTTATATTGGAAATAGAAAAGAACAATAACCTGGTTTTCCTAGATATTTTGCTCTCTGGCCCTCCTTCAGGTGAACTAACTACCTTTGTCTATTGCAAATCTACCTATACATGTTACTACATACAGCATTCTGCCTACCAAAAAATGGGAATAATAAAAAAATCTCTTGTATCATGCTCATACTGTATAATTCAATCCACAAGTTCTCGAACAAGAATTCCCTAATCTGCAATATATCACACAGTTGAATGGCTTCTCAAAACTGACTATATAATGTGTCTGTGATTCTTATAAACTTTTCTCCAGCAACTTTGAAATGATATGACAAGTTCCAGTTCCATATATTTCTGTCATTGCTGAACTAATTTCAAAATTTTCAAGAAATATAATCTAGTACTTACATTTATTCTGTTCAACAAATGCTCCTTGTGGTTTCTCTTTTTTAAAAATAAACAGTTTTCTCTATTTCTACCTAGTGTCTAACAAGTTGTCTGTGATTGCTATCTTTGTTTTGAACAAAGCTTGTCATGTATGTCATCTCCTTCTAAAACTTGATTAAATAATTTTGTTATAATTATATGTCATGCCCACTATTTTTCCATAATTCCATTGGTATTCCTCTTGGTCCTGCTGCCTTATCATTTTTCATTTCTTGCATTTCTGAAATGTTCCAGCCCTGCAATGTTATCATGGTTTAGACTTACAAATGAGCATGAATTCTTCTGATTGTTCTCCAAGCCCATCTTGCTTTCCATATCTTAATGTATGCTCAATTCCATAGCACTTTTTTTCAGACTTTTTTTACAGCACCTTACAACCTTTTTTGCCTCTCATTTGAAAACCTTCCAGATCTGCTTCCCTTTTGTAACTTAACCAAGCCTGATGTGCTTCTTTCTTTCTTTTTTTTCTTTTTATGGCAATTACTGCTCCTTCTCTCATTCACTCTACTTTCCCTTTATTCTCTTTCTATTCCAGCTGCCTTGTGAATTCACACTTTCAGATTGTAACATAATTCAGAAGTAATCCAGACTTCATCTATATCCATTTTTGCGTTAGGCATTTGCTGATATTGCAAATGCTATCACCCTGCAACAGACTAAGCATATACCTAAGGCTCGACAATTTCCGTTCCATCCTTTGGAGAAATGTCACTTAGGTTCTTGTTTCTGGGAAAAGCAACTTTTGTGACTTAAGAGGTAGTGATCAGTATTGCATTTTGCTTGCCTGTGCACTTTGGCATCTGGAATAATTCTTCTATTTCCTCTAGCTAAAATACAGTATTATTTACCTCAGCTTTTTAGTATGTTGGAAACATAAGTTTACAACCGATATGTTGTAAAACCATGTAAACTTATGAATATAATATTTGTGACAATAGGAGATGTTCATAACAGAGCAACCTTGTCCCTTATATAATTCTGTTAATCTTTTCAATTATCATTCCTCAGCCAGTTTATCCAAATGCTCCAATAACATCATCTCCCTGTTTACCTTAACTTGGCCATTAAACATCCCTCCCCATAATTAAAAGTTCTTCTTTTGAAGAGCATCCATCTATAGTTTCATTTAGGTCTTCAAAGAAGCTACTTAATGATTGCCACTGAATTGTCTGTAGGAGTCTAAATACCAATCAGTATAAGTGTTCTTCCAAATAGCTGTAATATTACTTGAATTAGCCTTTTGTTATTTTCCCAATTCACAATCTTATTTCTCCATCTCTTCTTTATCAAAAGACACTTAACAAAAGAACCACTTTAGCCTTAGCTTGCTCCACTTTATTTACTCCACTCCACTGATGTAAATATCCATAAATCTTATCCTGTCCTCTCCCTTTCTGTTTTTGTTTTGATGAGTTCTACCATTTTCAGGTCCTTTATCTTAATTTTTTCTGTTATCTCCAAATTTCCTCTTAAACTTTTTACAACCATATTCCAAAACAATATTTTCATATCCATAATCGATTTCCATTATTCTCCCCAGCTTCATCCTTGTTACCCAGTTAATGTAGCTTCAGTATTTTTCTAAGTTAGGATTGCAACCTTATGTCAAAATCCCAACTTTGCAAACCTAAGGACTTGATTTTGAGCTCCCCTGGATTTCTGAATCTTTTTGAACTATTCTTTTCTCTCTCATGTTTTTCAACAGCCTCCAAAATATTTCACTCCCTTTGTGATATTTATCTTTTAATTTTTTTCCAAAGTCTTCTGATTGTTTTAATTTAGCTAATTTTATATGTATCTTAGCTGTCTTGGAGTTTACTCTGTATTCTCTCAGAGCACCTGCTGGCTTATCTGCCAGGAACTTTTAATATTACTTCTTCTTTTCTTCTTTCACTTATTGAGTCCACAAGGAAGTTGATTTTTTCTTTTTTTTTTTATCTCTGCAAACTTCACTGTTTGCTTCAGATTTCACCATCAAGTATCTCAAGTTTGGTTCTTGTTTTCAAACTCTGTTACTTTTTACCCAATACTATTTATATATTTTGAGCATACCATTTACTTCTGAAAGGTGATTAGTTTAAATTCTTTTTAAAACTTTTGTACATATATATATTTATTTTTATTGTGATGAAAGCTAAATGACGATTGCTTCCTTTCAAATTTCCTGTATACCTGAACAGGTGCAAAGCCATTTTTATAGTTTGCATCCCATTTCTGTTTACAAAATTTCAGAACCTTACACTTTGCAACATTGAACTGACAGTTCCATGCACTTCCCCATTCATACAGTATATTCAGGTCCTCCTGTATAGCCACACTATCTATTTGGCTCCTTGTATCTGCGTACTCCAATTGAATTTATGCATATCAGTGTGTTGTACATAGTGTAGTGACTAATCTTTGTCCTTCTGGTACTTAGCATTATTATTAACTTTGCCCTTTTCTTCAGATTTCCCAAACATTTCGATATATCTTTCTGCTGTTTAAATCTCCCAAAAGAGTCAACTTTTCCGTTTGTTGTCCTCTCTTATCATATGCAAAACTCTTCTTCTTCTTCTTCTTTTAATAGAAGAGTCTGTGGGACCACAAATATCTCATTGGGTGATTTCCCATTTTGAAATTACACATAGTTAACTATAGTTTTGTTAAAGACAGTACACTGCACTCCAGTTTTCATTTGACAAATCTTGAACCACACAAATGAGCAAAACTTTCAGAATATCACCTTATTCTGATGACTTTTTATGACCCCTAAATTCTGATTTCCAAACTATTCTTCAGTGGGATTTTGATGACCATGTTAATTTCACATAAAACTCAAACCCATCCTATTTCTTTCAAAAATGAAATTTTCTTTTGACAATACCTAAATCTCTGAACAAAACAAGATTTCTCTTTTTAGGATGGCTCCACATTTTTCAGTCCTTGACATAAATATATTACAAATATTGCCTCCTAAGCATCCAAGAAATTAGATTTTCTCTTTTGCACACAGTATGTAGGACCCCCCCCCTCCACTATTAATCTTTGACTATGTGGAGGTCCGATGATGAAGATAACTACTTTACATCTTCATCACAACTGTGATTTCTATAAGAATTAATAAACTTATAAAAATCACAAATCCACTGTTGAAATCCATTCTCACATTTTGGTGGTGTCCCTAAGTGCTTTATAAAAATACTTGGATTCACTGCAGTAGGCCAGTGAAATTGATAAATGCCCTGTTTCTCAGGAATCAAACCAAAAACTTATGCTTATGAAAAATGCTTTAAATAAAAATTTATGTGTAGAAAAAATTTGAAAGATTTGCTAACTCAAAAATTTGCTGAGTAAATATTTTAATATTTATTTACTTAGCAAATTTTTATTTAGTTAAAATATTTACTTAGGGATTGATGTTTCTATGTGATTTAAATCCTTGAGTGAAGGTTTTAGTTTTGGCGTAACACCCTATGGTATTCTTGACACTGATATTGTGAAAAAAATCATGAAATACTTATTCCTTAACAATCAGATCATATTACACTCAAAACAGCAGCCACCTTTTAAATGATATTGTCCCCAAAAACTTGCATGACTGTCCATCCAAGTAAATAAGTAATATAACTGACTTAGAAGAGGCACCTAAGTTAAGAGCATAATGTAACTGTCTTTAGGATATTAGGTAATGCATCAGTACTCATGAATGAACAACACAGACTGAGTATAAAATTGTTTTTCTTCAATTCTCTCCATCTACTTAGAAATGGAGTCTCTTACTTGGTCAACTTGTAAGACAAATGAACTCATCAAAATATGCTCAGTCAGTCTGACATTTTAATGAAACAACTAAACTCTTACCATCCTTTTACTCCTAGTTATGTTGTGTACCAAACATTTAGTATTGTCATTCCATTCACAAATAGTAGACAGCATGAGATCCTTAATTCACAGAGTTAGCATACCTCTTGCAAATAGTCAAGTACATGATATCTTTTACTTGCTTCTGCCTCCTCCTCTCATAGCATATAGCTAAACTTTGAAGAACCATACCATCATACTATTTCTTTCATTAAAAATCTTTATTTATTCAAAAACTCTCTCAGAAATCGTCAAGTTGACCATTGTTACCCAATTGGGTATCCTGATACCCAAACATGATATCCTCTACTTGCTTCTGCCTCCTCCTCTCATAGCACATAGCTAAACTTTTGAAGAACCATACCATCATACTATTTCTTTCATTAAAAATCTTTATTTATTCAAAAACTCTCAGAAATCAAGTCAAGTTGACCATTGTTGTTCATGGAGGCCTGGATAATAATAATAATTGTTACATATGACTAGTTTAGATGTAGAATAATTTTTTCAATGTTGAAGTGAAGAGGCCAGTTCTTATATAGAAGGTCTGTTCCACTGGATGTGTGGTAGACTTTTAAAAGTACAGGTAACCCTTGTATAATGCAGATGTTAGGTTCCACAAAAATGGCGTGTTATATAAATCGCGTTATGCAAGATTCAGATCACACTGAAAAAGTAGGGTTAGGTTCCAAAACTTTTTTTTTTTAAGATTATATAAACAATGACATATCCAATAAAAAAATATTTTTATTTGATTCAGGTAATTCATGTAAGTTAAGGAAACATATAAACTATGAAGCAAATACATAGTATAAAATTATAAAAAATTATAAATTGTACATAAACTTCATTGCACATAATACATAAATGTTTTAGGCAAAATAAAATAAAGTGTATATTTTAATTGTCATCACTCTCTTCAAAACTAACATTTCGTAGATGTTCTTTATTTGTGAGTGGCCGGACGTCGTCATCACTTGAAATATCTTGGACATCATTTGTATAATTCTCACTGCATACTTCATCTGGGTTTAGTTATCAAGAATCAGTAATAAAACTTTGCTTACCACTATGCTATAATTTTTTATTAAGTTCATAATATGGAGCTAAACAAATATCCAATTGTCTCGTGAATTTTACGGAGCGCTCCATTGAGGGATCATTATCCATAAAATAACTTTCTTACCAAGTCCAATCTTTCTGCTAATTTCTTTAAACTGAATTCTTTAACGAATTCATCATAATCAGAATCTTCAGCAGAACTTTCCCTGCCATTTGGTTCGACATCATTTATTAATTGTATCTGTTCCTCCTCATTTAAATCTATTTCCCCATCAATTAATTCACTATTGAAGAGATTGGAGCTCTTATGAAGTTCGTGAAGGTTGAGTCTCATATGCTGATCGAAACCGAATGTATCTTCATTCTTGTTCAATTGTTACTTTGGCAGTTTATAGTGGGTGGGTTTATTCCTATTAACAAACGCTTATATCGCAAAAGCGCTCTAAGTGACTATTACTATAAAAAGAATGTTTTTTACATAAAAAAAGCATCACATATTATATGTGTAACTCACCAAAAAATAAAGTGATTATGATTTTTAATGTGCTTTCCTGGAAACGAAGACAATTTTCAACAATAAATACTTTATACGGCAAACAATTGACGTACATTCGTACTAAAGGGTATTTCCCCTGATATAAATTCGCTACTTATAACTACATGCGATTCATGCAGACGCAAATTTAACGAAGATAAAATTTGATTTTTAAGTCACGCGTTGAAAAAATATATGAAAAGATAAAGGGTTACTACAGTTTGTAGACTGTCTTATATTATATGAAACCGCGGTTTCATATAAGAGTTACTACAATTTGTAGTAACATCTTATATGAACAAGATTTCAACAAGGGTTACTACAATTTATAGACTGCGTTATATCGAAACCGCGTTATACGAAGGGTTACCTGTACCATCTTTACTCTTAGTTGAAATGGAAGGGCAAGATTTATAACCAACAATATGATTTATCATTGGGCTCTCTGTTATTAATTACAGAGATATGAAAAATTTGAAACAATAGCTTTATCACAAGCTGTTCTGAAACCAGCCATATGGTGGTGGTATATGGATGATATTGTTTGGAAACTCAGCCTCATTGATCTAAATCAAAGGTTGGCAAAGTGGTCAATATCAACCCCTGGGGGGTCGATGTGGCTATCCAGGGGGTTGATAAATGTCTAGGGGTCAAAAGAGGTAAATAAACACCTAAAAGGATTTTGAGTAACACCTAGTAAACATTCAACTATTCATCAAATACATCCTTCTCATTAACTATTCCAAGTAAATCAATAAAATGTAAATTTTTTAATGTTTTTTATAAATTTCTTTAAGTATTTTCTTTAAATATTTCTTATCGAGAAGCAGTAATGAAGTAAAAGGATAAAGGAATTGTTATTTTTAAATTGAGAAATTTATTATTGATAACATTTATTCATTTATTTAACATGATGGGGGTCGATGAGGGATCAAGAATTCCACGATAGGGTCAGTGGTCTAAAGAGTTTGCCGACCCCCAATCTAAATGATCATCCTGCCTGTCTCTCCATCGAAAAATAATATCATCAAAATATAGCGCCACAATTAACTTCATTTTCTAGATACATTAATTATCGAAGAAGTGGGCAGTAATTCATCACTATATCTATGGAAAGCCCACTTAACTGGGCATTATTATCACTAAAAAATAGAGTAGCCCCGTATCTTAGGAGCAGATATTGATATAAAGGAAATAGTCTGTCCTTCTCTTTGACCAGTTCAAGTTAACAGTTATCCAAAAATGTCATTTATAGATTACTATATAGAGAGAAACTTGTGTGCCATCAGATCTAAGATATCTAAACTTATTTCTTCATCCTATTTTGAAACTTCAGTGTGTAGCTATAGATCTATTCTACAAGATGGTGGCTTAGAAGTACACGTTGAATATGTAACTCTTGTGCTAGTGTCATTAAATGTGTTAACGATCATGTATATGAGTTTTCTCTCAGCTCTGATCATAAACTTGTACATTATAAGCAAACTCTTATAATGCTTTAAAAATATAACTGCTTTCTGAGCTTTCTATCAGCCTTATTTTCCACATTTGTTTTCTAGTTATTTATCCTGATTCCTGATGATGTCAGATAATTGAGAGTAAGAACATGTTAATATTCTGTTTAATCTATATAGTCTTTTGACAGGAATATCCCTGGTATTTTACTGTTTTATAATCTATCATCTTGAGTTTACTTCAAAAAAGAATTTCATAATATTATGAATAGCTCATCAAGAAGTAAAATCAGATGTGCTGAACTTAGCACACACATAGAGGAGGTGATTAGGAATGACATAGAATGTGACACTATTAATGAAAGATTTAATGGAAAATAGCAATCTCCAATGGCTGCTGACAAGAAATGGCTCAACAAATTAATAAATAAAAATGGAAAACTCAAAAACAGATGAAATATCAAAAAATATTATATATCTTATATAAGAAAATGTGTTTCTACCTTCTTAGTGCCTCAGGCCTATTACAGGATATGGATTATCCAGAAGCTGTCCCTCCCAAAGATAGCATCAATGAAATTGAAAATGGTATCCAGGAATGAAAAATAGAAAAAGTCTTGTTGAAGATATAATTTATGAAGTATTAAAATTTGGACTTGAAGAATTGTTACTAACTGGTGAAACTCTACAGTATTATTATCATTGAATCTATTAAGAATCAATGACTGAAATCATAATTATGCAAAAAAAAAATTAAAATTGGATATAAATTCTAAAAGTCAATTGATTTTGCCTAATATAACTTACAAGTTGTTTATTAGTTATTCAGAAGGACTGTAGATCAACTTGAAGCAAATTAGCCATAGAATATTTGATATTTAGGAGAAAATTTTCTACAACGGTCACTGTATGTGAAATCAAATTGTTGAAAAATGTGATAAATATAATTTATCTATACATTACTTTTATCACCTCTAAATAACATTTGTCATCACAGCCCGTGCTTCTATTTAAGATGCATTAATGAATGAAATATAGACATTAAATATATTGAGTGCAGGTTATTGTAAACAGTAATCAAGCAGTCATTTTTTACATAAAGCATGGGAGATTACTTTCAGGTAATAAAGAATTTCTACAAGGGGACTTAATAGCCTGTAAGCTTTTAGAGTTATATTGGAACATATATTCAGAAAACTTGATTGGACAAAAATCTGTCAATATTTCATAAAAGAAACTAAGCAGTCTTTTATTTGCTAACAATATTGTCATCTTCCAAAAAGACTCCAATAAACAAAAATCTCCCTGGATGACACTAAAAATAAATATGTGCCAGAGATCTGGGACAAATATTTCATCAGTAGACAGAAATACAGTCCAGAATAACCAAAGCATGGAACAACTGCTTGACATTGGCCATATGTGTTCATATATGTATGATGTATGTGTGTGGGTAGTCTGAAAAGTTCTCGGCCTCAACCATAAATGTCAACATGATCAGCAAAATTTTTTTTTTTTTCTAAGTTGGTACATCAGTCATAGCCATCAATGTGAAATTGTAAATCATATCAAGTAGTTTTTTTTTTATAAAGCCAAAGTGTTGTCTGTATCCCTTGAAATGGATAAAATTGAGAATCATGCAGTTATAAAATTCTTTGTAAAAGAAGATTTAATGCCAAAATAAATGAAATTCATTGAAAGTTCATAAAAGTTTATGGGCACTCTTTTCCTTCATTTTTCAATAATTAAGAAGTGGGCTGCCAAGTTTAAATGTGACCGTACCAGCCTTGAAGATGATCCACGTGAAGGATGTTCAAAAAGAGTAACAACACCAGAAATCATTGATAAGTGCACGATATGGTATTGGATGACCAGCAAGTCGAAGTGCATGAAATTGCTGAAACTATAGGCATTTCAAAAGAACGTGTAGGATACATTTTGCATGGAGAATTGCAAATGAAAAAGCTTCGCATAAGATGGGTGCCACGCTTGCTCACAGCAGATCAAAAACGCACTCACATGAAAATCCCTGAACAGTGCTTGTAGCATTTTAACAAGAAGAAAACTGATTTTTGCATTTATTTATGGATGAGACTTGGATTCACCATTACCCACCAGAATCCAAACAGCAGTCAAAACAGTGGACAGAAGTCAGTTGTTCAGTGCCAATGAAGACAAAGTCGGTTCCATCAGCAGGAAAGGTCATGGCATTGGTGTTTTGGGATGCTAAAGGCATTTTGTTTATTAATTATCTTGAAAATGGTAAGACAATAACCAAGGAATACTATTCCAATCTTTTAACCAGACTAGATAAAGAAATTCGTGAGAAAAGACCCAGTTTGCAGAAGAAAAAAAGTCATCTTTCATCAGGACAATGCACCTGCCCACAAAGGTATTTTGGCAATCTGCATTATGAATTGTTGGAACATCTACCCTATTCCCCCATGGTAGAGGGGTATTTTGCAGATCTTACTGAAAACCACTACAGAGACAGGATAATGGCACTGGAGCATTGCTGGAATAAATGTATTAGTCCTAAGGGAGATTATGTTGAGTAATAAAAATAATTTTGAAATTATAAATTCTTTTTTTCATTGTTAGGCTGAGAACTTTTCAGACCACCCGTGTGTGTGTGTGTGTGTAGCTAAGTTGAAAGACAAGACAGCTCTTATTAGATAATGGGCTGTCCTATAAGAGATTCAGATGAAGATAAATCGATGTGGGTGGGGGGATATGATATCATAGCAGTAAATAACTGCACAAGGAGTCCCCATGAGAAAGAGAGAGAGTGGAGAAAATTGGAAGATTCTTTTTCATAGCATATAATGGCAGCAAATAGCTTGCTCCTGAAGAACAGCTCTTTTCTATTGCCATATTCTATCGTTTCTATGCTGCTCCATCAATATTTGTCACATTCAAGCAAACATTAACTTATGTATTGTGCAAGTTTAGTGGATGTAGGTCTTTAGTTTGGAAAGTGTGTGTAGTATTTAATTTATGCAGAACACATTTATTGACAAATGGTTTCTACTCAAGGAGCTTGTTAGTTTTTATCATTAACTGCTCTTCCCAATTTATGATCCAAATAAATGATTTTGTGTTTAGTAGAATCTCATCTGTTTTGGATTTTTGTCTCAGTGATTCTAATTATGGTATTTGAGTAATTCCTCTAATTCATCTTTCGTAATTGTGTAATTCATCTTTTTGGTTCTCTAAGTTATTCCTGTGCCTTCCATATTTTATTTACTGAAATGTGTCATGCTGTTCAAATTGTATATCTTGGCAGCATTTCAAATGGGATATACAAAAGATTCCTAGTAATCTTTTTATATAGTTCCTACCCATGAAAGGTTTATTTGTACTTATAGTACAGTCATACCGTTGGCATAAGGATTTTTTTTTCAATTTTTATTGATGTTATATATAATTTATATTTTTTAAATTTAGTTTTTACATAGCCCTGAATCCCTGGCCTAGAGACCAAACATGGAACTTTTTCAATCCACTTCAGGCCTCCAATAAGCGAGGCAGTGATCTCACACTGGACAATGAAATTCATCTCCCGGCTTAAAGATTCACAAACATCCATGCCCAGGGTGGGATTCAAACTCGCAGCCTGTTGGTTGGAGAGCAGGTATGCTAACCACTCAGCCAACCAGGTAAATATGCATTATCTGATCTCACACAGCTGCATGGCTTCTCACTCCCCTGTAAACCAGGCAAACTGGCTTGAGAGCACATCTTTGTATCATCTTACTTGGCATCATCTAAACAACGGTAACATCTATCTTAAAAACTGTAGATATGATAAATCACACACAAAAAAATGCTGACATTGTATTTTACTTATTTAAACAATACATTATTTAACTGTTTAAAACATTTATGAATTTAAAATGAAATGACAGAAATATGCACATTAAATTACTCCATTCTTTTGGTTTATCTTCTGAAGCAGTGAATTTAATTTTTTTGCAGCATTTCTTGTGGGAATTAAGTAATAGTTGTCTGGTAGGTGTGAATGAATTTCATTGTTCAGTGCAAGATCACCATCCCACTTATCAGTATGAGGCTGAAGTTGCTTAAAATGTTCCATGTTTGATCTCTGGAGTAGACATATTTTTGACATATTTCTAAAACCTTTAGGGTTTTAGAAATATGTCAAAAAAAATACCAAAAAAAAAAAAAAACTATAAATATTCCTTATCCTACCCATAGTACTGTTGTACTATATGGTTTACAGTCTTTCATGAGTGGGAGAGAGGGAAAAAAAGTCATCTCTCACTACAGAAGACTTATTGTAATGAGAATAATTTGTCACAACATATTTGATTTCCTTTAAAATGGCATCAACCCTGAGACTTGGATGCGATTTTTGATAGATTGTTAGAGGAGATGAGTTATTTGTTATGCTGCAAATATACTGTTCTGTTTAAGGATTTTAATAACGCAATGAATTAAAAATAAAAAGTAACATCATTTTTTTTGTTTTTGATTTAAAGGTTCTGAAACAAGTGGATTATTCTGGGTTTACTTTGAGAAACCAGAAGGATTACTTATCTTCAAGGCACCAGCAGCTCACTCCAAATGAAATAATTATTAAATCAAAAGAAACAAGTAGAACTGCTAATTATTATAATTTCTCAACATTTTCAACAAAGAATTCTCCAAAGCATCTCAGCAAAATAAATTTGTTCAGAACATCCCATGTTTTTAGGAAAAGTTTTATGGTAAATAAGAATGGCAAGTACAACAGGAGGAAATATAGCAAAGTGAAACCTAGATTTTTTTCTTCAGCTTTTTCAGTTGCTAAACAACTTAAGGATAAATATTCTAAAGTTAATCTTAAGGATAATCCTGCCTTTCTGATGCAGAAATGGAAAATAAAAGGAAGTGAACTCTATACTGGACTTACAAAAAAACCTCTTGCCATACCTTTATGTGCACAGCAGGTGAATGTTTCCAGTGTGAAAGCAGACAAACCATCTCAAACATATGTTACTGATCAAATATTTAATAATCCTTTCTTTATATCTCACTCTTCTGAAGATGCAGATAATCACTTAATGGTCCAATTTGAACATGCTACACCTGCAAGCACAAATCATGTAGAACTGCTTTGTAGCAGTAGCAGTTATCCAGATCTGAGAAAAATATCATCACCTTTAGCAAGAACTAAAAGCGATAATATAAGTATGATTTTACTTGATGAGCTAAGATGGCAGAATTTAGATTTATCTGCCAGTTTTGAGAATCTTTTGGTTTTAAAAAACAAAAAGAATGAATTTTCAGTGTTGGACTCTAAAAGCTGTGATAAATTTAGCACCTCTCTATTTCAAGTAGACAGAACTAATTATTCCTTAAACAGTATCTTAAAACCAAAAGGCATTAATATATCCATTGAACAAGTTAATCAATTCGCAGAATCCCAATGTGATACTTCCACTGTCTGTTGTGCAAGCCCCACACCACATGGTGTTAATGATGGTATATCTAATGATGGCGGTCAAAAGAGTTCAAGTTCAGCCTGGAAAGCCCAGCATACAAGGTCAAGATCTGATATTCCTCATGTATCCCACTCTTCATTATATACAGAAAAAGAAATTAATGACATCAGATCAATAACTCCTCCACCACTGTCTTCATCTTTACCAAATATGAATGAAAGACAAAAGAAAATAAGCCTTCTTGATGGTGGTAGGTATTTGTTGTTATTGTTACTGTCAAATTTCTTTAATTTAGAAAGATTCATCAGTTATAGAAAGTGTTTAAAACCAATATAACTTATAGTTACTGGAAGTAATAGCTCTAATAAATTGTAACAGATTTTATTAGAACCATTTTAATATTTTTGAAACAATTTGAGGTGGCAACCATTATTATTGATTATAATAATAATAATACAAGGTGACCACAGAATGATCATGAAACTTCAGTATGCATCGGTTTGAAGTTTCACATAATTACCTGTTTTTAATCTGGCTTACAGTTTTTAACTGGATTAGTTACATTTGAGTAAAAATTGGGACAATACAAGGAATTCCAGTTTCTTGACATAACTCATTCCTATTGCACTTTTTCTTTGTGGGAGAGAGATTATGTAACAGGAAGTTTACAGTAAATTCCATTAAAAATTCATTTGACTGGAAATTGTCATAATCAAAATAAATTCGAATCACAATGTTTATATGAAGGTTTCTCTCTCTCTCTATTCCCACCAAATCTTGTCATGTCAATAACACTGACTGAAAATATCTGAAACCAATATTTACAAAAATGGTCACATAGCCTGCAATCTTTAGTATGTCTTGTGCTGAAGCATAAAATAAAACACGAGACACTGCCCAGCGAGAATGTGTTGGTGCAGACTCCAAGTTGTTAGTATCTGGTTACAGGTGCTGCTGAAACACCTCACTCATAATCTGCATTGTAACAAAAATAGTTTCTGACTGTAAGCATGCATCTTACTCTTTCAAAATGGCAAAAACTGAATGATTTATGTGCAGTTGTGATTTGTGGTAGATGAATTTCATTGCTTGGCACGAGACTCCCACTAGACTAAACATTTATTTAGTCTAGAGACTAAACAAATGTTTAGTCTCTAGAGCAGAGTTTCCAAATTGTTTACCCTTATTCCATTCACAGTACTAATCTGTGATAGCTTTACAACTTTTTTGTGAGTGGAATTTACATAAAAATTGATATCACACTTCCACAGATATCATGCAGTTATGACTTAATTTGTATCACATAATATACCTTGTACCAAGGAAATTACAGGTTTGTATCCCATACACAGTTCATAGCTGAATAAGTTTTACTGAACTTAAAAAATTCAATTTAGAAACAAACTATTTTTAAAATTTAATTCATGAAATATACATTTTTATTTTCAAATTTAATATGACACTAAATGTTTTTTATGCAACCTAGCGTTCAAGCTTACATACAAATTTACATAATATTATTTAAGGAGATTAACAGCATAGACAGTACTAACCAGAAAAATACATTTCCATTATATCACCAAAGTTAAATTGGCATCATCAGGGGAATAATACATTAGTATCAATACATATGTGCAGGCACTTACATCAGTAAGTGAGAATGAACTGGAAAAATAGAGAAGAGGCCTGTAATCTTCACTTGCACCACCATTGGGTTTAACTCAGTGTTCTTTGCTATTGGGCTGAGTATCTGCGGATGGGAGTTACCCAGATGAGAGGCAGTTTAATGTAATCCTATTTGTTGAGTTTTGGATAGTTAGAAAGGACGGAAGAAGATTCAAGGGAAAGTCTCATGTTTAAATTTGATTTTAGATTTTATTGAAATTTGGTAATTTCCTGTGTGTGTGTGTGTGGGAGAGAGAGAGAGAGTGACTCCTACTCACAAAATGTTGTTAGCCTATGGTACATTAATACCATGATGTAAGCATGGTATTAATGTACCATAGGTTTAATTATTTATTTTTTTCATAATCTGGCAATCTAGAACCAAACATGGAACTTTTTGTTTAAACAACTTATGGCCTTTAGTAAGCTGGGTGGTAGTTGAAATTCATTTCCATCTCTAAAGACATTCACAAACTTGATAGGATTTGAACCTGCAGGATGCTGATTGGAGAGAGTTACACCAACCAGGCTGCCATTTAGAATCTTCTCTCTCTCACACACACACACACACACATCTTTTTAGATGTGTGTGTGTGTGAGAGAGAGAGAGATCATTTTTAGATAATTTGCAAGGTTACAAAGAGAAATTGTTAGACTTAGTTACTTAATTGCAGTAACTCCACTCTGGCAGCAGAATATAATAAAATTTGCTATCTAAGATGAACACCAAGGATTGTCTGTGAGATATATCATTACATGACGAATGGGAATATAAGCCATAATTAAATGAATAAAGACTAATTACAGATTTATTACTTACATAAAACTTACCTAATTACAACACTCCCTTTCACAGTTGCTACATATTATCACATATAAATCTTGATCCTTGTGTGCTTTCCTTTACATATTGCCTAAGATATTTGTCTCTCAAAAACTAGGAATTCGTTTTTGTTATTTTCAAATTCTATTTCCTCGTTCTAATCATTATTACTATAAATAAAAAATCATCCATGATGATCACTCCTCCCTTCTTCTATATGAGGTTGCTCATATATTTCTTCATCACCACCACTCTTGACATTCCCTGTCCCACATTAATATCCAACTAAATATCTCTTTCTGTCAGTCTCCATCTCACATCATACTGTCTAAACCAATGTCACTATTTTCCACATGAATCTTCACCTTGTGCAGACTTAATTCCCATGCTATCATCAGCAGCATTCCCCTGCTTTTCTTGACCTTTGAAAAATAGTGTAGCCCTTCCATTTCTATGAGGGAAAGTCAGATAGTTATAAACAAAAGAATTGGACATGAATAGCTTTCAGTATACATCACTAGGTAGCAACACAGTCTAAGATGATGCAGTACATGTAGTTGTCATGTACATAGCTTGCAATACATAGCTGTTTTCAGCTGTCTAAAATGGCTACCATGCTCAAGGAGTGTATAACAGGTGCTGTTGTGCATTTCTTGTGAGTAAAAGAACCTCCTGCAATGGACATTCATAAACAGATATGTCCTGTTTATGCTAAGAAATGTTTATCGCTAGGAATCCCAAAAAAAAACTTATGTGTAAGGTTTTTTTGGGGATTCCTAGCGAGTACTGGTCATTTTCAGAAGCATAATGAAAATGAGAATGCTACATGATGCTAGGAAATCTTATTGAAGCTTTGGGTTGCAATTCACCAAAAACATCAGCCTACAGAGGAGTATCGCTTCTTCATGATGATGATGATGTGAGACCTTATACAGCTACAGGAACCCTGAAGAGAATTCAAGAACTTCAGTGGGGACTCCTTTAACATCCTCCTTACAGCCCTAACCTTGCCTGATGTGACTTTTACTTGTTTGGTCTGCTGAAATAGCACCTTGTGGCCAACATTTTGCTGATCAGAAGGTTGAAAAGGTGGTGCAAAGTTCGCTGAGACAACAGACAAAAGAATTCTATGCTGCTGGTTTTGAATGACTCATAAGTGATGGGACAAGAGTATAAATGATGAAGGAAATTATGTAGAGAAATAACTGTTTTTCCAAGGTTCGTATTTCATTTGTTTTATGTTTTTTATAACCATTTTTAACTTACTGACTTTCCCTTATATTCCTTTCAGGATATCATCCTCATCCAACCATTTTTCACCCATTCCAACAATTTTTGGACAAATAAACTCAAAATGCTCCTGACATTTGTAAATAAACACAGTTCACTGTTAGGTCTATAATCCTGCCTACCATTTTTTGATTTCTTCATACATGCCCATGCTCAGTCACATTTATCACCACTTACTGCCTAGTATTTATGTTTCTTTACTGGTTTAAACTCATTCTTAGGTTTGATAGAATGAAATGGAATATTAGGTTTGAAAACAGCACAGAGGAACAATAAAATACACATTTATTGGATCCCTCTCTGTCACAGAGACATCAAGGATACAATCTTTAAATTGTAAAAGCACATACAAAAAAACACTCAATAAGTGTGGGGGGGGGAAATTAGACTGAAAATCTAAAATCGTGTGATGGGCATAAATATTATTCCACCCATTATTGTCCCGCTATATATTATTATATCATTATTGTTCCATCCATGCTTCCCTTTCAACTGATTTCTTTATTTTCCAGACCCTCCTGTCCAATGGGTTATTACAATGCTAAAAAGATTAACAAATTGTTTTTCCCTCCTTTCTCTTCACTCTCTTCTCTGTATATTGCTTTAAGACCTCACCTAAAGCTGACTGCCCTTATGAATACCATGAATCCACTCCCTCTCCTCTTTGTTCCAGGTGTTTACAAGGTTTGTTATTCTTGTAGATTATCTTATTATAGTCAAACTTAGAGATCTACCAACATCTGCCTAGAAGAAAACAAATGTATCTGCTGCCACAACTGTTGTCAATCTGGTCTAGCTAACCATACTTTGGATACCTTGGACAGAATCAAACTTAGAATGCTTGACTACAACAAATATAAACTTCAGTCTTTTCTTAGAATAAGCATCAAATATGGTAAACCAGTCTCATCTTAATAAATATGGTTGTGTTAAATTTCCCAAGATTTGAAAAACTTTAATTCTGAGGCCTCTCTTGCCCACCAGCTATGGCTAGCCAACAGCAACCATAAAGGATGCCCCTCATACAACTTTAGGCTTTTAGTCTATTTTTATTTTTTTTTCCACTTATTGCTTTGAGTGTTTTTAAGTGTGCTTTTACAGTTTTAAGATTGTATTCTTGATGGTGTCTCTGTGATGGAGACAAAATATAGGACACAATAAACTTGTATGTTATTGTTCCTTTGTGCTGTATTCATTCCATTAAACCTAATCACCATTTATGCATAACTTCTCAGAGTCAACTACTTCATTTACATTTCAGACCATCTCATTCCTATGCAGGCTATCCCCATATTTGCATTCACTACTGATTCCAGCATTTGCTCTCCAGCATTTGTTCTCCACCATAATTCCTGTTTCCTTCTGTATCTTTAAGGATTTGAATAAGCTAGATAGATGGGCAAATGAATGGGGGTGTCCGTTTAATGCAGCAAAATGTAAGGTCTTGAGGTTTGGGAAACATCGATGGGATGCTGCATACTCTATGGGAGGAGTTATACTGGAGGAAGTTGGGGAGACGAGATCTGGGGTTGATGATTGATAGAAACCTGAAGTTTAGGGGACACATTGCAAAGGTGGTGAAGGTAACACAGAGGATTGCTGCAATTATGAGAAGGACAGACACTGACCTGCAGAGATAAGAGGGTTATCATTCCATTGTATAAGTCTGATCAGACCACACTTGGATTATTGTTCTCAGATTTGGTCCCCAGGATTTGAAGGGGATAAATTAACTGTGGAAAGGATACAAAGACGGATGACAAAGATGGTTTCAGGACTGTACAAGGATAGTTACAAGGATCGGCTGAGGGAATGTGGACTGCAGAGTTTGGTGGATAGAAGAAGGAGAGGTGATATGATTGAGACTTTTAAACTGTTGAGAGGTGGTTACAGGGTTGACACTGGGGAGTTCTTTCGCTTGGTTGAACAGCGGGAAGGAGTGATGACAAGAGGCCATCCCTGGAAGTTACGGAAGGAAACTGTGAGCAAGAGGGTGAGGAGTGGTTTCTTTGCATGGAGGGTGGTTGAGCCGTGGAATGCATTGCCTGATAGAGTGGTGAGGACGAGAACAGTCAATGAGTTTAAGGAGTGGTATGATAGACTTTGTGTTTCTTAGGGGGAACCTCCCCTCGATGAGTCTTGACAGACTTTATGTTCTTGGGAAGGACCTCCCACGATGAGTCTTTTGACTCCATGGAGGCCTGAATAATAATAATAATAATAATCTTGCATTCCTGTTTTCTCATCCTTGTCTCTCGCACTACTACTTTTTCCATTCATCATCTCATCTGTGATGTTCAAGAAATTTTAGCTGATGAATAAAAATACCACAAAAGGAATTTCAGTTTAATTGTTAGTTTATTTATGTAATGTTTGTTTAATGTTTTCTTAAGTCATAAGTTTGTTTTTTTCCCCCTCATTGGCAACCTTTCTCCTTACTATGCTTTCATCATTCACTCTTTTCTATAACTTCCTGATATCCATCCTCACATTCTCCTTCTGTTAAACTAAATAATTTTTTCTCACAACCATCACTGCTTGCTTACTTCTCATATTCAAAGCATCATTCACCTTTTTTTTATTCTCCATTCTGGAAAACAGACCTTGTGAACCCATTCAACACATCTTTAATAATGGAATCACCATACCCACCACTCTACAATCATTCATCACCTCTTTTTTCTCTCCTCTCCTCTATTCTATCCTGCACTCTTTCATCCACCAAACTTGTAATCTTTCTGCACAGCTTTCTTGTCTTATGTCTCATCCTGATCAACTTGTCCTTCAAAACTTGCATTCTAGCAATTGCACTCTTTCACTCCTGCAGTCCCCACCTTTCCCCATATGTACATGTGTACTTTTTTTTGGCCAGATGCCATTCTAATAGTCAGCAGTTTGACCAAATTAGTAATATTATTGATTAATATGTAGCTTGCTTCTTTGTGTGTGTGTGTATTTGATGTAACAAATACACACACTCTGCTATATGACCTAATAGAAGAAACTTAAATGACTAAAACTGAGGGTTAGTAATATATAATAGAAAAAACTTATTTTGAATGTATGACTACTTTTATCTTCCTAGAAGACTTCATCAGGTGTATAACATTGAAACAAAGAAAAAAAATCAAAAATATGTATTACTGGAGAACAGTAGCTATAAATTGTTACAAAGGGATTGCTGATATTTGTAGACATTCTGAAGATGAAACTAGTCATTTATTCAAATAAATTACTATGAATGTCAAAACATTGAGTAATTTAGTTTGGTTTATGTTAATTATTATAGTTAATCCAAGGTGATAGTAGTCTCCATAATTTTGCAATAATGTAGTTATTATTAGTCTTCATTTTCCAGGGATGGTCCTCTAAATTTTAGATCCTTATCCACTATCATCCCAAGATTTATTTCTTTGACCTGCAACAATATATCCCCAACAAGAGTAAATTTTGCATCCAATTTTCAAACCTTACACCTTGCAACATTGAACTGACATCCCCCACTCTTGTACCTATTCCCTCAATCTATTCAAGTCTTCTTGTAAGACCACAACATCTGCTCTACTCCTCATAGCTCTTCTGAACTTTGTATCACCTGCAAATAACTGAATATTGCTATTCAGTTATTTGCAATCTTCCCCAATATCATTAACTCGAAGGTTAAACAGCAGTGACCCTAGAACATACCCCTGAAGCACACGACCAGAAACTTTCCTCTTCCTGGATATTACTCCCTCATACACAACTTGCTGATAACCATCAGATAGCCAATCTTCAATCTAATGCACCAGTCTAATATCCAGTCCCATTTGCTCTAGTTTGACTGTCAACTTATTATGTCCTAACCTATCAAAAGCTTTTGCAAAATCTAAGTATGCCACAGTATATCCACATCCCTTGTCCAATGCAACTGTCATCTTATTGTAATAAGTAAGTAGATTATTGAAACAAGACCTCTCACCAGCAAATCCATGCTATCCATCAAAGATAATACTGCTGTTGCCAACCCAATTTTTGATCCTGGTTTTCACTAGCCTATCCACCGCTTTAACCACGACACCTGATGCACAGATTGGCCTATAATTTGATGATTGAGTTCTGTCACCTCCTTTATGAAGCTGTACAATTTTGCCTTCCACTCCTTTGGAACTTAATCCAATGTGAGACTCATATTAAACAAATATATCAAGGCTGACATCAACTCCCTAGCACATTCCTTCAAAATACATGCTGATATATCATCAAGTCCTACAGCCTTATCAACATCAAATCCAACAGTCTTATTATCATCATTATATCTACTCATCCATCCTATCCTAGGACAGGTTGAGCCCCCCCCCCCCTTACCAAGGAGGCTTACAGCTAATTAATGCAACTGGGTCGCCACTTCTTGCTGCATACCCTAAGGGCACTATTTCTGACTATAGTCCATGTGTGTTCACCAGTTGTAAACGTGTGTTCACCGGTAAACACACACGTTCACCATGTGTGTGTTTACCTGTTCTGGGGAATGAAAAACCCGAGTTTCTGGGTGAAAAACCTCCCCTACCCCTGTATGAGACCAGTTAGCTCACCTTTCGTTGAAAAAGACCAGATAAATGTTTCTCATGTCACTGACATGAATCGAGCCCAGGTCTTTCCAACCAAAGGGCTTCATCTATACTGACTGAGCTACAGAGGCTCAGTCTCAGTGACAGAACTCAAGCTTATTAATATCAAATTTGCTCAATTTCCGATATACCTCTTACTTATTCACAGTCAGTCTTTCCTCTTCATTATCCACTGCTCTCGAACTCTTCGTGATGTCATATTCACAAGGATGAAAGACCTTTATGAACTGCTCATTAAATATCTTTTGGATTCATCAACTAACTGCTGCTCATACTGAACTTTTGCTACCCTTACCGATTGAGTCGCCCTCCTTGCCTGTTCTTTGTTTTGCAATCCTTTTCCCTCTTCCATTCTGTGTAAGTAACCATTTGCATTCCTCATAGAGTTGATTATTACCACTCCTCTTATGTTTCCTCCATAATGTCTTTTTTTCTATATTGCATGCTTAATCTCCTCATTCATCCATTTCACCCTCACCTTATTTAATCTTCTGACCTTTGGAATACATGCAGACATTGCTTCTACCAGATAGTTCTTGAATATCACCCAGGCAGTATTGATCTCCATTCCATCTAACACCATTTTCCATCTACAGCTACAGTCTCCTGAGCTTTGCATAATCACAAGCCTTTTAATTACACATTAACCTTTCCTCACAAAAGTCCTCAGACTGCTAACAACCACCCAGATAATCACTTCGTGGTCACCCTTACCAACCGTAAGGGTAACCACGAATTTGGATTTGATCTGATGATCTTGGATTCGATGAGATCATCAAATCCAAGATCTTGAATGCTCATGTATCCTCTATTACATACTGCCTGAGGTCATTGTCCTTTAAAAATTCAAGAAACTAATTTTTTTTTTACTTCCAGTTGCTGTCTCATCATCCCAGTTTATATTGCCATAATTAAAATCACCCATAATGATCACTCTTTTCCTATTTGCTTATACATTTCCTGGTCACTACCTTCCATATTACCAGGTCTATAGCAACATCCAACTAAGTATTTCATTCTATTTATCTCATACTGCCTCTAAAGCACTATTTCCCCCTTGCATCTCTACCTTGTATTGACATAACTCTTTTTCTATCATCAGTAGCACTCCACCTTCCTTTTTACCATTTCTATCTTCATGAAATACAGCATACCCTTCCATCTCTATTCTTGTTAGGATGTCATCCTCATCCAACTGTGTCTCAAAGTTTTTCCATTTGGTTATATCATAAATTAAAGGTGCCAAGAAATTATATTCTTGGTTTAATCCTTTATCCAAGTGTAAGCAAACAAAGTTTGCACCTGAAGTATTGACAGGGCAACTCTTATATAGAGGCTCTAATGACTTCACATTACTTGCCTTAGTATCCCATAATGCAAAGCACATCTCCTTGCAGACATGTATAATGCTATGCATTATGGGAAAGGTCACTCACTACCCAGACCGGTTTTGACCTTTATTGAGGTCTCATCAGTGGGAGCCAGACCTAGAGGTGATACCAAGGTTGAAATAATGCAGAAGTCATATTTTCATATATGAGTATCCAAAAGTGTCACACTTTATTATTAAAATACTCTGGATTAGAGATAGTTGTTGGAAGTTTTTCCACTTGGAGAAATTATATTCTTGGTTTACTCCTTTATCCAAGTTAAGCAAACAAAGTTTGCTTACACTTACTTCAACTTTGGTATCACTTCTGGGTCTGGCTCCCACTGATGAGGCCTCAATAAAGGTCTAAACCAGTCTGGGTAGTGACCCTTCCCATAATGCATAGCATTATACATGTCTGTAAGGAGATGTGCTTTGCATAATGGGATACTAAGGCGAGTGATGTGAAGTCATTAGCTTCTATATACGAGTTGCCCTGTCCTGCAAATACTTCAGGTGCAAACTTTGTTTGCTTACACTTGGATAATGGATTAAACCAAGAATATAATTTCTTGGCATCTTTAATTCACAACTGTGTCTCACTTATTCCACTGATTTTTGGGTGAACAAACTCAATCAATGCAACCATTTAATTTCCTTTGTTTCTAGTACTTCTAGCATATGCATACAAATATAAAAGCTCATTCCTGGATCTATAGCAGTTTTCACCAATACCACTTATTAGATGTGACTTCTCCTTACCCATTGCAGTAGAGGAACTTTATGATATTAATTGTAATGTCATATGAATGATGCAGTTATTTCCGTATTTTTCGTGATCCTTGTATATTTATACCCAATGATGTTGTTACTAAATTAGTCCGCCTACACTACTAATGTACTATAGATTTACAGCTCTTTGTGGGTATGGGTCACATAAAAATGAAGCACTTGAACATCAGGTTGGAAATTCACAACTAGTTATATTTTAAAACGTAACACTTATAAATGGAGGCTTACATTTTTAGTAATTCTCTTATATATGCATTTTTTTTTTTAAATATCTTTCTGATATCAGTTGCGTCTTTTCAGACTTATTTAGCTCATATACAGTCATAATCAAATTCCAGATGTGAATCCTCAAGATGTTCAGAATATACTATGACAGTACTACACAATTAAATTTATATTATTGTTAATATCCTGCCAACAGTTTACCTTTAAATTAGTCTTTCACTTGTTCAGCACTTCAATATGATCAGATCTAGGATGACTGTCTTCTAGGACACTTGTGACTGCATCAATCCACCTATATCTTGGTCTTCCTCTGAGTCTTTCTCCTGCCATCTTGGCATTAAACACCTGGTTTGCTATCCTTTTCCCTCTTCCATTCTGTGTACGTCACCATACTGCCTTAGATTCTGCTCATATATCCTCTTGAATGTTAAGTGTGGTTTCCTTCATAACATTTTAATTTTTAATATGTTTCTGTTCATTGATATAATCTGCTACTCCCCTGATTTTTCTCACAACTCTTGTATGTGGTCTCTAGTCTTTTATCACATGATTTATTTCTAACCCATCTCTCAGATCCATAAGTAAAAATTCATTTGAATTTTCGTTTTGTATAATTTATTTGTTATTCCACATAAATTTATTAAGCTGGCAACTCGCCATTCTGTTGTTTATTTCCATTTTGGTATGCCATCTTCAAAATAATTGTGCCAAAATAGTTTAAATATTTTACTTATTCTGTGGATTCTGCATTGTGAATTCAGTGAAAGCCTTTATATTTTTCATGCCAAATTTCAGTTTAGTTAAAGAAACTTGGAGACTTCTGCTGGATTTGTTTAGGAATGCATCACCTGCATTAAGCAGAAAGCTAACTTTGATATCTTAGATTCTGATGTCAGGTTTAAAGGCATTTCTTTCATATTGTAATCTATATAGATAATGAATTGAGTTGAGATGAGATGGAATGCATCCTTGTGTTATACCTGATTTTACACCAGACTATCTTCCTGTACTTGCTTCAATTCTTATTTCTGACCTACAACTTAAATATGTATTGCTCTGTATAATGTTCTGTTCACTCTATATAATAGTAACATTTCAAACAGCTTTTCTATTGGCAACTTGTTTTTTTCATGGTCTACAAAAACTTAAGTATAGATCCTTGATATATTCCCACAATTTTTCAGCTAATTGCCATAAAGTGAAAATCTGATGCTGACAATTTCTGATTCACTCGAATACGTTTGTTCTTCAAGTTTCACTTCCACAACTTTTTTTTAGTCTCAAGTGTGCTTGCATAAATCTAACCTGGAAAACTTATTAGAGAATTCCTCTGTGATTCTCACATTCAGTTTTATTTCCTTGTTTCTAGATGGTGGGATGATTTCAGCTCTACTCTGATCTCAAATTCAACCTTCTAACAAGGCTCTGAATCATGTAGCATTGCCACTTAGAAACTTTTATACTTCAGAATATTTTTTGTTTCAATTTTCATGTCACCATTATTTCTTCCCATTTCTAAGCTTTTTCATTAGCCTCCAGAACATTTTTATCACCTTCCTAATATTTATCTTGTATTCTACCAGTCTTTCTGTGACTGTTGTTTAGCTACTACTATTACGCATGGCTTAGTGCTTAATGTTTTTCTCTGTATTTTCTTAGGGCATCTGCTGACTTACTAGGAAGAACTTTCGATATGCTTTATTCTTTTCCTGGACTGCCTCTTTAACTTCTTGCATCCACCATGGACTCTTTTTTTTTCTATCCTTACAACTTCACTTGCATATCTTCATAGCTGAATCAGTCAATGTTTTTTTTTTTGTTTTTTTTTTCAGTTTGCCTGAGACTCACTCTTAGGTATGTTTCTTTTTTGAACTCTTTCTTGAATAACAATCATATAGTTGAATTTACAATTCACCTTTAAAGGCTGTCCAACCTTGATTCTTTTTAGAACTTTCTTTTATATATATATATATATATATTATTTTTTTTTAAGTATGACATTCATTTTTATCCTGCCTAAAACTAAATGATGATTGCTTCTAATTTGAAATCCTCTGTATCCTGAATCAGCATGAAATATCACTATCAGTGATAATATAGTCAGCAAGACTTTATTTTCCTTGTGTCTTCATGTTAATTTGTGCATATCTTTATATTGAAACATTATGTTAGTTTGATGACTGGTCCATGCTGTGAACAGAAATTAGTGAATGCATTTCATTACTTATCCTTTTCTCTAGATTTCCAAAAAACTTCTATGTATGTGAGATTCATTTCCTGCCCTTTTGTTTAGATCTATAACTAGGATCAACTTTTCAATATTCTTTATCTGTAATGATTTGCCTTCTGTAGTGATTCAGTCCTCCATATCTTCCTTAGGAAATCCTTCTGTGGGAGAATACTCACAAATAAGTTTTATTATTCATTTTCCCATTTTCAAATTCCTACATAACTATTTGAAATTTTCTACCATTCATCGTCATGTTTGATGTTGAATGCTGTTGTTGTCATCTTTTGCTTGATCACTTTTTTTCCAAATGTTATCTGTATTTATTATTTGGTATAATCTCACCTGTTTTAGTTTTCCTCTCAGTAACAGCAGTTATGTCAATGTGGTACTTTTCTAGTTCTGCCAGTTTTGACTTCTTTTCCATTCTTCTTTTGTTGATGGTGCATATCTTGTATTTTGCTGATGTTGTTGAGTTTGTTTCATTATCTGACTTTACACCGTTCACCTTGATTCACTGCCGAAAACAGTGCGGGCCTTATGAAACCAAATGAAGTCCCAGCTGGCATGAAATTTCATATATTTATGAAATATTTGACAACACTTAGTAGTTTAATTAGCAGTATATAAATCACTGCACTGAATTTTGAAATTAAATTATTACTGTTTCATATTTGTAGAGTGAAATATTTAGAGCTGGCCATTTAAATGATTTTTTTATTGTTTAAAAATGCTGCATGATATTCAAGAACTATCTAGTATAAGCAATATCTAAAAGTATTCCAATGGTCAGAAGATTGAATAAGGTAATTGTGAAATGGATGAAGAGATTAAACATGCAAAACAGAGAAAAAAGGCATTATGGAGGCAACATAAGAGTGGTGGTGGTAATAATCACTTCCGTAAGCAGTACAAAGACCAGGCAAGGAAGGTGACTCAGTCGGTAAGGGTAGCAAAAATTCTGTATGAGCAATTAGCTAATGAAGCAAAAAAAAAAAAAAAAAATCCTAGGCAGTTCTTTTGATATGTAGCTGGCAAAAAATAAGAATGACTATGATAGGATGATATTTATCGGAGAAAATGGTATAAGGACACCTGCTGCAGAGGAATACAGTTCAGATATTTAGTGAGCAGTTCACAAAGGTCTTTCATCCTTCTCTAATTGTGACATCATGGTCACAATTAGAGCTTGAAAGCAGTAGATGAGGAGGAGCAACTTGACTGTGAGTGAGAAAGAAATATATAGTGAATTAAACTTGTTATTAATAAGGCTGTTGAACTTGATATGTCACCTTGAAGCAATGTACCATGCAGTTAATATCTGCGTTGACATGTTTATTTAATACGAGTCTTACACTGGGTCAAGTTCCAAAGGAGTGGAAGGAAGGAAAGGAGGAAGGCAAGATTGTGCCACTTCATAAAGGAGGTGACAGAATTCAAGCATAAAATTGTAGGCCAATCTGTGTGTCATATGTTGTGGCTAAAGTGTTGGAAAGACTGGTGTGAATCAGGATCCAGAATTGGGTTGACAGCAATGGTATTATCTTTGATGGACAGCACAGATTTGTAAAGGGAGGTCATATTTTAGTAATCTGCTTACTTATTACAATAAGATGATAGTAGTATGATGTGGCAGATGGATACACAGTAGTATACTAGACTTTACAAAGGCTTTTGATAGATTACTGCATGATAAGTTGATAGTCATACTAGAGAGGATGAAGTTGGATATTAGACTAATGCATTGGGTTGGAGATTGGCTGTCCAATAAATATCAACAAGTTGTGTATAGGGGAGCGATATACCAGGAGAGGAAAGTCACTGTGTGCTTCAGGGGTCTGTTTTAGGGTCATTGCTGTTTAACCTGCATATTAATGATATTGGGGATTACAGCTTTTTGCAGATGATGCAAAGTTGGGACAAAATATGGGGAGTAGAGTAGATGGTGTGTCTTTACAAGAAGACTTGAATAGACTAAGTGAATAGGCATGGGGGGTGGGAATGCCAGTTCAGTGTTGCAAAATGTAAGGTTTTTTAAAATTTGGAAAACAAAGATAGGATAGAGAATTTATTCTTTGTGGGGATATATTGTTGGAAGTGGAGGATATAAGAAATCTTGGGGTGATGGTGGATAAGGATATTTTACCAAAATTGTGAGGATAACACAATGAATTTTAGCAACGATACAGAGGGCACTGACTTATAGAAGTAAGGTGATTCTGGTTCCATTACATAAGACTGATTAGGCTACATATGGACTACTGGGCACAGATTTGGTCACCTGGTTGTTCAAAAGGAAGAAGAGATGTTGGAGAGAGTCCAGAGGCAATTGACCAAAATAGTTTCTGATCTCTGGAATGTTGAATATTAAGAAAGGTTGAGATTATACAGTTTAGTCTAGTGGATAGGAGGAAGAGGGGGAGGGGTGATATGATGGAGATGTACAAGTTAGTAAGGGGTTGTTATAGGATTAACATTGAAGAAGTTTTTCATAAAATGTTTCAGTTGTTGGAGAGACAAGAGGTCATCCCTAGAAGCTGTATAAAGAAAGTGTGAGCAAGGGAGTGAGAAGCAGGTATTTTGCATGGAGAGTTAATGAATGGAATGCATTACCTGAGAGTGTGGTGTCTGTAGAAAATTTTAATGTGTTTAAGGCAAAGTATGATGAGCTATGTGTATGCCATAAAGGACCTCCTAGATGAGTCTGTGACTCCATAGGGCTCTTAGGATAATAATAAAAAGCTATTTTGCTTGTTTCATGGTGAATAAAATATTGTACAATTCAGTTCATTAATTTTGGATGTAGCCTCTCCTGCCATGAGGTACCACTAAATGGCTTGTTTTGTTTCAGCATTGTAACAAAAATGCACGTGGAGCATCACATCAGTCTGCTCAGCTGTTGTAAAGTAATTGAAAGCATTTTAAAGAATGCCAGGAAAGTTTTCTGAAGGTTTACAGGATTATATACTTGAACTCTGAAATCTCTACATTCTTACAGATAAAACTTTGTGACTTTAATTGCAACCAAAAAAACCTTTTCTTAAGTCTAAACTGAATTTTACTTTACTTCAGAAAACATAAATCAAACATTGTTGCCATTTTTAGGCAGTCTTTAAATAATAATCCTTGAAATTCTCAAGTATTATTTAAAAATGAAAACTTTTCATTAAAAGCTAGAAATCCAAATATCAGAAGGATAAGTTGTTTGAATTGCATGTGAATATGCATAAGTCAGGCAGCCCCAACTTCCCTTCCCTTTATGTGTCATCTCCTATCCATGATATAACTCATGGTTGACTTCTGGCATCATGACATGTGGTGAGTACCCTATCTCTTTCGAATATTGTTGTAAGTATTCCTAACTTTAAATCCGTGTGAGTTCGTGGGGCCAGTTTACGTGTTCTGGGGGACAAAAAATCCCTACCTCTGTATGTAACTGGCTAATTCACCTTTAGTTGAAAGAGACCAGATAAAGTCTCAGGTCATGGAAAGGAATTGAACCCAGGTCTTTTGGACCAAAGGGCTTCTTCTATACCAACTGAGCTATGGAGGCTCTCAGCCTCAATTAACAGTCGGAATAATAACAAAAGTTCTTTCTATTTCATTCTTAAAGTTCTCTAATTTTTGAAGGTCAAATGCACCTAAAGATTTTTTAATTAACTTTTTTTCTAATACAAATCAGGATAATATGTTTTTGGAGTACTTTGCATTTATTTCTGATATACACACACACACATTGCTTGGAAATAAATCAACAGACACCATGGCGTGTGTGGAACAAACAGCCACGATGCCCACCTTAATAAGATATAGGACTTATTTTCCACAAGCATATTTATTTATTCTTATGGCAGAAGGAATATAGAACAACTACAGGTTAATGTCCAGTCTGCAAAGCCAATCCAAGGCCTCATCTGTCTCCTTGTGGATGTCTTGTAGGCCACCACCATGAAAATGGCGCCTTGGGCAGTCGTTCACAATATGAGTAATTGTCTGAGCCATGGGAGAACAATCACAATAAGGGTGGTCTGACAGCCCTCATTTATGTAGTAGGTAGCCATATCTGCCCTGGTTAGTTCTGATCCTGTTGATTGATGACCAGATCTTCCTAGGAAGAGCAAAACCAGACTGCAGAGCACAGGGATCTTCTTTCAAAGATTGTTGGACCAGTATTCTCTCCACATGTCAGATGTTGATGGCAGGGCAGCTGAAGAGAGAGAGAGTTCGTCCATGAACCAGAGAGACTTTCTAGATTTTAGGGGAAGACTAGATTGATTTATGACAGTCTGGTGCAAGGGCAGGAGTGAGTTGCTCATTGCTTTATTAAATTCTTTAATCGAGGCTTGTCTTCTCCGTATGTTTGGTGGAGCAATGTTAGATAGCACAGGCAGTCTATCTAAGCATATGATAGTGATCAATGGGAATTTTGGACCATTCTTCCTGTAGGCATGTAATGAGGTCCTGGACTTGCGTCGGATAATGTCCCTTGACATTATCCGACGTTTCAATTCATCTCACAGATATTCAATAGGGTTTATATCAGGGTTGTGTTGTGACGACATTCAAGTCCACAGACCGCGCAGTTACAACAGCAGCAGCCTTATGTCATGGTCATTGTCTTGCTGTAGAAATGCCACAAGGTAGAAAGTACTGCATTGTTCAGTATGTTTAGATTCCTCTTGGAGTTCAGTGTTCATGGTTACTGCAAACAGAAGTCTGAGGCCAAACCAGGAAAAACAGGACCATACCATCACACCACTACCTCTGAATTTCATAATTGGAGTAAAATTCTGGTAAAATTCATGCACTGGGCATCTGTACTACACCCACACCTGTCCATCTGCTCAGTAGCATGACTCATTGCTCCACAACACAGTTTTCCACATTCTGCTGTACACACTCTTTGCATCACTGAAGACAACTCTACATGTTGGTTTGGGTAATGTGGGGTTTGCATATTTTTGTCGTACCATGGAAACCCATGTTGTGAGCATCAGTTCTGAATGTTTTTGTGCAGATTTGTGTTCTAGTTGATGCCTGAAACTCTGCATTCAGTGCATCCTTCATAGCAATGCACTGTCACGTTCTATGAGTTGTTCAAAAGGTAATACAGGTAACCTTCGTATAACGCAGTTTGATATAACGCGGTCTACAAATTGTAGTAACCCTTGTTCAATGCAGTTCTTATACAACGTGTTTTCAATAAAAACACGGTCTACAAATTGTAGTAATCCTTTACCTTTTTGTATATTTTACACTGCGTGACTTTAAAATCAAATTTTATTTTCATGAAATTTGAGTCTGCCCGTATCGTGCATGTAGTTAATTTTATATTTTATATTAGGGGAAATACACGCATGTACGTCAGTTGGTTACCGTATAAAGTCTTTATTGTTGAAAGTTGTCTTTGTTTTCTGCTGGGATAGCGCATTAAAAACCATAAGTGTGTTAATCTCAAGCTGAGCACTTTATTTTCTGGTGAGTTACATACAATATGTAATGCTTTTTTTTTATGTAATTTTTTTTTTATAGTAATGGCCACATACAGGACTTTTGCGATATCATTAAAAACGAAATTAGTGAATTAATTGATGGGGAAATGGATTTAAATGAAGAAGGAACTGGTACAATTAATAGATGACGTCGAACCAAATGGCAGGGAAAGTTCTGCCGAAGATTCTGATTTTGGTGAATCCGTTAAAGAATTCAGTTTAAAGAAATTAGCAGAAGGATTGGACTTGGCAAGAAAGTTAAGAAGTTATTTTACGGATAATAATCCCTCAATGAAGAGCTCTGGAAAATTCACAAGACGATCGGATATTTGTTTAGCTCCATATTATGAACTTAATAAAAAAATTGCAGCATAGTGGTAAGCAAGGTCTTATTACTGGCTTCTTGATAACTAACCAGCCGAAGTATGCAATGAGAATTATACAAATGATGTCCAAGAGATTTCAAGTGATGATGTCTGGACATTCGTAAATAAAGAACATCTATGAAATGTTCGTTTTGAAGACAGGATGACAATTAAATTATGCACTTTATTTTATTTTGCCTAAAACATTTATGCATTATGGGCAATGAAGTTAGCTTACAATTTGTATTTTTATAAGTTTATACTATGTATTTTGTTTCATAGTTTGTGTTTTCTTAACTTACATGAATTACTTGAATTAAATAAAAATATTTTTTGTTGGATATGTCATTGTTGTTTATATAATTAAAAAAAAAAACAATTTTGGAACATAACTCTACATCTTTTTATGTGATTTGAGTCTCGCATAACGCAATTTATATAACGCGCCATTTCTGTGGAACCTAACATCCGCATTATACAAAGGTTACCTGTACTTGCAGTTGATACCCTGCACTTCCATCTCAGGATCGTATCACTGATTGTTCACCTCGGATGGTCAACAATCAGTGATACCTCGAGAGTCCAAAGACTCATCGAGGGAGGGCACCTACAACTCTCCGTCTCCACCACTCAGTTCACCAATTACACCAACACCATCTACTGCCCATCACCACCACCACCACTAGTATTTTCACAGATAATCACAAACATCTATGCCCACGGTGGGATTCAAACCCACAGCCTTTTGGCTGGAGAGCAGATACGCTAACCACTCGGCCAACCAGGCTGGGTGGTTAGCGTATCTGCATATTTATATTCACAGTACTTTTTTTTTTCTTTAGTATGAATTTTATTATATCATGTTTTATGTCTCAATAAAAATTGTTGTTTATTAGTATTATTGATTGTCTTTCGATGTAACATTTTTCTGAAAATGTAAGAAATTACTTGTAATAATGAAAATTTTTACTCATTTACCAATAATTGGAAAAATTTGTAAATTTGCAAGTAGAAAAGCTGTTCAAAATGTTACTTGTATCATGTAAAGAGGACATTATATTAATAGCTTTAATGGAACATGTGCACTAGGCATATTGAAGTAAGTTTCATGGCTAACATATAACAAAAATTATATAGAATTTATTCAAGACTTCCAGTATATTTCATCCAATGTTACATGGACATCATCAGAGAGATAGACCATTAACTACATTTGAAAGATGAATCAAAATAATGAGTCATAAATTGTGCATATACAGTGGTACCTCGACTTACAAACCACTCGACATATGAACTTTTCGAGATATGACTTTTTTCATTTCCCATTTTGACCTCTAGATACGAACCTAGACACCAGATACGAACCGTGATACTTTTCTTTTCAAATGAACTAAAGCCTATTTTACATTATACTTTTTTTTTTAACTTTTTCCCCTATTACTAGAAACAGGCTTAATGCAGAGTACAGCACCAGCATATATGTATGCACGTTTAGCTGAGCATGCGCTGAACCATCTCTAGTGTAACGATTGTTGTTACTACATCATATTTATCTGAAATACAATGAACGCTGCACGTATTTGCTTTTTTGTGTATCTATTTCAGTATTTGTGTAAACAAACAATACTTCGTGAAGATTTTTTTTAGGTTTATATTTATTATGCGTACTTAGGTATTTCTTTTTATAAGTGATATGTTTTATTTTAGCTTCACATTTATTTTCTGAATAATCTACCAGGTAAGCGTCATTTCACTGATCAGCATTTATTTTCAATATGTGACCAAAGAAAAAAGAAAGAAGAGAAGAAGAAGAAAATCACAATAGAAATTAAGAAAGAGATTGTGGAAAAATATGAGAAAGGAGTCAGGCAAAGTGATCTGTGCAAGCAGTATGACTTGTCTAAATTCACCATAGCTACAGTTGTCAAGAAAGCAGATTTTTATAAGGCCAAAGGAGTATTTATCATGTCATCTCAAAGAAATAAAGTTATGGAAGAAATGAAAACTTTACTGCTCATCTGGATTAATGACATGCAACTGAAAGGAGATAGTGTATTTCAAAACATGATCTGTTTTGAAATACACTATCTGTGCAAGATCTTTCACAGAACTTGCCATCCACTAGCAGTAGCAAAGAGTTTAAAGCTAGCAAAGGATGGTTTGAGAAATTCAAGAATAGACCTGGTATCCATAGTGTTGTTAGACATGGAGAAGGTGCTAGTGCTGACAAAGAAGCCGCTGAAAGGTTCGTGAAGGAATTTCAGAAACTGATGCCTAAGAGAACATTCATCACTAAGGAGGAAATAGCATTGCCAGAACATAAGCCAATGAAAGACAGACTAACTTTGCTTTTTTGTGCCAATGCCAGTGGTGACCTGAATTTAAAACCTCTGTTGGTTTACCACTCTGAAAATCCTAGTCTTTAAAAAGCAGAAAGTTAACAAAACTCAGCATTATGTGGAGAGGTAACAACAGGGCCTGGGTAACCAGGCAATTCTTCTGTGAGTGGATGACAGAGATCTTTGTTCCCACAGTGAAACGGTATCTACAAGAAAAGGGTCTACCTGAGAAAGTTCTTCTTATAATGGACAATGCTCCAGCACATCCACCACAGTTGGAAGAAGATTTGGATGAAGAGTTTAATTTCATCCAAATTAAGTTCTTGCCTCCTAATACCTACAACCAATAGCTCAATATGTTATTTCCAACTTCAAAAGGCTTTATACGAAAGCTCTTTTCCAAAGATGTTTTGAAGTTATCACTGACACAAAATTAACCCTCAGGGAATTCTGGAAGAATCACTTCAATATTCTTCATTGTTTGCATCTTATTAGTCAGGCATGGGAAGATGTTTCTCTGAAAACTCTAAAATCAGCCGAAAAAGTTATGGCTTGACTGTGTCCGAGAAACTGCATTGGAAGGACCTGAAAGCGAAATTGACATTGTAGATACAGTTGTCTTCCTGGGCAAGACCATGCATTTGGAAGTTCATGAAGCAGATGTAGAAGAGCTGGTAGAGGAGCACAATGTTGAGCTGACCACTGAAAAGCTACATGAGTTAAGAAGAGAGCAGGAAAAAGAAAGGGATGAGGAGGAAAAGCAAATGTCTTTAGAGGATGAACAAGACAGCAACAAAAAGGGAGCAATTCCAACAAGTGACATAAAAAAAATCTTGCAGCACTGGGGCAAATTTCAAGAATTGGTTAGCAAGTGGCATCTGAATCAAGGTGTTGTTTCTAGAGCCACCAATATCTCCAATGACAATGTCATTAATCACTTCAGAAGGGTGTTAAGGAAACAACAGATTCAGTCAACATTGGATAGGTTTTTTATACCTCCCTCACCTAAGAGACAAAAAGAAGCAACTGATGACAACAAATCGAAAACTCCTTAACCACAAAACCAGCCACAAGAAAATTGATTTTTTTTAACAATTTAATGGAAGATGATTTTCATACTAATCATGTAAAACCAAAGATTTCGTAAATAAAAATTAATATGTAATGGTATACAAAATGCATATTTATAGTGTAAAAATACTCTTCACTTTTCCATTTCTTTGCATTTTCTTCATTTAGCTGAGAACAGTTTTTTTTTTACTTTTTGGATTTTTTTTTTAATTTTTGAATCTGGGAACAGATTAATTGATTTCCCATAAGATAAAATGGAAAATTGGGTTTCGAGATACGAACTGCAGTCAGGAACGAATTAAGTTCGTAAGTCGAGGTACCACTGTATTAGTTTGTGTCTCGATTGCAACTGAAGTATACGATATTACACTATTAGTGTTCAAAGGAACAATTCTATACAATATATATGCAAAACTCAAGGTAAAAGCATTGTTTATTAAATATACTGCTGTACATTTCAGTCTGAAATTAACAGACCATCGTCAGTGGTTTAAAAAACATTTGTTACAATTTAGAATGCAAATGATTTATTTGAAATAAAATGAGCCACATGATGTTAAATCGCTAATAATGCTATGCTTTAACTGAAGAAAATGTTAATCATAACAGTGTTGTGTGTGTGTGTGTATATATATATATTGTACAGAACTATCAATATTTATTCAGTTGTATTTTACAGATGAAACGATGGTGTATCATTAACAACAGGCTATGTTATTATTAGGCAGTTACTTAATTACTTTATATTTATTCAATAGTCATGTATCGCAATTCCCGCCCCCAGATTTCCATTTATGGATGTGTGAGCCTTTCCATTCTGCTGGTTGTTAAATACCACACAGGAATTCAGATTTTGTATATATATTAGTACTAACGTACACTATCTACCAATAATTGTCCATACACTTGCCATTTGAAGTTATGGAACATTCCAGGGTTTGTTAGCAACATAAAAACCAGTGTATACAGATAGTAGGAAGCAGTATTTCATTGTAACAGTTGAATACAGGTGGTATGGCAACACCACTTAGGGACTTTGAGAGAAAGGTGTCATCAAGAGAACTGTCACATTGGTGGCATGTCCATACATGCCTTTCCGCTCAACTGGAGCATCCAAATTCAACAGTCTGATGTGATCTGCTGAAAATGAATGACACGGACAAGAGAGTGTTAGAACAGGTGGCACACAAAAACCAGCTACAATCGACACAGACCATCCGCAATGAGTTCCAGAGCACCAGTAACACCATGGTGAGCACTAATACTGTACAAAAAATTCCATTTACTGAGTTTTCACAGAAGAGCAGTGGCACACAAGCCAAACATCACATCAATGAACAAGGTGACTCTTTTGGCCTGGTGCAAAGAGCATGTGAGCTGGGCAATTGACCAGTGGAAAATACTCTGGAGCGACGAATCAAGATTCACCTGTTTCCAGTCTGATGGCAGGGTGTGGATGTGGAGGCAACCTGGTGAACGCTTTTTACCCCACTGTGCTGTACCCACAGTAAAGTTTTGGTGGAGGAGTAATGGTGTGGAGTACATTCAACTGGTTTGGAGTGGGACCAATGATCGTTGTCCATGGTACTATGAAGGCTGCTCAGTACGTTGATATTCTAGATAATCAAGTGCTGCCTACACTGGAGTTTTTTATGGAACAGACCCGTGTTACTATCAGACGATAATGCCCCCATGCCACCAAGCTGCAGCTGTTATGAAGAGATGGGTGTTAAACGACTACCCTGGCCTGCCTAGAGTCCTGACCTCAACCCCATCAAACACCTGTGGAATGAATTGGAGTGGCAATCGAGGTCCAGAGCAGCACATTCTCGATCTGTCGCTGAACTCAGTGCTACTTTGATGGAGGAATGGAGACAAATTCCACCCTATATCTGCTACATATTGATGGAAAGCCTCCCTCAAAGGGTGCAGGAGGTGATCAAAGCCAAAGGTGGATATACCCAATATTAGGTTTTGCATGCTGGTGTCAATTGTAAATTGCTAAAGTGTCCAGACAATTATTGATAGTAGCGTATTTTCATATGCATCTTTTTGCTTTACTTAAATTGTGTGTTTTCTGCACCCAATAAATGCATTATAAACAGATGTATTTTCTGGAACTGAAAATTTGAAAGAGAATGTCAGGAAAAATGTGTTTAGTACTGCAATAAATCTGTTTTGCTTGTATGAATGTAGCATAATCTGTTGGAGGGGAGTGTTTTTCATTATGAAGTGTCATTCCAATTGTGTCTAATTACAATAATTATTGCCAAATATATAACTTTGAGTATTCCTGGAGCAAAAATTAAGAATATAAAGGAAGCAATTCAGAAACAGAAAAGAAAAGTAAATGATATCATAATTGTAGTAGGTACTAATGACTTAACTAGCGATAAGTTCAGTATGAGAGTGACATGAAAGGGTTGTTGGAAGAGGCAAGAGTGAGAAAGTGAAAATCGTCAATATTTTACCTCAATATGATAAAAATGAATTAAGAAGGACTATGATGGCAAGCAATTAGATGCATAGGCTATGTAGAAGGAATGGATGCGAGTTTTTTGATGTGTGGAGTGAGTTTGAGGGAAGATTGGATTTCTATATGAGGGATGGCCTGCACCTGAATGTGTTTGGTATCAGGAGTCTAGAAAAACTAATAACTGGTATGAGCCCTAACACACAGAGTCAGGGAAACTAAATTATAAAGCGACAATGTTATATAACTGTGTTAATAACAGGAATGGGCTTTGTCATGGAAATGTTGATGACGAGAGAACAATTTTGACTTTGTGTTCATCCGATTCGGACCCATCGAACGTGTACAAAGCTGTCTACGTATATAAAGCACTAGAGAAGAATAGAGATCTGTGCAGACTGCAGACAAGAGTATACAAAAGAACATGCATGTAGATTATTGTCTGTACATGAATGCTAGGAGTATCAGAAACAAAGCGGTAGAGTTGGTTGCCTTAGTTAGTATATTGGGACATCAGATTGTAAGCATTAGTGAGACCTGGCAATCAGAATCAGGCATACTAACTGGTATCGAGTGTCAAGGGTACAGTAATTTTAGGAAGGATAGAGAGGATAGGAGAGGAGAGGGCATGCTGCTAATGATATTGGATGACTTGAATTCAGTTAGAGTTCAGACCTATGATTGTAGTAGTAGTAGTACTACTACTAACAGTATTTCATCTGACAGTGAGTTTGAAGCCATCTGGTGTGAAGTGGAATCTAACAAGATCAATTACGTAGTGGGATGTTGTTACAGACCTGGTGGATCGTTTGCTAGTGATGAAGAAATGCATCACCAAATAGACAAAAGGAGCATGAAAAGAGTAATCATAATGGGAAACTTTAATTATCCAAATGTTGATTGGGTAGCAGTAGAATCTCGTGAGAAGAATGAAAATGCATTTATTAAGCTGCTGTGGGACAACTTTCTCAAGCAGCATGTGACAGAAGGAACTATTCTGCCTCCAGTTGGTGACAGTGATTGTGCAGTATTCACTTCAGAAGTGACCAAGTTTAAGAATGTTCCATTCAGGAAAGGTTACATGATGAACTATAAAGCAGGAAATTATGACCAACTGAGGAGTATACTGAGTTCAGTGGAATGGGATCGGTTGATGGATGGGAAGAATATTGACGGTGCATGAGAAGCATTTAAACAATACTTAAATGATGTGATATCCGAGCGTGTTTCGAGAGTTTGAAGAATAAATAGGTAGGAGTCAAATGAATGTGTAATCTTATTAAGCAAGAGATTCATAAGAAAAGGATGATGTGGAAGGAATACCTTGTACATAAGGATGCTGTGCGTTATGAAAATTATAAGCAGCAGGCTAGAATAGTCGCAACTGTTGTACGGAAAGCAGAGTTTGAGTATGAAAAGAAACTGGCTCTGCATGCTAAAGACAATCCACAAGAATTGTATTGATATGCTGCAAGTAAAAGAAAGAATGAATATGAAAGAATAACTTGTAAATGCAGATGGCTTGAGGGTTACAGATGCAGAAGAGGTTGTTCAGCTAATGAGTGCTTATTTTGTTAAAAGCTATCCACCTGGTGTATGCGACATTGAGCTTACTGCTACGGTGAATCTCTACTTTGCAATGAGCAACATGGGTTTACTAAGGGAAGGTCATGTTTTAGCAACTTGCTCACATTCTATAACAATGTTACCATTGAGCTAGACAAGGGGGAATGGATACACCATGATACTTTTGAATAAGGTCCCCCCCGAATATACGGTTTACCAAAAATCCACAAACCTAATTCCCCACTCAGGCCTATAGTAGATGCCACCAATGCACCTTGTTACAGACTGTCTAAACAGCTGGCCAACTCTCTGTCCCCCCTCACCGGAAATTCAGCTTCCTATATAAAAAACTCGACCCACTTTAAAGCCCTCACAGAAAATTTAACCTTGAATAATACAGACATATTAGTAAGCTTTGATATCTCCTCCTTGTTTACCAATATTCCCTTAACTGACACTTTATCTCTCTTAGAAAACGTTTTTCCCTCTGACATCTTAGATCTCTTTTCCTTTGCCATCAACTCTGGGTATTTCGCTTGGAATAACAAAATCTACAAGCAGATAGAGGGAACCGCCATGGGCTCACCCCCCTTGCCAATTTCTATATGGAAGATTTCGAAAAACGAGCCATAGACTCAGCCCCACTCAAACCTTCTATCTGGCTAAGATATGTAGATGATGTGTTCTCTATTTGGCCTCATGGCCCAGACACGTTAGATTGCTTCCTTGGTCATCTCAATAGCCTACATCCAAGAATCCAGTTTACTATGGAAAAGGAAAAGAACAATTGTTTACCCTTCCTAGACACCTTAGTCACGCGCCTGCCTAATGATACACTTGCCTTCACTGTATACAGAAAACCCACACACACAGGCAGATACATTCACAAACTCGCCCACCACCACCCCTCACAACCATATGGCATCATTAAAACCCTTACCAAGAGAGCCCACAATCTTTGTTCCAGTGGAACCGCCCTCACTACTGAGCTTAACCACATACACAGAACTTTCCTCTCCAATGGCTACAGCGAACACAGCATCAAAAAAATAATCAATTCCTCCCCCATTCCCCGTCCCTCTCGTCAACAAGAATTTAAAAATGCCATCACCATACCCTACATCTGTGGCACTTCGGAAAAAATAGCCAAGATACTAAAAAAGTATAACCTACACACAGCATATAAGCCCTACCGCAAACTGGCTACCCTTATCCGTTCTATGAAAGATCAGCTCCCTCCTCTCTCTCTGCCTGGAGTTTACAAAGTACCCTGTTCCTGTAAGCTTGCGTACTTTGGACAGACAGGCAGATCAGCATCCATCCGCCTAGAGGAACACAAGTCGTACATCGTTAAACACAACTATGGCCATTCAGGCTTGGCTGACCATGTTTTGGACCACCCACAGAGTATCATGGAAGAAAACCACCATGCTCCACCACAGCAAATTCAAGAAAGAGAGACTTTTCTTAGAAGCAGCAGCTCTCAAAAACCAACCAAATCTTAACAAATACTGTTGCATTAAGCTTCCGAAGATTTGGGAAACAGTCATCACCAGAGGTCCCACCTTACATTCCAGGCCACCTACAACTGCCCTTAGAGGGTGCTCCACCTAGATAGGACTTTATTGTCACCCACGTGGTTGGGCTTAGTATTGTAAGTTTTTGTGTGCATGTTACATTAATTGTCTTTGTAATCCCCGTAGATGTCCTAGTGACTAGGACGAAATATAGGAAGTATTAAATTCTATTTTAATTCTTTTTGAGTGTTGTAAAAAGTCCATTAAACCTCCAACATAATTTTGAATAAGGCTTTTGACAGAATACAGCATGGTAGACTGTTGCATAAATTGGAGAATATGGGTTTGGATTATAGAATATTAGCATGGATAAGAGGATGGCTGACTGACAGATACCAAAAAGTGATATATGGGGAATGTGAGTCTGAAAGATTTAAGGTAACCAGTGGCATACCATAAGGATCATTGCTTGGTCCACTGTTATTCAATTATACATTTATGATATTGAGAAGGATTTGACAAGTGACATACAGCTATTTGCTAATGATGCAAAGATAGAGTAATCAGGAATGCTGCTGATATGCAGTACTCGCAGAATGATTTGAATAGGCTGGAATTGTGGGCATGGGAAAATAAATGTCAGTTCAATGTCAATAAATGTAAAGTCATTCACTTTGGCATGATTAGATATC
Organism: Typopeltis vanoorti; assembly: GCF_054136105.1. Lineage (NCBI taxonomy): Eukaryota > Metazoa > Arthropoda > Arachnida > Uropygi > Thelyphonidae > Typopeltis > Typopeltis vanoorti. The sequence goes on from NC_143569.1 coordinate 40,263,943, forward strand.
CAGTGTCGTATTATATTGGTGGGGTTATGCTTGAAGAAACTGATGAGGCTAGGAATCTTGGAGTGTTAGTAGATAGTGTTACGTCATGTTTTCTCTCTATTTTCTAAACTTATATACCTCATTAATCTCTATTATCTTCTCTAATGTATAGCCTAACTTCATTCTATCCAGGGATATTCCCTTTTCAGATACTGGCAAAATTTGTATTATGCTGCACCAGCCAGTAGCCTATAACAGGAAATAATTCAAGCTCAGGGAAATATTCCTAGACTCATTGGCATACACTCTAATATACACTTCACATACAGTTATATAGATTTCGGTACTTTGCAGTCGTGACCTATAATCTATTCTTAAATATGTATATACCCAAAATTCTTCCCACTATGGTTCTAATTTCATAAGTGGTAATTTGATATCTCTAATTCAGGCATGACTCAGGCATATGCAATAAAACATGTTTATTGGAACTAAAAGACAAATACAACTAAATTGAATCAAAATACTAAAACTTCTAAATCTCATGCTAAGATAGATGAACAATTCAAAATTAATCACATTCACTTAGACATCAAAATATTAATCATACAAGATTAGAGTGAAAGCAATGACAATATCACATTAATTTAAGATCCTCTCATGGATGCTATTCATAAAGTACATATTATACAACTTGTTGCTTTCTCAATTAAGATTATCTACCAAATAAAATACACTTATCATTTCAGTCACATTCAATTGGAGATTCGTTCCTGACAATTCCTTGTCCAACAGAACTAGCTGTTTCAAATACAAAATCTTATCAAAGTTCTCTAAAGGATTGTCCACATTACTTAATCAAAACACAAATTTCTATCTTCTATCACTTCCGTAACATATAACAAAAATCTCTACATTACCCAGTTCTTTCCGAAGTTCTATTAACTACCACATGTTGTTCTGGTCATTATGCAATTGGCTATCTCAGCGCCTGGCTTTGTGGCTACGTTGTGCTTTCTACCACTGCCGGACATGAACTAGTTTCTGCTGTGACTAAGGGCTATCTCTGCTCCTTACGATGGGACATCCGGCGACTGGCACGATTCTGCATAGGCTGATGATTTGCGTGCAGCTCCGTGTGGAATCTTCTCCAGCATAATCAGGAAAGTGGCCTGCTGTCCGACATCATTGCACCCTGGCTCGTCTTTTCTCCAACCACCGGTTAAGAATCCTCGAGATGAAAATCCGGAAAAAAGCCTTGCAGTACGATGCACATTGCCTTATATTCTGTGTTTGAGTGCCCTCTTTTTGCTGTATCCTTTTCCGCATGACCCTTTACTTTTAATGCCCTCAAGTTGATCCTTTACTCTCCCTTTTGCTGTTAGATGCTGTCTTCGAGGAAAGTGCGCTTACGTCACTTTCCACGTAAGCTGTAGCCTCCGGCATTAATCGATACGTGCAGTTCAGACACGACCTTTGAACTGTTACTCATTACCTGTCTGGTGACTTATGTTATTTTAGATAGCTTAATAGGACACAAATTTAAGCTAATATTTCTTGTGTAGAGGCTTAAGTGCTGTGAGGACATTATGTTGGAGGTTTAATGGACTTTTTTTCCGCACTCACAAAGAATTAAAATAGAATTTAATAATTCCTATATTTCGTCCTAGTCACTAGGACATCTAACGCATGGCTCTCCAGAAACTACGCAAAGAAAAAAGTATCGTCATCACCAGAGCGGATAAAGGTAATGCCACAGTTGTCCTTAATACCAGCGAATACAATCGTAAAATGAACATTATCCTCCGCGATCGCGCTACCTACATCCCGCTAGAACACGACCCCACAAAACCGCAAGTTAAGAAATTAAAAATCTTACTTAAAAAAGTAACCTCCTGGCCCCCCGACGTCACGAAAAAACTTAAACCTTTCCGCTCCCGTCCCCCCCGAATATACGGTCTACCAAAAATCCACAAACCTAATTCCCCACTCAGGCCTATAGTAGATGCCACCAATGCACCTTGTTACAGACTGTCTAAACAGCTGGCCAACTCTCTGTCCCCCCTCACCGGAAATTCAACTTCCTATATAAAAAACTCTACCCACTTTAAAGCCCTCACAGAAAATTTAACCTTGAATAATACAGACATATTAGTAAGCTTTGATATCTCCTCCTTGTTTACTAATATTCCCTTAACTGACACTTTATCTCTCTTAGAAAACGTTTTTCCCCCTGACATCTTAGATCTCTTTTCCTTTGCCATCAACTCTGGGTATTTCGCTTGGAATAACAAAATCTACAAGCAGATAGAGGGAACCGCCATGGGCTCCCCCCTCTCACCCCCCCTTGCCAATTTCTATATGGAAGATTTCGAAAAACGAGCCATAGACTCAGCCCCACTCAAACCTTCTATCTGGCTAAGATATGTAGATGATGTGTTCTCTATTTGGCCTCATGGCCCAGACACGTTAGATTCCTTCCTTGGTCATCTCAATAGCCTACATCCAAGAATCCAGTTTACTATGGAAAAGGAAAAGAACAATTGTTTACCCTTCCTAGACACCTTAGTCACGCGCCTGCCTAATGATACACTTGCCTTCACTGTATACAGAAAACCCACACACACAGGCAGATACATTCACAAACTCTCCCACCACCACCCCTCACAACAATATGGCATCATTAAAACCCTTACCAAGAGAGCCCACAATCTTTGTTCCAGTGGAACCGCCCTCACTACTGAGCTTAACCACATACACAGAACTTTCCTCTCCAATGGCTACAGCGAACACAGTATCAAAAAAATAATCAATTCCTCCCCCATTCCCCGCCCCTCTCATCAACAAGAATTTAAAAATGCCATCACCATACCCTACATCCGTGGCACTTCGGAAAAAATAGCTAAGATACTAAAAAAGTATAACCTACACACAGCATATAAGCCCTACCGCAAACTGGCTACCCTTATCCGTTCTACGAAAGATCAGCTCCCTCCTCTCTCTCTGCCTGGAGTTTACAAAGTACCCTGTTCCTGTAAGCTTGCGTACTTTGGACAGACAGGCAGATCAGCATCCATCCGCCTAGAGGAACACAAGTCGTACATCGTTAAACACAACTATGGCCATTCAGGCTTGGCTGACCATGTTTTGGACACCACCCACAGAGTATCATGGAAAAAAACCACCATGCTCCACCACAGCAAATTCAAGAAAGAGAGACTTTTCTTAGAAGCAGCAGCAGCTCTCAAAAACCAACCAAATCTTAACAAATACGGTTGCATTAAGCTTCCGAAGATTTGGGAAACAGTCATCGCCAGAGGTCCCACCTTACATTCCAGGCCACCTACAACTGCCCTTAGAGGGCGCTCCACCTAGATAGGACTTTATTGTCACCCACGTGGTTGGGCTTAGTATTGTAAGTTTTTGTGTGCATGTTACATTAATTGTCTTTGTAATCCCCGTAGATGTCCTAGTGACTAGGACGAAATATAGGAATTATTAAATTCTATTTTAATTCTTTGTGAGTGCTGTAAAAAAGTCCATTAAACCTCCAACATAAAGCTAATATTTCTTTTACATAGAATCACTAATTTGACATAATTCTCTAATTTAGTCTTCCGTTTGACAACAAATATTTCTAATACATTACACACATTAATGCACATTCTCATATACAACAAACAAGGTCTTTCTTACTTTCTGCTGGTGTGCAGGTATTATCTTAAATTAGTTAAATTACCCACATTAGATTCTGAATGAACAACTTCTTAGAAATCCTCCATTCAGGATCTAACAATAGGAAGTTGAAGTTCAGGGGCCATGTAGCAAAGATTGCAAATATAACTCAAAAGATAATTGCAATGCTGAAACAAATGTTCACATGTAAAGATAAGGATGTCATTTTGCCTCTTTATGAGGCCTTGATAAGACCTCACTTAGACTGTTGTTTGCAGGTCTGGTTTCCATTATGATTCTGATATATTGGAGAGAGTACAAAGGAGAGTGTCAAAAATGATATCAGGATTATGGAATACTGATTATGAAGACACACTGAGAATTTGTAGACTGCAGACACTAGGAAACAGGAGAAAGAGGGGTGATATGATTGAGACTTACAAACTTCTGAAAGGGTCATACAGAATTTCAATTGATGAAATTTTTCAGTTTATGGAGGTGTGGGGAAAGGACAAGAGGGCATCCTTTTTATTTATTCATGTGGGATTTCCTCCCTTTTCTCCCCTGTCCCTGTTGGGGTGAGTTGAGCCCCCTCATGGAGGGGCTAAGTATTTATGGCTGTAGATCCGTGTGTGTGTTCACGGGGCCGGTTTGCCTGCATGCGGGATGAAAAACCCCAGATAAACTGGGAAAAAACCCTGCTGTCCACGCCCAAGACTGACTAACTTGGCTATGGCTGAGGAATATCCTTAAGCTCCTCACGTCGGCGACGGGAATCGAACCCAGGACACTCCTTCCCCAGGCATATGGTTGTGAAGCACAAAGCCACTAGGCTAACCGTGCTGACAGGGCATCCTTGGAATCTGAGAATGAATGCTACTAAGAAGGGGTGAGGGCTAGATTTTTCTGTCATAAGGTGGTGCGTGATTGGAATGGATTGCCATTGGATGTTTTGAGTGTAAGCAGTGTGAATGAATTCAAGAATAAGTATAATAGATGGTGCATGTAGTGTGTGGCCTCCTTCAGTGAGTTGCTGACTCCCTGGTAGTCTGTCTTAATAATAATAATGTAGTATAAAGACTGTAAAATGTCTATAGTGTATTCAGTAATACAATAAAGCTACTTAAACTTACTGAATACAATTACTTTAATGAAAGTAACTTTCGTTAAAGTAATTAACTTTAATGAAATGAAAGTACAGATATTTCCTACTAAAAATAACAGTACATCATCTGTGTGTAGGAACATACAAATCAAAGAAACGGGAATGCAAAGTACATACTGTTTCCGTGTGTTAGAAATTAATTTTAATAAATAATATTATTAAAAACTATTTTTGATGTTTACATGAAATAAGAATCTCCCAAACTTTTGGGAGAGACTATCGTTTTGATTCACATTTGGCTGAATGGCCGATATCTGATTTGGCCACTGACTGCTGTATGTACCTTGTATTCCCGTTTCTTTGACTTGCATGTTTCTACAGTACATCATCAGTACATGCTATATGAAATATCTGTACTTGCTGTCATTTCATTAAAGTTAATTACTGTTGTTATCGTGTAATTTATTGTTTATAGTCATGCCACAGGTACCTTTAAAGATTAGAATAAAGCTACTTGTTTTTGTTACTTTTGCTGTATAGCATCTGTTGAGGTCAGATTGTTTTTCACAAATTAGGAACATTTTTATTCCAGTCTTTGGATAAATTTTTACTGCAGATGTAGTAAAAATTTATCTATACCTGAATAAAAATGAATACTTCTGTGTATTATAAGAAGTGTTGATCTACAAGAAAATACTATAATATGTGAGATATCTATTATTGTTAAGACTGAAGAGCCGCTGACAAAGAAAGAAAAAGAAAAAAGTAATGAATGTAGGATTTGCAAAATATAAGTAAAACAGAGAAATAATTGAATTTTATAAGATGATTCACTGCCCAATCAACTCACATGTATTCCTGCCATGCCTAAATGAATAAGCTGATCAATGTTTTTAGTTTTAGATTAGCCTATAGTTATTTACTGAACTACCAGATACATCATTGTTTTTTTGAGATTTCTTTCAAACCGCCTCCGCAGCTTTTACACATGCTTTGTTGCTTTCGAAATGGCGGCCTTATGGTTTCTTGAGCTGAGGAAACAGCCAGAAATTGCACGGTGTGAGATCAGGACTGTATGGAGGGTGTGGTAGAATATCTATGTTGTTCTTCTGCAAAACATCCACTACACAACCAGCAATATGTGGCATTGTATTATCGTGGTGCAATAAGAAGCCATTCTTCAGCAATGTACGCTTCCTTCTGATGTGCTGTACCATTGTCCGAAAAACATCTGCATAGTATGAGCCGTTTACAGTATTCCCGGGTTCTACAGCGTGTTGGTAAACAATGCCTTCGTAGTCAAAAAATATTATGGTCATAACTTTACCAGCCGATTTTACAGTTTTTTCTTTCTTGCGGGTAGGTGAAGACGGATGCTTCCATTCACTGCTTTGTTGTTTCATTGTAGGGTCATAGTGATACAACCAAGCTTCATCTGCTGTAATGATGCGTTTTAAGAAGTTGTCGCCTTCTTGTTTCAATCTTTCTTTCTTTCCATTCTATGCACACATCCACTCGATGTTGCATTTGCTCCGGTGTCAAGAGTTTGGAAATCCATCGGGCGCAAACACGTTTCAGTCCCAAATGTTCAGCCATGATTGAGCGAACACTTCCCACAGAAATATTCCAGACAACATGCAGCTGGCGTACTGTAATTCTGCGATCCTCCTTGATGATAATTGCTGCTGTGTTGATCATCATCTCTGCGATGGACGTTGAAGGTCTTCCCTCACATTCAAGATCTTCTACATTTTGCCTTCCTTCCTTAAAAGTTTTATGCCAGCGAAAAACACTTGCCCTCGACATTGCTTCATCATGGAAAGCTTTGCGTATCATGTTAAAAATGTCCGATGCCGATTTTTGCAAATGCACACAAAATTTAATCGCATAACGCTGTTCCAAGGATGCTTCCATTTCAACGACTGGTCGCAGCTCCTAGGCGTGCCGAAACAAGCTTGTGTTTAGTCATGTGACACTCTGGCACATCAGCCCGTATATGCCATCTATCCACCTCTTTTGTTAATACAGACAGCAACATTTCTTTATTCCACAGAAATTAATATTGTGATGAGTGGTTTCGGGACAGTAAAATTAGTCTTATTACTTATTGAACAGCCCTCGTATATCGATACATGAGAGGTCGAGAGACCTATAAGCACATCAGTGCTGTGTGTGGAAACGAGGGTGCAGATGAGGATTGAGATAGAAGTTTATTGATGTTTTTTTTTGAAGAGCTGCATGTTGTAGTTGTTTAGGGATACTTCATGAGGAAGGCTGTTCTAGAGGACAAAAGTGGATGGAATCAAAGAGGAAGAGAAGAAACAGGTTTGTGTTTCTATAAATTCTAGACATGCATATCTAGAATTTATAGAATCACATGCTATTTGCTCCACTCAGCAACTTATAGGACACACAGATCTAATATCACAAATGTTAATTATTAATAATTCATTTGCCAATAATGAAACATTTCTATTCACACCTGTTCTTCTCTCCTTTGTATTTTACATCAAGACAGATCTAAATAACAAACAAAGAAGAGCCATCACAGTATGTGACACTTCCACTTAAATGCAGGCATGAAATTTCCATGGGACATGTTTTCTCTGGCAGCAAGAGTGTCCTTCATGCTGATGTGAATGTATTGAGTATGACATTATCTGCATTAAGTAAAGAGCTGAGATTAAAATCTCCAATTTTGATACCAGATTTAATGCTGCTTTCCTTCATAATGTGATTCACATAGATGATTAATAACAGTGGAGATAGTGTGTGTAACTCATATCTGATTTAACATCAAACCATCTTCCTATACTTCCTTTAATTCTACCTGCTGACTTACAACTTAAATATAGACTGTGTTGCTTGGTATAATGTCCCCTTTACATCATACAGTAGCAGTATTTCAAAAGCTTTTCTTTTGGCATATTGCCATATGCCTTTTCGAGATTCTACAAAACTTGAACATTGTTCTTTGTTCTATTCCAATAATTTCTCAACTATCTGCAGTAAAGTGAAAATCTGATGCTGACAATTCTTGTTTGGTATGAACATATCTTGTTCTTCTACAGCTTTCTGTTTGACAACTTTTCTTAGCCTCTTCTCAAGTATACTTGTATAAATCTTTTCTGGATCACTCATTACGAAAAATCCTCAGTAATTCTCATGTAGTTTTATTTCTCTTTTTATAGATGGATATGTTGAGTGCTCTACTCCAGGCATCTTAAATTCGATCTAACCATGCCATCTGAATTATGCAATATATTCATTGTAAAACTTTTATATTTATGCATATCTGCACTTTAGCATTTCTGGTTGAATGTCTGCTTTAGCTGCCTCCCCACATTTCATGTTTTTGATGGCTTTTTCTGTCTCAGGGGTGCACATCTACTGCTGATTGCACCTTATCAGTCTCTCCAAGACTTCTGTTTAGCTACTTTTTTTTTTTTACCCCACTTTGTTTTCCTGCATATTTCTCTGTATTATTTTAGACAACTTCCCACATCTCTGGTTGGATCATGCAGTGTTTTCTTCAAAGTTGCCAACGAGTCTCCAAGGTTTGATTATGGTTTTCAAACTCCTTCATTTTTCTTCTATAATATTTGTATGCTTAAGTCAATATTTCACCTCTAAAAGTTGCTCAACGTTGATTTTTTTAAAAATTTTATTATACATGTTTTTCTTTGCAATGTGCTATCGAATTTTCTTTCCCTTTTCATCCATCCCTAAGGATGGGTAGAGTCCTCCAGTGAGGGAGTTTACGACGAATTAATGTAGCCGGCTCATCACTCCTGTGCTATATCATCAAAGGGCAAGTATTCACGAATACTTGTCCTTAGAGGTAAGTATTCAGGATTGTAGATCTGTGTGTGTGTGTGTGTGTGTGTGTGTGTGTGTGTGTGTGTGTGTGTGTGTGTGTGTGTGTGTGTGTGTTTACTAAGTATTCAGGATTGTAGATCCATGTGTGTGTGTTTACTGGGCCAGTTTGCCTGTTCTGAGGGACAAAAAACCAGAGTATCCGGGTGAAAAAACCCTCTATCTCCATATGAGACTGGCAAACTCACCTTTAGTCAAAAGAAACCAGATAAATGTTCCTCACATCATGGACAGGGACCGAACCGAGGTCTTTCTGACAAGAGGCTTTATCTATTCCAACTTTGCTAGAGGCTCTTATTCAATTTTATTCTACTCAAAACTAAATATTGAATCATTTTCTATTTTAAATAGTCTGTATTTCTTGTGTTCCAAACCAGAAGGAAGATATCACTATGCATAATAACATAGAAACGAGACTCTTCTTATATTCCTTGTATTGTCTCTCCATGTATATTTGTGCACTTCTTTATGTTAGAACATGGTGTTAGTAATGACTGATCCATGTTCTGAACAGAAATCTAGTAGGTACTTGCTGTTATTATTAGCTTTGCCCTTTTTTCCAGATTATATTAATACATTTTTATATGTCTGATATTCATTTCCTGTTCTGCTTTTAGATCCCCGATGAGGACCAACTTTTTTTTTTTTTTTCTATTGGCTACCTTCTATACTGACTCATAGAATCTTCTGTTGGACATTAGGTACAGATAAATTTCAATGTCCAATTCCCATTTTGATATTTGTACACATCACTCTACTCTATTTTCTGCCATTCAGGATTATCATATTCATGTTTGGTATTGAAGACTGTGGTTATTCCCTTGTTCGTCGTTGTCTGAATATGACATGGTGTACTTGGTATTTAGAAGACTATCTACTGTTTTTGTCTTCATCTCATTAACATCAATTATGTCACTGTGATAATTGTTTAATTATTATTATTTATTTATTATTAATATTTTTTACATGGTCCAGAAGACCAGACATGGAACTTTCTTTAGCTCCAGACAATCACAAATGTTTGAACCTTCAGAATATTGGCTGGAGAACAGATATGCTTATCACTTGACCAACCATGAGAAATATAGAAAGCAACCCTCACTATAGCAAACACTGTCAGAGGGAATTCACTCACTATAACAAACTACCAAAAAGTCCCATAGCATCATTATGATTCGAAGATCATACTGATCTTTGAAATTCACTGTCATGCTTCTATGAGGGCTGTTCGATAAGTCTGTGTAGATTCAAAGAGATGGTGCCACCAGTACGTGTTGAGGTTATTTTTAGTTGCTGGCAACTGTTGGGTGATCACACATTAAGTTTCAGTCAGCTAGCTCTATTGCTCTGTGTTTGGCATTCATTTGAATCGCTCTTGAACAAATCACGGTACTCAATTCATTTGAATTGAGTACCGTGATTTGTGAAAAATGGACGAGAAAGAATTTCGTGTAGTGATTAAATTACTTTTTGAAAGGCAAAACAGCTCAGGAAACCAAAGCTAAGCATGATAAACATTATGGTGAGTCTGCACCTTAGATTAGAACGGTTTATAAGTGGCTTAGTAACTTTCGAAATGGCCATATGAGCACAAGTGACACTAAATGTTCTGGACGCCCTGTTGAGATCACTACTCCAGAAATTATTGAAAAAAATCCATGATATGGTGATGGATGATAGAAGAGCGAAGGTGTGTGAAATTGCTAAGACTGTGGGCATCTCAAATGACAGCATGCATAATATTTTACATGAACATTTCCATGTGAGAAAATTATCTGCAAGATGGGTGCTGCATTTGCTCACACTGGATCAAAAGTGTCAACGTGTGAACTGTTGCAAGGACAGCTTGAAGCTGTTTCAACAGAATCCAGAGGAATTTTTGCATCGTTTTGTAGCAGTGGACGAAACATGGATTCATCACTACCAGCCTGAGACCAAGGAATAGTCAAAACAATGGGTTGCAAGCAGAGAATCTGCACCAAAGAAAGCGAAAACTGTTCTTTCAGTAGGAAAGGATATGCCGCCATCTTCTGGGATGCTCGTGCATAATCATCATAGACTTCTTGGAAAAGGGCAAAACAATTACCAGTGTATTATGCATTTTTGCTGGATAGTTTAAATAATGAAATAAAGGAAAAACGACCACACTTGGTGAAAAAGAAGATTCTTTTTCACCACGACAGTGCACCCGTTCATTCTTCTGCAATCGTGACCGCAAAATTGTTCGATTTACACTACAAAGTCCTTTTGCCCCCCCCCCCCCAATCTCCAGGTTTGGCCCCCCTCAGACTACTATCTGTTTCCAAACATGAAAAAATAGCTGGGAGAAAAGATATTTTCATCAAACGATGAGGTGATTACCAAAACAACTGCCTATTTTGAAGAGTTGGACAAATCATACTGTATGGACGTGATCAAAAAACTTGAGCATATATGTTGAAAAATAAAAAATGTTTGTCCCCCAAAAAATTGTTTTTTTCATTTTTGCACGATTTTATCGAACAACCCTCATACTATAGCAAACTATTCCTATAGTCTACTGTTGGGCATAAGGGAGCATGTTTTTTTGCTCGCCTTTGGAAGTCCATAAATGTATACAGCTAGTATGATGAACATAAAATTCGTGAATAATGAACATATACCAAGAATATACTTTGTCTTATAAGCATGGTTCAACCCCCCCCCCCATGTTTGCTTAATCACAACATTGTTGGATCTGAGGAAAACGAGTTTCTAGTTGTATTCTGAAATGTATGTTTAGCACAGTTGTATTTGCTTTATATGGTCTTGTTTATACATGTGGCAAGAAATTAAATTATTTATACTGTATCTGAAGTGTACAATGTCAATAATTTAATGATGAACTTGATGATTTATCTTTATCTGATAAATTGTTGCTTATAAACTGATATATATTATTTATACTGTATCTGAAGTGTACAATGTCAATAATTTAATGATGTACTTGATGATTTATCTTTATCTGATAAATTGTTGCTTATAAACTGATATATATATGTTATGTTCATCAAATGCGCGTACAATACCAAAAAAAAAAAAATATATATATATATATTATTAATGGAATATCTGGGAGAAGTTTGTGGGATTCAGACTCCTCCCCTGTCTTCTCCTCTTAAAGAAGGATATGTATTTTTGTACCAGATCGAAATACTTTAAATGTATTGCACTGCAGTTTAATAAATAAAATAAATATATGTTCATTAAGCTGCAATTAAAATACATTTAATGTTTTTTTAACCTATAGTTTTGCTTAATTAGTTGGTTTTAGCCTAACTGATATTAAATGACTAGTTGATTTCATTGTAACACAACTGAGTGTGTCATTTCGTTATTACAGATGAAATATATTATTAGCAAGAGTTTGCACTGGTTGCAAAAAAGATGTTAAATGCTTGAAAGTTTTTTCCACTTGGTTATACTATAAAGATGCCAAGAAATTATATTCTTGGTTTCATCCTTTATCCAAGTGTAAACAAATAAAGTTTGCACATGAATCACTTCACGACTAGGTTACTTGTATATAGAGGCTTTGACTTCACATCAATTGCCTTAGTATCCCATAATGCAATGCACATATTCTTACAGACATGTATAATGCTATGCATTTTGGGAATGGCCACTACCAAGACCGGTTTCGACATTTATTGAGGACTCATCAGTGGGAGCCAGACCCAGAAGTGATACCAAGATTGAAGTAATGCAGAAGTTATATTTCCACATACAAGTAGCCAAAAGGTATCACACCTTATTACTAAAATACTCTGGTTTAGAGATGTTGTTTTGATTATACTATAAATTAAAGATGCATGAAATTATATTCTTAGTTTCATCCTTTATCCAAGTGTAAGCACACAAAGTTTGCGTGTGAAGTCACTTCACACGCAAACTTCACTACTGGGCTACTTGATTATAGAGGCTAATGACTTCACATCAATCCAGCACTCTCAAACCTCATTTCTAATCCTAGCCTTTGGTACCCACCTTTGGACAAGCCATGTAAAGATTCAGAGAAACTAATGCAGCTACTCTTGACACTTCCAGGGCATTTGATCAGCTCTGACATAGAGACTTTCTTTGCCAAACTATAGTTATGGTCTGCCTTACATCCCTTGTGGTTGGGTTGCCAGCTTCCTCTTTATCATTCACAGTATGTGTTAGTGCCTTTTCAGCACAGTATGTAATGACAGTGCCCTTAGTGTTTAATCCTATCTAGGATGTAGAGAACCTTTTTAAGAGCTTTTCTTGTATAGCCAGTCTCATATAGAGGTGGAAACTGAGATTGTTTTTGTCTTGCAAAATACAAACCCAGCAGAAGATGTGATACAGTGGACAGGCTGTAGTTGCCTTCCACCGTAATTCAAAACGGCCCATCCTTTTGTATACTTTATTTTATTTTTATTTTATTTATTTTTTTGACTGTGTTATGCCACTGTATTATTATTATCATCATCACCACCACAATCAACAGACCTCCATGGAGCCGAGACTCATTATGGGAAGTCCCACTCACTCTCTCTCTCACGCAGCTCATCGTACCTCGTTAAATGCGTTAACTGTCCCTGCACTCTCAAGCAATGCATTCCAATCATTCACCACTCTCCATGCAGATAAATCTACTCCTCACCACCTTGCTCACACCTGCCTTATACAGCTTCCAGGAAAGGTCTCATTTTTCCTCATCTCCAAATATTCTATGAAAAATCATATCCATGCTATTCTGGTAATCACCCCTTACCAACTTATACATCTTGATCATGTCTCCCCCTCTTCCTTCTATATACTAGGCTCTGTAATTTGCATTCTCTCGATCTGTCCTCATATTCGACATTCTAAAGACCGGAAACCAGCTTAGTCAATCATCTCTGGACCCTCTCCAACGTCTCATCCTCCTTTTGAAAATCTGGTGACCAAATCTGTGTGCAGTAATCCATATGCAGCCTGATCAAAGTCTTGTACAATGGAATCAAAACATCCTTACTTCTATATGTTCTCCACATTATTCCCATAATCTACTGTGTCGTCCTCACAATTTTAGTAAAATGTCCATGAAATTTCAAGTCCCTATCCACCAACCCCCAAATTCTTCATCTCCTCCAAAATATCCCACCATCCTATACTCTGCATCCCATCTTTGCTTCCCAAATTTTAAAGCCTTACACTTTGCAACATAAACTCATCTCCCCACACACACACTCGCCCATTCAGACAGTCTATTTAGGTCCTTTTGCAAAGCTACAACATCTGCTCTACTTCTCATAACTCTCCCCAACTTTGCATCAACTGCAAACAACTGTATATCACAATTTGAGCCCTTTCCAATGTCATTTATATACATATTAAACAACAGTGACCCCAAAACACACCTCTGTTGGCACACCACTAGTGACTTTCCTCTTCTGGGATATCACTCCTTTATATACAACCTGTTAATACTTATCAGACAGCCAGTCTCCAATCCTATGCACTAATCTATTATCCAACTCCATCTGTTCCAATTTAACTACTAGTTAATCATGTGATAATCTATTGAAAGCCTTTGAAAAATTGAAATATGCTAGTGTATATGCATCCCCCTTGATCTTCCTTTAGCAAACCAATGCTGTCTATTAAAGAGAATACTGCTGTCCACATGGTTCTGAATCCTTGTCCTCACTGGCTTCTCCAACACCTTGACCATAACTCCAGACAAGCAGATTGGCCTATGATTCAAAGCCTTAGTCTTATCACCTCCTTTATGAAGCAGAACAGTTTTGCTATCTTTCCATTCCTTTGGGACCTGGGCTGATCTAAGACTCATGTTAAAAATGTACGTAAAGCTGTTAACTCGCTGAAATTCCCTCAAGACATGCAGTGATATACCATCAAGTTCATTGGCCTTGTCGACATCAAGTTTACTTAATTCCTCATATATCTGTTGCTTACTCACCATCAGTGGTTTCTCCTCCATTTCCACTGCTCTCAAGTTCTGCATTATGTTACAGTCACAAGGATGGAATACTTTAATGAACTACTCATTAAACACCTCTACTATATCCTCTTCACTGCTTATCATAATCCCATTATCACTGACCAGCATCATCTTCCTTCTACTGGCCATATAATGAAAAAACTCCCTAGGATTTCTTTTACCGTTATTGCTAACTACTGCTCATACCGCACTTGTGCTACCCTTGCTAAGTAAGTCACCTTCCTTGCTTGTTCTTTGTACATCTCATGTAACTGATTATCTCCATTCATCTTTCTTGCCTCTATAGTGCCTTTTCTTCCAGATTACATGCTTCCTCTTCAGTCATCCATTTTACAACTACCTTATTTAATCTCCTGACCTTTGGAATGCACTCACTCATTGTCTCTTCCAGATAATTCCTGAGTAGATTGCAAGCAGCATTGATTTCCTTTCCATGCAAGTCCTCGTTCCATGATATTGCTGCAAGTTTCCTTCTGAGTTTGTCCTAATCATTTGCCTTATAGTTCCACATATAATTATTTTCCAAATCCTGATATGGATGACCATCACCTCATGGTCACTTTCATCAACTGGAGAAAGATGTGACACTTCATTTACAACAATATCTTCTGATGAGATAATCAAATTCAACACCCTCAAACCATGTGTAGCCTCTGTTACATAATGCTTGAGATTGTTATCTCTCAAAAACTCAATAATTCATTCTCTTTGGAATGAATATTTCCATGCAATATTCAACTTAAACATTTCGGTTGAATATTGCATGGAAAATTATTATATAAGTTGGATCAAATGAGAATAGATATGCGGCATGAGTTGGAGTGTTGACAGACAGAAGTATATGGTGGAGTGAAATCTAGGAGGAGGAGAATGATGCATCAGTGCTCTGTACTAGTGAAACTGGTTTTTAGTTTGTATGTTGATGTCATAGGGAAAGATTTAGTAGTTGTATGATGCAACACTGGGGAAAGAAAATAGTTGATCAAGGTTATGTAGATAACCTGCAGGATGATTTAAATAAATTGGCAGTGTGGACAAAGGATAACAGTTGTCAATTTAAGGTTGCAAAATATAAAGTTATGCATTTTAGGTTGAAAAGATTACATACTGTCTGTCACATTTAATGGTTCTGGATTGCAGGGAAATGAGACTAGAGATCTGGATGTAATTGTGGACAGAGAGGGCATATTGCAAAAGTTGGTAAAATAGGCTGAAAGGATTACTTGTTATTCAAAAAATATACTAACAAGTAATGCCAGGGAGGTTGTTATTGTCACTCTTTATAAGTCTATGATTCAGTTGTATCTTGACTACTCTGCACAAATTTGGTCAGTTGGGTTTCTTGGAGATCAGGAGGTGGTGGAGAGGATTCAGAGATGAGTGACTAAGCTGGTGATAGATTGTGGAATGCTCCCTATGAGAATAGGTTGAAGATGTATATGGTGCAAAAGTTGATAGGCAGAAAAGAGGGAACATAATAAAAATTATGTTATTAAAAGGATTCTATATGATTGACACAATAAATTTTCATTGCATTACAAATAGAGATGGAAGTAGTGAAAATTTTGGGTAGTAAGGGTGTGAGGACAATGTTATGCTTGGAGAGTGGTGAATGACTGGAATAGATTGTTAGAATTAGTTGCACATGCAACTAATTCTCCCAATAAACGAGTTTAAGGAGAGGTGTTCTGTGTGTAAATCGGTATTCTGTGTGTAAAGATTAATTTGCATCTACTGCGATGAGTTCTGATTCCATGGAGATACCCATTTAATAATAACCTTCCATTTAAAATGGGCTATGACTAGAGAGTTACATCAGGAGAAATGGTTGGTTTATTTGCATGCACTAAAACTGTTCTTATTATGCCCAGTGCAAATATTATCATTAATTTCATAAACTCGGTCCAGGATAGATGATTATTTTACAGCTTTACATGAAAATTAAATAAATCCCCTAACACCTTGTTTTCTCCAAAGGGAGTAAGTGGGTGTTTAGCTCTGCTTTTTTTGAAAATCAACATCCAGTCAGTCTCCATGTGTATCCATTACTGATATCTCCCCCAGGACTGTCTGTGATCCAAATGCATTTGGTAATGAGAGTACAGCAGATGACTGTTGTCATCTTGTGGTCTTTAACACTATATATTATTATTGTTT
This sequence comes from Typopeltis vanoorti, assembly GCF_054136105.1. Taxonomy (NCBI): domain Eukaryota; kingdom Metazoa; phylum Arthropoda; class Arachnida; order Uropygi; family Thelyphonidae; genus Typopeltis; species Typopeltis vanoorti. The sequence goes on from NC_143569.1 coordinate 40,280,727, forward strand.
GAAATAGAGTTGCATGGTTGATTTTGTTTGAATTGTATAGTTAAGAACCTGCATTCCCCAAGGAAAAACCATAGTTGACTATCCCAAAATTTGATTAGCTTTGGGAACCAGCTGATAAAAAGGCCTGAGAAAGGTTTTCTCTATTCACTTGAATTGAACTTAGAGTAGTCATTTACTAGTGATTTTGAGCTGTGGAAACAAATACTATTTTCACCTTGCTACACAGACACTATATTTTCTTATAGATGAAGAAAGTTTTTGTCACCACTTTGTAATTAGGCTGGGCTCTGTTAAATTTCTAAATAAGGACACTAAAAACATTTCATTTTAGTAATAAATTTCCAATGTAAAGGAAATAATAAAGCAAAACTTCATAGAAGCATTTTTTATTGGCTCTTATATATGGAATTATGAGTGACACCTATTTTGATGAACTAAATTATGCAGATAAATTAACACAATTCCCTTATTTGTTTGAACTTCCTTGACAAAGTCAGTACTGACGATTAGGAGTGAAGTGCAAAATGCTATAAATCCCTGCATTATGATAAGTTGGTTAGGGCACATTTCCTTGATTCACATTTGGACTTCTTTCCCACCATATAGGACATGGTAAAAATTTCCATTCTCAGTAGTTGTCATTGCACTGATACTTCCCTTAGGAATTATTTGGACGATGCAAAAATTCTGAAATCTAATTCGAATTCAGTATATTCAGATTTATAAAGATGATCACATTTTGCTTAAAGGAAAATCAAATTAACTTTTTTGTTCACACATTATTCATTACAAAAAAAAAAAAGAAGTAGTGATTAGTTTGGTTAAAATTCAGTAAAGAAGTGTTCTTTATTATCTTCATGCTCATTTTGATGCTGCTTTGACAGTGTGATCCATTTGCCTTTTCTAGATAGTCGTATTGTAGTGCCAACTGAGTGTTTCTTTCCTGTACCACAACAAGGACAAAGTCTCACAAGTTTTCTCTCATCAAAAGATTTTCTTTCATGTGCTGAACTTGATAAGGTCAGATAAATCTGTTAGTTTCTTATGTTCATATGTTGTGCACAAATTTAGTTTCTATATATATATATATATATTATATTATCATCATTATAACAGTATTAACTATTTATATAAGTAAATTATATTAAATTGCTGCTACTTAATAGTAGCTTATCTGTTAAATATTATTTTAGTGATAAAGGACTTGTCCAAAAATTATGCAGCACTTTTCTTTTTGGCTTCTCTTATTGGTTGACCACTGCAACAGATTTCAGTTTCAAGAATTCTTTTAAAATTATAGTCTCAAACGGAGCAATTTTGAAAGATCTCTTCCCACAATCATATTTCAAGTAGGAAATATGCTTTAGTAAATTGGTAACCAGCAGTAAACTTTCATATTAGTTTTACTATTGCGGTGTCTGACAGAATTCGCTTTGCAATATTTAATTCTTGTTGCACACCTGATAATTGGTATTCACCTGGGTATTCTGCTAACAATGATGGGCTTGCAGTTTGGGATAGCAAGCCAATTCTGTATTGGCATAATATCTGCAAATATGGTGGTACAACATGGTTAAATGTCATGCTGAATCTGGCTATCACTTGGTTATAAAAATAATAAAAAAAACCTGACATTTTTCATCAGGAAACCTGGGTGAATGAAGTTATCTATTGGAACAAACTCCAGAATTCAAGATAAAAATGTTATATCAACATTATAGAAGCATCATTGGAAAATATGTGAGGCTAACAGAGGATCTGTAGAAATACCATGTTGATATAAGCAGCATTACTGAAACAGAAGAGGCACCTGTGTAGACCTGGAAATGTCATTAGTTTCTATAGCACTAGACTGCCTGAAAAAAGATATTATACATTCGATTCTAGTCACAACTTGGGGAAGTTTTTCCAGGTCTTTTTTTGGCCATTTCCTGAGTTATTTGATCTTTGGTATGGACATGTTGGGTTAAAGGTTCACAGATTTGTTTGATATATGGAGATGTGCAAGTTTTTGACATTTGAAAAGCAAGGGCTGTGAGATTTCTGCTTCTAGATTTGTTCACTTTTCTCAGTTATCTTCTGTTTAAAAATCTTTAGACAGAGAACAGAAATTAGGTATGGATACACCTGATTTTTGGTCAAGGCCATGTGAGATGGCACTATCGGTTGTAAATTTAATAATATTTTGGATTTGAAAGTGAAGTGTAAAATGACTCACTTATTGTTGAATAGGTAATAGGAAAATCGATAGTGGGAAAATTGAAAATACCCTTTGCTCAACCATTTGTGGAGAATACTGGTTTTGAGTTTTGCTGGGAACCGGCAATGATAACTTTGAAATACTTTATTCACATCGTTTTCTGCTTTGTTAAGTTTGAAAAATAAATTCTTTTTGAGTTTTCCATGTTTGTAATTAGGAATATTTTGTCTACATATTTGACATAATCTGAATGAAAGTCCAGTTTGTTATCAGTCTGGACTGAAGTATTAGGAAAATTATTTATGTACCTTTGCTTTAGTAAATGTATTGTGTCCTTATACAGAAATGTTGTGATTACTTTCAGTGGGGATTTGTATTTGGATGGTGTTTTTCTGCTGATCAGAACCATCAATTTTGATTTCTTAATAAATTAAATTTTCTGGTAGGTGAACAATTTTTGTGAGTTCATTGATGATAAAAAAAAATCTCATCAACTTTACTTGATTTGAATTAAAAAGGCCAGTTGGAGGTTTGAATATTTTAATCATCGAGGAAGATGAACTCACTGTTAGAAAAGTTGTGGTTTAGAAAATCAGGATTTTAAGAAAGGAAATTCAAAAAATTCAGGATGATTGGCAGCTTTAGGAGAGCAATAGAGATAGCAAATGAATTTGATATGGCATGTGAGAGAAATATTTAATCTTAGAAGATGGAGGGAAAAAATGGAGCGAAGAAAATTCTAAGTTGGAAACTGACAGAATGAATCTCAATAGAATGTAGTATGGTGGTTGCTCCTCTAAGCACAACACCCAGACCAGGACTTAGGTCATATCCAGACGATTTGGCACTTGCATGTCACACCTGAATGGTGCGGCATAGGAAGTAGTGACTGCATAGTCTCAGCATCTGCCTTAATGCACCATAACAGCATGAAAGCAACTCCAGCTAGTGTGCCTTTCTACACATGAGGCACAAACAGTGTCGTTGCAGTGGCTAGATGGGATTCTGACGTAGATGTGTTCATTCATAATCCCACATTAAGAACCTAAAGGCATTCAATTCCTAATGCACATGAAGCATGACGTGGCCATGCATCTACCCAGGATATGACCTCAGTAGCTCAACCATATGTGTGCAGCAATTGTCCAGCACCTCCCTAATGCCAGGTCAGGGTTACCACAGATTCGGTTAGTCAGACACTCATCTTAATCTGATTGACAGAGCACATGAATCTCCACCTAACATATATAGCTAACTTACATACTAACTTGACTACCTGCCCTGACCTATCACTTCATGAGCATGCTCTACTTGCTATTTTATATCCTAAAGGAGATCACTCTTGCAACTTGCCATTGATAGTCATTGGGTTCATCCCTTTGAGATCACAATCCATTCTAATGAATGCCATCATTACAGAGTCAGACAAGAAAGTCAGACCCATCAATTGCTGTAGTAGGGTGTAGTTTTTCTAGAGTATACTGCCTCCTTGTGGGTCTAATGATGTCATCACCAGAGAGCTATATTCCTACATCCTGTGCACAAGTGTGGAATGGAACGCTTCCACTTTTCTAAGAGTAGCACTCAGCATTCTCTCTATGGGATCCTCTCTAAAATAGAGGTAGGCAGAAGTTTTAAATACAGGCTATCTTATTTCATTGGCAGAACCAGAGCTTCTTCCAACACATCTACCTCGATGAGAATCATTCTCACTCCTGCCATTCTCCCTCAGTCATGATTGATATTCTTTCACTTAAACATTCACACGAATGGGCAGGGATGACACAGTAGCAGCACCTCTCAGTGGCTATTGCAATGCTTTGTATTAGACAGTCGGATTCCCCTGATCCATGCCAGTTATTGGTTGCCAGCCAAATTGGCTGGGCCAGGTGGACCATCCAGCACACCACACAGCTTGAGGCATTTTATGAGAAGGCACCCAACTGGCCAAGTCCTCAGAGCCCAATCCTTGTCCTGAAATTATGGATCTGTCTTGCTGACTTCCCTTACCTACCACTCTGACTTTGACATAGCACGTCTTGAATGAAGGTGCAGTTGGAAAAACTAGAATGTGTACTGTTTGAAGATGATGATGAGGTTCTATTAGGAAAAATAGTTGTAGGTTTGGAGAATGACAACAGAAAGGAACGTTGCTATGGTTGGAACATACTGTATATTTGTAAAGTGAATCTTGAAGGCTTTCGGCAGTTTGACTTTATCATCATGTAATCTGTTTCTTTTTGCTTGACTTTTCATGGTTGCAGTTTGAGTTGAAATTGGAAGAGACATGGAATATTCTGTGCTAGATTTCTTACTAATACAAGGAGAATTTTGCCCAACCCTTGCAAATCATGGCCTTGTCTGTGTCCTCATATACTGCTACTTGGTCTCCCTCCAAGCACAATTGGAATAATGGCAACATAATTTTTTTTCCACTTGGCCTTGGAGCCTTCTAAAGCAGTACCATTATGGTTCATTCAGTATACTATCTAGTACCCAGTCTATAGAATAACCATTTTAAAAATTTACTCTTGAAAAGAAGAAGTAGATCTATCCATGATGGATGAAGTTATTCTGAAAACATATCTCTTTTGCATGCTGGAAGAAATTAGGAAAATGTACTAAATCAATTCCAGAATCTATTGAAATTGGATTCCAGTTGTTCTAGAATCCAAACATGGTTTTTGGCCATTTCAAGCTTCCGGTAAGCAAAGTGTTGGTATTACACCAGAATAACTCATCTACCACTTACTGTATAGATCCCCAAATAATTTAAACTGGTTTTCAGGGTGAGTTTGACTTTCTGTTTTCTGTTTCCATTCATTTCTTTTTGAGTTGCATTAAATGTTAATAAAGAGGGTTATTATTTGGCATGTTCAAAGGAAACTGATATCTTGAATCCAAAATAAGAAGGTAATGAAGGCACTGAAACATAGTCTTGCACAAACTGAGTTGTTGTAAGAAATAAGTTTGAGGTTGGTCAGACAAGACTGAAATCCAAGATAAATTTGGAATGGATAACTGCAGTAGTTTACATTGAGCTTGATTTTTTGGAAAATGAAATTTGTCATCTTTGCTTTTCCTATAAATGCTACACCTTTAATAATCTGTATCTATGTCAAGCAACAAGATTTTTACAAATTTTCTCAGTAATTTTTGAGGAACTAGTAATCAGTACCACAACTTCATTTCCTTTACTCATATTTTGTTCCTTTTCTGTAAATTCTGTAAATAATCCTTCATATTGTACACCAAGAATATAAGTGTATATATTTCGGTAAATGATATATACCTTCATATTCTACACCAAGAAGTGTTTGTGTGTGTGTATACACATAAGAGGTAAATATTATGAAATATAGAAATGATTGGAAGACATATTCTAAGTTTGTTTCTATAGCAAAACTAATACACAGAATGAGACCACATTTTATATTGAGACTTTCGAAGGTATGGGGAGATGAATTCGAAAAAAAGATTTAATACCAAAAGTCACCGATAGGGGAAATTTTGTCACTGGCAGAGCCAAAAGCAGTCAAATATTCGCAGTAAATGCAGGTTAAAAGGATTATGCAAATTTTACTGTGCATACTTGACAGCAGCAGCGCCACCAATTCCATTTAAAAAGGGATTGGGAACATTCAGGCAGTTATTCGAATGACTGATGAATTGTGGTCAATATGCTTCCTACCTTGCCTCAGCGTGCTTTACTTGTTAAGTTGTTTTACCTTAAACAGTGCAATGCCGTAGCGGCCCTTCGGGAATTTTGAAGGCTTCATAACCTGCGTACAGGTCCTATGTCAGCTGTAGCACTGAAAGCTATGATTAAGAAGTTTGAAGAAACTGGATCACTAGGAGTTAGACCTGGCAGAGGATGGAAAGCAATGCAAGAAGAGACAGTAACAGATGTTGCTACTGCGGTGTTCGATGACACAGGGACCATTACTGGTCCAGATGCTCGTACCATAGCTTGCAAACTTGATATGGCTTATGGTACAGTCTGGAAAATCTTATGGAAAATGCTTCACTTCTATCCTTATAAGTTCAGTCGTGTGCAAGCCCTAACTACCGCTGATTATGATAAGCGCATGACCTTCGCACTAATGTTTCTTGCTTGAATGGAGGTTGACAATGACTGGCCTTGGAGAATATTGTGAGGTGATGAGGCTCATTTTTATCTGAATGGGTCGGTTAACACTCACAACTGCAGAATTTGGGCATCTGAACATTCCCAAGCGATCCAGCAAGTACCACTGCATTCTCCAAAAGTAACCGTGTGGTGTGGCTTCACAGTCGATTTCATAATAGGACCATACTTTTTTGAGCGTATTACCCCTACGGGTCCTGTAACCTGCTCCATTACTGGAGAGATTTATCGACGAATGCTGGAAAATTTTGTCATTCCTGCATTGCAGCAAAGACAATGTTTGGACTCCATAATTTTTATGCAGGATGGAGCACAGCTCCATCACACTGAAAGTTCAGTACAGTGCCTTTTACGCCAGCATTTTATTAATGAGAGGGTTATCAGTCAGTTTTTCCCCAACGGCATTGTCTCCTCAATCCCTGGACATCACTCCATGTGACTTTTGGCTGTGGGGTTATTTGAAATCCATTGTGTATGTTGGTGGCATTCCCAACTTGCATGTCTTGAAAGAGAACAAAAAACGGGCTGTTATGAACATCCAATCCGACTCCTTAAGCTCAGCTGTAGAGCATGTCGCACACTGGATGCAATTTGTTGTACACAAGAAAGGTCAGCACATTAAAAATTGTGTATGTGGTCCAGGGGACCCTGATTCTGATGAATAAAACATTATTTCCTGTGAGTTCAATCACTACATTAATTTCTGTGTCTCGCAATTTGTTGTTTTAGTTTAATTATTATTATTATCATTGTAATGCGCCACATACCCAGCTGGAATGAGTGATGCATCTGTCGCTATCAGCAACTTTTGGTACTAAATTTTTTTGAAGAAAATTAACAAATGATGGTGAGTTTCCAATAAATGAGGAGAGAACTTTCAAAAGATGTTGAGAAAGTCTGTACATTGGACTGTCAATAGAATTGAACAGTCGAATGTACAGACTTTGGACTGTCAATTCTATGTATAAAATTGACAGTAAAGGAATGTTTTCCTCATGGAAAATCATCTTTGAATCACTGATTCTCTAATCTTGGAGCTCTAGCATGATGATCTTAAATCTTGTTGATTGTCTTTGTCTCAAAATTGCACTCTTCATCTTGGAAGGCTCTTTATGTGTTCATTTGTGATTTTGGATATTATTATTATTATTACGGGTATCTCCATGGAGTCAGTAGACTCATCGCGGGAGACCCAAACTAGCAAAACAATATCTGTCATATCTCTTCTTGAATTCATTTACAGACGAAGAGCTCACAACTAAGTCAGGCAATGAATTCCACTCATTCACCACCCTCCAAGCAAAAAACCTTGTTCTGACACCTTTGTTAACCACGCTCTTCTTTAATTTCCAGGGATGACCTCTTGTTCTTCCATCACTATCACACAGCTGAAACATTTCCCCTGCATCAATCCTATAAAAACATTTCAGTAATTTAAATGTTTCTATCATATCCCCTCTTCTTTGCCTATCAGCCAATCTCTGCAATCCACAATTATTCTACATATCCCTGCATCTCTGGAGATGCAGGGATATGTAGAATAATCACATGGTAAAATGTTGAGTTTCCAAAATGACTACAGCCTGACGTTTAATAGCTGTTGTAATTGTTACATTTAAGAGAAGATAGAGCTAAAAATTCAGAGCTAAAATTTTAGAGCTAAAAGCAGCTTCAAATCAGTTTCTATTTGCAATAGATATGAAATTTCAAGAAGGCCATTTTTTTTTTTTTATCAGTGTTAAACATGAAATCCATAATGGGAATGTTTTTTTGGAGTTACAGCCAAGCCTGCAGACAGCACTGTTGTTAATATTTCATGCAAGCTGTTAATAGATGATGAAAGTTCACTGTTCTTTAAAGGTTTAGAGTTTGCCATTAACATACAAATAGCTATATTAACTATTTAATTTAGTTAAATTATCTTTATCATGGCTGTGTGCTTATTTTCATTTTTAGTCTTATTCCCCACTTTTCTCTCATGTACTTATCTATGCTGTATAGCTTTACTGTGTTATAAGACAACTTCTCATTGAATATTTTTATCTGTTATTAGAGTGTAATTCAGTTTTTCTGTTGTAATTCATCAAATATAATTATATATTTTGATAATCTGCTTATATTCATTCTTCCTATGCAGAAGGCAAGAATGTTGCTTGTAACCTGGTTATGCCAGCCTAGTTAGCTGAATAGATAGCATACCTGCCCTTTGACCAACAGACTATACCTTTGAATCCTACATGTGGGCGTGAATATGTGAATGTGTTCAGATTGTAGATAAGGATGGTTGTTTCCCCAATGTGAAACAACAACTCTGTTTAATGAAGTGCTGAATGGGCTTGGAAAGACATTTCTGTCCAGATCGTTTGTCCCATTGCTCACTCAGGGTACAACCTTTTGTGTGGGTGGCATTTACATGTGTGTACCTTTTTAAAATGCTCTTCAGTGACTGATTAGCTCAGTCACTGAAGAGCTGGACATCCAGTCAGAATTAGCTACATCCTTCTGTAGGTAGTTTTCAGTATTGAGACCACATATTAATATAAAGAGTTTATTAAAAATAAACAATTAAAAAACCCGACAAGTTTTGTGCATCGTAAGACTTACATCATCAGGGGTAATGGTATATAAAGTTTTACACAACAAGAGCTTATTGACAATTAATTACACATATTAGATGTTTTTAATAACTTCAACTGTTAAATAATTGAGAAACCAGAATACAAATGATATATTCATTACTGTATGCATGCTGGAACGTTGCTAGTTGTTGCCACATTCTGTGGTTCACATGTGCTGTATCCTAGGTCTGTGGCAGTTAAATTTTTGACGAAGGCAGATCTCACTTGATGTAAAATCAAGCCTTGATTTTTATTACACTGTGTAGTGATCCTAAGCATTTGTGTGGCTTCTTTAAATTTTCTTGTGGAACAATTATTATCAATATATGACATGTTTATCTGTTGCCAGAGTACTTGATGGCCAGTAGTGGCTATATGGAATGCTAAAACCTAATTTGTGCTCCCTTCTTTTTTCAATGTTTTTTACATGCAGATCTCTCCTGACCTTCCCGTCTGGCCTACATAAGAAATGCCATAAGAGCAATGAATCTCATAGACGCCTGGTTTTTTCATGGGGTCATGTGGCGGTTTTGGTGGATGTAGGAATCTTGATATTTTTTGTAATGGTAGAAATGCCACTTTTATGTTGTACTCACGGAGCATCATACCCACTTTGTCCGTGACATTTTTGATGTACGGCAGTGTGATTGCATTCTTGAAATCTTGTTTAAGTAAGGGAGTTGCAGGAGCTGTATTAAGAATTTTTTTGATTATCTTATGTTCGAAACCATTAGTTATGCAGAGTGATTTTGGCCAGCAGCCATTTTTGCTCAGTTTGGCCTAGTGAAGTTTCTTTCTCTTTTTGGTTGTTTCCAACAGTGTGTTTGGGGGAACAACTGCATGTAATTTGTTTGGTGCATTTCATGAATTTGTTCTTTGAAATGTTTAATTTGTTCCTGAAATTGGGAAGTTAAACTCTATAGTAGAGATTTTACTTTAGAGCTATGTTGGCATTAGTGTATTTCCATGTTTTAAAGTATAGCATAGCATTTTGCGATCTTTTGCCAGTTTCATTATTCTGGTATCAGAATATCAATAGTGTAATGTCAGTCCTGGCCTCTGGGCATTCAACATGCATTATGCTAATAGTATTTGCTTTCTCTGCTAGCTATATAATTATCATTGCTGCAAGTTGGGTATGTGCTAATTTGAGACTGCATGGGTTGAATTCCAACTACATGCAGTAGAAACATACAAGCACTTTGTTTTAAAGCATAGCATAGCATTCTGTGATTTCTAAGTGTGCATGTTAAATTAATCGCATGCAGTTTAAAACCACAGTTGCTAACTTATATCGGTATCGTAATGTTCTCTACAGTGTGTGTGTATAGCTTAACCCTTATGCTTAGCTTTCCCTTTACAAATGATTGAGTTTATTATTCTTCCCTCTATCTTAATTATTATTTCATGACATCATTGCAAGCCTGTTTCAGTCATGGCTCATGGTTTCTGCAGTGCCTGAGTAATCTGCACACAGCTGTGTAGTAGTTGCTACCATTTAATAAAGAGAACACTGTTAGAGTTTCATTTTATATCTTCTCTGCTTTTGCCATCTTCTAGATTTTTTTTCCTGATCTCTGTTGATTATCTTGTCCAACTGAAATTCACTTCTTTCCCAGAATATCTCACATATGCCATGTTGCTTGAGGGTGAAAAAACAATGTAAACATTCCTTCTGTAGTGTCACATTCCAAAAACCACACCTTACAGTGTGACCACAATTCCATGTATTGTTGGCACATTTTGAGGTACTACAAACTTTGATCTCCCCCCCCCCCCTCATTCTGAGAAATGCTTTCATTTGTTCAAGTGAAAGAAGCATCTCTCAGTACATGTAGGTCACTAAGATGTTGAATATCAAAATAGATAGCTGTCGATGTATATGAACCTCTTTCATATCATTCTTTTTGTCGACATCTAAGAAAATATGCTGTTCCCCTCTAGTTCCACAAACTATACTTCGGTTTATAGATGTTGCATGCAGATCATAATTACATTATGATAGCAAAATATATTTTTGGTAGCATCTATTAAAAACACACACACACTTATATATATATATTTTTTTTTTTAAATTTAGGAAAATGCACACTTTTGTATATCAGAAGCTTTGATTTCTGCAATAGAACAAATGAAGTGCAACCGAGCATTACAGCGTTTAGATGAAGAAGATGAAGATCATGATGAAATGAGTGAAGATAGTGGCAAACAAAAAGTTCGAATTAGATGGAGGGAAAGGCGTTTTAAGGTATGTTTGTCTTGATTTTAAGGCATTGAAAGAATTTTTTTTCTTGTTGTATATTTCTATATCTACAAAGGGCCCAGTTTGGATTTCATAGAAATCAAAGTATTTTAACAAATATGGGTAGCTTTTGTGGTATTATATAGAATCATATAAGATGCGAAACTCATTCTGAAAAATGTTGTAATCTCAGGGAATCGTGTTAGGATTTTTTGGTTGATTTTAGTGCTCATACAAATGATAGAGATAACTTGCTTGCAAGAGCAGTTTCAAGTCTTATAATGCTGTCTTTGGCACTTATGACATTGAAGAATTTTCAATGTCTTTGCTTCAAGGCAGTAAAATTTTGATGTTTAGTGGCAGGTTTGACAACATATGCTAAAATTTAATGGAATGAATGCAGCACAAAGAGAAATAATAAAACAGCAGATTTAATCATTTTCATATTTCATCTCTGTCAAGACATCGTCAGGAATATAGGCATATATGCGCAAATTGCAGACAGTGGGAGGAAATTAATGAACTAGATATATCGATAACCGACCTTGTTGTTTCAGGGACGGGGAGTCAATGTCGGGAGATGAGTAGTGTGATAGGAGAGAATGACGAACCGGAGATGAGTAGTGTGATAGGAGAGAATGACGAACCGGAGATGAGTAGTGTGATAGGAGAGAATGACGAGTGAAGTATGAATAAGAAAATAAGAGTCGAGAGTGTGGAAGGCTTGCGTTACAGATATGGTTTTGATTGGGTAAATGAATGGCGAGTAAGAGTGACTAACTTGCAGAGGGATAGATGAACTGAATGAGATGAGAAGTATGAAAGATGAGATTAGGAGAATGGAAGAGATGTATGCAAGGCGAATCAGAGTAGGAGTGAGAGAAAGTTTTGGGAATGATAGAAGAGGAGAGAATAGAAGCAGTAGGAGAGAAGGAATGATAGAAGAGGAGAGTATAGGAGCAGTAGGAGAGAGGGAATGAAAGAGGGTTTGGGAATGATAGAATAGGAGAGTATAGAAACAGTAGAAGACGGGGAATGAGAGAGAGGTATGGGAATGATAGAAGAGGAGCGAATGGGAATAGTAGAAGAGAAGGAATGAGAGAGCGTTATGGGAATGATAGAAGAGGAAAGAATAGGATAAGTGGAAGAGAGGGAATGAGAGAGAGTTATGGGAGTGATAGAAGAGGAGCGAATGGGAATAGTAGAAGAGAAGGAATGAGAGAGCGTTATGGGAATGATAGAAGAGGAAAGAATAGGATAAGTGGAAGAGAGGGAATGAGAGAGAGTTATGGGAGTGATAGAAGAGGAGAGAATGGAAACAGTAGGAGAGAGGGAATGGTAAGAGGTGTAATGTATGGTGACTCAATGATCCGTGGTGTGCAAGATATGATGTGTGAGGAGTGTTTGCCTGGAGGAACCACAGAAAGTGTGGCTATGGCAATTAAGAGGGGGTGAAAGGGTAGATGAGATGATTGTGATGGTAGGAACAAATGACTTGAGGAGGTAATGTAAATTGTGCAGCGAGAGATATGAGATTCTTGCTTGAGGTAGTACGAAAGAAGATGCAGAGAGGAAAGATAGTGTGCATGTTGCCTAGGCATGATTTTGATGAGCTGAGCAGAAGAGCAGTAATATTGAATAACATAATAGCTAGAATGTGTCAGAAGAGAGGATTGGAATATGTGAATGCTTGGAGAACATTTGAGGACAGAGAGGAATTGTATGCGAGAAACCGCTTGCATTTGAATGAGGAAGGACGTAGGCATCTGGAGAGATTGCTGTTCTGAACGAGTCAGTGTGTCAATGCAGGGAAACTAGAAGAAGTCCAGACTTCTTCCTGATTTCTGTGTGTCTTATGTGGTCTATTTTGTTTATATTGCACATTCTTCTTATTTCTATTGCACGTTGAGTTGTTATTAAGCTTTGTTCTTCTTTTAAAGTTGTGTTCCATGTTTCACTGTCATAAGTTAATGCTGGTAAGCTGTGACTATTGAAAAGATGGGCTCTTATTTCTATATCTATGTTTTGGTTGGTAATTGTTGATTTTATTTTGTTGAAGGCTATCCAAGCAGCTCTTTTTCTCCTTGCTATTTCATTTGCTATATCCTTATTCATTTTTATGGACTGGCTGAGGTAGATGTATTCTTCAACTTTTTCAGTGGTGTGAGATTCTAGAGTGCGTGTATGATCGTTACAGTATTTGTTTTTTATCCATCTTTAAATTAAAGATACCAAGCTATTTTATAAATAAACCTGGTTTTAATCCATTTCCCAAGTAAGCAAACAGACAAGTAAGTCAAGTTTGCACCTGCAAGTAGGGGTGACCCTGTACATAGTGCAGGCCTGGGCAACTCGTGGTAATGGTGGAATAAGCTCTGATCACTATTCTTAATATTTACCCTTAATACAAAGCACATCTCCTGGAGGAGATGTATGATGCTATGTATTAAAGGCAAGGGGCCACTACCCAGACTGGTTTCGACCTTTATTGAGGTCTCATCAGTGGTAGCCAGACTTAGGACTACCAAGATTTAAGTAATATATTATACCGAAGGTAAAAAACTTTCTTCATCCTCTTGGTTTGTCCGGGTGTATTTCCAATCCAATTTTTTGGCAGTTTTGGCTTATGTTATTCAGCATTGATTCTAAGAGTTTGGGTGAGTGAGATATTAATATCATCGGCGAATAATAGGATATTTAACATTTCACCATCAATGTTTATTCCATCTTTCATGTCAATTTTTCGAATGATGCTGTCCAGAGTAGATGTGAGGAGATTAGGTGATGAGACATCACCCTGACATACTCCTCTACTTAAGTTGATTTTAATCGGGTGATTGAAAAGGGTGATATTTGTTGTGCCTTCTTTGTAGATATCTTTTATGAGTTGGATGTATGCTTTTTCTACACCTTGTTCTATTAAAGCTTGGAATACTGCATGATGCTCAACAGTGTCAAATGCCTTTTTAAAATCTATAAAAAGAAGACAAAGTGGAATCTAGTATTCTCTGCATCGTTCTGTTAGCTGAGTAATAGTTTGAATGTGATCTATTGTTGAAAAGCCTTTTTTGAAACTAGCCTGTTCTTTGCAGCTATTTTTGTTGATGGAGGTTTGTATTCGGTTTAGGATGACTCTGGCGAATATTTTATGTGTGTGTGCTAATAGACAGATGGATCTGTAGTTACTGATCTCTTCTTTATTACCTTTTTTTTGCAAAATTATGGTCTTTGATGTTTTTCATTCAGTAGGTACTTTGCTTAATTGTATATATCGGGTAAACTTTTCTGCTAGAGCTTTAAAGAGTATTTGTCCACCCATTTTTAATTCATCAGATTTTATACCGTCAATTCCTGGTGATCAGTCATTTTTCATATGGTGGTATTTCCAAATTTTCGTCTGGTACTGGAGCTGTGATTACTTGTTTAGATGAGTAAAGGGTCTCATAAAACAATTTTACTATTTTTTCCATTTCACCTCTGTTTGTGTGTCTGTTTCCTTGATTGTCTGTGAAGGCTGACGGTAGTGATTGCTTTAGATTTATTTTTTTTCTACTTTTTTTAGGCTACTGTGGAGCCCAGCTGCTTCTGCCAATTTTTTTGTTCTATATATGTTATAGTAGTCTTTGATATTCTGCCTCAGTTGTTTTCAAATAATTTATCTCTTTACTATTTATTATTACTTTGAATACTGCTGTAACCTTTGGTTTGGTGCAGTATGAACTTTGCTGTCCTTGCACCATATGTAAAATACTGTCCTTACATTTGGGATGGTACATCAAAAACCTCGCTACAAATGCTTGATGCTATTCAGAAGAGGGCTGTCTGCTTAATAAATGATCCTGCTCTCTCTTACAGACTCCATCCAGTCACTTGTTCATACACCCTGTCTCTGGATTATCTCTTTTATAAGTATTTTTGTGGATACTGCTTCACAAACTATTTGCTATCATTCCTTTAAGTTTTAAAAGAGGTATACCGTGAGTAGACATATCAATACAAAATTAATAACGGAAAAAACTCACGTACAAAGATTATTTAATAGTATAATTTTCGCCTGTGTGTCATAGGCATCTTCAGTACATTAAGCTGAAATTAAACAATAACTGACAGTTCCAAAAATCGCCAACTAAGTAGCTGGTGTAAGATAAGAAAGGTCAATAACTTAGGAAAGTTATTGACCTTTTTAGTTATCTGAAAACACACCCCAACTCAACATCACCAGAGTTAAAGATCGGTACTATCAACATAAGAAGCCTGAATGGCAAAGAAATGGAGCTGGCTGAGGAATTAGATAAGTACCAGATCGACATAATAGGGGTGACTGAAACAAAAAAGACAAAACTGGTGAGATCTTTCTGGGCAATAAATACAAAATGTTATATTCAGGCAATGACAATCAAGGAAAAGAAGGTGCAGCCATTGTATTCAACACAAAATACGAGGCTAATCTTCTTGAATGGCAGGCGGTCTCAAGTAGAGTGATGTAGACAAATATTAGAATGGGGAACTGGACAATGAGACTTAATTGTGCCTATGGTCCCACATAAGGTTCTACTAAGATAGAAGTGGAGGGATTTTTTGAGGCTTTAGAGAAAACAACTGACAATGAAAAAGGAAAAGTTGGTCCTTGTTAGGGATGTAAATAGCAGAAAAGGAAATGATCGTCAGACATACAAAAATATTTTGGGAAAATTTGGAGAAAAGAGCAAAGCTAATAATAATGGCAAATATTTGTTGGATCTGCTCAGGACATGGACTGGTTATTACTAACACCATGTTTCAACATAAAAATGTGCACAAATTCACATGGAGAGAAGAGGCAAGGAATAAGAAAAGTCTCATTGACTATGTTATTGTTAATAGTGATGTTTTCTTCCTGGTGCAGGACACCAGAGTGTACAGAGGATTTCAAATTGGAAGTGATCACTATTTAGTCATAAGCAGGATAAAATTGAATTCATATTGAAAAGAATGACATGTAAGAAAATTTAAAGTGAATAAAAGTTGAGCAGCTCTCAGATGTGAACTGTAGACTAAAATACACAAAGTTCATTGAAAAAAAAAAAAGGAAAGAGTTTCAGAACAGGAATCAAACCTTGGAGATTCAGTGGCAAGCCTTGAAGAAAGCTCTGATCGATTCAGCCAGAGAGGCATGTGGTGAGGTTGTCTGCAAGGATAGAAAAATTAGAACTCCATGGTGGACTCAGGAAGTTAAAGAGGCAGTGAAGGAAAAGAAGAAAGCATTTCAAAAGTTCCTGTCAAATAAGTCAGCTTGTGCTCTTAGAGAATACAGAGACAAATGCAAGAATGCTAAACAAAAGTCATGGGAGGACTTTGGCAAGAATATAGAAAATAAATAACAAGAAGGTGGCAAAATATTCTGGAGGTTGTTGAAGAAGCTTAGGAATGAAGGAAAGAGTGCTGCAAAAGGAGGTAGAGATGGTAAAGGTGACATGAAAACGGGAGAAAAATATATCCTTGAAGTATGGATTAATTACTTTGAAAAACTGCTAAATGAAACAAGCAGTGGTGACAGCAGAGTGGTAAAAAAACACTGACCAGGCATGCAGTCAGGAATACATATCCATACTTGAAGTAGAAAAAGCCATCAGAGGCTTGAAATGTGAAAAGGCAGCAGGAGTAGATGCTGTTGGACCAGAAATGCTGAAGTATGGTGGTATAAAAGTCTTACAGTGACTGCACTGCATAGTTCAGAAAGCCTGGACAGAGGGACGAATTCCCGATGATTGGAGTAGAGCTCTCATAGTACCCATATATAAAAAGGGAAATAAAACTGAATGTGAGATTTACAGAGTATTCCCTACTGAGTGTTCCTGGCAAGATCTATGCAAGTATACGTGAGAAACAGTTGAGAAGAATTGTGGAAGAAAAGCTGGGTGAAGAACAAGCTGGATTCAGGCCAAATAGAGGCTGTCAGGATCAGATCTTCACTTTACGACAAATAGTCGAAAAAGCATGGGAATATAACAAAGATCTGTATTTAAGTTTTGTCGATTTGGAAAAGGCATATGACGAGGTGCCAAGAGAGAAGCTATTCAATACGCTACTGTTATATCGTGTCAATGGGACATTATATCAAACAATATTTAGTCTTTATTTGAGTTGTAAGTCAGCAGTTAGAATTGAAGGAAATACAGGAAGATGGTTTAATGTTAAATCTGGTGTGAGACAAGGATCTACATTATCCCCCTCTGTTATTCATTATCTATATGGATCGCATTATGAAGGAAAGTGGTATTAAACACGATATCAAAATTGGAGATGTTAATGTCACCTCTTTGCTTTATGCGGACAAAGTTATACTTCTAAATAAATCTGCTACAAGTCTGCAAGGTTCTATGACTAAATTGAATAACTGTTGTAATAGATATGGTATGAAGATCAGCAATAAAAAGACAAAGACAATGAAAATAGGCAGAATCATTGAAAATGTCAACTGTGTTGTGGATGGAGAACCTGTGGAACAACTAAAACATTTCAGCTACTTTGGCACGATTTTTAGTTAAGATGGTAAATTAAATATAGAAATAGACAACAGAATCAGGAAAGCTGGTATGGTGGGAAGTCAATTGAATAAATTCATATGGAATGAGAGAAATTAGTCGGAACACTAAATTAGCTGTATACATGACAGTGTTCAAACCAGTTTTAACTTATGGATCTGAGAGCTGGATCAGAAGTAAAACACTTGACCAAAGACTAGATACCGCAGATATGAGAGTCCTGAGAAAGATTAGAGGCGTGAACAGATGGCATCAATGGCAATATCATATTAAAAACGAGGATATTAGGAAAGAACTTGACATTGTCAGCATCCAAGAATGCGTTAGCAGAGCTAATCTCAGGTGGCATGGTCACTTAAACAGAATGGGAAGGAAGGAATAGCTAAAGAAGTTTTCTCTCCCAGGTTGACAGGAAAAAGACCCACACCAAGATATAGGTGGATTGATATGATAAAAATTGCCTTAGACGATAGAAATATAAGATCTGATAATGTTGGGGTCTTGACAAGTAACAGACTGATTTTGAGGAAAATTGTAGATAGGAAGTTAGTAATGATATAAATTTTTCATGTGGTACTATCATATCCTGTACACCCCTTGAGGGTACATGGCAGGAATTTGATGATGATATATATATATATATATATATATATATATATATATATATATATATATATATATATATATATATATATATGTATGTATATATATGTGTGTGTGTATGTATGTATGTATATTTATTATTATTATTATTATTTATTTATTTATTTTTTTTTTTTTTTGCTAGCTGTATATCGTAAAAACTCCCTAGGATTTTTTTAATTTTATTTCATTAGCTATCTGCTACTGTTATCAACTGAGTCACTCTACTTCACTGTTTTTCTGTATTCCTCATGGAATTGATTATTACCACTCCTCTGAGTGGTAATAATCATTTATGTTGCCTCCATAATGCCTTTTTCTCTGTATTGCATACTTAATCTCTTTAATTTCACACATAGTTAGATAGAATAAAAGAGGGAGAGGATGAGAAATTGCTTTGTAAGTTTGAAAGTGTATAATGATGATGATTATTATTATCATCATCATATTCCTGGAATGTGCCCTCAAGGGTGGGGGTTATACAGGATATTATAGTACTACATGAAAAACTTACATTATTACTAATTTCCTATCTACAATTTTTCTCCAAATCAATCTGTTACCTGTCAAGGCTCCAACATTATCAGATCTTATATTTCTATCTTCTAAGACACTTTTTACTGTATCAATCCACCTACACCTTGGTTGTCCTCTGAGTCTTTTTCCTACAAACCTTGCAAAGAACACTTGTTTTGCTAATCTTTCCTCTCCCATTTTCTGTTTAAGTGACCATACCACTTGAGATTAGCTCTGCTAATGCATTCCTGGATGCTGACAATTTCAAATTCTCTCCTAGTATCCTTGTTTTTAATATGATATAGCCATTGATGGCATCTGTTCAGGCCCCTAATCTTTCTCAGAACTCTCATATCTGTGGTCTCTAGTCTTTGGTGAAGTGTTTTATTTCTAACCCAACTCTCAGATCCATAAGTTAAAATTGGTTGGAACACTGTATTGTATACAGCTAATTTAGTGTTTTGACTAATTTTCTCTTATTCCATATAAATTTATTCAGTTGACTGCCTACCATACCAGCTTTTTTGATTCTGTTGTCTATTTCCATATTTAATTTACCATCTTCACTAAAAATCATGCCTAAGCAGCTGAAATCTTTTGCTTGTTCTATAGGTTCTCCATTCACAATGCAGTTGATATTTTCAATGCTTCTGCCTATTTTCATTGTCTTTGTCTTCTTATTGCTGATCTTCATACCGTATCTATTAAAACAGTTATTCGATTTAGTCAGGGAATCTTGCAGACTTGTAGTGGATTTATTTAGAAGTATAACATCATCTGCATAAAGCAAAATATACACAAGAGATGAAGTTAACATTTCCAATTTTGATATCAGGTTTAATACTGCTTTCCTTCATAATGTGATCCATATAGATATAACAGAGGGGATAATGTACATCCTTGTCTGGCACCAGATTTAATATCAAACCATCATCCTGTACTTCCTTCAATTCTAACTCTGACTTACAACTCAAATAAAGAGTAAGTGTTGCTTGATATAATTCCCCATTGACACATCTAACTGTAGTGTTTTGAACAGCTTTACACTTGGCACCTAGTCATATGCCTTTTCCAGATCTACAAAACTTAATTACGGATCTCTGTTATATTCTCATGATTTCTCCACTATTTGTCGTAAAGTGAAGATCTGATCCTGACAACCTCTATTTGGCCTGATAAATCTTACCAGGAACACTCAGTAGGGAAATACCTCTGTAATTCTCATATTCAGTTTTATTTCCCTTTTTATATATGGGTACTATGAGAGCTCTACTCCAATCATCTGGAATTTGTCCCTTTGTCCAGGCCTTCTGAACTATGGTGCATTCGCTGTAAGACTTTTATTCCTCCATTTTTGGGCATTTCTGGTTGAATTTCATCTACTCCAGCTGCCTTTCCAAATATCAGGTTTTTGATGACTTTTCTACTTTAAGTATGTATATGTATTCCTGACTGCATTCCTGTTGGGAATTTTCTACTACCATGCTGACACTGCTTGTTTCATTTAGCAGTCTTTCAAAGTAATTACTGCAAACATCTAGAATATCTTTTTCTTCAGTTTTCATGTCACCTTTATCATCTCTAATTCCTTTTACAGCACTCTTTCCTCCATTACTGAGCTTTTTCAACAATCTCAGAATATCTTACCAGCTTCTTGATATTTATTTTCTGTGTTCTTACCAAAGTCTTCCCATGACTTTTGTTTAGCTAGTTTTACAGAATGTTTAGCTTTCTTACATTTGTTTCTGTATTCTCTAAGATGCCACAGAAGTCCAATGACGGTACTGCGTCAAGGCGAGCTTAGGCCACCTTAAGCCTAAATCTATATTCTCCTTCTGATTCTCTCCCAAGCTCTTCAAGGAAGACTAACGGTTTGTCAGATAAGTGTTGATGTACTGACAGTAAAAGGAAAATACGATTGAAATCTGATGCCAAAGTACAAGAAAAAAGACTCATGCCGGCTCGGATGTTGCCCGGTCAAACAAGGTCTGTGTCCCCAATCGAGTAATCAGGGTTGGATCAAAAAATCAGTTACTGAAAACAAAGACAAAAAAATCAACCTTAGGCCTGTAAAGGATGGAATATCAACTGGCACATGGAATGTCCGTACACTCTGGGTAACTGGAAAATTGCATTTGCTTCAAGAAGAAATGAAGAAATACAGATGTGATATATTGGGTATTTCAGAAATGAGATGGACATTGTCAGGGGAATCAAATGGTAGAAGAGTTCTCTGGTCAGGAAATGAAAGTAAGCATGAATCAGGTTTAGATTTCTTGCTAAGTAACAATGCCTGTCGGGCAATGATAGGATACAAACCAGTTAGTGAAAGAATAATGGTTGCAAGATTCAGTGCCCAACCATTTAATATCACAACCATTCAGATATATGCGCCCACTGCAGAGAGCACAGATGAAAACATTGAGGAATTTTACAGGGATCTACAACTAGTAATTGATGAGGTGCCGAAGCAGGATATACTCATCATTGGAGGAGACTGGAGCGCAAAGATTGGCAAAAATAACACAGGATGGAAAAATTTGGATATGGAGAAAGAAATGAACATGGAGAGATGCTTCTGGATTTGCCACGGATAACACCCTGACTATTTGCAATACCAAATTTCAACAAAAAGATTGTTGTAAATGGACGTAGTGATCCGTCGATGGCAAACACAGGAATATGATCGACCTGATATTAATAGACCAGAAATGGAGACCCTCAGTTCGACAGTGCAGATCATTCCAAGTAGCTGATATTGATTCGGACCATAGTTTAGTGATTGCGAATATAAGACTAAAATTGAAAGGTACAAAGGAAAGTTCCAAAAAGCTAGAGACATCTCAAAACTAAATGAAGACAGGCTAAGAACAGCATATCAAAACATATTGGAAACTAAACTGAAGACTGCAAGTGAAAAACAAACTATAAATACAAGAGCAGAATGACTGACTACAGTACTAAAAAAAAGCAGTAGAGGAAGTAATTCCTGAAAGAGAAAAGATCAACAAGAAATGGATAACTCAGGAAACCCTAAAATTAATACAAGAGAAAAGAGAACTGAAACTTAAAAGAGATAATTCTGAGGCAGCAGATGAGTTATACCGTCAAAAATGCAATGAAGTACGGAAAGCAGCAAGATCTGATAAAGCTAAATGGTTGGAGGACCAGTGCAAAGACATTGAACAGTACTATGGAGAACACAAAACTAGAGAGGTCTACAAACTTATAAGAAATGTCAATAGGAAGTGGCAAACCAGATCAGTAGCAGTCAAAGATGAAAATGGTAAAGTATTGATGGACAAGACAGAAATCATACATAGATGGACAAGATATTGCAGTGAACTATATAAAAATCAACTAAATGATACTGCAACAGAAGTAATCAAAGAACTAAAAGCAATCTCTCCACCAGCAGAGATCTTTGAAAATGACATCTTGGAGGAGGAGGAGGTGAATAAGGCAGGCAAAACATCTCAAGAACAACAAGAGTCCTGGAAATGACAACATAATAGGCGAGATGCTAAAATATGGGGGAGAATCAGTTGTAAAAGAAATACATCAGCTATGTAATGAAATATGGTGATCAGGATATGTCCCCGAAGAGTGGAAAAAATCAGTTTTGGTTCTTCTTCATAAGAAAAGCAGTGCTTTAGAATGCACCAATTACAGAACTATTATATTATATGAGTCATCTTGGCAAAGTGCTGATGAAAATACTAACAGAATGCCTGAAGGGGCATATGGAGGCACATCTTCCGGATGAGCAAGCCGGATTTCGACAAGATCGAAGTGCAGTGCAACAAAGACTCGCACTAAGACTAATAGCAGAGAAAGAACAAAATGATATATTGCTGTTTTGTGGACTTCCAAAAAGCATTTGATAATATTGACCAAAATATAACATGGGCTGTCTTGGAATCTTATGGTGTGGACAATAAATTGATCCGCCTGCTGAAAGATATAAACAGTCAAGCACAAGCAAAAATCAGGATAGCAGGGTGAGACTGGAGATTGGTTTGCCACTAGTCAAGGCACAAGACAAGGGGACCCAATATCACCAATCATCTTCATCACACATCTGGGAAGAACAATAGATAAGATTAAAGAAGAAGGTGGAGGCATTTCAATAAATGGCATGAGAATAACCTACCTCCGCTTTGCAGATGACATCGCCCTGATTGAAGAAGATGCAGCAAGGCTGAAACAGACATTGCAAACACTATACACAGAAGGAAAAAGATATGGACTAAATGTCAACTTTTAAAAAACTAAAACAATGATATTTCAACAGCAGGAGTTACTGAACAGAGTTACGGTAGACAGATTTCAACTGGAAAATGTGGAACACTTCACACATCTTTGATGCCACATGACGCATGACTTGGACCCCAAAAAAGAGAGAAAAATTAGAATAGCCAGAGCAACAACTATTTTAAAAGCCATGGAAAAAATATGGAAGAGCCAAGCTATAAAGATGCAAACTAAACTGCGCATTGTAGAAACCTGTATCTTCAGCAGCATGCTCTATGGATGGGAGGCCTGGGTACTCCTGAGAGAATCTGCAAGGAGGATATTGGCATTTGAGAGGAAGTGCTATAGAAAGATCTTGAGAATAAGCTGGATACAGAAAGTGAACAATGAGGAAATCTACAGACGAATACAACCAAAAGAAAACCTAATCCAGAAAATAATCAAAAGGAAACTGCATCTATTTGGCCATATATGTAGAATGAATGATGAGAGAAAACTAAAAACGTTGCTGTTTGGAATAATTGAAGGAAAGAACAAAAGAGGAAGACCAAACCGAGAAGGGGGCGATGACATCGTCAAATGGTGCAGAAACTCTATACATGAAGTGAGTAATCTTGCACAAAATAGAATGCAATGGAAGAATCGTATCAAGATTGCAGCAGACACCTACGGGCATTGGACCCATGCTCGTTGATGATGATTCTCTAAGAGCACAAGCTGACTTAATTGCCAAGAACTTTTGTTATGCTTTCTTCTTTTCCTTCACTGCCTCTTTAACTTCCTGTGTCCACCAGAATGTTTAGCTTTCTTACATTTGTCTCTGTATTCTCTAAGAGCACAAGCTGACTTAATTGCCAGGAACTTTTGTTATGCTTTCTTCTTTTCCTTCACTGCCTCTTTAACTTTCTGTTCCACCATGGAGTTCTGATTTTTCTATCCTTGCAGACAACTGCACCACATGCCTCTCTGGATGAATTATTCAATGTTTTCTTTAGGGCTTGCCATTGAATCACCAAGGTTTGGTTCCTGCTCTCAAACTCTTTCGTTTGTATTTTAGTCTACAGTTCACATCTGAGAGCTTTTCTCAGGAATTTTTTCATCTAGTCTGGTTAGAAGATCGGAATAATATTCCCCGGTTATTGTTTTACCCTTTTCAAGATAATTATCTTATCCATAGTAATAAATCGATGCACAAAATCAGTTTTATTCTTGTTAAAACGCTCCAAGCACTGTTCAGAGATTTTCATACATGTGTGTTTTTGGTCTTCTGTAAGCAAGCATGGCACCCATCTTGCGCAAAGCTCTTTCGTTTGCAGTTCTTCATGCAAAATATATCCTATATGTTCTTTTGAAATGCCTATAGTTTCAGCAGTTTCATGCACTTTGACTCACCGGTCATCCAATACCATATCGTGCACTTGATCAGTGATTTCTGGTGTTACACTCTTTGGACGTCCTTCACATGGATCATCTTCAAGGTTGGTACGTCCACATTTAAACTCGGCAGCACATTTATTAATTGTCGAAAACGAACGAGAAGAGCGCCGTAAACTTTTATGAACTTCGAATGGATTTCTTTTGGCGTTAAACCTTCTTTTACAAAGTATTTTATAACTGCACTATACTCAATTTTATCCATTTCAAGGGATACAGACAACACTTTTGCTTCATACAGCTGTGTAAAACAAACTACTTGATAGAATGACTTGCAATTTCACATGGATGCTTATGACAGATGTACCAACTTGGAAAAAAACATCTTGCCGATAGTGTTGCCATCTATGGTCGAGGTTGAGAACTTTTCAGATCGCCCTTGTAAGTCTCATTGTTCAGTTCTCTTCTGATATTCGCCCACATCAGTCTACTTGATATCGACTGCCATTCAAGAATATTAGTCTCTTATTTAGGTTTGAATACTATGGCTACTCCTTCTTTTCATTGATTGTCATTGCCTGAATATAAGATTTTGTATTTATTGCTCAGAAAGATCTCACCAGTTTTTAGTCTTTTTTGTTTCACTCACCCCCTGTTATGTCGATCTGGTACTTATCCAATTCCTCAGCTAGCTCCATTTTTTTAGCATTCAGGTGCTTAAGGGTCAAAGCTGTATAACTGAGAGGAAACCTCTACATAGCCTTTAAAAGAATGTGGAGAACCAACCAGTGTTCTGACGTAATGTTCAATCCTCACCGTCTTGTGGTGCACCCTGTTTGGTATCTACCTAGCTGGTGAACGTATGAGGATGGGCTGGCAATTTGAGATTTAGCTAACCAAATTGTATTCTTATTGGCTTAAACCACAATATAAAATGATGGTACAACATAATTAATAATAATTATTTTAATACCAGTCCTACACATGGAGATAGAACCTATACGCACATCACTGCTCTGTGTGGATTGGGAAGGAAGTTTACTAACATCTGTCTTGAAGAACTAGAGATTGTAGTTGTTCGGGGGGATACTTCATCAGCAGGACTGTTTCATAGGACAGAAGTAGAAAGAATACAAGATGAATTAAAGTAGGTTTGGGATGTTTCAGTTGTAGTGAAAAGAGGTAATGGGCAGTTGCTGATCTAATTTTAATATGTCCAAGAAAAAGGGAAGGAATGATTACTGCCAACATTCTTCCACTTCTCAACTTGTAGAAAATACAAACATGTGATAGTGCATGTGAGATAGAGGTTGAAATAAGTCTGTGAAAGAGAATCATCTATGAGCTGAAATTCCTCTCTAGACAGCACTGTGAATTTTTAGGAAGATTTCCAGAGATCAAATTCTTTGCCTTAGACAGATCATTAAGAAGTATAAAGTATAAAATTAGACAACCTTTGGCGCATGTTTTATAGACTTCTCCAAAGCTTTTGTCAGATATGAAATTGTGGGAGGTAATGAAATTAATGGATTTTACTCGACACATTATCAAGTTGATAGCTAACTTGTTCACTGGGTAAGAAGCCATGGTAAGAACAAGTGATTGGATTTGCCAATTGGCTTCAGGTAGGCAGGAGAGTTAGGCCAGGTGCATACCTTCTCCTTAGCTGTTTAGTATCTATGTTGAGGACATCATGCATGTAGCATTAGATGTGCTTAAGACAGAAATTAGTGTAGGTTGCAAATGGGTCAGCAGTCTAAAGTATGTTGATAATACATTACTGCTTAGTAATGATAGGGAAGAATTAGGATGAATACTTAAGAGTTAATGAAATCAGCAACAGCATAGGATTTAAACTCAACTCTAGCAAGACAAAGATTATGGTTCTCAAAGAAAATATATGAAGCTTGTAAATAAAGTAGTGGCAACTTGTACACAAAATGTTGAAAAGTCTTCCAAGTTTATTTCTGTGATGAAGCATACCAGTTTCCTTCTATTTGATACTATTCAAGGATTTCAAAGCATGGTCAGCTAGACCAGATTGACCATTGTTGTGGACAGGAGATGTATTTCTCATGTTCTTCTAGGCATATCTCCTAGTTTGACCATAATATAATTTGCAAGAAAATTGCAAATTATCTTATTATGGTCAATCTGGGAGATTGCCAGCATCTGCCTAGAATAACACAAGAAATACATCCACTGCCCACAAATGTGATTATTCTGGTCTAGCCGACCATGTGTTTGGATACCTTGCAAAGTATTAAATGGAAGAAAACTACTATGCTTCATCACATCAAATATAAATTTGAGAGACTTTCCTGAATTGCTGGTTTATTAGGATTAGGCTGTTAATATTTATTAAGATTAGGCTGGTTTAACAAATGATTTGTTAAACCAGCCTAATCTTAATAAATATTTTTGCATGAAACTTCCCAAGATTTGGGAAACTAATTCTTAGGCCTCTCACCCAACAGCAAAGGCTAGCTAACAGCACCCATAGAGGACACTCCACATAGGCCTGTAGGCTTTTAGTCTAATTTTGTTCCACTTATTATATTTAGTGCTTTATATGTGCTTTTACAATTCTGAGTAATTTCATCTCTGTGAAAGAGACAAAATAATAAAATACAAATCTAATGAACTTGTATTTTATTATTCCTCTGTGCTGTATTTATTCTCTTCCATGTCTACCTGATAACAACCCCTGACTAGCTTATATGTCTCCAACATAATCTCCCCCCCTCGCCCTCTTTCTCATATTCATGAGGCTTTGCAATTTACATTCTCTCAATCCGTCTTTGTACTCCACATTCCAAAGACCACTGGCAACCTTAGTGAATTTTCTTTGGACCTTTTCCAACATATCCTCATCACAATGAAGACTCGGTGACCAGATCTGTGCACAATAATCTGTATGAGGCTTGATCAAGGATTTATACAATGGCATCATAACCTCGTTATTTCTGCATGTCAGGGTCTTCCGCAACATTGCCGTTATCTGATGTGATGTCTTCACAACTTGTGCATTGAAGCCCCTGAATTTCAGGTCCTTGTCCACCACCACTCCCAGATCTCTCATTTACTCTACCTCCTTTAAAGTTTGCCCCACCAAGTGTATATTTTGCATCTCCTCATTGCTTACCACATTTCAAACCTTACACTTTGCAACATTGAACTGACAGTTCCATTTACCTGTCCATTCATGCAATCTATTCAAGTCCTCCTGCAAGGATATAACATCTACTTAACTCTGCATTGCTCTCACCAATTTTGTGTCATCTGCAAACATAATGTACATAAGTAAGTTAGTTAAACATGACCTCTCCTTTACAAATCCATGCTGAAAGAATATTGCTGTTTTCAATCCAATTCTGTATCCTACGTCTCACCAATCTGTCTAGTACCTTTATCACAACTCCAGATATACAGATTGACCTATAATTTGCACCATCTTTATGCAATGGAAGAATTTTGCCTTCTTTCCATTCTCTTGCAACCTGTGCTAATGTTAGACTGTTATTAAACAAGCATGCCAATGCTACTGCCAATTTCCTGGAACATTTCTGTAAGACACTTGGTGATATTTCTTCAAATACCTTCTACTCATTCACAATTAAGCAGTCCCCTGCTATGTCCTTAACACTTAAGTTTCTCATGATTCCACCACAATCAGGATGAAACATGCTTATAATTTGATCACTGAATATCTCAACTATGTCTTCTGCAGCAGTTACCATTCTACCATTTTCATCCATTAACATCATCTTACAATGTTCTTTCTTCTTGCCTCATGCTCATGTCTAAAAAACTCTCTAGGGTTTTTCTTTGACTGATTTGCCAATTTCTGCTCATACTGCACTTTTGTTTTCCTCACTAACTGAGCCACTCTCCTGGCTTGTTCTTTATACTCTTCATGAAACTGATTATTACCATCATTCATCTTGTACTGCCTCCAAAGTACCTTTTTCTTTCAGATTTCATGCTTAAGCCCTTCATTCATCCATTTTACACCTACCTTATTCAGCCTTTTGAATACATTTACACATTGATGCTGTTATGTATTTCTTTGTCAGTTCCCAAGCAGCATTTATTTCCTTACTGCTCAAGTCCTCATTCCATGCTGTAACTCCAAGCTGTTGCCTAAGCTTGTTATAATCATCAGCAATAATTCTACATATATAAATTTTCCTCACAGAAGTCTGCATATGGCTAACCACAACCCAGGTGATCACTTCATCATCACTCTCACCAACTGGAGAAAAGTGTGAAAACCCCACTAACATTTACATTCGCTAATAATATGATCAGATCTTAATCTCTCGATCCTTGCATGCCCTCCTTTATATGCTGCCTGAGATAGTTATCTCTCAAGAATGGAAAAAATTCATTTTCCTTATTCTCAAATGCTATATCTTCATTCCAATCTATACTGCCATAATTAAAATTGCCCATAATAATTACCCTTCCTTTGTTCACTAATCCAAGTTGTTTATACATTTCTTCATCACCACCCTCCACATTCCCTGGCCTATAGCAACATCAGACTAAACATGTCTTCCTGTCAACTTCCATGTTACACCACACCGCCTGCCTCATAATCAGTGCCACTATTTCCCTCTTTCATGCCTACCTTTTGTGGACTTAATTCCCCTGCCATCATCAGCAGCACCCCCCTCCCTTCTTGCCCTTTCTGTCCTTGCAAAAAGTACTATATCCTTTCATTTCTATTCCTGTTATGACATCATCTTCATTCAACCATGTTTCACTTATTCCAATGATTTTGGGCAAATAAACTCATTCACTGAAACCATTTTTTTCTCATTTCAGACTAAACATGTCTTCCTGTCAACTTCCATGTTACACCACACCGCCTGCCTCATAATCAGTGCCACTATTTCCCTCTTTCATGCCTACCTTTTGTGGACTTAATTCCCCTGCCATCATCAGCAGCCCCCCCCCCTCCTTTCTTGTCCTTTCTGTCCTTGCAAAAAGTACTATATCCTTTCATTTCTATTCCTGTTATGACATCATCTTCATTCAACCATGTTTCACTTATTCCAATGATTTTGGGCAAATAAACTCATTCACTGAAACCATTTCATCCCCCTTATTTCTGATATTTCTGGCATTTGTAAACAAACACAGCCGTTCAACTTTAGGTCTATAACCAGTCCTATTCAATCCGCTGGTTGGTTGTGATTTTCCCCCACCACACCTACCCTTGCCTAATCACCTTTATCACCACTTACCACATATATCCACTTGGTCTTAACTTCCCCACCCACATCACAATATACTGCATCTCCATACACACATTCACTACTGCTTTAAACATCCACTCTCCCTTTGCTATGTTTCTCTGTCCACCTGCCCCCCCATTTCCCTGTTCCTCTTGCATTCCCTCTTTTCTTTCACACTATCATCATTTCCAATGCCAAGCACTTCTGTCTCTTCAATACTACTCTTCTGATCTTTCACTTCATCTCTTCTTTTCATGTCTTGCATGCAGCACACACTGTACTTCCATCTAGCAACACTTTCTCCAGTACATTCACTTCAAAGCCATTTAAATGCAACCCATCACACCTGTATAGTTCCATTCTTCTTTCAACACGTCATACATCTACAAACTTTACTTCCTTCTCACACAGCTCTGCTAGCATACTATTCATGATTCCAGCTCTCCATCTCAACTCATCATTGTCATACCTCAGCAACACGCTGATAGTCTTTCCCACTGCACTTGTTTCTTTCACTCTTCTGAATGACCCAATGGCATTCTCCCTTACATACTCCTTATGTCCACTTAAATCGTTTGTTCTCATGACCACCACTAGTTCTTGCTCATTTCCTCCTCATGTGAGTGCCTGAATTATCCTGTTCATTCTCTCTCTTGGATAGTAGACCTTACTGATTCTCTCATTATCTAATCCTCTAACCATGAAATCTCCATACCCTGCTCTCCTGAAGTCACTCGTCATCTCTTTTACCCTTTTTTCTTTCATTCTGTTCTTTTGAGCACTTTCATTAGTTTCCATTAAATATCTCATATCATTCTGCATGTTCCTCATTTTTCATTTTCAACAACTGTTTCATCAAATCTTGCATTCTGACAGTTTCATCTTCTGTCACTCCCTTAGCCTTGCAACCTCTCGTTCTGCCTCACCATACTTCCATTTCTTCAGTTATACTTTCACTCCTTGCTTCTGCATTCTTGCTTTTTCTAACTTTCACTTCTACATTCATGCATTCTTTCATTCCCTCAGTTTCAGTAGCTTTCATTTCATTTCCATTTCTTTCATTTATGCCATATTTTATCTTTTCAGTCTGTTTTGCATTCATTGCCTTGTAGTCCAATAATATATCTCACTTCCTATAAATCCATACCTTCCCTCATCTCCTGTCCATTCTCTCCACAAACACATCCCTTACACTTGGCCATACATATATATATATTTTACTCACGACATCAAATCAGTTTTGAAAAGTCTATTTCACTAATGCCACTTGATTTTTGTAGTGCTCGCCTAGTGACATCAGTCAACACCACATGGTTGACCTCGTGAGTGCATTGTGTTCTGTTAAATAATAAATCACACCAAAAATCATGCAGACACACTTTGTTCTCAAAAATAAATAGTACAACACTAAAATTCAAGAAATATTACAGATTATTACTCAAAATACACTTATCTTTTCTGGAGCACCTTTCCAATATTCTTAAATTATTATTATTATGTGACACCTCCAGGGAGTCCCAAGACGCATCGAGGGAGAGCACCTACGCTACCAACTCTCTGTCTCCACTACTCAATTCACCAACTACATGAACCGCAACTACGCCAATGCCGTCTACCACCAAACACCATCACTAGTATTTTCACACACAATCACAAGCATCCATGCCCCCAGTGGGATTCAAACCCACAGCCTTTTGGCTGGAGAGCAGATATGCTAACCACTCAACCAACCAGGTCGGCTATTTGTAATTTTAATTTTAAAAACACTTTAAAACTTGGTCATAAACCAGGTTGGTTTTATGTCTACTTTCTTAAACATTTGGGAACTCTCTCTCTAATATTATTAGAGAGAGAGAGAGAGAATCACATGCTCCTTTTTTATTTCTAAAAATAAGTACTTAATTACAGTCAACCTTAATTTAACTACGAAATTTTCACAGTAGTTTAAGGTTAGAATCTTTCTTTTAAACTGGAAGATATACAATTAGTGATTTAGTATCCATATAAAATCCTGTAATTAAAACAGTATGTTATTATTAAATGTATTTTAAAAATTAATACCTTAATAATCATTCAAATGCATAATTTCTAATTATATATGTATATTATTTTCCTATTAGAAATACAGATGTAAAAGCATTGCTATTCTTAGCGATGGCAAAACTGACAGTAAGTATATCAATTTTTTTTTGTGTGTGTGTGTGTGCACGTGTGTGTGTGTGTGTATTCTTTCTAGAAAAATATTTAATAAGCTTTTTATACTGATATCTCAATATTTGTCTCTCCACTGCCCATTTAAGTTGAGATTTATAAGCAGTTGTCCATTGATTCACTGTTTCACTTATAGTCATCAACATCAGGTTTTCCATTGAATATTTTGAGTTTCATCTTTAGATTTTCTCCAAAAACCTTCAGTTGAATTTTTTTGAGAAATCCATTGGATATTATATGAAGTGGTGTGGATGTACTTATGTGTAACTGTGTAGGTGGGCACCTTAACTTTTGTTCTTCTAGATCATGCTTCTGATACAATTATAACTTGTAACTAGTGATATTTTCCATACAATCAATATTCATGTACATTATAAATATTGGATAATTATTTGTGGTATTTATAACATTTCAAATCTTATTTATTATGCCACAACTTATG
Source organism: Typopeltis vanoorti (assembly GCF_054136105.1). Taxonomy (NCBI): domain Eukaryota; kingdom Metazoa; phylum Arthropoda; class Arachnida; order Uropygi; family Thelyphonidae; genus Typopeltis; species Typopeltis vanoorti. The sequence continues at coordinate 40,313,140 of NC_143569.1, forward strand.
GGGTGGCCTAATTATGGAGAAGCTTATATGTAAGAATTACAGTGAAAGAATTCATTATCTTGGCGGGAACAAATGACCCGAGAGATGAGAAGTATTGCATGAAGGAAAATGTGAAAGAGCTATTGGAAGAAGCAAAAAAGGAGAGTGAGAAGGTGAAGTTTGTAAGTCTGCTTGAAAATGTGCTCTCCGATGAGCTGTGGATAAAAGGATGTAGACATAGGCCTTTGGGTGTATAGGTCTATTTCCCCATGTGAAATCCTCTAGATTATCTAGAGCAGAGCAGTGTTTCTCAACATGGGGCGTATGCCCACAGTGGGGGGGCAATTAGAAAATGTACATGTACATATTTATACATATTTATATTATACTTTTTCAGAACTCGGCTGTCCTGCTAGAGGGGGGGGAATCAAAATCTTTGAGACATTGAGGTGGGGCATGATCCAAAAAACATTGAGAAACACTGATCTAGAGGATTTCACATGGGGAAGAATTAATAAAAAGTGTGGAGGTAACTGCAGAATTAATGATATTGCCAGAAAGTTTGCAATCTCTCATAGCATTGTATCCAGACTCTGGGCAGCGTTTCAAACCAATGGAATGTGTTCCAGATGTTTGCTAAGAGGTTGCACTCACTCTACCAGAGCATGAAGACAGATTTTTGATTATAACAAAAAAAGTAATCAACACACCACAGCAGGTTTGCTTGCAAGTAGTCTCCATTCAAGCACTGGTATGCAAATATCTCGACAAACTCTGGTAAGACGTCTGCAGCAAGTAGACCTATACACCCAAAGGCCTGTGTCTACATCCTTTTATCTACAGCTCATCGGAGAGCACATTTTCAGCAGTGTTGTATCCATAAAAATTGGACAAAATGCTAATGGGCTAATGTACTGTTTACAGATAAGAGTTGTTTAAGGCTTTCCTCTGATTCTAGACGACACTTGATCTGGTATGAAAGATCATAGCACTGCCTTATCAATCAAGGTAGATATGGCTGTGCTGGGATCATAGTGTGAAGGATTCATTATGTGTAATGGATGCCCAGAGCTACAAGCGCTGGAAAAAGGGACCAAGGTAGATATGGCTGTGCTGGGATCATAGTGTGAAGGATGCATTATGTGTAATGGATGCACAGAGCTACAAGTGCTGGAAAAAGGGACTGACTGGTGAACAATATTGTAAAGGTCTTCAACATCATGTTCGATTGTTCTATCGTGCTGTAAGCAAACATTCATTTTTATGGATGTCTTTGAAACATTACAAGACATCCAAGTTTGCAACTTTATTTCTTTACGAAAATAGTTTCCTTCAAACACAATTCGCTTATCACAGCCTTTTACCTTTTATCCTGTTGAATACTACCATGTGACCCCTTTGTGCACGATTTGAATGTGTGCCTAATTTCTACTCAAAATTGTCAGTTGTACAAATTGTCAGTGATTCGTCTGAATATATAGTTGTAAATCTTCAGAAATAGTGTTCATCCTTAATTTTTGGACTCCAGTGTGTTAATGCCAGAAGTATCAGGAAAAAGAGAGAGTTTTTGGCATTGTTTAGTGCAACCTTGCCGAAAGTTATAGGCATTAGTGGGATTTGGTTAATAGCAGATGATGTGGTTACAGGATAACTACATCATTTGCTGTTAGATTGTAATGGATGTTGAATTTTCAAGGAGAATAGAGTTGATGGGGAGGGGTACTGATGATGATAGCAGTTGCTGCTATAGGCCAGGGAGTACCAGGTATGATGTGGAAGGCATGCATCAGCAGATTTGTACAATGAGTGCAAGATGAGTAATTATTATGTGGAGCTTAAACTTTGGAGACATGGGTTGGAAGGAGGAAAGATCACATGACAAGTAGGAAATGGAATTTATACATTTACTGACAGTTAATTATTTGAAGCAGAGTGTGATGAAGGGGACTTGGGGGATCTTATTACAAGATCACAAGATCTGTCCATAACTAAAGTGGCTACATTGCCTCCGAATTGGGAAAGTGATTATGTGGTATTTGACTTGGAAGGTCGCAAAACATGTGAAAATCCCATTAAGAAGAGGTATATAAGGAACTACAAAGCAGTGGATTATGATACACTTAGGAGGCAGCTTGAATATCAGTACCATGGCCTAATGATATGCAAGGGAAATAATTGTTGCAAGTTTTTCCACTTGGTTATACTGTAAATTCAGGATACCAAGAAATTATATGCTTGGTTTTAGTAATAAGGTGCGACACCTTTTGGCTACTTGTATATGAAAATATAACTTCTGCATTACTTCAACCTTAGTATCACCTATGGGTCTGGCTCCCACTGATGAGACATCAATAAAGGTCGAAACCGGCCTGGGTACTGACCCTTCCCATAATGCATAGCATTATACATGTCCATAAGGATATGTGCCTTGCATTATGGGTTACTAAGGCGAGTGAAGTCATTAGCTTCTTTATACGAGTTGCCCCAGTCCTGAAAAATATAGTTCAGGCAACTTGTTTACTTACATTTGGATAAAGGATTAAACCAGGAATATAATTTCTTGGTATCTTGAATTTATCTGCAAGGGAAGGATGTTCATAGCAAATGGGAGATAGACAAGGGGCATCTGGAGGAAAGCATTATCACACTGTATATCCAAGGTTAGGAGTTAGATGGATGAGTGGTATTATTAAGCATGAGCTGCAAACAAAGAAAATGTTGTGAAGTGTACATAGGAGAAAGGTGACCAGCTAACTCATAAACAGTACATGGAGCAGTCAAGAAAAGTGACTAACACAGTAAAGAAAGCAAAATCCAAATGCAAATACAACTGTGGGATTGGATGGGATTTTGGCTTGCATTTTATGAGAATGTGCATAGGAACTGGTGATTCCTTTGATGAGGCTGTTTAAGTCTCAGCTCTAGCAAAGTCCCAAGAGAGTGCAAAATAATTCCTTTACCTAAAGGAGGATCTAAGTGGTAGTAGCTAATTATAGACCAATTAATATCTCGGGAGTGATGCTAAAAGTGTTGGGTAGGGTAATAATTAACCAAGGTGATGTAGAGAGCTGCAGAATGATTTAAATAGACTGACAGTATAGGCAAAACATAATGGATATCAATTTAATGTGGAAAAGGTAAAGTTATGCATTTTGAGATATAAAGATTGCAAGCTGTGTGCTACATTGAGTGAACTGTATTCCAGGAAATTGAATATTGCTAATATAGCTGGGATAGTTCACAGGATTACTTGATTAAAGAGCACTCTAATAAGCAGGGATAAGGGTGTTATCATTCCTCTTTATAAAGCCTTGATATGACCACCTCTAGATTACTGTGCTCAGGTCTGGTCACCTGGGTTTTTTGGGGTTGAGGAAGTTGTAGGAGGATCCAGAGGTGATTGACAAGATGGTGAGTGGTCTGTGGAATGCTCCCTATGAAGATAGATTGAGGGTCTGTGAATTGCAGAAGTTGAGTAATAGGCAAAATAAAAAAAATAAGGGGAGGGGGATATGATATAAACATTTAAAGTTACTTATACGATTAATGCAGGGAAAATGTTTCAGTACTTGGCTAGAGGGGCAGAACAAGAGGTCATCCTTGGAATTTGGGTAAGAGTTCTTAGCAAGGACATGTAGACTAGATTTTTCACTTAGAGAGTGGTGAATAGTTTGGAATGGGTTGCCTGGGTCATTTGTGAGTGCTTTTTATAGTTTGGATCTTTCATGATGAGTCTTAGGACTCCATGGAGGGGACTGTGCAATAGTAATAATAATAATCTTTGTTATTTATAAGCATTTATGTATAAAAATTTTTTCCTGACATTCTTTTAAAATGTTTTAGCACTTTTCCTTTGATAAAAAAATCTTTTTGTTATCCATTTATTCTTTTCGTGTGTGTGTCCTTAATGAGATAACAGAATGTCTGTAATTTTTCTGAAATTTATTTGTAAAACAATGCATTGACATATTTAAATGCAGTATTAAGATTTTTGGTAAAGCTTCTCTGAAGCAAATGTTTATAAACTTATTTATTGAAAATTAAACGTATAATGAAAGTCGAAAGTTTTTGAAACTGCAATCACTTTTTTGTATTCTTAAGTTATTAATTTTGTGACTTCTGAGTTTCTTTCGCATACATAAATTATATTTTATATACGTACATGTATTACAATTCATCTGTGCAAATTCACTTTATTACATCAAGCCTATAGAACTATTTTGCATTAGTTCTATAGGACCAACATTAGTCTTATGAGAACCAAAAAAACCTCTCACTGTTGCAAACAGTGAAAGCACAAAGCCTTCCCAACAAATGACAATATAGAGTAATCCTGTGGGAAGTACTGCATAAAATTTATTTGTATTTTGTACTAATACTAGAAAATCAAAGAAAGGAGAAAGCTGAGGGTAGGAAGCACACAAAACAACAATAACAACATGGAAAAGTACAAAGGCAAAGAGTAATGGAATAAGGAAGGACACAAGTGATGATCAACAGTCTACATTAGTCATCATGAGAAAAGGGAGGATGTGATTGGCACAGCTGGTGTGAAGAAGCTAGTTTTCTAGTTGGGCAGACACCTAATAATGCACATTAGGTCGCTGTTCAGTTAGCAAGTTGATTTGTTTATACTAGCTGTGCCACTCACTTTGCTGATTAATTCAGGCAGCTAGCTAGCTGTTCATGACTTGTCCCCTCTCCTATTTGAAGGCGGCCAATTATAAAATTGACTGACTGCTTAAGCTTTCAGATTATTTTTGATTTTAATGGTATAGACTGTACATATTTAGTTCACTACATTGATCTCAGTTAAGTGACATTAATAAGGTAATATAATTTTTCAGAATTTAAACATTAATTCTGAATTTAAATTTTTTATTTCATACTCTTATAATTCTTTCTTATATATCTCATTATTTTTTTGTTTTGTGCTGTTGTTTTGTATGTATGGATCATACCATTTCTTTGTATTCTGTCATCAGTTAAAATTTCCTATCATTTCATTTGTTGTATTTCCTGGGAATAGAGTGGTGGGGTTGGTCATTTTTCTCCTTCATTATAGCCATCCTTATATTGCAACCAACTATTTCTCTGTTTCCCAGGGATTTGTTATAGTGAACATGTACTGTAATTTACATATCTTTCTGAAAATTGTGCTCATATGTTTTAGGAAAGACTGAATTCCTTTTTTTCTTTCAGCAGCTAGTCCAAGTGTTTCATCGCCATTCAGTTCATCACATTCTTCAGGTTCTGGTCCAGGTAAGTGTTTTACTTTAATCTGAATAACAGTTTTTTGTATGTATCTGAACGAAGCATTTAGAAAAAATTTTGTTTAATCAGGTTTCTCAGTAATCTATACCTTGTTTCATACAGTACTGATGTTGAGCAATTTTGCAACCTTTATAAGTTGGTTTGTCATTTTAAAAAAACTTTTCTCTTAAAGTAGACTGTTACAGAATTAGTTTTTTCTGACTTTTATTTTATTATTCAATGTATGTCATCATGCAATACACTCATATTGCAACACCAAACTAAAAACAGTAATCACTTAAAGGAGATAAATATTCATTATTGTTTTATTGACAAATGGTAAAGTAATTTCTTCTTTCTGAGAGCTTCAGATACTTCCAGGAGCTTTTATTATTATTAATATTTCACTGGTCTGACAACTATTTTGAACTGTTAGTTCTCAATAATTACAGCACAGCTTATTTTAATTATTGCAAAATAATGTTTACAAGGGCAAACATTGTGTTTGCCACTTGATGATACAACAAATAATGGATATATATTATTCTCTCTTTTAATAGTTTTCAATGTCAAAACCTTTTTTTTTGGCTCTTCACATGCAAGTCAGCTTTGTTTTGGGTTGTCATAGCTCTGAAAGTAACATATATGAATAAAATTTGAACTTTAAGAATTCTCTGCTAGAAGGCCACAAATATCAAATTTCCTTTCAAAATGTTGAGCACATGTGAGCAGCAAATTAATTATGCATTTTATAAGAATTATTTGTTTTGTACACTTCAAAACATGAAAACTGTTAGCTTTCGTGTACTTTGTTTTTAGCTTATTAAAATTTCTCTGCATCTTTTGTTGCCATGAGTTATTCCTTTTCAAGAAGTTCCTAAAATATTTTTTTGTTGAACCCTTTCTAGCTAGTGCCAAAATCACACATCAGGAATATTTTCCAACTACATGCCATTTATATAATTGAAAAAAATTTGTACTGGAATTAGCCACATGGAAACAAGGAAAAACTGTTTATCAACTTAACTAGGTTCTCATTCCTCGTGGGATGCTTCTTCAGGAGAAAAAATATATGTATATAAATTGAGATGTTAAAATCAGAGCCAATTGTAGCATCCAGACAACAGAATAAGATGGTTAAATGGTTAAGCAGTTGATGACATTAAAAGCATGATACTGATCATATCCAAGTCTGTAATTCCTGTTTGATGAGAGAGGACCTAACCTAGTTTAATATGAGTTCTTGATTTTTATTGCATGGTAAACAACATGGATGCCTAACATTTCAAAAACCTCCCTGAAATTTCTGATATGAGATATCATCTGTTATCTTTCCCAATTTGATGCCAGAACACCTGATTATCATCATTTGCTTTGTGGAAAGCAAGACTCAAGTGATATTTTCTTTGCTTATTGACATGTTCTTCCCCTTTGGATTCAATAAGCAAAGAAACATCACATGAGGCTTGCTTTCCACAAAACAAAAGAAGATAATCTGGTGCTCTGGCAGCAGATTGAGATAGATAACAGAGGCTATCTCATATCTCTTGACATATTCTGCCCTTTAGGTTCCCTTTCATGTGAGGTACCTGTTTGTGGTGGAGGAGACCTCCCAGTGATGGTACTGGCCCCTTTTCATTCCCCTCTTTACTTTTCTTCACATATTCTTGGCTCTACTTCTCCTGAGTCTTTTTTTACTATCCTGTCTTATCTTCCAGACCACCATCACTGGATCCAACGTCTTATTGCCATGTAGTGCAACCCCTGGATGTCCAGAAAGGGGATCCGTAGTCTTGCACTACTTTGGCCTCTACGTCGACAAAATGCATGGTCCTGGATGACCTGCATGGGATCAATCAACTAGTTTGCTTGCCTGCAAGGGTTAAGAGTGCATGATGCAGTAAGTCTCCTTCCCCGTGGTCTGTTGGACAGGACTCAAGCCTTACTGTGCTCCTCATATAATGTCCAGAGTAACTCTGGCATTCCACTCTCGAGCGCAGCCATGGCTAGCTGGATAGTGGGCATCCATGTGTGGCTCTGTGGTGGGTGGGTGGGAAGCTCTGGCACTTAACAAAAAAAAACACTCGTGCATGAATCCTTCATCCTCAATTATTTCAGGGGCCCTAAAAAGTCCAAACCAAATAATGATATTATTGATACACCATTCGATAACAGAATTAAGAAACAGAAGACACGACACCAATATACCCATTTTTCTAATCATCTCTGCAGCAGGTGAACAACCAATAGGGAAAATGTCACTCTTTTGCATTCAAAAGGGTTTAGGAGGACTGGCAGGTTCTCCCCAAGACAGTTACGGAATATGTTCTAGTGATGTCCTCCTAGAAGCATCATGTCAACAACATTCCACCAAACTACTCAGAGCAATATCAGTGGTGGAATACCAATAACAGTTACACCCCATAAAGGTAGTGCAAGGGACCCCTCCCTTAATGCATTACATTATACATACCTGCAAGGAGATGTGTGTGTTGCATTATGGGAGATACTGAGATAGGATTGATGTTAGCTTGCTCCACCTTTGCAACGAGTTACCCAGTGTTGTACTACCTTACCCCAGTCCTGAAGATACTTTCAGGTGCGAACTTTGTTTGCTCACGCTTGGATAAAGGATTAGTATAAATTTATTATTATACTACAACAGTAACATTGTGATGACTGCATCGAAGGTGGATGAAGACTGATATATATTATAATGCTTCAATATTGTTTACACATCGTGTTGGGTGTATTGTAAAACATCATCTGCATAATTATGGTTTCCCTATAGTACATGTTGTTCACACTATTTGAAGCTTCCCAGGAGATCGTTCAGAATGTTTATTTATTGTTTTCTGTTTATAACAATTTTGTGATTAGGTTACAGTAAGAAACTAGTTTCTAGTTCTACTCATCATCACTTGAGAAGCTGCATGCTCATGTGGTATATGCCTCAAATTATACCTTTCTTTTTACCAGATTATAGTGGGAAGTGTCGTATAGGTATCTTCCTGTATGAACTGGCTTCGTACAGGATGCACATATCTGCTTGCCATAGTCATACCCCCCCTCTCCCGGAACATATCCTGAAATGAAAAGCCCTCCTGTCTTATAATTCCACTGTAAAGTGGATATGCAATTATATGTTGTTCAGTTGTCTTTGGATAGGAAAAGATTCTGTATGAGCTGCAAGGAATCATTTGCAAACAAGCTAATGATAACAAGGCTTGCTAGAGGATCAGTTGATTCCACTATTAAATCCCTTTTCTTTTGAATGAAATGTAGGGAATTCTTAATGCGGGAATGAGTTTTGCCAGTATCACTGGATGTTTGGAAGGTAGCCAAAATCAATAACTTCCTTAGGCCATATGCAGTAACATTTTACTAAACTCTTAGTTTTGTTATGAGTGGTCCATGTCAAGTCAGTATCCAAAACCATTTCCATGTCAGAATCACTGAGTCGATCATCTGTTTTATAAAATCTTAACAGCACAGCATGCATATGAAACGACCACTATGAGTAAGTGATATGTAATACACAAACACTTCTTGAGGTGTGACACATTTCTACCAAAGTGGCTCTGTTAATACTAGCGAACTTGGTGGCAATGCCAGTTAGACATCACATGTAATAAATGACCATTCCTCAGTGAAACACTACCTTGGAGGCATGAAATGGCTTTTCTCATGTTTGGTCTCTTAGAGCATGGATTCTGATTTCTATTCCCCAATTTTTGACATCCCATACCAGTTATACCTTTCAAGGCCATGCCAACATACGCGGATGGTCTGACAAGTTCTCAGCCTAACAATGAAGAAACGAATTTATAATTTCAAAATTATTTTGAAATTATAAATTAAAATATGTTGAAATTTTTATTTTTCAATGTAATCTCCCTTAAGGCTAATACATTTATTCCAGCAATGCTCCAGCACCATTATCCTGTCCCTGTAGTCGTTCTTAGTAAGATCTGCAAAATACCCCTTTACAACTGCAATCACCTCTTGATTCGAAGAGAATGCTGACCAGCAAGGAAGAGTTTTAGTTTTGGGAAGAAATAAAAGTCAGATTGAGCCAAATCTGGGGAATAGGGTGGATGTTCCAACAATTCATAATGCAGATCCCTTAATTTTCCCATTGCCAAAACACCTTTGTGGGCAGGTACATTGTCCTGATGAAAGATGATTTTTATCTTCTACAAACTGGGTCTTTTCTCATGAATTTTTTCATCTAGTTAAAGTCTGGTTAAAAGATCAGAATAGTATTCCCCGGTTATTGTTTTACCCTTTTTAAGATAATTAATAAACAAAATGTATTAAGCATCCCAAAACACCAATGCCATGACCTTTCCTGCTGATTGAACTGACTTTGTTTTCTTTGGCACTGAATAACCGGCTTCTGTCCACGGTTTTGACTGCTGTTTGGATTCTGGTGTGTAATGGTGAATCCAAGTCTCATCCATAGAATAAATCTACGCACAAAATCAGTTTTATTCTTGTTAAAACACTCCAAGCACTCTTCAGAGATTTTCATGCAAGTGCTTTTTTGATATGCAGTGAGCAAGTGTGGCACCCAACTTTTTCATTCGCAATTCTTCGTGCAAAATATATCCTACATGTTCTTTTGAAATGCCTCTAGTCTCAGCAATTTCAATCACTTTGACTCGCCGGTCATCCAATACCATATCATGCACTTGATCAATGATTTCTGGTGTTGTTAAACTTTTTGGACGTTCTTCACATGGATCATCTTCAAGGCTGATATGGCCATGTTTAAACTCAACAGCCCATTTCTTAATTGTCGAAAACAAACGAGAAGAGTGCCCATAAACGTTTATGAACTTTGAATGAATTTCCTTTTGCGTTAAACCTGCTTTTACAAAAAAATTTTATAACCACACGGTACTCAATTTTATCCATTTCAAGGGTTACAGACAGCACTTTTGCTTCAGACAGCTGTATAAAAGAAACTACTTGATAGAATGACTTGCAATTTCACATGGATGCTTATGACAGGTGTGTCAACTTAGGGGGGAAAAAATTACTTAAAAATAATCTAAGGTCAAGGCCGAAAACGTTTCAGACCACCCTTGTAATTACTTTACTTAACATTAAGCAAGTAACAATAACAATCATTTATCCTAACCTGACCTCTGACTTTTTTTTTCACCAGAAGTTAGGCTAGGATAAATAATTAACAAACATTTAGATTCTTCTTACTTTTGCATAGTACAGATATACAGGAAACAAGCTGCATCATGTAGCTTGTTTCCTGTATATTTGTATTTTTTCCTGATGATGATGATCTCAATACAGAGGTCGAAACATTGATTGTCACTTGCTTATTTTTAAGTAATTATTCTAACACGTGTTGTGCCTCCATAAATTATTCACTATGAATCATCTGCATAAAGTAAAGAGCTGAGGTTAACATCTCCAATTTTGATATCAGATTTAATACCACTTTCCTTCATAATGTACATCCTTGTCAGACACCAGATTTCACTTGGCACCTTGTCATATGCCTTTTCCAGATCTACAAAATTTAATTTACAGATCTCTGTTATATTCCCATGATTTTTCAACTATTTGTTGTAAAATGAAAATCTGATCCTGACAGCCTCTATTTGGCCTGAATCCAGCTTGTTCTTCACCAAGCTTCCCTCCCACAATCTTTTTCAACCGTTTCGCAAGAATACTTGCATAAATCTTACCAGGCACACTCAGTAGGGAAATACCTCTCTAATTCTCACATTCAGTTTTATTTCCCTTTTTATATATGGGTACTATGAGAGCTCTACTCCAATCATCTGGAATTTGTCCCTTTGTCCAGGCCTTCTGAACTATGGTGCATTCACTGTAAGACTTTTATACCTCCATTTTTGGGCATTTCTGGTTGAATTTCATCTACTCCAGCTGCCTTTCCAATCAGGTTTTTGATGACTTTTCTACTTTAAGTATGTATATGTATTCCTGACTGCATTCCTGTTGGGAATTTTCTATCACCATGCTAACACTGCTTGTTTCATTTAGCAGTCTTTCAAAGTAATTACTGCAAACATCTAGAATATCTTTTTCTTCAGTTTTCATGTCACCTTTATCATCTCTATCTCCTTTTATAGCACTCTTTCCTCCATTCCTAAGCTTCTTCAACAACCTCCAGAATATTAATTAAATTAAGGGGATATTAGATCCCACATTGTTTTACTATAAAAGTACCTCCAGAATATTTTGCCAGCTTCTTGATATTTATTTTCTGTGTTCTTACCAAATTCTTCCCATGACTTTTATTTAGCTTGTTTTACACAGTGGTTAGCTTTCTTACATTTGTCTCTGTATTCTCTAAGAGCACAAGCTGACTTATTTGTCAGGAACCTTTGATATGCTTCCTTCTTTTCCTTCACTGCTTCTTTAACTTCCTGTGTCCACTATGGAGTTTTGATTTTTCTATCCTTGCAGACAACCTCACCACATGCCTCTCTGACTGAATCAGTCATTGTTTTCTTCTGGATTTTCCACTGAATCTCCAAGATTTGGTTCCTATTCTCAAATTCTTTAATTTTTTCTTGAATAATGTTTGTGTATTATAGTCTACAGTTCACATCTGAGAGCCGCCCAATTTTTATTCGCTTTAAAACTTTCTTACATGTTGTTCTTTTAATATGAAATTCCTCCTCAAGACTAAATGGTGATCACTTCCAATTTCAAATCCCCTGTACACTCTAGTGTCCTGCACCAGGGAGAAAACATCACTATCAACAATAACATAGTCAATGAGACTTTTCTTATTCTTTGCCTCTTCTCTCCATGTGAATTTGTGCACATTTTTATGTTGGAACATGGTGTTAGTAATAATCAGTCCATGTTCTGAGCAGAAATCCGACAGCTGTTTGCTATTATTATTATTAGCATGTTCTTTTTTCCAAATTTTCCCCAAATATTTCTGTATGTCTGACAATCATTTCCTACTCTCTTATTTAGATCTCCAACAAGGATCAACTTTTCTTTTTTCATTGTGTCAGTTGCTTTTTCTAAAGCCACAGAAAATTCCTCCACTTGTACCTTAGTAGAGTCTTCTGTGGGACCATAGGCACAAATAAGCCTTCTTCTTTTCCTTGATTGTTATTGCATGAATCTAACATTTTGTATTTATTGCTTAGAAAGATCTCACAAATTTTTGTCTTTTTTGTTTCAGTCACCCATGTTATGTCAATCTGGTACTTATCCAATTCCTCAGCCAGCACCATTTCTTTGCCATTGAGGCTTGTTATGTTTATAATACCGATCTTGAACTCTGGTGATGTTGAGTTGGGGTGGGTTTCAGGGTTTGTTCCAGTAATTGACTTTTTGCTGTTCTCCCTGGAAAAACAATGGGGTCTTGTTAAACCGTGCAATTTTCCAGCAAGCATGTAATTCTGTCATGTTGTACCATCATTTTATTTGTGGTTTAAGCCAGTAAGAATACAATTTGGTCGACTAAATCTCAAATTTCCAGCCCATCCTCTTTCATTCAGTGTCCAGATAGATACCTAACAGAGTGCACCACAAGGTTAGGAGTGGACATTATGTCAGAAGACCTGGTCGGTTCTCTGCATTCCTTTATTGGCTATGTGGAGTTCTCCTCCCAGTTATACACCTTTGTCCCTTAAACACCCTTTTATGGTGTTTAAGGGACAATACATATTCCCATCTTGCTAGATTTAATACTGGCACAGTCAGTCAAACATCTTTTAGTGAAATGAAACAGTGAAGTATGTCACGTATTGTATTGTCCATGCAGCAATTACAAAAAACATCATCCCAATTTCCACTCTATTTAAAGCCTTGGTTGAACTTATGGTACCAAACAGCCAAAAAAGATCAAGATAGAGTGTGTGTGGTATATTTTATAGATACTCTACCACAACAAACTTAATAACATTTAAATGTGCTTAGGCCAAAGCATGTTATGTAGATGTCAGTGAAAAACTATCCTTGATTTACATCATCAGTTAATCAACCCAGTGCAAAAAATTGTATGGGATAAAATCCAAGATGAAAGGTAGATACAGAACACATTGGTTGTATACCTTTGAACATAATGGATGTATTGTCGCTGATTTCTATCCAGTTTTCTGTCTTCTGATATTTTAATTTTGAAAGAGCATTAAGAGAAACAGTGGCTAAGCTTTTGTTCCAAGTGGATCGAGCTGTAGAATCAGCCATTTGTTAAGGAAGACCTCAAAAGAAGTCTTTTGCTATCTCCCACTAGCTTAGTAGGCTCTGATGACATCCATTATGAGTTGATAAAACACCTTCCATCATCTTCTATAAATCTCCTTCTCTTACTATATAACAGAATATTTACAGAGGAAGAGTTTCCAACTCTAGGCATAAATCAACTGTCATTGCTATCCCAAAGCCAGGCAAAGATCCAGCACAGGCCAACAATTATTGTCCAGTTCTCACTAGCTGTCTTTGTAAGGCCTTGGAAAAAATGCCAAACACAAAGCTTCTCTGGTACTTAGAAAGTAACAAACTTCTTTCCATCACACAATGTGGCTTTCATAGACACCGATCAACCTTGGACCATTTGGTCTGTCTAGAAACGTATATAAGAGGTGCTTTCCTGAAATGAGAACATGTTGTTTCAGTGTTCTTCAGCATGGGAAAACGCTTATGACACAGCCTGGTGATATGGCATATTAAAAGACCTGATTAATCTTGGTCTAACACCTTCCTGTTTTTATTAAGAACTCTCTATCCAGCCATATCTTCCAAGTTCATGTGGTAAGCACATTATCTTAGCCATATCATCGAAAAGAGGGAGTTTCTCAGGCTCTGTTTTAAGTGTGACCCTCTCTACTATTAAAGTGAACTCAGTTACTGAGCGGCTTCCTCCCACAGTAGGCGATCGCCTTTATTTTGATAACTTCACAATTTACTGTCACTGCTGCGATATGAGGGTCATCGAAAGACAACTTCAAAGCAACTTAAACTGCTTTATAGCTAGACTGTGTATATATGAAGAGGGTGGATGAATAAGAGCCCTGAGAAAACACCTGCTTTAATAGGAAAATATGAAGAAAGAATACCATTACATGTAATGAACTACCTAAGAGAAAACTGGCAATACAGTTAGAAAGAGAGGAAAGCAGACCATAAGATGGCAATTTGCCGAGAAGCCCTCAATGCTATTTCCTGTCAAATGCTTTGTAAAAAGTGGAATAGTAGATATTTGTTCAAAGTTTACCAGCACTTGTCCACAGGTGTGTGATGCAGGTTAGATCTACTGTAAATCTTGATTTGGTACAATGCTTATTGGTGATTATTGATTAGTTGACAGTTCTGCAGATTTCAAAGAAATTGACTGTAGATGACTTTATCCATTACTTTGGATAACATTAGACTACAGAAGGCATATGATGCAGTATTCTAGATAAAGAAAGCAGTGATTTGCCTTTGTTGGATCTTGAATGAAAAGATTTCTTTAAAGAAATAATTTATTCAGGATTCAACAAGTTTTAGCCAAACAACAATAGAAATGCTTGTACATAGGTAAAGATACTAATTGTTTAAAGAATCATATTCTAGTACAAATATTGTAATATTACTTAAAGGTAAACGATGTCATTTGTTTGTAAGAAATTATAATGGAAGAAGCTTCTTAAATATAAAGAGCCAATAGGCTTCATTTCTTGCATTAGCTCATGCTAGTAGTCGTCGATACTTTTATAGTTTATTATACTATATTCGGCATGAAACTCTCTGATTCTAATCTTTGAGTTTCTTATTCAGTTTTAAAACAATGTGGGATTTAATATCCCCTTATGGAAGAAGTATTCTTTATAAGATATATGTTAGGGCATAGTAACAGAAGTTCAAAATCCACTAACAAAAGCTTCGGGTGATTTGTGTAGCCTACAGCAAATTGTTTACACGCGGAATGGAACATGCTTGATGTTTTCCAGGAAGATGCGGCATGCACACGGAATTCTCCAGGAAGATGAAAATAGAAAAAACGACGCGTGCACAAAAAGAGGGTGCCGGACAGAAAGGTATGGGAGAGAAGAGGGTGCCGAAGGTAGTGGATATAAAAGGGGTTTGTCCCCCTTTCAAAGGGGCTTTTGTCTGTTTTGCTTTGGATTTTCTTGTAAAGCGGGGCGCGTTCAGGATCTTTTCGATAGCATGTAGTTATTCGCAGCCATCTTTTCGAGATGTTGTATGGAAGGTGTCAACGAGGAGATAATCGGCAGCGTTCCGAGCAAGCTTGAAGGAACTGACCACCATATACGTCCACATGGATTGGTCTGAGCTATGCTGTTTCTAGTCCACGATGGGAAAGAAAGGCAGAACAATGAAGTTGGACTTCATTGTTCTTCCTTTCTTCCAAGCCTAGCCTGTGAGATAATCGTCTAGAAGAAGACTAGACATTCCGTGGGACGAAGTAAGGATAAGATGATAGAATGAATATACTTCCAGAAATATGGTAATGTTAAAACCTTTTGTAATTCTTGGTTAAGAAAGAGAGGAATATTGTGATATAGAAGAAAAGAGATGTTATGTTTCAGAACTCTATACTTGTAGGAAAAGGACTATAGTGAACATTGGATGGCAGTGTTTAAATCTTAGGGCTATAGATCATTACTTACATGGAAACTCACATGAAAATCTTTATATTTAATTGTAAGCCATAGGAGCAAAGAATTTGATAAACACCTGGAAAACCAAGTGGAGAAAGCTTTATTATTAGGAGATGAGAGAACAATGCAGATTTTTCTCACAGGCCACAAAATGTTCAGAGATTTTTAAATTTTTACAATGTGTTCAGAAATTCATTGTGCATAAGGTAAGATATGAGTGATTTTTACTAGAGCAGAAGAGACAGAGATTCATTCTATAGCTGCTGAATGTTTTATTGATGAGGATTTGTTGGAGCAAGAGGACTTCCCATTCTGTTGATTGCTTCAATATTGTCGAGGAGATGTTTTTCAGAGCATTCCATAAAATAGTTGGCAATTGTTTGAGCAAGAGGATTTCCCATTCTGTAGGTTATTCCACTTATAATGAAGGTCATCCACCACCTAGCATGTTTAATTGTTTATAATAAAATTAGTTTAATCCTTTATCCAAGTGTGAGCAAACAAAGTTTGCGCCTGAAAGTATCTTCAGGACAGGGGTAAGATGGTCCTGAAGATACTTTCAGGCTCAAACTTTGTTTGCTCACACTTGGATAAAGGATTAAACTAATTTTATTATACTCCAACCAAGTGAAAAATAAACTTTCAACATGTTTAATTGTTATTTCCTCAAACTGGGAAGGTTTTTTTCAGCAGCAATGCTTGCTGATGCAAAAGCCCCTTTAGTGGCAACAGGTCCTGTCTTGAGAAGGTGGGATCATCTTGACTTGCTGTATATTATGCATCTGGCCCATAGTGGTCCATTATGATTATAGAATATGATTATTGAATTTACATTTAATAATTCCTGGCAGTGCTTCGGAAGGGTTACTGACAAATTTTCACTTCTTCAATGTTTCTTGTCATCCTGAAGACACATAATTTCTTCTGAAGAGTCATTTTATTGCTCTACCCAATTTCATATAATCAGCAAAAAGAGAATTTTACTAGTTACATCTGAACTTAAGTCTTACTAAGCAGAACTCTGACCATTTATAGAAATGAAAGCTTTTTTTTTTTAATGATATGTAAGGTTTAATGCTGTCATTTAACCCGTATGCTAACCAACATCATTTGAACTAACTCATTCACTATGAGAATTATTTTTAACCTAAGAAATTATATTCTTATTTTTATTTTATCAAGTTGGGAGCAAATAAAAGTTTGCACGTGAAATATCTTCATTGCTAGCCTACTTGTATATAGAGAGAAGATTCAGTTAACATCAAATTATTGTTGTATCCCATAATGCATAACACATCCAGACCAGTTTCAACTTTTAAGGTGAACCAGACTTTACATGAAGACTGGTGTTGACCTTAAAGAACCTAAAGAATGAGCAAACAAAAAGTTTTAATGTGAAGTACATTAATAAGTAGACTACTTGTATATAGTAGTTGACTTTACATCATGTAAACTGTTTCTATATATTACTAGTTTAGTCATTGAGGCTTTTCACATAAAATCTTGTTTCTTAATTTTACAAGAATATAATTTCTTCTCAAATATGTTTTAATATCCACTATAACAAACTGTTTGTCCTTAGGAGTTTATTTAGTGAAAAATCCACTGTACTACTTTATATTCAAACTTATGCAGACTGCATTACAGAGTGTGATATATTTTCCACAGGAGACATGCTCCCAATATATTAGATCCTTATTTATATACCTAAGGCATTTAAGAAAAGGCAGAGAAATGGAATTTTGTATTTGATGCTGTCATGTACTACTTCTTTATAAGTTGCCATCTTGCAAGAAAGTTGGTGTATTTCAGATGCATATTAAACTTGGTACAGTAGATTATTCAGAACTTAAATAAACAGCTTAAATAAACAGAACTTAAATAAACAGTCAGAACAACTTATGACTAGGAGATATGAATTTTCATATCTCCTAGTCATAAGTTGTGATTAGATTCTTTGAAAATAACAGTACACATTGCTGTTTAAAAATTGTATTGTTTTCACTAGATAGTTCTATTTATCCACATTCTTATTTTGTTAGTGCAGTCAAGAATTTATATTTCATGTTAGTTTGATTTTGTTATAGATATTAGTGAAACTGAAGGAGAAGTGGATGATTTGGAATTATCTGGTCAGTATAATAACAATTTTTTTCTAGAATCTAGACTATCTTATTTTAATATAGTTCTGTAGTTGAAGTATTTTTTTGTATAATTTAGCATAATATAAGGGAATACTTGTAACCTATTCTTCACCATGACTTCTAGAAATGTCCAAGGGCACAGCAGATGCATGACACATCTAGTTGTGAACAAATAATGTCTTTGCTAATTATGACTAAATATTTGATATGACTAAATAACACAGTTGCACACCACAGTCTATTAATTTCATGCAAGAAAGATAATTGCATGTTTCAGAAGTTTATTTGATTGGTTATTGTGATATGAAATAAAGATTCTGGTAATAAGGTGAGGCTTATATGATAGTACTTATAGTTACATATACTATATATTAATTAGAATAATTAATATTTCTAGTATTTCGTTAAAGTCAAATTATCATTATTAAGGAACAATGAACGAATTGATTGACCCAAATCTTGAACAAATTTAACTGCATGAAACTGCCTCAAACCTGGAAAGCACTCATCCTTAGAACTTCAGCCCAACAGCGAAAAACATCCAACCCAGCTCACTAGGGACATTATTTAGGACTTTAGATCTGCCTTTGTTGTTTGGCTTTCATAATACTCGTACTTACCTTATGTAGTGCCTGCATGCATGTATCAATTTGTTAACTGTTCCCTGAGGATGGTAGTTTGACTTTGCTGAAATATTGAAAATATTAATTAAAAGTTATTCTAATTGGTATGTAGTATACATTGTAACTTCCTTAAGTAATATCGTTAGAAATAAAGATTACCTAGACATAAATGTGTAAACAGCCCAGGATACAAAAATATATGGATGAATTAAAAAAAAAAAAATTGTAGCTGCATTGATGAACTATCATGCAGATGCGTAACTTATGGTATTCTTCATGGTGTTAAATATGAAAATTTAAAAAAAAAAAATCTTATTTCATCAAGTCAAGGATGCTGTTTTTAACTAATTTTTTTTTTTATTGCAGTATTTTTAACAAACAAAGTTTCTTGATTGTCATTAACAAGGCAAGGTAACATTGCAAGGATGCATGCATTTGGACGATCCGACTCTCCTCATGCTTATAATGTGAGGGACATTATATCTCTAATACAGTTATAACTCAGTTGAAAACTTTAGTTGGATATAAATGTATATGTACAAAAAATAGTTATACAGTTGTGAAGATTATTTAATAAAATTAAAGAAATAGTTTAAGGGAGGAAATCTCCACGTGACCTTTCAAGGAATACAGAGAAAACTGAACTGACTAGAGCTGCTGACATAATGTTCACTTCTAGTAACTATCTACTAAGAAGTAGATGAACATAATAGTAGCTAGCTACTATTATGTTCACTTCTTAGTAGGCTATCTACTCAGATATTGAACAAATGTAGGATGGACTGTCGGATGCACTTATTTAGACATACGTATTAGTTATACATTAAATATTGTAATCCAACCAAATTTAGATAGTCCTCGAAAGTTGTATTTTAAAAGAATATCTGAAAAAAATTAAAATCATTCAGTAAATACCACATGCAGAGATCACCTATAAACCAGTATTAATATTAGCTTCCATTACGCACTGTCTACATAACCTTAGTTTCTTCAGCTGTAAATCCAAAATAGTTTGCCATTTCTTATTCATTCTCCAAAAAGACAGATTTCACCCATTATCAGTACCTGGAGTATACAGATTACGTTGCCAGTATAAATTAACATATCATAAATAGTCTAGCATATTGCAGTAGAGTGGAAAAAGCAACACTGGAATTATATAGTTATAAACCATTATGGACAAAGTGGATTATCAGACCATATGTATGAGACTTTACATGTAGTTTAAATTAAGAATAGGAATTAATTAATAATCTAGGAATCTGCCTATTCTTATAGAACGTTTCTAATCTAAGCAAGTAATATGGATATAAAAAACTTCCAAACATCTGGAAGAACTCTAATTATGCTTTTAAATCATTTAAAAACTTGGCTACCTTTGACTATACCCACAAGAGGTTGTGGGTATAGTCAAAGATAGTCAAAAAAAGAGGCAAGATTCTTCAAAATATTAACTACAAGATATTATATTTTAGCAATAATGATCATGACATGGAAAATTTAGCTATGATATTCAACACTAAATGCAAAGATAATCTTCTTGAATGACAGGCAATATCAAATAGTTCAAACAATAACATTGGAAAATTGAACAAAGACTTGTTTCAGCTTATCCCCCCCCGAAGGTTCTATTAAGGAAGAAGTGGGGGAATTTTTTTAGGTAATTAGAAAAAGCAGCTAACATACAGGAAAAGGTAGGCCTTGTTGGAACACCGCACATACATTATGAGTATCGTATGGAAAGCAGAGTGAGAGTGGAAAGAAATTAGCTATGCAGACTGAAGGCACTCAAAAAGAAATCTGTCATTATACTGGAAGTGGAGGAATAACTTTTGAATGCAGACAGTATGTTTGTGCCTAAAGCAGATGTGGTTGTTCAAATAATGAATGCTCACCTGGCTAAGGTCTATCACTCTGGAATATGTAAATAGAGCACAGCGTTACCATTGCCAACTCTTCTGGGAAATCCCAGCCCCCTATACCACTTTCTGATATGTGTTAGTTGGCTACTATCTTATCCATGTCAGTAGTTTATTTTCCAGTCCTATATTCAGTGGTTCTTACACTGTGGGTCACAAACCCTAGAGGGGTCATGTAAAAGAGTTTGGGACTGCAGCAAACATAGATAATTGTGAGTAAATTAAATATTTATTATTTAACTATTCAAATTATTATACACTACAACTTTTCATTCTGCCTTTTCTAATTTTTTTTTTATTTTTGTCTCCATATGTAAAGTCTGTAAACTATAAAAATTTAATTATGTAATTAAACTGTTCATTTTTGGTCTAAGCTGTTAAAACTGAGAACTTTTATTGTTAAAAGACCATAAGATTTAATGATTACAAATACAAAGAGCCAACAAGTTTCACTAGCCATTGTCTAGCATCTTCAAGGCTGTACTGGTGTGAAAACAAATGCATCAAGTTACATGAAAACATACACTTTAGTAACTTTTAGGCCGTTACATTTGATAATTCGTGTTTGTGGCGTGCATGCATTCCAATGTAAGAAAGGCCACATGTGCGTGGAATTTCATATACTCCAGGAAATTTGAAGAAAGGTACCTCATCTTTGGGAGATCTTAAGACTTGCCTGATTGTGGTAGTTGGTTTAAAAACCACTCTGATGTTATGAGCTTTTAACATTCTCGCCAATTTTGTGGAAAATGAATTAATATATGGAATGACAGCTGTGGACACATATTGGGACTCCTAACATGCTTTCTTTGAATGGATACCCTTCTAACATTTTAAACAAATTGCTTTTTAAAGACAACCCCCAACAATGTGGAACGGAGTCCCAATATGTGTCCACAGCTGTCATTCCGTATATTAATTCAGTTTCCACAAAATTGGCGAGAATGTTAAAAGCTCATGACATCAGAGTGGTTTTTAAACCAACTACCACGATCAGGCAGGTCTTAAGATCTCCCAAAGATGAGGTACCTTTCTTCAAATTTCCTGGAGTATATGAAATTCCATGCACGTGTGGCCTTTCTTACATTGGACAGACCTCTAGAAGTTTTGAAATAAGACAGAAGGAACACGTGGGGGATGTCAATCATAATAGAATCATCACATCTAGTTTAGCTCATCATTTCTCAACATCAAATCACGTTATAGATTGGAAAAACAGTTCTATGCCTTACATCGAGAATGACTACAGACACAGAACGTTCAAAGAAGCAGCAGTGGTGCTACGCACAGGCAATAATTTAAATAGAAATCAAGGTGCTATTCTTAAAGACATATGGAAATATCTCATTAATTCTCTCAGCTCAACAGAACTACAATATGCGAAAAACTACACAACACGTGGTCATGTACCGGATTCTGACTGAAGCATTCAAACGCATGCACGCAACAAACGCGAATTATCAGATGTAACAGCCTAACAGTTACTAAAGTGTATGTTTTCATGTAACTTGATGCATTTGTTTTCACACCAGTACAGCCTTGAAAATGCTAGACAGTGGCTAGTGAAACTTGTTGGCTCTTTGTATTTGTGATCATTAAATCTTATGGTCTTTTAACAATAAAAGTTCTCAGTTTTAATTATGTAATCTTAAATGTAACTGCATGCGTGCATTTTTTTTTTTTTGCAATATGTTCGTTATTTTTATTTCTCATTTTATTTAAAATTGCTCAAAAACTGATACTAGAGTATCCTTTCCTTGATAGTTACACAGTGATCAGCATTCATTATTAAAAAAATATGGAAACAACTACCATGTTATAGTTGTCTTCATAATTTTTAAAAAAAATGAATTCTGACAACAGTATAACCATAAAAGAAAGAAGGCTAAGATTCAAAGAATTTATCAGGGCCTTTCAACTGAAGGTGACTTAGTTCATCTTATTAAGTGGTGAAAGTAGAGTTTATTTTTCTGAAAACTCTGGTCATTCTTCCCACAAAAGAGACAAACCTTCCATAAGAACACAAGCAATTAACAGATATAATGCACTGGTCTTGCAGCCTGAATTGTTTTGGCCATAAATCCAAATAAACTGACCAACCTCTCTCTCTCTCTCCCCCACTTCTTCCAATGTATTTTATAATATACACATTTTATAGTAATATATTTTATTTTATGCACATACACAAACACAATGCTCAACAAATTTTGCAAAATTCTGTTTGCCATGCAAAAAATGTACTTGCCCAGGATCAGTTTTTTTTTTTTAATTTATTTATTTAAATAGAGCAATATACCATTTATCTGACTTCCAGAACTATGACCCTTCAAATAAAAAACCTATGCATGTCAACCAACTACTGGTATACACACTGTGTAATTATATTTCAATTATCTGACTCTTCAATGATCAGAACAGCATATTGCTTTCTCAGTGTGATCAGATAAATGGTAGATTACTGTATGAAATTCTTGTTAAGTCAATAATAGTTCCATAAACTGCTTAGTTGTGCTGCATCTGTGTTTTGTAAAGTTAAAATGTCGTATAGTTGTGTGGACATGATGTTTAGGGCCTCCCTCGATGAGTCCAAGGACTCCCTGGAGTCGCCCGTAATAATAATAATAAAAGGATTTGTTTTTCTTTATTCACTAAAAGTATTCTATTTTCCAGTCTGCAGCCAGCTACCCACCATTTATCATTTAGCACAAAACTGTGTCAAATGGTAAATGTCAGATGGTTCATGAGTCTCATTTATTATTATTTATACGGGTACTCCATAGAGTCAGAGGACTCATCATGGAAGATCCAACTATCTATTAACATAATGCCTATCATACATCTTACTTTTGGAGCACTCATAACCACCTCTGGCAATTCATTACACTCATTCACCACTCTTGGTCCACACACCCTTACTAACAACACTCTTAGACAACTTCCAAGTTGACTCCTTGTTTTCCCCCTACTCCTTATGTATTGAAAAATTTCTTTTGTGTCGATCTTATAGAATTCCTTTAGTAACTTATAACTTTCTATCATATTCTCTCTTCTCTTATTTATTCTCATAGGAACATTCTACAGACATGTCACAAGCTTGGTCACTCATCTCTTAATCCTCTCCACCACCTCTCGGTTCCCTAGAGACACAGGTGACCAAATCTGTGCACAGTAGTCAACATGTGACCAACTCATAGTCTTATAAAAATAAAAAGTATGCAACTGAGATTCACCAGACTCTGTGTGAGTTTTTAGGGGACTGTGCTCCAGCATATTCAACAGTTGCCAGTTGGTTGGCCAAGTTTAAAACTGGGCATCCTGAAACAACAGATGTCCCCAGGTCAGGAAAACCTTCCACAGTGATCATACCTGAAAACATCAATGCAGTGCATGACATGATCTTTGATGATAAATGAATACCAGCCAGAAATATTGCAAAGACTTTAATGATATCCAGGGAACAAGTTAGGGTCATTGTCATATCTGAACATGCAGAAGCGCTCAGTGAAGTGCGTCTCAGAGATACTCATACGAGTATCTCTGAAAGAGCAGTGAAGATTTTATAAATAGATGATAAGAAATCACATACAGAAATGAGTTGTGCAGAGTATGTAGATTTGGTCTCCTGGATTCTGAGGGAGATGAAGAAGCTGCATCGAAGATGTGCAAAGAAGAGTTTCAAAGTTGATATTAGGATTATAGAATGTAGATTTTTTGATATATATTATTATGTAGTTTCCACCCAAGAAAAGTTATTAGTAAATCTATGGTACATTTGTACCATGGGTGGGCTGAGGAGAGATTAAGAGTATAAAAGCAGGTCAAATAGGAGTGATATGATAGAGACATAAACTTCTAAAAGGGTAGCAGAGAGTTGTGAAGATACTTCATATGCAATCTTTGTTTGCTTACATTTTTTTTAACCCCCACACATGAGAAGTACAAGAACCTCTAGCACATCAGTGCCACATTGTGAGGTGTAAATAAGGGTTAAGAGAAATAAATCACAGGAAAGGCTGTTCCAGAGGATAGAGGTAGATGGAATAAATGAGGAAGAGGAGAAGCAAGTTCAATGAATTTGTAGTTGTATTGTTAGACAACTGTTCTTGTTTTAACAGGCTTAACAGCAAGTAGAGAATGATGTTTGCCAATTCACTGGAGCAGTGACCATGGATGTATCTGTAAGAAGAAACACAGCATCTGTGATGTAGAGGTTGCAGTGAGCCTGTGAGGGAAGGATCATCTATGAGCCAAATTGCTCTCCTCTGGACAGCATCAAGAATTTTTAAGGAGATTTTATGTGCACCACCAAACTGATGATGGCCAGTTTGGATTTGTATAAAGGATTAAACAAGAATATAATTTTTTGATATTTTTAACATAATTTAATTCTGAAAGGGTGTTATGGGGTATTGGTTGATGAAATTTTTTGTTATGTGTTAGGTGAAGATAAAAAATGTGCATCTGTGAAACTTAAGTTTGTGTTCAATTATGAAAGAGATGAGAGCTAGAATTTTCTCTTGAAAAGCAGGGAGTGAGCGGAATAAACAGTTTGCTTGTTGAAATAGTGAGGTATCTGGTGTGAATGAATTTAAGAGAAGGCATGAAGTTGGTATAAGTGGTGTTTCCCCCTCGATGAATCCTTGATTTTTCAGAGGTCTTTGATCTTGATATAGAAGTGTTTGAAGAAAAGAGCAAAGCTAATAATAATAGTAAGTACTTGCTGGATTTCTGTCCTGGACCTGGACTAGTCATTATTAATACCGTGTCTGACCATAAAAATGCACCAATTCATGTGAAAAGATGACTTAAGACAATAAGAAATTCTCATTGGCTGTGTTATTGTTGATAGCAATATTTTCACACTAATTCAGGACTCAAGAGTATACAGCAACTGATTATGTGTGGTAGAACTGTCAGTGTCCTGACAACCTTATTCCTGTTGCAACTCAAGTCTATGCTTCTGCAAAAGATAGCACAATTTGGTGGCTGGATCCACTCCACCATCATGCTATTAGAATTGCATAGGAGCATTTTGAGCATCACCTATTCCTAGTCTTTATGTCAAAGCCAATGAACTGCTTTCTCACTTTGATGTAAATAGTTGTTTTATTACTTGTAAGGCCTTGTCAGACCATCCTATATGTACAGTACTTGTAAGGCCTTGTCAGACCATCCTATATGTACAGTACCTGTCAGGCTGTCATACATCTTTTTGGTTGGTTTGAAAGTTTTTTTCACTTGGTTATATTATAAATTAAAGATGCCAAGAAATTATATTCTTGGTTTCATCCTCTATCCAAGTGTAAGCAGACAAAGTTTGGTGAAGTAACTTTATGACTAGTAGTTACTTCACGACTTGTAGCCCAGTCGTGAAGTTACTTCATGCGTAAACTTTGTTTGCTTTTATTTTATTTTATTGCTTTTATTGCAAACTCCAGACATCAGGATCATTAATACTGCTTAGATGCCACTAAATGCTCTGCCACCATGGCACAGCTATGTTCCATCATGCAGCTTCTCCTAATGCAGATTAATGAAACATTAATCTGCATTTGTCTACCAGCCACTCTTGCAAACACAAAGATCAGAATACTTTGTATCTGTGTGTAATGTGGTCTGTACTTGTTTTTCTAGATGACATATCTGACCAGCTCCCACCAGAATATACCAATTATATTGAGGTGCATGTTGTATTGCTTGCATTTAATTTACATAGGTACATTATTCATACCAATTCGAGAAGCTCCATATAGATATGGACATTCACCAGTGTTGAATCTAAAGCTACATTGCAATTATGGAAACAAGACTACAGATGATACAACTGGATCAGCTCCTTCTTGTAATATGTGTCCCCTTCATGGTTTGCAGGCAGATTATAAGGCAAAAATTAACATCCTAGTAGCAAACAACATCAACATGGTGTAGAGAGAGAGAATAAGCTATACCAGATTAATCGCAAATTTAAACTGTGACATTATTCTGCAGGGATTGCAGAGAGGAAGTTGTTCCTGCTTGGTTCTGAATAGGCCATATCATGTCATCACTCCTCTTTATTGAGGGTTTGATGGCATGTTCACGTGAGTGCTGTAGTTCTGTATTAACCATCATACATATTTGAATCATCTATCCTCATTTTGTTGATGAGCACAGTCATTTTAGTTCTTTTAATAATTTCCTCTGAGCTCCATATACACTTGGACAGATTTTATCTGATTTCTCCAATTTACAATGTGCTTTAAATTTTTACCAAATACTTACCTTTGTAATTATATAGACTTATATATTACTTTTAAAAAGAAGTTGTTTATTTACATCAGATTCTCAGATGCTATTACTGGATGCATTTGTTCTTGTACTACTTCCATCAGATGCTGCTTAAAGTAGTTATCCTTCAGTAACTCTATAAATTTCCATTCCTTTTTTCTTGCATGCTTTCTCTCCTTCTGACTGTGTATTTTGTTCTATGAATTTCTGAACAGCCTCAGACCCATTATTTGTATTACTCATACTATCATCACCACCATTTGGGATCTCTACTCTGGTTGGATTTAATCCCTCTGCAGTCATTAGTATTATATGCCGCCCATCCTTTCTCTCCTACCTTCTTGAACACTGTAAGGATCTTGTTCTGTTAGCCAGGTCTCATTAATGGGAACAATTCTTGATCCTATGTTATTCACCAGTGCTAAAATTTCATCATGTTTATTCTTGATGCCTCTGGAATTTAGTGCACATACATGATGACTAACAACCAAGCTGATGTATATTGTGCACTTAAAACCTGACTGGTTCTAATAATCATCCTGAATAAATTCATTCAATCAAATTCCTTACAATGACTATTGCAGTCACTGCTTTTTTTATATGACTCCTGCAAAATTTCTTTTAAGATTGTTTGGAATAGTACAAACCATTTCATATTCTGCCAGCTCTTGAATTTAATTCATTTGTCTTAAAGAAGCTATCTGTATCATGACAATGCCAAATTCCATTCTTCTTTGTCTCAAAATAGGAAGCTAGGATGTTGTTTTCATTTCTAAAAACTGAAAATTTTGTTCTTGAAGTTAGTAAGTTCCATTGACGACAAGATCCAGTCAGTTCAGATTGTTGCTTGATAAACTGAAATCTATGTCCAAATTGTTTAATGTTCAGTTTGTTTGCACTTTCATAAATACTTCATCAGATAATGGTACTTCCTGTCTGCAATGGAATCAGAAGATTTATCATCCATCATTATCACAGTACTTTGTAGAAATGACAAAGTGGGTGCTAGATGACCTAAAGTGTGAGACACTGGTTTTATAGCCTATTCTGAGTTTATAATGCTTAATGTTTGGTCTTTGTAGAAAAATCCAGTTATGTTAGTAAAACAGGAGTAGCAATCTGTTAATATGTTTAATTCTCTCCAAATCATTGGCATTCCAAAACATAGACTAGTCCTTTCCTTGAATATTTACATTAGATTAACTTTACAATAATGAGGAGCTCACTGTTATCTTCACCCAAAGTAACCGTGCTTGTGTTTTATAGTTTTAAAATATACTCATGACCGCATCTTTCCAGGATATTTTCTAGGCCTGTGTTTTATATCTGGTTAACCCTTTTTTTGAAGCAGCACTCTAGGTTTCAATTTTCAAATGTTATATTATCTCTTCTTCTTTGATTGTAATAATAGAGATTATATTGGAGCAAAGGGGGAGGAAATTAAAGATAAAAAAAAGGTATTTATACTTAGAAGATAATCAGCGTATACTGTATATGCAGTGATATACATGAATATACTTTCTTAAATGAGAAATGTTATTTCACAGTCTATTTTTGCTCATATTCAGAATTTAATTTTTAAATTAATACAACAAATCTTCAAAAATGAACATAGCATTATGTAGATGAAATTAATACATGGCAGCCATAATTTTACAATAATCCACTATTATCTTACCACAGTGGGGAATCAGTTTACCAGTCATTAAAATAAATTGTAGGGGGGGGGGGGTCAGTTAACTGAAGATATTGCATGGTACAGTACCAGAAGTCAGTGGATACACTAAACCCATTTAAAGTTACTTAGCTGAAGGTTTAGTTATTTGAAGGTCATATGATGGAGAGATCACCGTACTTGTGATAATTAATTATTCTAACCACATTTTTCTAGGTTTAATCACAAAAAAAGTATTAACAATAAATTTAATTTAAATTTCAACAAGTAAGAATAATGGATAATTAATTCTTATGGATATTATTATTATAATTTATTTTTTTATTTTTAGAAGCCAGTGAATCAAAACTCAATTCTATAAAAGAAAGTGGATTGTCGTTATCCATGGCTTCTCTATATTCAGGTATAAGGTACTTCTTTGCAGATAAATGTTGAAAACTTGTATATTTCAATTTCAATTTTTAAAAACTAATAAATTGAAGGCCTTCTTTTTAAATAGATGCAGATTTACAAAAAGTTCCAGTTGCCATGATGCCTGTTTCTGAAGGATTTTCAAAAAGGTATTTCATAGAAATTTAATTGCTACAAATCTGATAAATGTTAATATTTGAATAGTTCATTATAGTCCGAGAAATTATTTTATTGTTTAATCTTTTACCCAAGCGGTGTGCATATGAAATTTACACATGAAATATCTCGATAACTGGGCTACTTGTATGTACATAGAAGCTGTTGACATTATATCAGTTGCCTCAGTATCCTGTGTTGCAAATTATATTTGACATGAACTTTTATTCTTGTTTAATCCTTTACCTAAGCATAAGCAAACAAATTTTCCACATGAAATATATTCACAATTAGACTACTTGCATATAGAAGTTGTTGAGTTCACATCCATTGCTTCTCTATCCCATAATACAAGAATAATTGATGTGAAGTCAACAGCTCTTATATATGTACACATATACATATAGTCTGCCTACAGTTGAGAGAATCATAGCTATCAGAGTGCCAAGAAGAGTCGATTCATGTTGAAGGGGGAGAAAAGAATAAGGGATGTATAAATTTTTCACTAACATGCAAAATCACGTGCTTTATACATAAACTTTTCCAACTATTATGCAAGCAAAATAGTTACCACTTTAAAAACTAAAATGTTCATAAAAGAAAAACTAATTTTCTGACATGTAATAATAAACACTCATCCTATGAAATGGATTGATTACCCTATTATCGGAATGGATTCTCCTTCTTATGTGCCATGTGCAGAAGTGTCGAGGGTTCCTCTCACTATATGTAGCCTAGTCCTAAAGATATTTCATGCACAAACTTTGCTTGCTTATACTTTGGGTAAAAGAGTAAACAAGAATATAATTTCTTGTCAAATATAATATACTTTATAACTAAGTGAAAAAACTTTGAAAAATATCTGTAATCCAGAGTATTTCAATAATAATGATACATTTTTTAATACTTGTATATGGAAAACAGATGACTTTTGCATTGATTCAACTTTGGTATTCTTTTGGAGTATGATTTCCACAGACGAGACCTCAGTAAAGATTGAAACAGAGTAGTGGTCATTCTCATAATGTTCTTGCATTACTTGATACTGAGGTAATTCATGTGAAGTCTAGTTGTGAAGATGCTTCATGTGCAGATTTTATTTGCTTATGCTTACGTAAAGGAATATAAACAAGAATATAATTTGCTTCTTTCTGGTCATATATATTGCTATGCATTAAGAAAGGATCATTATTTGGAACTGGTTTTGCCTTTTATTGAGCTCTCATCAGTGTGAGCCTGTTCAGAAAGATACCAAAGCTGAATTAATGTATAATTCATATATCTTCATTTATAAAGTAGCAAAAAAGATATATCACCTTATCATCATCATTATCATCAAATTCCTGCAATGTACCCTCAAGGGGTGTACAGGATGAAAGGAAACAGCCTTGGGTTCTTCACATTCTCCATCCCTGGCCAACTTCTTCACATGGAGACCTTTGGAAAAAAAAAGTCTTAAACTCTGTACCACATAAACCCTCTGTCTGGCTATGCTATATAGATCATGTGTTGCAGAGCCAGATAGAGGGTTTATTTGGGGCAGAGTTTAAGGCTTTTTCTTCAAAGGTCTCTGTGAAGAACCAGCATTCATACTACACATCTCCCAACTATATGGGATTATAAAAACCCTATATAGCATGGCAAAATAATCATTTCTAATAGCAGTGCCCTAACTACTGAACTTTCCCATATTTTCAACGGTTTCTTAGCCATTGGCTACAACTCCCCAAAAAATCTACAAAATATTAAAACCTTGTAACTGCAACCATCCCTGCTCTTCTCTTCAGAGCAGAGATTGTACAAAATCTATTACCATTCCATATATCCAGGGCACATCTGAAAAATTAACAAAAATCCTAAAGAAATACAACCTTACAACCACTGCCCCAAAAAATTGACATTTCTATCCACTCCACTAAAGACCAGCTACATCCCCTAGACTTACCAGGTGTCTTCTATGTCCCTTGCAGTTGCAAACTGTTCTACTATGGCCAAACAGGCAGGCCAGCCAATATCAAAATTTCTGAACACATGGACTACATCCAGTTCCACCATTACAGCCATTCTGAACTTGCTGACTATACTTTAGACACCCACCACAGGATATGCTGGAAGAGGACCTACTTTATTGTACTGCAGCAAATATAAATATGAGAGGCTATTCCTCAAATCTGTCCCAGCCCTGAGAAACTTTCCAAACCTCAACATATTCGAATGCATAAAACTGCCCCAAATTTGAAGTACTCATCCTCAGATCTGCAGCCCCCACGGCGAAGACCACCCAGTTTAGCCCATTGGGGGTGGCATTTAGGACTCTAGGCCCGACTTTGCAATAAGAGATGCATGGCTCATTGTTGCTATGTACTCTGTCACTTCTCTCATAGCCTAATTAGTTAATATGTTGTAGGTCTGATATATGGCAACCCTAGTTCAAGTTGAGACCTTGGTTTTTGTTACATTAGGTTGGACACCATCATTTTGATTACTTCTTTTAATTCTGCAAACATAGTTGTTGAATTCTGTGATTTTCCAAACTTCCTGATGTATTTTTTACCAGGCTTAGTCAAACTCTTTAAGCATTGCCTAAAAAACACTTTCTTTGGGGATTTCAAAACATTTATTATGAAGAATAGAAGGCCTAGCCATTGATGCATTCACTTTCTCTCATTTGCCAGATATGTATATGCTATGTGAACAAACAGCCTTCAATATATATATATATATATATATATATACACAGTCATACCCCGACTTACGTGAATCCGGAATTACGCGGTTTCTTATATGTACGTATTCCTGTCCCGCTTCACACCTCACCACTAGTCGTATCTTTCCAGCGCTGGCCGCATTCGCCAGTGTCGCACATGCTGTGAACAAGCACTGACGTGTTTCGCACAGTCTCCATTCATACACGATTTTTAAAGTCTACAAACCTTGCGATTATTTAATGTTATGTTCTTGATAAAAATTTTATCACATAAAAAATAATAATGTCATCCAAAGGAAGCATGTCCGATTTTTCTACAGCAAGCAAGAAAAGAAAAACATTGACTTTTTAAACAAAGCTCAACATTATTAAGGATTTTGAAGGTGGAATGAAAATTTGTGAGCTAGTAAAGAAGTTCAATATTCAGGTACCCACAGTAAGAACAATCATAAAAGAAAGGTTTACAGATTTTGGAGGACAGAGATTCTAATGAGGAATGAATTGTAGCCACAAGGCAAGGAATAAAAAAATCATTAGCTTGCTATGAAGAAATTTTGCGTGACAAGAAAAAGACATTATGCCGTCAGACGAATTTATTAGATTTTATGAAACCATCGACATCGAAATAACTTTCTTTTTTTTTATGTACAAAAAACTACAATTATGATTATATTTCTTAAAAAATATAGGTGTTTTGGTAAATCTTTGGTCCCAATTAACTAATATTTTGTATGTTTGTATATATAAATTACATGCAAAATTATACCCGAGTTATGCGAATTCGACTTACGCGCTTTTTGTTGGTTACACCTACCGCGTAACTTCGGGGTATGACTGTATATATATATATATATATATATATATATATGTATGTATGTATGTATATATGTATGTATGTATATGTTAAAGATGCCAGGCTATTTTAAATATAAACCTGGCTTTAATCCATTTTTCAACTAAGCAAACAGACAAGTAAATCAAGTTTGTGCCTGCAAGTAGTGCAAGTCTGGGCGACCTGCACGTAGTGCAACTCGTGGTAAAGGTGGAATAAGCTGTGATCACTATTCTTAGTATTTACTCTTAATGCAAAGCACATCTCCTTGAGGAGATGTATGATGCTATGCATTAAAGACAAGGGGCCATTACCCAGACCAGTTTCGACCTTTATTGAGGTCTCATCAGTGGGAGCCAGGCTTAGAAATACCAAGGTTTAAGTAATACAGAGCTTATTAGTATTTTATCAAAACAAGTTACCATAAGGTGCTTTGACCTTATTAAATAAAAATCTCAGGATGGAGAGATAGATGTAGAAAGTTTTTTACCAAGGTAAAAAAACTTTCTACATATATATATATGACAGAATGATCATTAACTCAGTTAACATACATAGTTTTATGAAGAATTGAATGACTAGAACCGAGATTTAATTAAAAAGGTTTTAATATAAAAACACTACTAGTTTCGGCCTGTAACAGCCTTCTTCAGGTGACATTATAAAAGAAAGAAAAACACTAAACATTGAAGGTTAAAAGACTATGAACAACATAGACAGTCTCTATACATAATTAGCATGAAAACGTTGTAGTTGTATTTGAAGCTGTTCTTTTGTTTGTTGCATTGTTGGAAGAGTGCGTGCTTGCAGCATCACGTGAACGCCAGTACATGATTACAGCTGAATCATGTACTGGCGTTTGTAGCTCAAGTTATTTAGATGAACAGGATTGAAGATGATTTCTCTAGATTCCACGATTTTTCTCTCTAGTTCGTCACTGCAACAGAAGATGTTAGTAGATTTTTCCCAGCAGACTTTGTGACTTTGGTTTTCATCATTAGGATTAGCCGAGAAAAGGATATGACTTGATAATGCACTCGCTCGCTGTCTCTTGTAAGTAATATCCCTCATGTGTTTTTCTATACGCAATTCGACAGTTTTGTCTGTCTGCCCAAAATAAGGAATATCACAATCACACAATATTTTATATACACCAGGGTATTTGAGTTGATGATGACAAGATTTTGGGTGGCTAATTAAGAAACGGATCTTTGGAAGTGGAGTGAACAAGGTTCTGATATTGTATTTTCTTAGAACTTTTGCTAATTTATGTGAAACAGTACTTATGTAAGGAGTAGATATATTGCATTTGAATCTATTTGTTTCTTCTGAGTGATGTCTAGGAGGATTAAGAAGGAATTTTTCAATGATTTTCTTGGAATATCCATTAACTTCGAAAGAAGTTTTCAGATGGTTTATTTTTGTAAGAAGTTCGTTTGGGTCATCAAGAAGAGAACATGCTCTATGTCCCAAGGTGGAAATTATTCCAAGCTTATGAGGAGTGAAATGATGGGACTGACTGTGCAGATATCTGTTGGTATGTGTGCGCTTTCTATATATCGATATTTTGAGTTTACCAGAAGAACGAGTCAGTTTGACATCAAGAAAAGTCGAGGAATTATCCGTTTCAAGCTTGGCAGTAAACTTAATACTTTGATGTCGGCTATTGAGATGTTCGAGGAAAACCATAAGGGATTCATGTCCCTGGCTCCAAACAATGAAGACATCATCCACATAACGTTTCCGAACATTAGGTGTTAAAATAAAGGAAGAGATAGTCTTGGTTTCAAAATCCTCTAAGTAAATATTTGCGAGTACAGGGGATAAAGGATTACCCATAGCCAGTCCATGATTTTGTTTGTATATATTATCTTGAAATTTGAAGTAACCGGACCTGATGCAATGTGTAAGCAAGGCTAACATTTTTTTGGATAACTTGTCCTTGAATAATGTCAGGACTTCATCTGAATGGAATCGCTTACTGACAGAAAATCGTTCGTGTGTAGAACGCTGATAAATAATAGGAAAAACAATCCACCAGATGTTATTCAGAAAAAACTAAAGAAAGGGGAATTTGAATTTGTCTGGCAAAGAAGAGGTCCTGTTGTAGTCAACAAATGGAAGGATAAGATAGGGAAGTTCTTTCCATTTCAAATATGAACAAATTTGAAATGGTTGAAACGCAAAATCGGAATGGTAAATTTCAATTAAAACCCAACATTGTTAGCGATTATAATTTGGGGATGTCAGGCACCGATTTTTTTTGATCAAATGCTATTTTATTATTCCACCTTACAAAAGACAATTAGATGGCCAAAGAAATTGGCAATACGCATTTTTGAGGTATACATTCAAAATGCGCATAAATTTTATACCATGATTACTGGAAATGCAATGACTGCGTTAAAATTTAGATATCAATTTATCTCAGTTTTTTTTTTTTTTTTGAATGGATGAGCTTACAGCATCAGAGAATATCAGGAGGAATCGAGATTTTCATTTTTTGGAAATTTTACCACCAAGAGAAAAAAAAGAATCGCCTAACAAAGCCATGCTGTGTGTGTACACAAAACAAACAAACACGCGAAACACGTTATTATTGTCCTGTTTGCCAGGAAAACCACCATTGTGCGTGGAAAATTGTGTTAAAATGTACCATTCTTAATTTGAATAAATTGTTTTTTTATTTTATTGATTGGTTTTTATTTTTGTTGATTTTATTAGTTTTAAATTGATTTACAAATTACGTGTTATGCTGCGGATTAACTCACGCTTGGCATAGGAGGTTGGTAATTGACATACGAGTATATTCGTAGTTGGCTTCTGAGGCACATATATAATATATAATATTTTAGTTGAAATTATTTCCCTTCTACCAAGCCCCCAGACATGTTCTCTGCTTTATTCAGAATCCAAATTAAGGTAAATATATTAAGGGTTAACTCATATTTGACATAGGAGGTCGGTAAATCGACATACGAGTATACTCGTAGTTGGCTTGTGAAGTTCATATATGAACTACAAGTATACTCGTAGTTGGCAGCGAACGTGTTAATCTATACATTAATGACATCAGGAAGGATCTAACATCAGATGTGCAATTGTTTGCCAATGATGCTAAGATAGGCAGGGCAATCAGGGATGCTACTGATATTCAGCAACCACAAAATGATTTGAATA
The DNA here is from genome assembly GCF_054136105.1 of Typopeltis vanoorti. NCBI lineage: Eukaryota > Metazoa > Arthropoda > Arachnida > Uropygi > Thelyphonidae > Typopeltis > Typopeltis vanoorti. Next base: position 40,348,908 of record NC_143569.1, read on the forward strand.
GACTGGAAATTTGGGCAAACGAAAATTACTGTTAATTTACTGTTCGTAAGTGTAAAGTTATGCATTTTGGTGTCATTAGAGTTCCAGCAGCATATTATATTAGCGGGATTTTGCTACAAGAAACTGAAGAGGCAAGGAATCTTGGTGGATTGGTGGACAGGAATTTAAAGTTGAAAGGTCACATAGCAAAAGTTGCAAATACAATTCAGAGGCTAATTGCAATGTTGAAGCAAACCTTGACATGTAAGGATAAGGAAGTCATTTTGCCTCTTTATAAGGCTTTGATAAGACCTGGATTATTGTGTGCAGATTTGGTCTCCCAGGTTCCAAGGGGATAAAGAAGCTGTGGAAAGGTGCAAAGAAGGGTTACAAAGATTATATCTGGATTAATATAATCATATTAATCCAGATCTAATCCATGTATAATGATTAATCCAGTGGGTGCATCTATAATCAAGATTATAGATGCACCCACTACCTCTAAAGGTTGCCTTTAGAGGTAGTGGGTGCATCTAGTGTGAATGAATTTAAGAGAAAGTATGATAGCTGTTTTGGGTGATTTTTAGCCTCCCTCGATGAGTCCTTGACTCCCTGGAGGTCTCAGATAATAATAATAATAATAATTCTCTCATATTCTTAAAAATTTATATTTACTTTCTCAGTAATTAAGTGAATTGAGTCTGCACACTTCCAAACACAAAAACAGTTTAATAATACTAAAATGCATTATAAAAAATTTACAATATTCTGAACTTTAACCACACTGTCTCATCTTACCTGGGTCAAAAAATATGTCAGATAAAAAAAGAACATTAGGTTTCTTAACTACATCTGGACCTCTCTTAAAAGAAACGGTTTCTTTATTTCCTTAGCAGAAATATTCCTTATCTTGAAAACCACCTTCCTCTTATGAAAGTCTTGAAAATAGCTTTAGATTTTCTATTCATAATAAGATACAAAGTTCAGACTTGGATAATAAAATCCTCAGATTTGTACACAATTCTAGCTTTAATTTGAAACACAGTCTATTCCTCCTAGAAAAGTCACACAAAAACATTCCTTCTTCAAGATTCACAACCCTTTTCCTCATCCTGTATGAAGGATTTCCATGGAAAAATGATTGAACACTTAAAAATCAACTTGCTGTATCCATTCTCTGAAACAGCTGTTAAATTATTATTGTAATGGAACTTTTAATATCAGATAAGTATTTCTCCTTCTGTATGAGGAAATTTCATTTATCAAGTTCCAAAGTTCCTATAAATTTTTTCACAACTGCTATTTCAGTTACCTTTGTGACATAACAGCTCAAATCTTTTAATGTGTTTTTTTTTTTTTTAATGAAAGACTGTTGTTACTAATGGAACTTTTTCTAAATTTTTCCAAAACTTCTTCCATATCTTTACATCGCTATCTACATCTCTTTCAGCTCTCTATCTCAGCTGTTTACTAGTTATTGCATTATTTTCACTTGCACATTCTCCAGAGCCTACGTTTGTGGTTTCGGTTCATTCATAAAGTGGGGAAGCCACTGCCATTACATGTTATCTTCTTTGTGCTTTGCTTGAAAGCAATGAAATTTTACAATTTGAGTGAAATAAGTAATTGTTTATAACTTATGTATTTTAAATATACACAAACATTAAATTATAATAGTTATTTTGAACATACTAACTAACGAGTGAATTTTTTGCTATATTTACTTCATTAAAAATTTAATGTGATGTGTAGATGTAAACAATGCACTGCTATATAGATGAAAAATTGCAGTTAATTAGAACTTTTGTCCCTTTTCTAAGCTTTAATTCTCCAAGAAGCATATAAAGACTATACAAGCTTTCTAAAAAATCGAGTATGTTGTAATTAGCTTTCACAGAAGTCTTCATCTTCTTTTGTGCTTATACTAAAGCCTGAAATAGCAGCAAGCAGATTATCAGCACAACCAAAAGTGAATTTGGAAAGACTAAAAGAAGAAAAGGCACATTGTTTCCAAATGGCTGTCAACTGTCATCTTTTTTGGTCTCTTGGCAGTGCAGTTGGCCATAACTTTTGTCCAACCTTCAACCTGCTTCTACATCTTTTGTACCAGATGGTTCTATGCAATATTCCATTTAATTTTGCTGCCCATGTGCACATGAAAACATTTTATGCATAAGTTTCCAGTCTCAGACTAATTTGTACGATGGCCTGTGCTCGCAGTAAGGTCACAAGCCACTAACTCTTAGTTTGATATGATCGGTGGCATCTTTGTTGTCACCATTCTTGTACGTTATATACTAAATGTTTCTATAAGCACAGCCTAAATACTTACTCCTTCACCTACTCAAATACTGCATGTACATTCAATTTGTAAACAAATTATGCAACATTTATCCAGCCACTCCAATTTAAATAAATTTGGTTCTTTTCTGTTTTAATTTCGACAGTGATATTTTGAAGGTTTACTGCACTAAAACTGCTAATGTAATATTTCACATATTAATGTGCCCTTTTTTTTGTCTAGCTATAACCCATAAAATTATGAGTACTAAATTAATTCACTTAAATCTATGTAGCTAAGAAAAGAAAAAATACATCATTGCTTACACAGATTGAAGTGACTGTATAGACATCACAAATTTGGGGGCAGTTTTATGCATTTGAATATGTTGAGGTTAGGGAAGTTTCTCAGGGCTGAGACAGATTTGAGGAATAGCCTCTCATATTTGTATTTGCTGCAGTATAGATGGTAGTATATATACAGGGTGTTCGGGATAAATTTGACATATTTATAATTAATTATATTTTTCCGTAAGTTACATGTATTAACACGCACTTCTCTTCATTTAAAAGTTTGGACCCTTCTTCATTCATATACAAGATGTCAGAAAGGATGGATAGCTGGAACCCACCTGAATCATGGAAGAGAATAACTTGTATCATGATGATTCGTGCCCGCCATCAAAATAAGGATATTACGACTGCTGCCCAATGCTCCCTGAATACAGTAAAAACAATCGGGCATGAACTAGAGACTTGCAATGGTGACTACGAGGATGTAGCAAGAAGAAAGATCCCTAGCAGACGATCTGATTGCGTTCGTACAGCAGAATTCCTCGCAAATCTGCAGGAACAGGTGTTGAAGAACCCTGGCATTGGAATTCGGGCTTTGTTCGTGGAGTTGCTAACTGTAGTCAAGTCCTGGATAACAAGGGTAGCCAATGGTAGGCCGTATGTATGGCAGCAGGATTCGGCCCCTTGCCACACCTCTGGGAAAAGTCAAAAATGGTTGTCTGAAAATTTCTACGACTTCACCAGTCCAAATGTTTGGCCTCCAAACTCCCCAGACCTTAACCCCATGGATTATTTTGTATGGGGCGCAGTTGAAAAAGACACCAATCGCACTTCCAGTAATACAAAAGCCCAGTTAATGGATAAAATTAAAACAGTTTTTGCGGCCCTTCCCAGGGAGACTGTAGCATCAGCTTGTTCGAGGTTCCGAAGCAGAATTGAAGCTGTGATCGATGCTAATGGTGGTTATTTTGAGTAAATCTTGTTGATAGTATTGTAATTAACTCTGCCTGTAATGTTTTTTTGTCAATTCGTTAAATTTAATAGATACAAAGAAGATTTTCTTTTTCCTTACGAAACTGTCAAATTTATCCCGAACACCCTGTATATACGAGGTTATATAAGGAAAAACTCGCTTGGTGCGAATTCTGTATGTGCAATAATCAGTTAGCGCAATTGAGTGAAATGATACTATTTCCCACTTTAAGTGAGTGATTAATCAGTAAATGTGATTTTTTTAAGATATGCGAAATTTTTTTGTCGATAATCTCTTGAGCTAGAAATGCTCAAGTATACAGATATAAAAGTCTTGCAATGGCTGTTCTGCATAGTTCATAAGACCTGGACAGAGGGACAAATTCCAGATAATTGAAGTAGAGCTCTCTTAGTATCCATATATATATATATATATATATATATATATATTAAAAAAAAGGGAAATAAAACTGAATATGAGAATTACAGAAGTATTTTCTTACTGAGTGTTCCTGGTAAGCTTTATGCAAGTATACCTTAGAAACGGTTGAGAAGGATTGTGGAAAGGAAACTTGATGAAGAACGAGCTGGATTCAGGCCAAATAGAGGCTGTCAGGATCAAATTTTCACTTTACAACAAATAGTTGAGAAATCATGGAAATATAAAAATACAAAGCTATTTAATTTTTGTAGATCTGGAAAAGGTATGACAAGGTGCCAAGAGAAAAGCTATTCAAAACGCTACAGTTGTATTGTGTCGATGGAGCATTATATCAAGCAATACTTTCTTTATTTGAGTTGTAAGTCAGCAGGTTAGAATTGAAGGAAGTGCAGGAAGATGGTTTAATGTTAAATCTGGTGTCAGACAAGGATGTACATTATCCCCTCTGCTATTCATTATCTATATGGATCACACTATGAAGGAAAGCAATATTAAATCTGATATCAAAATTGGAGATGTTAGCTCTTTGCTTTATGCGGATGATGTTATATTTCTAAATAAATCCAGTACAAAGTCTTCAAGATTCCCTGACTAAATTGAATAACTGTTGTAATAGATATGGTATGAAGGTCAGCAATAACAAGACAATGAAAATAGACAAAAGTATTGAAAATATCAACTGCATTGTGAATGGAGAACTTATAGAACAAGTAAAACATTTCAGCTGGTGAGGCACAATTTTTAATGAAGATGGTAAATTAAATATGGAAATAGACAACAGAATCAACAATGCTAGTATGGTAGGAAGTCAACTGAATAAATTTATATGGAATAAGAGAGAAATTAGTCAAAACACTAAATTAGCTGTATACGAGACAGTATTCAATTTTAACTTATGGATCTGAAAGGTTACAAGTAAAACACTTGACCAAAGACTAGAGACCGCAGATGTGAGTCCTGAGAAAGATTAGGGGCATGAACAGATTGCATCAATGGCAATATCATATTAAAAATAAGGATATTAGGAAAGAACTTGTTCATTATTAGCATCCAGGATGTGTTAGCAGAGCTAGTCTCAGATGGTATGGTCACTTAAACAGAATGGGAGAGGAAATATTAGCAAAACAAAACACACTCCATTATAAATTTGATTAGTATTATCTGATTTGTTAACGACTGCATTGTTATACAGTGCAGCCTCCAATAACTCAATGTCAAATAGTCCAGTATTAGTAAAATGGCTGTCAACATGTCATATAGCTCTGTATTAGTAAAATGGCTGTCAACATGTCATATAGCTCGGTATTAGTAAAATGGATATTGACTATAATATTCGTAATAAATTCTTTATTTACATTAATATTTTGTTAACCATAATAACAGCTGTGATTGCTTAAAGGTCAAAGCAGAATAACTGGCAAAAGACCTCCACATAGCCTTTAAGAAATGTAGAGAACTGAGACTTTGGACCTAATGTCCAATCCTCGGCTGCATGTTGTGCATCCTCATAAAGGCATGGATTGAAGGTGCATCAACATAGATATTTACTGTATACGGATTGAATGAGGATGAGTTGGCAGTTGGGGGACATAAAAAAACCTGAAACTATTCCTTATCGGTGAAAATAAATACATCTGATCAGGCCTGTTGTCCGAGTGTTTAGCATATCCACTCTCCATATCCTTTAGCATATCCAGGAGATGAATTTCATTGCCCAGTGTGAGACCACTGCCTTGCTTATTAATGTCAGAAAAAGAAAATACTCTGGAAGGTATATAAGAAGAAAGGTGACCAGCAAGTACATGAACAGTAACAAGGATCATACAAAAAGGGTGATGACAGAAGCAAATAAAATAGTTGAGTTACTGAGTGATCGCCTCAAGGGTTATCATACAGGTGAGGTTAACATGCTGCAACATATGTGACAGAGTGTTATGTGGGACCAGAAATGGACGAATTGGAGATTCTTGGGATATTGCAGAATCTCACTGTGATTACAGCTGTGAGATTAGATGGAATATCAGCTTGCGCTTTGAGGGAATGTGCAAATCAACTGGCAATGCCTCTGACTAGGCTCTTTAATTTAAGTCTCAGCTCTGGTAAAGTTCTAAAGGAGTAGAAAGAGAACAAAATAATTCCTTTGCATAAGGGAGGTTCTAAGATTGCAGTTGCAAATTATAGAAAACCAATCTGTATCTCAGGAGTGGTGGTAAATGTACTGGAAAAATTGGTTTCAAGAGAATTCAGGAATGGGTGGATAGGAATATGATACTCTATGAGGCGAAATATGGCTTTGTGAAGAGTGGGTCATCCCTTAGTAATTTACCAACTTTTTATGATGGGTGAGTTGGATAAGGGAAATGCCTACAATATGATTCTACTGGATTTTGCAAATGCATTTGACCGAATACCACGTGAAATTTTGTTACGCAAAGTAGAAAAAATGGGGATGAATATAACACTGGTTATGTGGATAAGAGAGTGGCTGCTGGGCAGATATCAAAAAGTAGCATAGTGAGTGGCAAAAGCAGGTGACTAGTGGTGTATTGCAGGTCAGTGCTAGGACCACTACTGTTTAATCTCATCTTCCTTTTACCCTCTTTTACCTTGCGGTGTCGAGGATTTATTAATCATCGGACCTCAAACCATTCACAGGATAAGGTGGTCAGCCCTACACCCCGGTGTATCCAATGTCCTGTAGTGTTGAGTTCTCAAGGCCAGTTTGCCTGCTTTGCAGGATGATAAACCCCAGGATAAACTGGGGGAAAAACCCTACTGTCCATGCCCAAGACCGGCTAACTTGGCTATGGCTGAGGAAGATCCTTCAGCTCCTCACGTCACCGATGGGAATCGAACTTAGGACACTCCTTCCCCAGGCATATGGTTGCGAAGTGCACAGCCACTAGGCTAACCAGGCAGACTCTACTACTTTACTACTGTTTAATTTGTATATAAATGATACAGGAAGTAATATGAAATGGAAATATTTAGTTGTTTGCTGATGATGCAAAATTAGGTAGAGTAATAGTTAATCAAGGCGATCTGGAGAGCTTGCAAGATGATTTAAATAGGCCGTCAGTATGGACAAAAGATGGATATCAGTTTAATGTGGAGAAATGTATAGTTATGCATTTTAGGATAAATAAATTATTAGCTGTGTACCACATTGATGGAACTGTATACTCCAGGCAATAGGTGAAGTTTGGAAGGGGTCTTGGTAGACAGAGTTGAAGTTTAGAGGACATATTGCTGAGGTAGCTCATAAGATTACTTGGCTATTGAAGAACACACTAAAGTAGAGATAATGAAGTTGTTATTCCACTTTATAAGGCCTTGATATGACCACATCTGGATTATTGTGCCCAGGTCTGGTCTCCTGAGTTTCTTGGGGGATGAGGAAATGGTGGAGAGAATTCATAAGCAATTAACTGATATGGTGAGTTGTCTGTGGAATTTTCCTTATGAGGATAGATTGAGTGTGTGTGGACTGCAGAAGTTGGTTGAGAGACAAAAAAAAAGAGAGGATATGATAAAACATTTAAGTTACTTAAAGGGTTTTATATTATTAATGCATGGGAAATGTTTCAGCACTTGATTAGAGAGGGGCAGAAAAGAGGTCATTCTTGGAAGTTGAGTAAAAGTGTGCTTAGTAGCAGTATGAGGACTAGGTTTTTTGCTTAGAGTGTTGTAAATGAGTGGAATGGGTTGCCAGAGTTGATTGTTAGTGTTTTGTCTGGGTTCAAGGAGAGGTATGATAGATTGTATGGATAGTTTGTGTCTCTTGCCATGAGTCTTCTGACTCCAAGGAGGTGCCCATATAATAATAATAATAATGTAAGGTTCTGCAATGTCATTAGCCTCCAGTTCACGTATTTGTGTTTCTCACATAAGTCAGTGTCGCTTCTGACACTTCAGTATCTGCATTTCTTTGGTACACCCTTACAAAATTATTCTTTTTACTTGCCACATAGTGAAAGAACTATTTGGAATTTTTGGCCTCATCAGCTAGCTTCCTCTCATAATCAGCTGTAGCCTTTTCTTCCATATAGATCACCCTTCTTGCCTGTGCTTTGTGTTGCTTATCAACTTGCTAATCACATTTCTCTTTATATATCTTGTGTGTGTGTGTGTATATATATATATATATATATGTATATATATACACATACACTAGGTAACAAAATGTAACTTTTTCAGCTCATCAGATCAATCTAATAATTTGTCAGCTGAAGCAGTAGCTCTTTGTCTTTTGAAGAAATTTTCAGAGAAACAGCTTCCAAAAGCTTCTGAATTAGAATGGCTAGTATCAGAACAGGATGCACCTCAGAGGGTAAGGGAAACCATTAAGTACAACTAAATCTTTTGTATTAATTTAATGCACACTTTCTTAAATATTGCCATTTATCCAAAATCATATAGGGTATGACATAACAAACAGTAGATTATATTCAGTGCAAATTATTTGAGAGATTCAAGAAACAATGAGCAAATTTAATAGCAACATAATTTTTACAACACTTAACCCTTTAACTGCTACGGTCGAATTAACTCGAGCGCAGAAAAAAATGGTGACCTTGCTACGATCGAGTTAACTTGATTGAAGTTTATTTGACTTGGGTTTCTCCTTGTATGACATCTAAAGAGAAAAATTTGAACTGGTGAAACTAATCATATTAAGCACCTCTGTAGTGCAGTTGGAAGAATGACGATACACTGCGTCCTTCGATTGGAAAAGGCCTAAGTTCAATTCTTGTCGTGATAAGAGGAATCTTTATATATGGACTTTTTCAATTGAAGGTGAGTTAGCTGATCTCATACGGAGGTAGCAGGGTTTTTTCCTCCCAGAAACTTGGGTTTTTCATCCCGCATACAGACAAATCGGCCCTTCAGAACGCATGCAATTTACAGACAAAAAATACCAGTTGTGGTGGAGGGCAGTAGATGGCATGAATTGTGTACTTCAGATGAAGAAGATCCTGGTGAGTCTACATAAATTAATGTGTAATTTGCTAATTTGCTTAATCAAGTGAACACCCCTTGATTATGCAAATTTTATAAAACACTGTTATTGCCATTTTTGTGAGTGAACAAGTGTATATCAAGAATTTATGATGCTGTCCAGACTTCTTACTTCAGTAAGAATTTTAATTGATTTTATAAGTTTTTTGTAAAATTAATTCAGCACTTGGGACAATGTCAGTAGAGTATAAAATCAGCAGTTAAAGGGTTAAAGATAGTGTACATCAGATGTATTTCACCATTCATTACCATTAACAGCAATATAAAGACTAATTGGAACAGAAGTAACAAGTGGTATTCATTCAAAAATAGAAAAACTGTATTGATATAGTGTGTGTGTGTGTGTGTGGCCAGAGCTGATTTTTAAGCAATCTCAGGGAAAGTTGAAGAACTAATATTTTGGTTCCATTTGTAGATCAGAGGTTGGTGTTAGGAAAAGAATTTAACATTTCTGTTAAATGTCTGCTTATCCTTGAGATATACTGGAAGGCCATTTCAATAATGAAGATAGAAAAGAAGGCAAAGCTTCTTTGATTTACAGTTTGAGAAAAGTGGATTCAAATAATTTCCCAAAGGAGGATTGTAGCTTAAAGTTTTATTTTGGTTATAATTTTCATGATCTTTAATTATGAGCTCTATCATTAAAAAAATAAAGGGGGTTCAAATTTACTCTATATTTAAACTTAAGTGCTCACAAATTTAATGGAATAAATACAGCATAGAGAAATAATTAAGCAACAAGTTTAATTGTTCCAACATTTCGTCTCTGTCATAAAATTACAATATTAAAATTGTAATAGCACTCACAAAAACACACAACAATAAATGGAAGAAATTAGACTATTCTGAGCTTCAAGTCCTCTGTGTGATTCCCTCTTTGGATGCTGTTGTGACTAGACTTAGCTGCCTGGGCAGAGGAGGCCTAAGAATTAGTTTTCCAAATCATGGGTTCCTTCCATCTCTGTTCCAGGTGTTTATAAGGTTCCTTGTTCTTGCAACTGACCATATTATGGTCAAACTGAGAGATACACCATGCTGAACACAAGAAATACATCATCCGCCACAACTATTGTCAGTCAGTTCTAGCTGATCATACTGTAGTGGATATCTTGCACAGCATCAGATGAGGAGAGAAAAAAACTATTATTCTTCATCACAGCAAATACAAACTTGAAAGACTTTTTTTTTAGAATCAGTAGCAGATTTGAAAAACCAGCCTCATCTAAAAAATATGGTTGTGTTAAACTTCCCAAGATTTAGGAAACTTTAATTTTTAGACCTTCTGCTGAATAGCTAAAGCTATCCAACAGTACCCATAGAGCAGGGGTGGTCAACCTATGGCGCATTGCACAATTAGAAGTGGCGCACCGAAAACCCCAGAGAAAAATTTAAAAAAATTTTGTATACGATTCATATATATATATGTATATATATGTAAACACACAATTAACCAACCACTGAATTCTAGAGTGCGCACTTATTATACTTGTTTGATCTTGAAGCAACAGGCATTGGCAAATGCTGACTTGCGTCACCAGTTACTCAATCAGTTTACAGCTGACTCTCATGTCATAACGTTTGATGAACTTCTGATTCGATGAATGAACAATTCTGTGTTTTCGAACTTATATGTTTTTATTAACAGTTCTTTAAGTTTAACCCATTAACATACAAAGACATCTGTGACATTTTTTTTTGTGTTTATTGCGCCAAATTTGATTTTGACGTATCGCAGACGTTACGAAGTTCATGTCAATTTCAAATGAATTATATACAAAGACGTCTGTGACACATCTTTTGTTTATTGCACCAAAAGTGATTTTGACGTATTGCAGATGTTATGAAGTTCGCGTCAATTTCAAACGAATTTAGAGTTTAAAAATAATTTATATGTCAAAGGGTTGAGATAAGATTTCTGTTTTCATGAAGGCTTAATATAGTTCTGTAAATTTAAAAATAAATTTTTTCATTTTGAACGCGTATGTCAAGTTCTTGCCCGCTTCTCTAATTTGCAGATTACTGAAACCTGCAATTATTCGGTGTATTTGTATGTATGTGTTTTTATGTTTTTTTTTATACAATATCTTTCCTTTTTATTTACGTGTATAGGTTTATTCCTAAAATTTAACTGATCATCGGCAAAGCTTTCGTAATTAGGATGTTTGGGTTGTGTGTGTGTGATTGCCAGCTGATCGACTGTTTTATGACAGGAAGCGATCTCGTATTTCATTGGACATAATATATTACGAGAGAGAGAGAGAGACGAAAACTCTCTATGAAAAAAAAATATATATGATTTTTAAACTTATAGAACTGTATTAGGCCTTCATAAAAACAGGAATCTTATCTTAAACTTGTAGAACTGTTTTTGAATGTTCACAATGTTTAAAATGATAAAATAATTTAAATAAATTATTTAATAATAAGCTTTACTTTTTGAAATAATTTTTTTTACAGTCAGTTACCCATTACTTTGCAAAAGAAAATGAACAGAAGAAAATCAGAAAGTGATAGCAAGTGCCAGTTTAATGAACTGGCGCTTGCTAGTTCATTAAATGGACTAGCAAGTGGGAAAATGAGTTCTTATTTATTGCGGGTCCTTCAGGAAAACCATTGTGCATTGTTTGTGAAAGTACTCTCTCAAATAATAGAAGACATGATCTTAACAGACACTATAGAAAACATCAAGCTGAATTAGAAGAAAAACTGAAGTTAGTTCCTGGGTCTGAGTTGCAGAAAGAATATGTGGTTAAGAAAAAGGAAGAAATAAAAAAGAGACAAAATATATTTGTGAAACGAAGTTTTGAAAGTGTGGCAATGCTGGAGCCGTCTTATGAAATTGCCTTTGTATTGGCTAAAAAACACAAGGCTTTCTCTGATGGAGAGGAAGTTGTTAAGCCCTGTCTCGAAAAATTTGCAAAATGTCTTGGTGATAAGAATGTTGAAAGAAAAGTAAACCAAATTGCTCTGTTCAAGCAAACAATTACAAGACGCATCGAAAAACTTTCCCATGATGTTACTGAGCAATTTAAAGACCATGTTCATGCTTGTTCTTTCTTTTCTTTAGCCTTGGATGAATCCGCTGAATATATATGTGATGTAGCCCAATTAAGCATTTTTATAAGAAGAATTGATGGTAATTTTAACATCTTTGAAGAACTTATCGGTCTTGAGTCACTTCAATGAAAAACCAGAGGGTCAGACATATTTGACAAAGTAAAGTCATGTCTAGTAGAAAATCAACAACTAGATTCTAGTAAGCTCATCAGTGTTTGCACTGATGGAGCACCGTCAATGATAGGTAGAGTTTCTGGGACTGTAACTTTACTTGAAAGGTTTTTAGGTCGTTCTCTACTAAAGTATCACTGTATTATATATGAAGAATCTCTGTGTGGAAAAACTCTAAATTTTAAGCATGTTATGATACCAGTTGTAAAGTGTGTGAATAAAATTAGAGCAAGAGGGTTAAACAGAAGAGAATTCAGAGAATATTGTGAACTGCTAGATATGGAATATGGTGATCTCATCCTTCATTGTGAGGTGTTCTGGCTTTCTAAAGGACAAGTTCTCAGTAGATTTTGGAAGCTGAAAGAAAGTGTTCATAATTTTCTGGAAGAGAAGGATGAGCTGCATGAGGAAAAAGCCCTGTTGTGTGATGAGAAATGGCTATTTGATTTAGCATTTTTAGTTGATGTTACCAGCCACCTCAATGATCTAAATTTGGTACTGCAGGGCAAGAACAAATTGTTTCCTAGCTTAGTAAATGACATCAGTGCATTCAAAATGAAATTAAAACTGTTCATCTCACAGTTAGAAAACGGAGATTTAAGTCAATTTCCACATTTAAAAGAACATAGTGAATCTGTTAAAGATAATGGCAACTTTACAGAATATACTGAGAAACTCGGGTTATTGCAAGAGTCCTTTAACGGTCATTTTAGCGATTTTGCCGAAGAAGAAGACTGCATACTTGCATCTATAAATCCCTTTTCACTTACTGAACAAAAAATCTTGACAATGCCTAGTAACATACAAATGGAACTTATTGATCTCAAAACTAAGAACTTTCATCAGTCCCAGATGCTTCTGATATAATTAATTTCTGGCAATCGTTGCCCTGTGAACATTTTCCAGAACTGAGAAAATTTGCTCAGATTTAAATCTGTCGTTTTGGAACTACATACAGATGCAAACAAGCATTTTCATTAATGAAAAATTATTAAGAACAAACTACGGTCGCGACTGACTGATTCAAATTTGAAAAACTGTTTGATGCTTTCTGTAACTGATTTAACTCCGAACATTACAAGCTTAGCAAAAGCAAAGCAATTTCAAAAGTCTCAATAAAATAATTAATGTTTATCTTGTCTTTATGTGAAATCCTTTTATTTAAAACTGCTAAAAGTGTCTATATTACCATATATATAATACATAGTTTTATGCATAACTGTTAAATATATCCATATTACCATATTTTAAAAGGGCTGAAAAGTGGTATAAGTTTGTAATGCGCATCTTAAAAACTGAAAAAATTGACGCATGAACTATAAAAGGTTGGCCAACCTTGCCATAGAGGGATTACACCCCCACCATAGCACTTTAGTCTCAAAATAGTCTAATTTCTTTTACTTATTGATGTGTGTGCGCGCGCCTGTCTATTATTGTAATTTTAATATTATATTCCTAAAGATATCTATGTGACAGATGAAATATCAGAACAATTAAATTGTTTGATTATTTCTTTGGCTGTATTTATTCCATTAAATTTAATCATGAGGTATTCTATTCTTATGTACCTATTCTGGAATTCTGTCTTTGACACTTTTCCAATACTTTTACCACTCTGAGATGCTGATTGGTCTATAATTTGCTACTTCAATTTTAGAGCCTTTTTTTTGCAACTTTAAAGTTTGTCTACAGTGGTGTCAGGAGCACTGTGGCTGGATACTAGAAGACTAGAAAAAAGTCGTTGTCCGACGAGTCACAGTACACTTTGTGCTGGCAGTAAGCAGAGAGTTTGGCAGGAGTCCAATGAAGCAAGACTTCTTCTGTTGGTACGGAATGGATCCCCTGATATTGCTGGAAGGTCGGTGTCCTCCAAAGAATATCTGAACATTGTTGCTGATCAAGTCCATCCTGTAATATTGACTTTTTATCCAGGAGGTAACGTTGTTTCATGGATAACAATGCCACAACTATTGTGGCACTGTCCATCATGAAAGAATTCTTCAGCAGTGGTTCAGCAAGCATGACTGCAGTGTCCACCATCTTCCCTGGACATCATAAAGACCCAATTGAGAATACAAGAGTATGCTGAAAAGTTGTGATAATCACCATGAAAGAATCGAGATAGAACCATGTAACTTACACATTATTCTACATATTTCCCTCGAAGTGTTATACATTTGTAATAATGCTGCTGCATCATTTGCAATCCTCTGAGAGAAAACTTTTTCCCTTGTTGTACAAACCTGTTCGTTCCAGCTGCAGATATGACTTCATCATCTGTAGTAAATTTTGTTACTTTCAAGTGTTTCTTTAAATTTGGGAATAGGACATAGTCAAATGGGGCCAGGCCTGGTGAACAAGGTGGGTGAGGCAGATATTGAAAGCCCAAGTAGTTGTGTATTGTCTGTTGGGTTTTATGAGCAGGTGCATTTTCCTACAAAAGCAACATGTCTCTGCTCAGTTTCCCTGTGGCATTTTTCCTTCAGTTCTTTCAGAGCTGTTGAATAAACTGCTGCTGTAACGGTTTCATCTGTTTTGAGATACTTGGTAAGGATTACACACCATCCATATCCCAATAGACAATGACAAGAACTTTCCCTGCTGACTTTTGGGTTTGGAACTTCTTTGGCTGTGGAGAACCTTTGTGTCTCCACTCCACTGTTGTGTGGTTTCTGGGTCATAGTGATGAAGCCATGTTTCATCAACAGTCACAGTATGAGCCAAAAAATTTGCACCTGATTTCTCAAAATAACCCAAAAATCCTTTGAGATGACGGCACCTGTTCTCTGTTTTGTTCAGCATTCAAGCATTTGAGGATCTACTTCGCTGAGCTTCAGCAGGTCCAGATGTTGGTGGATAATGACCCCAACTCATTCCCTGAATATTCACAGAGTCTTTGCAATGTTTTTGGGTAGTATTCATCTATCATCAAGGATCATAGAATTCACTGCATCGATGTTTTCAGAATGTGATTGCCATGAAGGTGTCTTCCTGACTGGGGGCATCTGTTGTCTCAAGATGCCCATTTTTAAACTTGGCCACTCATCTGGCAACTGTTGGATATGCTGGGGCACAGTCCCCTAAAGTCTTGCACAAAGTTTGGTTGTGGACTTTTCTTTCAGCACGAAAAACTTAATGATAGCCCTGCACCTCAGTGCCTTTGAATTTTCATATCCTGAAAGAAAAGAAGAAATTATTACAATTCGATGAAACATGATGGTCAAAGGGTTGTAAGATATGTTCTTTCTTGTGGTTATATCAGTTGGTTTAATATCATTTTTGTTCTAGTTGTTTATCAGACTTTTCAGGGCCCCCCCATAAAATATGATTAATCTTGTTGTATTGTTTTTATTACTGCATTATTTTTTGTGGTGTTATGGTTTTTGTTCTTATGTGTGAATGAACTGCCAGCTCACTCTCATGTTGTTCACTGCAGGTAATGGTGAATGGTTCCTTTTCATCAGATTTTTTCATTAATGCTGGTGTATTTTGCAGGGCTTGGTGAATGTCACCTACAATCTCCTCTCATACATCAATGATTGTCTAACATCCAATCCTATTCAGTGGTTAATGACAGTACTCTTCAGTTCTTTTCTTTTCTTTTTTTTTTTTTTTCATTTTTAAAACCTTGCAGTGCTTAGTTAGTTCGTTCACTTTTACTGTAACTGGTGTCTTAAAAAGGGATGCCATTCATTGATCACTGAACTGCTTATGATTATCCCCTCCATTTTTCTCTTATCACATATGAACATGAGCAATTCAACTCCAAACTCATTGAATCAACTTCTCATTCTCTGCTTCATTCCCTACACCTCTACTCTAGAAGAGATGCAATACTCTCTCCATCTTCAAGAGTAAAGCAGTAAAGTTTTTTTTTTTTTTTTCCACTGCCAGGTCATGTCTGGATGGAGGCTGTGTAATAGTATATGAGGAAGTTTCAGTAAAGAAATACTATGAGTAGACATATTACTTACTATTATAATAACTGAATTAACTCACGTAAAATATTCTTTATTAGTAGAATTTTCGCCTGAGTATCACAGGCATCATCAGTATAAGTACAAAGGATAATTAAACAATAACTGATATATTCACAAAGCGCCACCTAAGTAGCTAAGGTTAAATTTCCTAAATTTATTTTTAAAAAAAATTAAATTAAATAAATAAAAATAATTTATATATATATATGCGTGTGTGTATACAATTACAAAAGTTAGGAAAGATTTGCTGATTTATAGAGTACTATCTCCCACAAAGAGGAAAGACATAGACCATTGGATCTGTTTAAGTTAAGGGAGTGAAGTAACATTTCATATGTTTCTTTGTAAAGTCGTTCCACGAGGAACCGACTTTTGTCTTTTTCCAATGAACTCTATGTCTAGTGTTGATGGCATGCTCTGCAAGTCCAGACTGTTCATAGACTGTTTATTTAATTTAATTTTTTTTTTTTTTAAATAAATTTAGGAAATTTAACCTTAGCTTTTGTGAATATATCAGTTATTATTTAATTAGCCTTTGTACTTGTGCTGATGATGCCTCTGATACTCGGGTGAAAATTCTTACTAATAAAGAATATTTTACATGAGTTAATTCCGTTATTATAATAGTAAGTAATATGAGGAATCATTGTCAGGGCCATGTTGTGGCATGGAGTCTGCATGCTCTCTGTGTTGGCAACATGTCTGAGTTGACCTCCTCTTACTGTATGTCCCCTTACTCTTTCTCTCTTCACCTTTGCAATACCAGTATGAAAGTAAATCTAAATAAATGTTGTGTTACTATGATTTAATTAAATAATAAACGTTAAAAAAAATTCTCCCCCAATTTTTTAAAATTTTTTGGGGAAATTTAAAAAATCTTACAAAAACTTCCACATCCACTTCATCAATATTTGTAGTTTAAACATCAACCTAAATGATGTGCATCACCTGCAGACATCCAAATCTGATCTCCTGTTTTTGAATTGAACCCCAAATCCTGTCACAACAACCACAGCCCATCTTAACTATTCATTCTACACCCTATCTGATTCTCTCCACTACAAGAGTGGTACCTGTACTTTTGTGCAATCCAACATTCCTTGCAAGGGGGTGCCTAACCTCGAGTTTTCCATTTTTGATCTTCTGTAACTTAAGATGTCCCTGCCTCATTATGTTTCATTTGTCTGCTATTCCCTCAATTCTGAAAATCATCCTAACCTCTTATCCATGAAGCTTTATTTCATACAATTCAAATTCCACAGTAAAGCCATCTTCCTTGGCAACTTTTCTCCCTTTTTTGAATTCCACTGACCAAATCAGAAGAAAAGCAAAGAAGATATTTGCTGTAATGATTTAAAAATTACTAGATACGTATTGTGATGCGGCCCTCGAATTACCTAAGGTTGGACAGCCCTGCTCTAAGACATCGGGATCTCCTTTGATGTTTAGTGTTATGTACATCAGTTATTATATGTATTACATGTTACTGTTGGGCTGGATAAGATTAATTATTCTGCCAGCCATAGTGGAGGCAATATATCACCCATTTATACTTTCATAATGATATTTCTGTCCTTTTGTATGGTTGTGAGGCCTGGACTTTATCGAAGGAAGATGAGAGGAGACTCCTGTCTTTTGAAATGAAAACTTACAGAAGACTTTTGAGAATTCCCTATGCCGCTCACGAAACCAATGAAAATGTCCAAAA
The DNA here is from genome assembly GCF_054136105.1 of Typopeltis vanoorti. Taxonomy (NCBI): domain Eukaryota; kingdom Metazoa; phylum Arthropoda; class Arachnida; order Uropygi; family Thelyphonidae; genus Typopeltis; species Typopeltis vanoorti. The sequence goes on from NC_143569.1 coordinate 40,366,810, forward strand.
ACTGATTGACTCAATAGATGGGAGAAAAAGGAAAAATATTCTGACAGTCATCAGAAGAAGACAGATGAAGGAGGTCCTGACATGTGGAGAGGGCTAATGGCATTCCAAAGCAAACCCTAGAAGGAATCGTTCCAGGATCAAGGGTTAGGGGCCGACCTTGATTAAAATGGACTGATAACATCAAAAAATGGATAAATTCCTCCCTTTCTCAACTGACATCAAGAACAAGAGACTGAGACGACTGGAGGAGGCTAGCAAAGAGTATCACCTACCAGCCATGAATGACCCAATGGTTCATTTGGGACTATGGGAGAAGAAGAAGAATGATATTTCAGTTTCAGAGGGTTTGCTTTACATTCATGTTTTGATCAATGCCTAAAATCAGTATTCTCAGAAAGTGAGGAACTCATCCAGTCAAACCTGTAAATAACTCATTTTAAAAAAATTCTCCCGTATAAGAGTGGCCTATTACTAAGTTTAACTTGTATGATAACCTATCACGTGACGGATAATCAAGTCCATGTATGTATTGTGCAGTATGACTCAAACACAATATCGTATTTGTTAAACATTGAATATGTATTACTGGCTTCCACTCTAATGTTATTTTATGAATAATCCACTGAGATGTATCATCACATTGCTCTGTTTAATTTCTCTTGGAAATCATGAAGAGAGTTATTATCAGCTAGCTTCTTTGCCATCTGGGAGCCTGCAGCCAATTAGTGATCAATGATGTGGATTTTGCCACTCCTGATTCACATCTCCTAACCGTAACTACCCACCTTTGAAGATATTTGAAGAATTCATTTTCATTCTTGATATTTCTTGAGTGTTTGGTCAGGTCTGGCACAAGGACCAACTTGTTAGACCATCTTGTGATCTACCATCCACTCTTTACAACTGGAATACCAGTTTCTTCTGTCTTTCATGATGGATGGCTTATTATTAATATTATTACATTTCCCCACTAGTGCTGGAGTGTCTAGGAGTTCTATTCTTTTGTCCCCTCCCCCTTCTCCTTTACATGGATGATCTTCTTTCTCTGACCACAAGCTTTATCCATAATTTGATTTTGCTGATGATTGTGCCCTTTGTTTTCCCTCTTCTTTATTTGACAGGTTCTGTGGTATGCAGTTATTCCAGACTTCCATGGCCAGGTGGAATCTGATCGCCTTCTTCCCATTTCTTGTTGGAATAGGGATAATTTTATTACAGCCTATTGTTTCTTACAAAAGAGGTCTCACCTTCTCTTTCTCTTAAGTTTAATAGAACCTGCATCTCAAGTCCAAAACATATCCATGGCCTCTTTTGATCTCTGCAGAACTGGATATCCTTTTCCACTCAAGATTGCTGCTTATTTCTGTTGCTGCCAGCACTGTGTGAATCACAAATCTGCTATGCCTTGGAATACTGATTATGCATTTCACATATTTTATCCCTCATAATTGGCACTCTCTCTCTCTGTCTTTTTTTTTTTTTGAAGACTCACATAGCTCACTCTCTCATGGGCATTGTTACTTCTTTGTGCCTGTTTTATAGATATGTTCATGGGTACTGATCTGCAGTCTTATTTAGAAGAGACTGTTCTTACAGTCTTTCTTTTTTGACACTGCAAAAAGAGTTGTAAAAGAAAGACTTGGTTAACTGCTGGTCATCCCCCTATGCTTCACCTTTATACCAGCTTCTATTCTTTCTATCTCTCTGCTTTGGAGAAATCTTCCTCATTCTGTCTTGCTGGAGGCTACAGTGTTTGGCTGTTTTTACTTTAAAAAAAAAAAATCATGCAACATATTTGCAAAAGGAAAAAAAAATCCTAAATAACAGAAAGGTTATTTTTCTATTGCAGTAACATATGTTTCTAAAAAGTGTCTGTCAGTTAGATAATGGCACCATAGCATTACAAGTTATTGTTGCATGTGGTCTGTTATAAAGTTGAATTATCTATCTTTATAATTAAAATTAGTATACCTTCATGATATGGTGTTATTTGATATTAGATGAATTATATTTCACAGTGCTAGTATTAAGTTTCAAGAATTTGAATTATTTTAATTAGAGTTCATGGCCTCTTATGCATTTTTCTTTTTCTTATTTTAGCTTTTACCCTTGCCCAATTCATGGCCTGTATCACCTGATATAGTTGAAGAGGAATACAGTCTTGGAAGAGTAAGTGATTATTCTTTTTTGAAAATATAAGAATCAGGCAGGACTAATTTTAAAAAAATGTCAGTTTTATTAAATAAAATTTAAGAATCCTGAAACACTTATGAGAGTTAACTGATTTATGAAGTGTTTGCAAGGGTGCAGCATTTTAATAATGCAAATAATTCATAAAAAAAAAAAAACCTTTTAAAATAAAGAACTTTTATTATTAAAAGACCAGAAGATAAATGATAAAATATACAAAGAGCTAACAAGTTTCACTAGCCACTGTCTAGCATTTTCAAGGCTGAACTGGTGTGAAAACAAATGAAAAAAACAAATTCTTCAAATGTACTGGAGTATATAAAATTCCATGCACGTGTGGCCTTTCTTACATTGGTCAGACTTCTAGAAGTTTTGAAATAAAAGGAACATGTAGGGAATGTCAATCATAATAGAATCATCACATCTGGTTTAGCTCATCATTTCTCAACATCAAATCACGTTATAGATTGGAAAAACAGTTCTATGCCTTACGTCGAGAATGACTACAGACACAGAACTTTAAAAGAAGCAGCTGTGGTGCTACGCACAGGCAATAATTTAAATAGAAATCAAGGTATTATTCTTAAAGACATATGGAAAAATCTCATCATCTCTCTCAGTTCAACTGAACTACAATATGCAAAAAACTACACAACACGTGGTCATGTACCGGATTCTGACTGAAGCATTCGAACACATGCATGCCATCAAACACGAATGATCAAATGTAACGGCCTAACAGTTACTAAAGTCTATGTTTTAAATGTAACTTAATGCATTTGTTTTCACACCAGTACAGCCTTGAAAATGGACAGTGGCTAGTGAAACTTGATGGCTCTTTGTCTATTTTATCATTTATCTTCTGGTCTTTTAATAATAAAAGTTCTTTATTTTAATACATCAGACCAAATATGTACAATTTAAGTTTAAAAATACTTTTAATCATATCACTATATATCTAACATATTTGAATATTAGATCTGATTGACAAAGTGAATAATAACATTAGTTTTTGTTAGGATCATTTTCCATTTGTCTTTTCATCTATAACAATGCTGCTCTAGCAGAATGAATATTGTTATTATTGTTAAAAATTATCAGAATATCTTTCTTTTAATTTAAAAATAGTTGATAATAGTTGATAGATGGAAATGTTATGCAATCAAGCTTTTTCAAAAGGACCCTCAACTGACTGACAATATTTTGGACGGAATTTTGCCAGGAGGCTTGGAGGAAAGAGATTACCCGATATTAAAAGAAGAAGTCATTGTAGCAGTTAGCTCCTCAAAAATAGGAAAATCACCGGGAATTGATGGTGTTACAATGGAACTGATATGCAAAGGAAGTGACATCATCACACACACACACTGCTGAATTTATTCCAGGATGTATGGAACACAGAAACTTGGCCTTCTGATTGGCAGACTTCTGTCCTTGTACCTATTCCTGAGGAGCTAACTGCTGCAATGACTTCTTCTTTTAATAGTCTGCTTTCTATTTTCTTTTCGATTCTTGACAATAGTATTTTTAACAGGATTTTGCTTGGATGACTATTAGATGAACAAGCAGGTTTCCGGAAGTCCAGAAGTATAATCAACATATTTTTACAATGCACATACTAGGCGAAAAATACATAGAACATAACAAAATAATCTGTCACAACTTTTTAGACCTTCAAAAAGCTTTTGCCTCAATATGGCACGAGGTATGGAAAATTTTAGAACATTATGGTATTGACAACAAAATCATTAGGATTATTAAATCTCTTTATTCCTCATCTGATATGAGAATTGAAATTAAAAATTATAGCAGTGAACTGTTCCAGGCAGAATGGGGGGGGTACGACAGGGATGCATCTTGTCCCCTCTTCTTTTTAATTGTTTTCTGGAATATGTCATAGATGAAGCTCTTCATGAATATGACACTGGAATAGTTGTTGGCGAACTAAGAATAAATAACTTAGGTTTTGCAGATGATATCGATCTTCTGGTAGAAAGTGAAGAAGAATTACAACAGATAACCAGCCGCATTTTCGGAACATTAAAAAAATATGGATTATACATAAACCTACAAAAAACAAAAACGATGATAACCTTAAAATCAGACATTGAATTCTTAAAGATACAAATTGGCATTAAACAAATTGAGAATGTAAACAAGTTCACTTATCTAGGAAGCACGTTGAGTCAAGATGGTCGTTCAAAAACCGACATTAAATACCAAATTGCTAAGATAACCGTGGCCCTACAGAAGTTAAAACCATTGTGGGGAGATAACAGAATAGCAATCACAACCAGACTAAGACTAATTGATACCTTGGTGAATCTTGTATGGTTGTGAGGTCTGGACTTTATTGAGGGAAGATGAGAGGAGACTCCTTTCTTTTGAAATGAAAACTTACAGAAGACTTTTGAGAAATTCCTATACCGCTCACGAAACCAATGAAAATGTCCGAAAACTGATTGATTCAATAGACGGGAGAAAAAGGGAAAATATTCTGACAGTCATCAAATGAAATTGTTCGGACATGTGGAGAGGGCTAATGGCATTCCAAAGCAATCACTAGAAGGAATTGTTCCGGGACCAAGGGTTAGGGGTCGACCTTGATTAAAATGGACTGATAACATCAAAAAATGGACATATTCCTCCCTTTCTCAAATGACATCAAGAACAAGAGACCGAGATGATTGGAGGAGGCTAACAAAAATGTCACCTACCAGCCATGAATGACCCAACAGTCCATTTAGGACTACGGGAGAGAAGAAGAATTTAAAAATGGACAAATTGAATGTCTAAATTTTACAAAATGATAGAAAATTATATGTTGCCACATTATACCAAACTTATACAAATATGTACTTACTGTGATAGCAAATATCACTATATAGTTAATTATACCTTACATTTTTCATTTGCATTACCATAACTAACATCTAAAGAGGTTTTTAGAGCCATTGGGTACATAAGGCTGGCTGATCATTGTTTCTACTTTCCATTCAGAGCATTCTTAAAGCACCAAAACACATACAATACACAATTAATTAATTTGAACATTTTGTAATTTGATGTAATTCAAAAGTTTAATTTCGAATACAAAATGTTATGCTTAAGGGTCAAAGCTGTATAACTGAGAGGAGACCTCCACATAGCCTTTAAAGGAATGCGGAGAACCGACCAGGGCTTCTGACCTAATGTCCAATCCTCACCTTCTTGTGGTGCACCCTGTTGGGTATCTACTTGGATACTGAACGAACGAGGATGGGCTGGCAATTTGGGATTTAGCTGACCAAATTGTATTCTTATTGGTTAAACCAAAATAAAAAATGATGGTACAGCATGACAAAATTTCATGCTGGCTGGGGCGTCGCCCAGTTAAACAAGGCCCCCGTTGTTTTCGCCAGGGAATTAGGGCGAACAGCAAAAAGTCAGCTACTGGAACAAATCTGAAAACAAACCTCAACTCAACATCACCAGAGTTAAAGATCGGTACTATCAACGTAAGAAGCCTGAATGGGCAAAGAAATTGAGCTCAATTTCTTTGCCCATTCAGGCTTTAGCCCATTCAGCTGGGGAATTAGATAACTACCAGATCGACATAATAGGAGTGACTGAAACTAAAAAGACCAAAACTGGTGAGATCTTTCTGAGTAATAAATACAAAATGCTATATTCAGTCAATGACAATCAAGGAAAAGAAGGAGTAGCCATAGTATTCAACACAAAATACGAGGCTAATCTTCTGGAATGGCAGTCAGTCTCAAGTAGAGTAATGTGGGCAAATATGAGAATGGGGAACTGGACAATGAGACTTATTTGTGCCTATGGTCCCACAGAAGGTTCTACTAAGGTAGAAGTGGAGGAATTTTTTGATGCTTTAGAAAAAGCAACTGACACAATGAAAAAGAAAAAGTTGGTCCTTGTTGGGGATCTAAATAGCAGAGTAGGAAATGATTGGGAGACATACAAAAATATTTTGGGAAAATTTGGAGAAAAGAGCAAAGCTAATAATAATGGCAAATATCTGTTGGATTTCTGCTCAGGACATGGACTGGATATTACTAACACCATGTTCCAACATAAAAATGTGCGCAAATTCACATGGAGAGAAGAGGCTAGGAATAAGAAAAGTCTCATTGACTATGTTATTGTTGATAGTGATGTTTTCTCCCTGGTGCAGGACACCAGAGTGTACAGAGGATTTGAAATTGGAAGTGATCACTATTTAGTCTTGAGCAGGATAAAATTGAATTTCATATTGAAAAAAATAACATGTAAGAAAGTTTTAAAGCAAATAAAAGTTGAGCAGCTCTCAGATGTGAACTGTGGACTAAAATACAGAAAGATTATTGGAAAAAAAATGAGAGTTTGAGAACAGGAAACAAACCTTGGACATTCAGTGGCAAATTCTGAAGAAAACATTAATTGATTCTGCCAGAGAGGCATGTGGTGAGGTTGTCTGCAAGGATAAAAAAATCAGAACTCCGACACAGGAAGTTAAAGAGGCAGTGAAGGAAAAGAAGAAGGATATAAAAAGTTCCTGTCAAATAAGTCAGCTTGTGCTCTTAGAGAATATAGAGACAAATGCAAGAATGCTAAACACTGTATAAAACTAGCTAAACAAAAGTCATGGGAGGACTTTGGCAAGAATATAGAAAATAAATATCGAGAAGGTGGCAAAATATTCTGGAGGTTGTTGAAGAAGCTTAAGAATGGAGGAAAGAGTGCTGTAAAAGGAGTTAGAGATGATAAAGGTGACATGAAAACAGGAGAAAAAGATATCCTTGAAGTATGGAGTAATTACTTTGAAAAACTGCTAAATGAAATAAGCAGTGATGACAGCACAGTGGTAAAAAGCACTGACCAGACATGTAGTCAGGAATATATATCCATACTTGAAGTAGAAAAAGCCATCAAAGGCTTGAAATGTGGAAAGGCAGCAGGAGTAGATGATATTCGACCAGAAATGCTGAAGTATGGTGGTATAAAAGTCTTACAGTGGCTGCACTGCATAGTTCAGAAAGCCTGGACAGAGGGACGAATTCCCGATGATTGGAGTAGAGCTCTCATAGTACCCATATATAAAAAGGGAAATAAAACTGAATGTGAGAATTACAGAGGTATTTCCCTACTGAGTGTTCCTGGCAAGATCTATGCAGGTATACTTGAGAAACGGTTGAGAAGAATTGTGGAAGAAAAGTTTGGTGAAGAACAAGCTGGATTCACGCCAAATAGAGGCTGTCAGAATCAGATCTTCACTTTACGACAAATAGTCAAGAAAGCATGAGAATATAACAAAGATCTGTATTTAAGTTTTGTCGATTTGGAAAAGGCATATGACAAGGTGCGAAGAGAGAAGCTATTCAATACGCTGCAGTTATATGGTGTCAATGGGGCATTATATCAAGCAATACTTAGTCTTTATTTGAGTTGTAAGTCTGCAGTTAGAATTGAAGGAAGTACAGGAAGATGGTTTAATGTTAAATCTGGTGTGAGACAAGGATGTACATTATCCCCTCTGTTATTCATTATCTATATGGATCACATTATGAAGGAAAGTGGTATTAAACATGATATCAAAATTGGAGATGTTAATGTCAGCTCTTTGCTTTATGCTGATGATGTTATACTTCTAAATAAATCCGCTACAAGTCTGCAAGATTCTCTGACTAAATTGAATAGCTGTTGTAATAGATATGGTATGAAGGTCAGCAATAAAAAGACAAAGACAATCAAAATAGGCAGAATCACTGAAAATGTCAACTGTGTTGTGAATGGAGAACCTGTGGAACAAGTGAAGCATTTCAGCTACTTAGGCACGATTTTTAGTGAAGATGGTAAATTAATTATGGAAATAGACAACAGAATCAGCAAAGCTGGTATGGTGGGAAGTCAATTGAATAAATTCATATGGAATAAGAGAGAAATTAGTCGGAACACTAAATTAGCTGTATACAAGACAGTGTTCAAACCATTTTTAACTTATGGATCTGAGAGCTGGGTCAGAAGTAAAACACTTGACCAAAGACTAGAGACCGCAGATATGAGAGTCCTGAGAAAGATTAGAGGCGTGAACAGATGGCATCAATGGCAATATCATATTAAAAACGAGGATATTAGGAAAGAACTTAACATTGTCAGCATCGAGGAATGCGTTAGCAGATCTAATCTCAGGTGGTATGGTCACTTAAATAGAATGGGAGAGAAAAGATTAGCAAAACAAGTGTTCTCTGCCAACTTGGCAGGAAAACAACCCAGAGAAAGACCAAGATATAGGTGGATTGATACGGTACAAAGTGCCTTAGACGATAGAAATATAAGATCTGATAATGTTGGAGTCTTGACAAGTAACAGACTGATTCGGAGGAAAATTGTAGATAGGAAGTTAGTAATGATGTAATTTTTTCATGTAGTACTATCATATCCTGTACACTCCTTGAGGGTACATGGCAGGAATTTGATGATGATGATGAAGAATTTTATTCTAAAGATCACAGACTACTTTCTTCCCTGAATTGTTTGCTTAGCTCTTGAAATTTTAGGCTTTTCAAAGGTTGATCTCAGACTTACAATTTTAAACACCTATCAAGATGATATGAGCAGGATACTTGATAGACATCTGGTAAGGAAAGAGTGGTAATGTTTCCTTTGTTGATGGTAGGAAACAAAACAGTTTCCAAGTACCCTGCTTATATCACCTTCCTACTTTGAACAGATTGGCCGTTCTGCCTTGATTAGAATTGAAGAACATCGTGACTGTATTGCATTTTTGTAAGTCTGACCATGCTTCTCATGCTATTGATACTAAACACAGAGTTTTTTGGAAACACGCAACTTCTTTACTCCAGCAAATTCAAATTCAGTCGTCTCTTTCTTGAAACATGTGAAACATGATGGAATTATCTGAACCTGAACCAATCAGGCTGTATGCCAATATCCAAGTTTTGGGAAGTGATCACTATTAATTGTTTATCACTAATAGTGTAATATCATTTTCAAGGTAGGTTCCAAAAGTTTCTGGCCTGATATACAAAATTCATGCCAATTTTAAAACGCCATGCATGACAGATAGCACTATCTATGAGGAGCGTAGTGTACCAGTTTCAACTCTCTACCTGAGTCATTCAGTTGGAGGCACTCATTTGACTAACACGTGGCATGCTAAGTGGCTGTAATGTTAAAAATTGAGTACCATACTGTGATAAAGTTTTTTCACCAAAGAAGGACTTTCTCCAATTGAATGACCACGATTGAATGGTGTTTATCGGGAAGCTTCTGCCTTCGTATTCCACTGTGAAGGAATCGGCTGAACAGTTTCACTTAGAGAGAGAGAACATCGAAGATGATCCTCATGATGGTTGGCCCGTGGAAGTGATGACTGAGGAAAATGTCTCTTGTTGAGGAGGAACTGCTCAATGACAGATTGCTGAAACTCAAAAAAATCTGAGCAAGGTTGGGGCTTTCTATAATAACTGTTTTTCACATCATTCATGAGAAACTTCACATGAAGATCAGTGCAAGGTAATACCCCCAACTTCTCTCTTCAATTCAGAAGGAGCATTGTGTGACCTGTTCGTACAAGTTTTTAGAGTTTTTCCAAGGGAATCAGAAGTGCTGGAATCCATTGTCACTGGGGATGAAACCATGGTCCTTTATTATGATCCTCTCTCCAAAAGGGAATCCATGGAGTCACTCAAACTAGGCAAAGCACTGCTGAGAAAAGCCAAGGTCGCTCAGTCCACCAAGAAGACCTTGATAATAATCTTTTGGGATTGCTGGGGAATTGATTGACTTCTAGGGAAGGACTACCACTGTGAAAACTCCTTCATATTTAACTCAATATTTAACTAGTATTCCCCAGATAATTAACTGAACTTAAAAATAACAGAACTGTAGAGAATTAAATCATAAACAGTAGTACTTTCCACTTATGTATTTAATTATTATTACTTTTTTTTTTTTTTTTTTTTTTTTTTTTTTTTTTTTTTTTTTTTTAATCTTCACTTTTTCCCCTCACCAGAAGTCAGGCTAGGATTATTGGCTTACCAGAGCTGTAATATTTTAGCTCACTGTAGTGTCTTGATGTAGCTTGTGTCTTAAAGTGTGGGTGGGTGGGTGGGTACAGGGTTTTTCAGGAGGAATAGTAAATATTTTTGGTAAGTGGTAGTATCAATTATTCTAAGTAAAAAAGTTCATATGAAAATGTGTCCAATTGTCAGTGGATGCAGAGATACATCTATTTGAAACTGGCACATGCAGCTCTCTGTATATCAGGTGACCAGTATGCAGCTCTCTGAATCAGATGTGACCAAGAAGCAGCTATAATCCGATGCAATTTCATGTTAGAATCATTGTTAAGAATGCCATACATCTTTACGCATGCTGAATATACTGATATGATGTTCGTTTACGGTTTTTGCAATGGAAATGCTGTCGCTGCTTGTAGAGAATACTGTTGACAGTTTCATAACAGTACCGGATTCAAGAGTGTTTACAACAAACTGCATGAGACTGGAAATTAAAAAAAATGTGGATGAAGTAGAACTCATTCTTCAGCTGGTAGAACAGAAAGGATGAAGGCAGTCAGTTGGAATTTTGTCAGTGGGCAAATGCTAATTGCCAATTAATTCCATTAACACTGTTCACCAGTGAAGGTGTTTTCACTTGTGATATCAGCAACACGCATAACTGGCATCAGTGGCCTAACGAAAATCACATACTACTGTAGAAACAAATTTGCAACATTGCTTCTCTTTAAATGTGTGGTGTGGTATAGTTGATAATTACTTCAGCATGTTATATTACCAAATCATCTTACATGGCCCATTTATCTACATTTTCTGCAAAACAAACTTCCACTGCTATTGGAGAATGTTCCCTTAGCTACAGGGATTGGTATGTTCTTTTAAAATGATGGAGATTAGCTTTTGTGAGAACGCTGGCTACATCCAGTCTGATGTTGGCAATATGGTTGAAAAGACTGCAGATACCTCATTCAACTTGTATCATTATTTCCTCTGCAGGTATTTTCTTCAGTGCTATTGTAAAGTTATGGCCCTGTGTGAGAGTGCTAATTGTTTTAGGCGGCTTCAGAGTAAGGGAAGATAGGTCTATAACCATGTTAGGAGATAGTCGAAGTTTGGATGCTGAGTTATTTTTTGTACTCTCTCAAATTTCTTATTATGCTGACATAGGTGTGTGAAGAAATTGTGGAGTATGTACGTGCCATGCAGCCAAATGGAGAACACATCATCCATGTAGCATAGCCAGACAGTGGGTTTTTGTGGGGCAGAGTTTGAGGCATTTTCTTCCTTTCTACCAGGTCTCTTGCAGTTGTAAAACTGTCCTGCTACAACCAGATAGGCAAGACAGCCAATATCAGGATATACGAACACAAGGACTTCATCTGGTTCCACCACAGAATACCCTGGAAGAAGGCAACTCTGTTACACTGCAGAAAATATAAGTATGAAAGACTGTTCGTCAAATCTGCTTCAGCTATAAAAAACTTTTCATACCTCAACAAATTTGGGTGCATGAGACTGCCCCAAATCTGATAGAACATAGAAAGGATGAAGGCAGTCAACTGGAATTTTGTCAGTGGGTAAATGCCAATATAACCCAATTTAGCCCACCAGGAGGCATTGTTTAGGACTCTAGGCCTGAATTCTGTTGCCTTTATTCAGCCTCATTTGTTAAAGTGTTGGTGCCTGCCTGCACATGTAATTTTTTTCTTTTCTTTTTTTTTTTTTTTGGATCCCTGATGATGTCAATGTATATGGGAAAGTATTAATTAAAGTTTTTATAATTAATATTCTAGTATGCATTGTGATTTCCTGAAAAATTAAAAGCTAAATATATGTCCTTGATATATGCATGTGTATATGTGTGTTGGGCATGCATGTATGTGTGTATTTTTTTTCCCGATGATGACCTTAATGCAAATGTCTTATTTTGCTTCAAATTAAGATAAAATAAGTGCTCTAACATGTGTATTTGTTTCCATAATTCTAAACAATTAATAAAGCCAGAACTTTCAGGCGCATAGTGTAGGTTGTGGCTGGATTATAAATCTGTGTTATATGCATTTGTAAGTGGGGGGGGTGAAATGTTGCCTTCATAGAATTCCATACTGATTTTGAAAATGACATAAAGGCATCATTCCATTTACATACATGGCCTGTGATTTTTTAAGAATTTTGTTATTTATCCAAATTTTTTGCCGCAATTCACCTGTTGCCAAATTTTAACACAGAAATAGCATATACTGATTCTTGCTTTTCATTAAAGCACACACAAATAAATAATATGGGACAACCTTCATATCACTATACAAGAATAGAAAAATCTAAGGTGCTCAGTCACCATGGCACCTGAAAATTTTCATTTAGTGTCTGAGTTTTTAAATTCTGTTCTGAAAATTTTATTTTTCAAAATTTGGATTTATGTTATAAAGCTTTTATCTCTCTAATAAGGTAATAAATACAGTATATGATCTTTTTCTTCAGTGTGAGTTTTTTGTGATATAAAATCAGAATAATGAAGATGCCAATATCAGTTTTTGTGTTGCGTGAATATGACAGAAGTAGAAGGTGGTTGTGCATGCCATTGCAACAAGACAAATATCAGTCTTGTTGCAATGGCAATCCTATACTTATGTTGGTCTTTCTTTTATTGGTTTTGTGTATTAAACATCTTAATTAACCTAAGTGAGATCCTTCATAAAATTTCAGCCCCTCGAAAAATAATTGCCTTAAGTAGAAAAATAGTGCACACTTTATTTTATTGCACCTATTAATTCAAGCTCCATGATATTTTTCCTAGTTTTAATTGTTCTGGATTTGGTGCTGAATTAATGTACAAAATCTCTGTAATAATAAATTAATTTTGACTGTTGAAAGTCACAATTCTGCATATATAATTTTGTTCTTAGATTGATTCATGGTTTCTTCTCCTTCCTCTTAAAAGTGTGCTGGTCCTGAAAAAAAAAAGGGGGTTGGCTGGTGCCTTAAAATTTTGGGATTTTACCATCATCATCATCATCAAATTCCTGCCATGTACCCTCAAGAGGTGTACAGGATATGATAGTACTTCATGAAAAATTTACATCATTAATAACTTCCTATCTACAATTTTCCTCCAAATCAGTCTGTTACTTGTCAAGACTCCAACATTATCAGATCTTATATTTCTATCGTCTAAGGCACTTTGTACCGTATCAATCCACCTATATCTTGGTCTTCCTCTGGGTCGTTTTCCTGCCAAGTTGGCAGAGAACACTTGTTTTGCTAATCTTTCTTCGCCCATTCTATTTAAGTGACCGTACCACCTGAGATTAGCTCTGCTAACGCATTCCTGGATGTTGACAATGTAAAGTTCTTCCCTAATATCCTCATTTTTAATATGATATTGCTATTAATGCCACCTGTTCACGCCTATAATCTTTCTCAGGACTCTCATATCTGCGGTCTCTAGTCTTTGGTCAAGTGTTTTACTTCTGACCCAACTCTCAAATCCATAAGTTAAAAATGGTTTGAACACTGTCTTGTATACAGCTAATTTAGTGTTCCGACTAATTTCTCTCTTATTCCATTTGAATTTATTGCATTGACTTCCTACTATACCAGCTTTATTGATTCTGTTGTCTATTTCCATATTTAATTTACCGTCTTCACTAAAAACCGTGCCTAAGTAGCTGAAATGTTTTACTTGTTCCACAGGTTCTCCGTTCACAATGCAATTGATATTTTCAACGATTCTACCTATTTTCGTTGTCTTTGTCTTTTTATTGCTGACCTTCATACCATATCTAGTACAACAGCTATTCAATTTAGTCAGAGAATCTTGCAGACTTGTAGCGGATTTATTTAGAAGTATAACATCATCCGCATAAAGCAAAGAGCTGACATTAACATCTCCAATTTTGATATCATATTTAATACCACTTTCCTTCATAATGTGATCCATATAGATAATGAATAACAGAGGGGATAATGTACATCCTTCTCTCACACCAGATTTAACATTAAACCATCTTCCTGTACTTCCTTCAGTTCTAACTGCTGACTTACAACTCAAATAAAGACTAAGTATTGCTTGATATAATGTCCCATTGACCCCATATAACTGTAGCGTATTAAATAGCTTCTCTCTTGGCACCTTGTCATATGCTTTTTCCAAATCGACAAAACTTAAATACAGATCTCTGTTATATTGCCATGCTTTCTCGACTATTTGTCGTAAAGTGAAGATCTTATCCTGACAGCTTCTATTTGGCCTGAATCCAGCTTGTTCTTCACCAAGCTTTTTTTCCACAATTCTCCTCAACCCTTTTTCAAGTATACTTGCATAGATCTTGCCAGGAACACTCAGTAGGGAAATACCTCTGTTAATCTCACATTCAGTTTTATTTTCCTTTTTATATATGGGTACTATGAGAGCTCTACTCCAATCATCGGGAATTTGTCCCTCTGTCCAGGCTTTCTGAATTATGCAGTGCAGCCACTCTAAGATTCTTATACCACCATACTTCAGCATTTCTGGTCGAATATCATCTACTCCTGCTGCCTTTCCACATTTCAAACCTTTGATGGCTTTTTCTACTTCGAGTATGCATATGTATTCCTGACTGCATGTCTGGCCAGTGTGTTTTACCACTGTGCTGTCATCACTGCTTGTTTCATTTAGCAGTTTTAAAAATAATTTTAATATTATTATATAATACTGAGTATTGTAAAACATAGTTTCAATATATAGCTACCTGGGGTTCTATTTGGTAAAATTTTATGTAACCTGTTTCATATAGGGACAGAAGCATAGAACTACTGAACTTTCACTAAATTCATTGAACTGCTACTACTCACAGCACATCAAATAAGTTAGTGTTGGGGGGACGAAAATCATTCTAGGAATAAAAATTAAGGAAATTATATACACTACTCAAAACAATTAGAGGAATGTTTTAGTTTCTGTTGGATAATTATAAATTTCTGCAAATAATTATAACTGTTGGGTACTTTTAACATGAATAAATATTTCTTACTTATGGATACGGTGTAACTGATGAGATATTGTTTAAATAATCAATATTTATTACAAATTATGCATTTTAGCATGAAATAATTTTAACAAGAATAACAACAAGAATAGCCAAAAACACTTTTGTTAATTTTTAATAGGGCATATGGTCTCCATTAACAGCCAAAACAGCAGTACATCTTGATTGCATAGACCCAGATAAGATGATCAAACAGTTCTTGTGGGATATTTCCCCACTCTTCTGTAAGAGCAATTTCGAGCTCTTGAAGCGATCGTTTTAACAAGTCCTAACATGATTTTTGTTGTGTGTTCTACACTGTTGTATATTAAGAATATTTTAAAATAAATGTGTTACATTTGTAAATTATTTTTATAACTATAATTTACACGAAAACTGAAATATCCCCTAATTGTTTTGAGCAGTGTACATCCATGCTATCCCTCGATATCACAGACTCCAGTTGGCAGAATTGCCAAATGAATTGCTAAATGATAAGAGATTTTCATTTTCATTCAGATGAAAATCTCTTAAATGGACAGGGATTTTATTCTGAATGATACAGAAGCACAGTTTCAGACTGCAGTCTCTTACTGCATTACCCTCAAATGAAAACATTACTGTGTGTTTTGCATAGGCATTTCAATTGGAACAAGCAAATTCACTTTTGTATTAAGATAGCCAGCATGATTGTAGAATTTAGGAGGGTGGTCTGAAAAGTTCTCGGCCTCGACCATAGCTGGCAACACTATTTGCAAGATTTTTTTTCTAAGTTAGTACATCTGTCATAAGCATCCATGTGAAATTACAAGCCATTCTATCAAGTTTGTTTTATATAGCTGTCTGAAGCAAAAGTGTTGTCTGTATCCCTTGTAATGGATAAAATTGAGTATCATGCAGTTATAAAATTCTTTGTAAAAGAAGGTTTAACACCAAAAGAAATTCATTCGAAGTTCATAAAGGTTTATGGGCACTCTTCTCCTTCATTTTTGGCAATTAAGAAATGGGCTGCCGAGTTTAAACTTGGCCCTACCAGCCTTGAAGATGATCCACGTGAAGGACTTCCAAAAAGTGTAACAACGCCAGAAATCATTGATCAAGTGCATGATATGGTATGGTATGGTTGGATGACTGGTGAATCAAAGTGTGTGAAATTGCTGAGACTACAGGCTATTTCAAAAGAATGTGTAAGATATATTTTGCATGAAGAATTGCAAACGAAAAAGCTGGGTGCCATGCTTGCTCACAGCAGATCAAAAACGCACTTGTTTGAAAATCTCTTCAGAGTGCTTGGAGCATTTTAACAAGAACAAAACTGATTTTATGCGTTGATTTATTACTGTGGATGAGACTTGGATTCACCATTACACACCAGAATCCAAACAGCAGTCAAAACAATGGAGCAAAACTTTGGTGCAGAAGCCAGTTCAGCACCAAAGAAGACAAAGTCAGTTCCATCAGCAGGAAAGGACATGGCATCGGTGTTTTTGGATGCTAAAGGTGTTTTGTTTATTAATTATCTTGAAAAGGATAAAACACTAACCGGGGAATATTATTACAATCTTTTAACCAGACTAGACGAAAAAATTCATGAGAAAAGACCCAGTTTACTGAAGAAAAAAAATCATCTTTCATCAGGACAATGCACTTGCCCACAAAGATATTTTGGCAATGGGAAAATTAAGGGATCTGCACTATGAATTGTTGGAACATCCACCCTATTCCCTAGATTTGGCTCCCTCTGACTTCTGTCTCTTCCCAAAACTAAAACTTTTCCTCACTGGTCAGTGTTTTTCTTCAAATCAAGCAGTGATTGCAGCTGCAGAGGGATATTTTGCAGATCTTACCAAGAATCACTACAGAGATGGGATAATGGTGTTGGAGCATCACTGGAATAAATGTATTAGTCTTAAAGGAGATCATGTTGAAAAATAAAAATAATTTTGAAATTATAAATTCGTTTTTTCATTGTTAGTCCGAGAACTTTTGAGACCACCCTGGTAAGCTAATCCATGTCGGACTGGTTGGTTAAGTGGTTAGTTATCCACTCTCCAACCAAAAGGCTGCAGGTTCGAATCCCGCTGTGATTGTTGGAGATTGTCTGTGAAAATACTAGTGATGGTGGTTGGTGATAGATGGCATTGGTGTAGTTGCGGTCATTGTTGTTGGTGAATTGAGTGGTGGAGACAGAGTTGTAGAGTAGGTACCCTCCCTCGATGAGTCTTTGACCTCCCTGGAGGTGTATGTCACGTAATAATAATATTATAATAATAATAATTTCTTGCCACAGAATTTGTTTTCGAATCACCATACTTTTCCTGAATGTCTATGAAGACAGCCTTTCTTGAACTGTTATTAGCCTTAGAAGTCTTTGAATATGATTGTCTATTCACATTATCATTAACTTTTCCAATTTATGGATGGCATTGGAATGTTGCTTTGTAGTTACTGTTGATTTTACAGCTTTTGATCTTTCAGCTTTTTATTAAACATGCAAACTTTCAAACACATATTCAGTCTGTAAATATGTTTTTTCAACATAATGTTTTTTAACACTGTAAATATGTTTTTTTTCTTAGAGTTATCATAAGGAAATGATTTTCTTTATGATAAATGTAAGAAAAGTGAAACAGGATAAATATCATTGAAAATTGCAAAACAGTGCTGCAAGTATCAATATAGTAACAATACTTAACTCACTAAAAGGTAAATAGATCACCTTTTAGTGAGCTAAATGCCTTATGGGAAGTGCCATAAATCTTGCAGTTATACTGTTACATTTAAGACAAGACATCAGCTGGTCACCATACACTTTGCTTAAAATAAGTTTGGTGCATGCACCGAACTTGTTTTATGTCCCAAACGTAGCATAGCACGCACGCACGCACACGCACGCACGCACACACTTTGAAGTGTGTGTACTATGCTTTTATTTGTGAGTGATGGAAATCTTTACATTTAGTTCTGACTTGTCAGTCAAAGAGTAGTTCTATTCAGTTGTCTAGTATATAGCTAGTGTGTAATTTTGTTGTTTTCATTATTATTTTTTGTATTTTTTCAGACACGTCTACGTGGAAATTTTGAATGGGCTCCTCCAAGGGCACAGATAATTTTCAATATTCATCCAAATCCAAAGTAAGAAAAATTAACCTCTCTTCACATATTAAATGCTATTTTACATGATGTTTATATACACCTGCATACATACATGTATGCAGGTGTATATAAACCAGGATACATGATATATAAATACATGACCAGGGGTGCACCGGCCATATGTGCAATGTGTGCAACACACAGGCTCCAGGATAGTAAAGGCACCAAAGAGGAGGAAATACTTAAAAAAAAAAACAAAAAAAAAACATTTTTTAAAAGTGATATTTTTATTGAAGGGGAGGGGAATAGGGGCACCAACTAGTTTTGCACACAGGCACCAGACACTGCTGTCGTTCCCCTGCGCATGACTATTTGTGGAACATTTAATAGTGAGTTATATTTAGATTATTTCTGATTACCGTAAGTTGAATTTAAAAGTGCATGTGAATATTAATAATAAATTATAATATGCTAATGAGCAGTAAATTCTATTTTAAAGAAAAAAAAAATCTCCAGGAAAATTTTAACTTTGAAAATATGCACTTAGTGTAGTTACAATCATCTCTCACTGTAGTAAGAGGTTATTGTAAAAGGTTGGTGTCATCCCCCCCCCCCCCCAATAATTGACATAAAATTGAAATGTCGGTAAAAAGCATCTTAATTCAATCAGGAAAACAAATAATATTGTTACTTTCTTTTCTGATTACTAATTATTATTATTAGTGTACAGGTACCTCCATGGATTCCAGAGATTCATCACAAGAGACCCAAACTATCTGCACAATCTGTCATACCTCTCCTTGAATCCATTCACAGACAAAGTGCTAACAACTGACTCTGGCAACTCATTCCATTCATTCACAAATCTCCAAGCAAAAAATCTAGTCCTCACACCCCTATTAAAGGCACAATGACTTCCTGTACTTTCCCCTCTAGCCAAGTAGTGAAAAAATTTCTCCTACATCAATCCTATAAAATTCTTTAAGTAACAGGAATGTTTCTATCATATCCCCTCTTTTTTTGCTTATCAACCAACTTCTGCAGTCCACACATCCTCATCTATCCTCAAAGGGAACATTCTACGGACCACTCACCATCTTGGTTACTCTCAAAAGATACTCTCAGGTCTTTCCAAGACTATGCATCAACAGTAAATTATATTGATAAAGAAACTGAAGACTTTTATTACGATGTATCACAATTTTATAACTAAGGAAAACATCATATCAAACTTGTCATAGGATATTTTAATGCTAGAATTGGTACACAAGAGTCAGATAAAAGCTGAATGGAAAATTTTTAATATGACACAATAATGACAGAGGAATATGATTTAATAGAATTTTTTCAGAAAAAAGAAAACCTCTACATAATTATTTTTTCAAGGAAAAAATGACAAAGAAAGTGTTCATGGAAAAGTCAAGAAAGAAAGATTTCAGGAAGGAAAGATTCTAAAAAAATGTTCAGACAGATGAGACTGTTTCGCAGCAGGAGAGAGAGAGTTATAATAATGGATGGCTTTATGTTATGGACATATTGACAGGAAGTAGAAAATATCATGTGCTTGTAAGGAGATCAAGATTCTTGAGCTACTCAGGGACAGTTATCTCATAGTTGAGGAAACACATGGTATTCGAGTGTTAGATTTAATGTCATCTCATACAGAAGATGCCACCAATTGAGGAGAGTGATCATGTGGTTTTGACATGGGGAGTGGCTAGCTGGGTGCGAGCTTTGTGAAACAAGAAATGTGTAAAATTACAAAGCAGGTGAAATAAAGAAACAGATTGGTGACTATAAGGAAATAGATTGGTGATGTGCAGTGGCTCAATCAGTTGAAACAGAGAGATCAGTAGTGCCAGGGATTTGGTCCAGAATAAATTACTTATGGCGGATTGTATTCCTGAGTTTCAGAGTATAAATAGTTAGGAGTGAAATGGATGAATCATGAAATTGCACAGGAATTTCTGAGAAAGAGGATGTTATTAAGGAGGTATAAGGAACAAGGTACCCATCAGCAGCATGAAGAGTATAGGTCAATTTGGAAAGTGACAAATGTAACATATAAAAAGAGATTGGCTGAAGCAGCAAAGCAAAGCCCTTGAGAATTCTATAGTTAAGTTGCTAGTAGAAGAAAGGGTGAATATGGAACGCTGATTTTAATTATTGCAGATGGAACAAGAGTCACATCTGCTGGAAAATGTGGAAATGTTTAAGGAGTATCTTGTTATTGTTGTATTTCATGTAAATAAATAAATAAATTCCGTGTGATGATACAGAATTTCCCCTTTATACAGGAGTTCACTGTACCATCTAGTCCCCCCCCCCCCCCAATTTTATCCGGGAATTGGCATAGGCTGATGAATCATATGGCTGGGTCAATGTTCCTGACTGTAATCCGTGTGTGTCCTCGGACCGGTTTGCCTGCTTACGGGATGAAAAACACCAGATAAACTGGCGGAAAAACCCTGCTGCCCAAGACCGGCTAACTTGGCTATGGCTGAGGAAGATCCAGGCATATGGTTGTGAAACGCAAAGCCACTAGGCTAACCGTGTGGACTATTTCATGTGGGGGGGGGGGGCCTAGGAGTATTGAACAGCAATAAGGAGGAGGACAGCAACTGACAGTATATGAATGGGAAGTGTTTAGAATTTTAAGTAACCTTGATGTTTAATAAGGGTGTTAGATTGAATGGAATATCACAACATATGTTAAGGGAATGTGGAAAAGAGCTGGCTGTATAACAAAAACTAATGCTACAGCAGTACAGATGGCGCATCTGAGATGCGCAAGTGTTGCCAACATGTCGTTTTTTTTAATTTTTTTTAATAAATCACTGCAGATATCGATATTTAGTATCGAACAATGCGATTCCATGGTTATACAAATTACTGGTATCCATGATATTGATATACGATTATAGGTCATGAATAATAATTTATGATTGACCAGTAATAAAGTATATTTATAGTTTTTATTAAAATGACGGGACGTCCGGGAAATATGAAAAAAATGGTACTGTCCCGTTCAAAATGGTATGTATGGTCAGTGTGTATGTCAAGTGCAGAGGTGAAGGAGAGTGCAGGAGAGCATCAAGTGCAGTGTGGTTAGAGAGGTTGGTTAGGATCAATACAAACATGGATTGATAAGAATGGAAGGCTTTCGAGAAAACAACATGGATTTGTTAGGAGGAGGTTGTGCTTTGGTAACTGGGTTACATTTTATAATAGGATGACTAGATTGGTTGAGGGGATGCTTATACAGTGATTTATTTGGATTTTGGTAAAGCATTTGATCATGTAATAAACTTGACCAAATGGAGTTGGATATCTATTTGGTAGCTTGGTTACAAGGTTTGATGACTAATAGGAGCCAAACAAGTTATGTATGGAGTTACAGTGTTCCAGAAAAGGAAGATGATGAGTGGGATGTCACAAGGTTCTGTTCTTGCTCCACTGCTGTTTAACTTGTATATCAATGATATAGTTCAAAGTGTGAAAGGAAATATTCAGTTGTTTGCTGATGATGCTAAATTAGAAAGAGTAATGCCAAGAAATTGTGATGTGTTGTTGTTACAATAAGATATGAATAGGTTGCTGTTTCAGCTGAAGAATGAAGATGTCATTTCAATCCTGCTAAGTGTAAAATTATGCACTTTGAATAGGAAGATGGAATAAGGTTTACCACATTAGAGGAACTTTGCTTCAGTGAAAAAAACTGCTGCAAAGAACACTAAGGATAAGGAGGCGATAGTCCACTCTATAAGGTGCTAATTAGGTCTCAGTTTTATTTTTGTGAAGATCTGATCACTTGGCTATATTGGTAATAAGGAAACATTGGAGAGTGCAGAGGTAAAAACCAAGACACACTCAGTATTCTGGAATATTGAGTATGAAGACAGATTGAGGGATTGTGGTCTTCAGATAGGAGGAAGAAGTATGATATGATTGAGATATATAAGCTGGTGAGAGGAGCCTACCAAATAGAAAAAGGGGTATTATTGCATGGGATAATGGATGATGTAAGAACCAGACATCATTCTTAGAATGCTGTCCAAGGGTCATGTGAATAAAGAGGCAAAAAAGAGATTTTTTGCGTGGTGGTTGATGAACGAGTGGAATGCATTGCTGGAATGAGTGCTCCAGCATTGAATGTGTTCAAAGCAGGGTCTGTGAATATTCAACCTTCTGCGATGAGTCTTTGGACTCCGTGGAGGCTGGAAGTAATTCTAATACTAAATATAAAGGTGTCAGAATGTTCTGAAGGCTATTAGAAAGGCTAAGAAATGGTGAAAAGAGTACTGTAAAAGGAATCATGTGACAATGGTGATATGAAAACTGAGGATAGGTATTCTAGATGTCTGTAGTAATTACTTTGAAAAATTGTTGAATGAAACAAGTGATAGAACAGTAATAAAAACTGTTCATGAGGAATACAGTCGGGAGCACAATATAACTACTTGAGGTAGAAAAAAGCTATCAAAAACCTGAAATGTGGAAAAGCAGCTAAAGTAGATAATATTCAGCCAGAAGTGTTCAAATGGAAGTATTAAAGTTTTACAGTGACTGTACTGCATAATTTAGAAGGTGTTGGTTAGAAGGTCACGTTCCAGATAATTGGAGTAGAAGTCTCATTAGTATCTATTTGTAAAAGAGCAATAAAATTGAATGTGAGAATTACAGACTTTCCATGAATTGAAGTGAGAATTACATCTTGACTGCAACACTTTCCAACTAAGTGTTGCAGTCAAGATTTATGCAAGAATATCTGAGAAGAGATTAAAAACTATATGTTAAGAAAACTTGGTGAAGAACAAGCTAGGTTCAGGCAAAATAGCATTTGTCTTCAGATTTTCGCCATAAGATAAATAGTGCGGAGATCATATGAATATAACAGGGTTCTATTTAAATTTTGCAGTTCTGGGAAAAGCATGTGACAAGGTGCCAAGATAATACCTGTTCAAAATGCTACAGTTATATGGCGTAAACCGGATGTTATATCAAGCAGTATACAGAGTCCGTCAAAAAAATATATATACACTTTAACAGATGTCATCTATGGACTTTTTTCAAAGTTGGATCAAGTACGGTAGCAATGTGTAGTATGATGTTCTCTCAAAAGATGTCGTTACTCACATGAATACTAGCATCAACACGTGACTGGTAGGACAGTTGAACAAAATGCCCAAGGCACGATTGTCGTTCGAGGAACGCAAGACCATTTTAGCATGGTATTTCAAATTTGAGAATGTTGTTGAAGTTCAATGACAATGGAGGCGTGAGTTTGCAACACAACCTCCAACATGCCTAACAATTGCATATATTCATGATAAGTTTGAGACCCGTGTATGATGTGCACAAGGGAAGATCCAGGAGGCCTCACGCAGCAATAAGTCTTGCTTCCTCGGCTATGGTGTTGAAATAGTTTACACGCTCGCCACAGAAGTCTACCACACAATGTGCACGTGAGACTTAGCAGTGCAAGCATATGGTGCATTCTTAAAGCAGCTAAATGGAAAGTTTACATCTCAAGATTATTACATGCAATGAATGAAGATGATCCTGATCGAAGAATGCAGTATTGGGAGTGGTTTCAACACATGGTAGATGAGGATGAGGAGTTTGTGAGGAAGATGGTTTTGTCTGATGAAGCACAATTTAAGCTTAATGGAACAGTTAAGCATAATTGTGTTTACTGGGCTCAAGAAAATCTGGGCATTCATGTGGACAAGGCAGTCAATTTACTGGGGCTCAATGTCTGGAGTGGATTGTCATCTAGGGGTTTAATAGGACCATTCTTCTTTGAAGGTATTGTTACTGGTCAAGACCTAGACATGCTACGCACATCCATTTTACCTGCCATTTATGCACTTTATGGGAATTATCGATTTCTCCTCCAACAAGATGGCGCACCACCACACTACCACTGAGACATGAGAGTTTGCAGGAACAATGGATAGGACAAAGAGGTGCAGTTGAGTTCCCCCCCCCCTACACATACATTCTCCTGATTTAAGAACCTTGGACGTCCAATTCTAAAGGATATAGTGTATAATAGAAATGGTCCTTTGGAAAGAAATTGAACTGGCATGCAATCCCACTGGACACTTTGACCAACATTGTCCAAGCAGTAGTTCACAATAATAATAATCTGGAAGCTAATGGTAACCACTTTGAGCACCTCGTGTAATTGTAGACGTCAAAGGTTACTTGTATTCATCCCTTGATGTCTGTATAATTTAGGATTACAATTTTTATACAGGTTTTTCTTTTGCTGAAGTGCATATACGTTTTTTTGACGGACTCTATATAATCTATATTTAAGTTATAAGTCAGCAATTAGAATTGGAGATGCCGATGATATGATGTAAAATCAGTACCCTGAT
This sequence comes from Typopeltis vanoorti, assembly GCF_054136105.1. Taxonomy (NCBI): domain Eukaryota; kingdom Metazoa; phylum Arthropoda; class Arachnida; order Uropygi; family Thelyphonidae; genus Typopeltis; species Typopeltis vanoorti. The sequence goes on from NC_143569.1 coordinate 40,391,515, forward strand.
TTTACATCAAATCATCTTAATCTATTGTTCTTCATCATCTGTATTGATCACATTATGAAGGAAAGTACCATCAGGCCTAATTTCGAAATGGGCAATGTTATTCTGAACTCTCGACTTTATGCAGATGATATTATACTCTTACATAAATCTAGTACAAATCTGCTGATTCCTTTACTGAATGAATAACTAACTGCTATAACAAATTTGGTATGAAAGTCAGCAATAAGAAGATAGAATGTGAAAATTGATAGGAACATTGAAAATATCTGCATCCCAAATGAGAAACAGTCTAGTGAAGATAGGAAATTAAATATGGAAATAGACAATTGAATAAGAAATCTGGTATAGTGGGGGAGTCATCTGAATATATCGAATAAGAGAAATTAGTCAAAACACTAAACTAGCTATACAAAATGCAGTGTTCAAACCAATTTGAACTCATGGATCTGAGAGCTGGGTTAGAAATAAAAACACTGGATCAAACATAGGTGATCACAGTTATAAGAGTCCTGATTCTGCCACTGATGACATCAGTGGCAGAATCATATTAAAAATGAAGGCATTAAGAAGGAACTTGACACTATTAGCATTCAGAAAGATGCAAGCAAAACTAATCACAGAGTATGGTCACTTCAACAGAGTGGATGAGGAACAATTAGCAAAACATATTTTTGATGGCAGGAAAAAGACCCAGAGGAAGATCATGATCTAGGTGGTTTGATACAGTTAGAAGTGCCTTAGAAGAAAATCTGAGAATATTAGAGTTCTGACAGATAACAAAATCTAATATGAAGGAAAATTTTATGTTTCTTCCACTCATATAAGGTTTATAAACCTATAGTACAATTAGTACTATGGGTGAGTCCAGAATCTCTCCTCTAAATACCAAACATGGATCTTTTTCAAATTACTTTAGCAGCCTCCAACCAGGTAATGAAATTCATCTCCCACCTAATTTGTTGATATGAAGTTATTAATAATATAAACTTTCATATGATATCATCATAATATCCTGTACACATCAGGAATTTAATGATATAATCATTTTATACTGTACATGTGTTTTTGTTTGGTTATTCAAGGAAAGAAATTCATATTGCCGGCCTGGTTGGCCGAGTTGTTAGTGTATCTGCTCTCCAGCCAAAAGGCTGCGGGTTCGAATCCCTCCATGGGCATGGATGTTTGTGATTGTCTGTGAAAATATTAGTGGTGGTGTTTGGTGGTAGATGCCTTTGTGGCTCGTTGTAGTTGATGGATTGAGTGGTGAAGAAGGAGAGTTGTAGAGTAGGAGACCTCCCTCGATGAGTCCTTGGACTCCCTGGAGGTGTCATGTAATAATAATAATAATATGTTCAAAGACTTAGTTTTTTAACGGGTTAATTAGAATAGAGTAAGAGTACTAATTAAATGAGTTGAGTTCTGCATAATATTCTAGTAATGACATTTCATAAACAAATCATAAACAAAAAAGAGAGAGAGAATTATAACTAAGTTTCATTAAACTAGAATGTTCAATATTATTGTATTCCATGGATCATAGCTTAAATAGTGCACAAGAATGTGAATGTCAAACATTGACATTCTTGGACATTTACTCTAGAAAAGAAAATGTATTTTCTTTCTTTTCTATAGTAAAATAAATGAAATTTTAATGACATAAAATAAGTTTTAATAAGTAGTTATCTCTATGGTGTTAAAACTAGTAGAACATGAAACTGACTATAGTAAATAAAATAATTCAGAAAGGTGCCCTTTGTAATTTTTATCATATAAGTGAAATTTTACTAATTGAAATACTAGTATATTAATTGAAATTTTCATGTTCAGTTATTAGATATAATTTATTTTGGATAATAGTATTCACATGAGTTCACTTAACATCTGTATTTCTTTCATAGAAGGAAAGTTCTCATTGCTAAACAGAACTATCGCTGTGCTGGTTGTGGAATGAAAATAGACAGGAGTATGTAATTTCCTTTTATTTTTATGCATGTTTATGTTGGTTGAGAGCAGTACTGCTGTACTAGCTCAGCATAGAGACAGCTATAACTAATTCTTTTGAAAAATTTTAAATACTTCATTATTTTGTTTTAAAAATATTTCCTATTTTCAAAATACACACAAAAATAGGCATTGATTTGGTTTTCAAGCCATGTAATTCCTGAAATGTAAAATTCAGTATAAAAATTAAGAAACATATGTGTATGAGCACACATGCACACACATTGCATGTTTCAGAGGTGAAGAATTCCATATCTTCATTTTTTTTTGTCATTGCCCACACACAAAAACAGGTCAGAAAACCTATAGCACCTCAGTGCTTTAGGTGTGGACAAGTCATTAAAAGGTAATTAGGAATTGGTTAATGTATTTCCTTAACCCTTTGTAAACTTGTAATGGAGGATTATGATTTTTGAGTGAATGAAAGTGAGAGTAATGGGACAACAGTTTATACCCAACTTTTATTATCCTTTTTTTGAATGGACTGAATATTGGTTTGCATGAATTTTGTATAATAAATTCTCAGTGAGTAGAAAAGATTGGAAGATAATATAGGGTGATTGTTAATTATGGAATATAAGTTTTGAGTACATTTGGAGAGATGCTTTCAGGGCCAAAAGACTGCAATATCCACACTCTGTAGGATTTTTCAAATTTCTTCTGTCTGAAGAAAAGAGCAGTCATGAAGGATGCTGTATATTGTGAGTAATAATTTGCCATGTCATCTCTCCTGGAGTTGGAGGAGATGATGCCAGAAGGTTGGCCTTTTTGTGATATTGTAATAGATATCATCTGGAAGTGAGATAGGAGGGAGCATGGAAGGTTCAGCTATCATTTGTCAGATGGTAGGTCTTCTACATTTGATCCTGTGTGAGCAGAGCTAACCTAATCTTATCTTGGAGGCAATCCCAGTTTAATACCAATGTAATGTCAAAGGAGATAAGACAGATCAGCTGGGTGAAGAGCATTCTATAATAAAAAAAAGTTGTACAAGGCCAGAGTCATCAATAGGTGAACTGGCATCTACAGTATATTTTGAAATTTCAACCAGTTAAGAAAAATAAAGGGCATTGGCAGGATAGTGAGGATTATCTAAAATATTCTGTTGGGTGGATAGTTCATGTTAGATCATTGCTAACAGCAAATATGCTGACATCTTTTTCCGCTGTCATCATTGCAATTGACGAAGGGAAGCTGGTTTGAGGTGGTGACATTTAACTCATCAAAGAAGATGACTTTACTGTTGTCAGCGCGGTTAGCCTAGTGACTTTGCGCTTTGCAACCATATGCCTGGGGAAGGAGTGTCCTAGGTTCGATTCCTGTCGACAACATGAGGAGCTTAAGGATCTTCCTCAGCCATAGCCAAGTTAGCCGGTCTTGGGCATAGATAGCAGGGTTTTTTCCACCAGCTTATCTGGGGTTTTTCATCCTGCAAGCAGGCAAACCAGCCCTGTGAACTCACATGGATTACAGTCAGGAATACTGACCCAGCCATAGGCTTGATTCATCAGCTATGCTGATTCCGAGCCCGGATAAAATTTGGGGGGGGGGCTAAGATGGTGCTGTACCTCCCAGTAAAAAAGGGACTCACGGCTGTTGTATCATCATACAAAACTGCTACTACTACTACTTTATTGTTTGGATTGCAGGAGGTTATGCTTCAGTGATAAATGGGTTGAGGTTGGAAGTTAACACAGGAACATGGATTCTAGGTTTAGCATTCTCTGATGTCGAATGTCAGATCTGACAAATGAACGTGTTGGCTGATATTCAGTATATTTGAAAGTGTTTATAATGGTAGTAAATTATGGATAGAATCGCTTATTTGCTTCTAGTGGTTTAGAGTTAATTATAATACTGAACAAGCATCTATCTTTTGTAGGAGAAAATGTCCCACTGTTAAAAAAAACTACCACTTGACTGACTGACATGAAAATAGAATGAAGTATGTAATTCACTTTATGTGATGTGCTGATTTATCCTAAGTTAATTGAAAATTGGATTTTTGCTTATTTAATTCTGTCAACTTTTAGAGGCTTCTGTAACTTAATGAATTATTTACATGTAAACACAAGATAAAGATAATCATTTATTATAAGGCCATATATTTCAGTTTGAAAATTACAGACCATATTCAGTGGCAAAATATTGATACAAAGTAGAATGCAAGCAATGGATTTATTTGAAATAGAGTAAGCCATGTGATGTCATCAGTAACGTTATGTTCTAACTGAGGAAACGGTTAATTATAACAGTATAAATAAATAATAATATGCATCATTCTAATCAGACTTTCCCATATTTTTGATAATGATAGGCAGTCATTCCAATTCAAGTTCAGGCATTGGAGCAGGGCAGGCACTGTCACTCTCCTTAAATAACCATTCAAATTTTTATCAAAAGCAATGTAGTAGGCATGTTTCAGACCAAAGAATGTTGTGATCTGTGTTGAACCAATCAAGATTTATCAGATTTCCTGTGTAAAATATATGAGTGATGTTCTTGTAATCACTTTTCTATTGAGTGTCAAGTTTGTCTGAAGTAGTATAGATGGCAGCCACAAGAAACTTGGTATACACCTGGGAGTCGAAGAGCATTTATCTTTTGAAGAGGGGAAATAAGTTGAGAGTTTATTGATGGGTATAAAAGTAACTTCTAAATCATATTTCTTTAGAATTCTGGAAATTGGTTCTGAAACACCAGAAATGTATGGGATTGGAACTTGTACTGTTTCCTTGCTATTTACGCTAGATTTGTGGGAGTCAAACAGATGTTGTGTAGTCCTTTCTGAGGAAGCCATTTAATTTCACATATTGTTTGATATTTCAGAGTTCTTCCTATAATTGATGAACTGAATTGAAGAAGGAGTCGAACAATTAGTCTTAGCTCATCGAATTAAAAACTTTATGATTCCCGTGTTTTTTTTTTTTTCCCAGAAGGATAGTGTGCAGATTGTTGAAGAATGTAGCATCCATTGAAAGTGGGCTTTCAATAAACAGATGTGGTTAAATCACCTGATGGTGAGTGGATGAGAAGAACGTCTAGAAAAGATAACATGTTATCTTTTTCAATTTCCATAGTGATTTTGATACAAGGATGTAAAGTATATGGTCTATAATTTTCAGACTGAAATATATGGCCTTATAGTAAATTATTACCTTTGCCTTATGTTTACATACAAATAATTCATAAAACTATGGCACAAGTTTCTCTAAAAGAAAGAATTAAAATTCTTCTGTAACTTCTGGCATAACTGGGTGTATTATGCTTGAAGACATTGCACTTGTAACAGACTGTGTGGAGATTTAACTTATTATGACCTCTAGCACAGTACAGTGGCAACTGTCTTTTCGTGGTTTAACCACTCAAACAGCAACATAGTTGGAAATATACATCAATTAAATTATACTTCATATCCATGCTATTTCAATGAGCACTTTGCATCCATGTAATTATTGATGCATAAAATATCAAGCTGATCATCATCAAAATCCTGATATATACATATATCTTCAGGGGTATACTGGATAGTTATGATAGTACTACATGAAAAAATTACACCATTACTAACTTCTGATCAACAATTTTCATCCAAATTAATCTGTTATCTGTCAACACTCCAACATTTTCAGATCTTGTGTTTCTATCTTTTAAGGCACTTTTTACTGTATCAATCCATATACAAGGATGGTCTGAAAAGATCTTGGCCTCAACCATAGATGGCAACACTATTGACAAGAGATTTTTTTTCCAAGTTGGTATATCTTTCATAAAGCATCCATATGAAATTGCAAGTCAATTCTATCAAATAGTTTGTTTTATACAGCTGTCTGAAGAAAGTGTTGTCTGTATCCATCGAAATGGATAAAATTGAGTATCGTGTGGTTATAAAATTCTTTGTAAAAGAAGGGTTAACCCAAAAGAAATTCATTCGAAGTTCATAAAAGTTTATGGACACTCTTCTCCTTCATTTTCGGCAATTAAGAGATGGGCTGCCGAGTTTAAACGTGGCCGTACCAGCCTTGAAGATGATTCACGTGAAGGACTTCCAAAAAGTGTAAAAACACCAGAAATCATTGATCAAGCACATGATATGGTATTGGATGACCGGCAAGTCAAAGTGCATGAAATTGCTGAGACTATAGGCATTTCAAAAGAACGTGTGCTTCCCACCAAGATGGGTGCCTCGCTTGTGCACAGCAGATCAAAAACGCACGCACATGAAAATCTCTGAACAGTGCTTAGAGCATTTTAACAAGAATAAAACTGATTTTGTGTATCGATTTATTACTATGGATGAGATTTGGATTCACCATTACAACCAGAATCCAAACAGCAATCATGCCAGTGGATAGAAGCTGGTTGTTCAGCACCAAAAAAGACGAAGTCAGTTCAGTTCCATCAGCAGGAAAGGTCATGGCATCGGTGTTTTGGGATGCTAAAGGCGTTTTGTTTATTAATTATCTTGAAAAAGTTAAAACAATAACTGGGTAATATTATTCCAATCTTTTAACCTGACTAGACGAAAAAATTCATGAGAAAAGACCCATTTTGCAGAAGAAAAAAATCATCTTTCATTGGGACAATGCACTTGCCCACAAAGGTGATTTGGCAATGGGAAAATTAAGGGATCTGCACTATGAATTGTTGGAACATCCTCCCTATTCCCCAGATTTGGCTCCCTCTGACTTCTGTCTCTTTCCAAAACTAAAACTCTTCCTCTCTGGTCAGCATATTTCTTCAAATCAAGAGGTGATTGCAGCTGTAGAGGGGTATTTTGCAGATCTTACTGAGAACCACTACAGGAACGGGTAATGGTGCTGGAGCATTGCTGGAATAAACGTCATAGTGCAATTGGAAGAATGATGGAACATTGTGCCCTTTAACTGGAAAATACCTGAATTCAGTTCTCATATTGATGAGAAGAATCTTTATACAAGTTTTTTTTCAGTTGAAGGTTAGTTAGCTTATCTCATATATAGGTAGCATGTTTTTTACCTCCTAGGAACTCTGATTTTTCATCTCGCACAAGGCAAACCAGCTGTGAGAACACATGCTATTTACAGACAAAAAATACTATTTGTGGTGGTGAGCAGTAGATGTCATTGTGTGTTGATGTTAGTAGCATCATTGTATAGTTGGAGAATTAATTAAATACAGATGATGATGATGAATTGTGTAGTGGAGCAATGTGTCTTTCCATGATGACGCCTTGGAGATATCACATAATAATAATAATGTCCATTTCCATCATTTCATTTTGGTCTATTTCATGGCTGTATGTGTTATAAGTCTTGTCAATACAAACTTAAAACATATCAGTAACAATCATAAAATGAGTCAGTATTTATGTTCAAAAAAAAAATTACCATGCCTGTGATGGATTTACAGCATTCTAAATGCTCAAAAAGCAATAATTTTGAATTAAACTGACAATCTGTCAAAAAGTTGAGAGGGCAGCTTTTGAAATTTCGGTCTATTAAGTGGTGTATTATAAATATATATATATATTTTTTTTGCCTAATTTTGCTGCAACTGAACTTACTGATAAGTTCAGTTAAGACCAAAACTGAAATCCTAAATTCCAAATTTCATGTAGCCAGTGCAGAATATTAGTTCAGATCATTTTATCAAATAAAAATATTCCAGTTAAAAGTACAACTAGCTCTATGAACATATCCTGGCACATATCTATCATAAATCTCATCCATCCAGAGAATACAGTAATTGCATTTATACTTTTGACACATTTTGTCTCTTGACCAATTGTCTGATTGAAAGAGATAGCATTACAATTTTTATAATGAGTCTAAATTTCAATAAAATCAGCCAGCCTGAATACAGAAATTACTTGCATTTGGATGGATAGACAAATTTAAAATTTGTCCATTTGTAAATTTGTCATTCGAAATCTAAAAAAAAAAGGAAAAATCCTCCAGAGTATATTTTATTAATGATATCATTCTTAAATTTCATAAGTATAATTATAACAGAATCAGTTTTATATTTGTAAAATATCTTATTTCTTATTTATCTTCTATTGATTATTTCTTTTATTCTTGCTAGATTATATCAACAGGTTTCGCTACTGTGAATATCTGGGAAAATTTTTTTGTCAATGTTGTCACAGCAACAGCTTAGCTTATATTCCTGGCAGAATCCTTCGAAAGTGGGACTTTACCAAATATTTTGTGTCGAAGTTTTCACGAGATCTTTTAGATGCCATGTTTGGTGATCCTCTTTTTAATATAACAGATATCAACAACAGTTTATATCGCAAAGTTCGACAGCTAGATATGGTACGAGAGTATCGAATTCAGCTTTATTATTTAAAGGACTTTATTCGAACTTGTCGTAAAGCCACAAGGTCAGTATAGTTTAAGCTTTTTTTGTGAAGCTTGTTTTGTGCACGAAACTTTTATAGTTTCTGTATTCAGCTTTGAAATGATTTTGGATTTAATATCCACTTAATTTATTAATTTTGCATTGCCAAAATGAAGCCTTTGGCTCTTTATTTTAGTAAATACTTTACGCACCGACCGAGATTTCGCTTATGGAAAATACACCTCTCCGATGCTTCAAGTTCCCAAGTACTTATTAGATTTCTGCCTAGTCTCTGACAAAAACCAATGAATTTGAAACAGCTGTCAGACTAGTGAAACCTATTAAAATGGACCAATAGAAGCAACGTACGGGTGCTTTTAGTGTTTGCACTTTTCCTAGGTTCAGCTAGGTCAACTCGTAATATGCCGGCAGTGTATTCCCTCAAGCTCTCTGGTCAATTTTCGCACGAAACTTTTATAGTTTCTGTATTCGGCTTTGAAATAATGTTAGATTTAATATCCAACATCATTTCAAATTGGATTTTGAAAAACCTCAATTTATATTTTTTTGTGTGATTTTTTTTTTTTTTCCTATTGATAATGTTTATGAAAAAAAGAAAAAGTTCTTTTATTTGAATAACAATAATGAAGTAATAGAAATAAAAGATATAAAGGCATCTTTGTTCTATGCCAAATATATGATTTGGAACTTTAAAAAGGTTGAAATTGACCAGAGAACTTATGAGAATACAGCCTTTTGGTATTGGAGTTGCCTTAGTTTACACTTACTTAAGACTGAACTTTACCATATCCATTAAAAATTAATTTAAGAAAATATCGGGTTAAATTATTGGGTCAAATTAAAATGAATAAATTAGAAATACGAATAACCTCAGTGCCATTATGCTTGTTGTTATAAGCTTATGAGTGTCTTATATCTGATATACAATAATCCACCATTTATCCATCCCTTCAGTTATCAGAACAGTAAGTTCAGATAATTGAAATACAGAGAAGTTGTTTGACATGCAAGGGCCAGATAATTCAACGGTCATGGTTTTGAAGGTCGAATAAACAGTAGATTACCATATCTTTTTTTTTGTGTACTGCTGTGCAGACATTGGCTTCAGCAACTCACATACAGTGAATTGACCTGCAGACTTATTTTCTGTGCCCACCAAAATGACATTACTTATTTTTGTTATATGCAGTTCTATATGCTGTGTTATATGCTGATCATCAGCTCAATAATCACAAATTTCAGGGTTTAAAAAATTTATCACTGGAAAGGGGGGGGGATATGTCATCATCGAATTCCTGCCATGTACCTTCAAGGAGTGCAGAATATGATAGTGCTACATGAAAAATTTACATCATTACTAACTTCCTATCTACAATTCTCCTCCAAATCAGTCTGTTACTTGTCAAGACTCCAACATTACCAGATCTTATATTTCTATTATCTAAGGCACTTTGTACCGTATCAATCCACCTATATCTTGGTCTTCCTCTGGGTCGTTTTCCTGCCAACCTGGCAGCGAACACTTGTTTTGCTAATCTTTCCTCACCCATTCTGTTTAAGTGACCATACCACCTGAGATTAGCTCTGCTAACGCATTCCTGGATGCTGACAATGTTAAGTTCTTTCATAATATTCTCTTTTTTAATATGATATTGCCATTGATGCCATCTGTTCATGCCTCTAATCTTTCTCAGGACTCTCATATCTGCGGTCTCTAGTCTTTGGTCAAGTGTTTTACTTCTGACCCAGCTCTCAGATCCATAAGTTAAAACTGGTTTGAACACTGTCTTGTATACAGCTAATTTAGTGTTCCAACTAATTTCTCTTTTATTCCATATGAATTTATTCAATTGACTTCCTACTTTGTTGATTCTGTTGTCTACAGTAAAACCCCAAAGTTACGTGGTAGGTGGGACCAACAAAAAGTGCCTAAGTTGAATTCGCGTAACTCGGGGTATAATTTTGCATGTAATTTATATATACAAACATACAAAATATTAGTTAATTGGGACCAAAGATTTACCAAAACACCTATATTTTTTAAGAAATATAATCATAATTATAGTTTTTTGTACATAAAAAAAAAGTTATTTTGATGTCGATGGTTTCATAAAATCTAATAGATTCGTCTCCTGGGAACGCTTCTTCCCCAGTCATATGGTTGCTAAGCACACAGCCACTAGGCTAACCGCGTGGACATTCCAGGCAATGATCTACAGCAATGAGACATGTAACACAACAACAACAAAAAAAGCAACCTTTGATAAAAACACAAAGGGAATAGAAAGAAGAGTGTGCAATATAAGCAAGAAAGATCATAGAGAAAGCACTGAAATAAGCAAAAAAGGTGGATTTAAAGAGGGTAGAAACTTTCCATAATAACAAACACAGGTGAGGAGGACACACATGAAAGACAATAGTTGGATTTAAAGAATAATAGACTGGTATCCAGGCACAAAAAGAAAACTTGGTAGACCACTGGGAGATGGAAGGATCCTATATCAAAATCAACAAGTGAGAATAAACTAAAATTGAGAATACAGATCCATCACAAATGACGTGTGTTTATCTGGATGAAACAGAAAATCAAAGATGAAAAACAAGAAATAAAAAAGTATAATCCATCTAATTAGGATGGTGTTTAGGAAAATGAGAGATGTCTTCAGAGGCAATATTCTAATTAGTGTGAAGACGAAAGAGTTAGACTAATATGTCCTACCTGTAATGACATATGCAGTGAAACTTAGAATTTAAATACAGTATAGTCCGCATATTGAAAGTTATCTAGACAAGAATGAAAACGAATGTCTTTGGTATGGCATTTTGAGATATGATGTCATCCATCTGAGATAATATTAAGGACAGGTAATATTGTTATTGATACATGACATCTCAATTGTGCCTGAGGATCCATTGTGAGAGTAGTACACTACGTGATCCGATATCTACATAATTTAAAATCCATGCTATACAGTCAGCTGTCTGCACCGTATCAGCAACAATGCAGAATAGTTATCAAAAACTTGTTGTGCCTAGTTTATGAGACGAACAAAGTCCGAGATTACAAGCAGGAAAAACATTTCCCTCCCTATGATATAGCTAACTCACCTTCAATTGAAAAGAATAAAAGCTAATAATATAAAGATTCATCTCCACATAAGAATCGAACTGAGGTCTTTTCCAGTCGACGAGCATATGTCCAATCGCTTTCCGAACTGCATTATGAAAGCGCTAAAAAATTTAAAGAGATTATTCCAGCAGCACATCACAATTCAAATATTACTCATGTACAGGGCATTATCAAATACCTCATGCATTCAAAGAAACGGCCACTGAATTAGAAACTTTTATTTAATACCATATTGGACCTCCTTTAGCCCGAATTACAGTGCATATGCAGACTGACATAGATTCCACAAAGTGTTGAATTGCATCTACATCTTACCAGGTGTTCACCAGATAGTCCTTTAACTGGCTCATGATTGACGGAAGAGGACTTTGCATCCGGATCTGTTTTTTTAGCATATCCCATACATTTGAAGAACTAAAATTTGAACCACTGCTGAACAATTCTTGCGCGATGGGCAATAGCATTACCGTCCATAATGGTATTGCCCATCGAAAAAATATTGACCGACAAAAAGCGCGTAACTCGGGGCTTAATTTTGCATGTAATTTATATATACAAACGTACAAAATATTAGTTAAATTAGTTAATTGGCACCAAAGGTTTACAAAAACATGTATATTTTTTTAAGAAATACTATATAATCATAATTGTAGTTTTTTGTACATTAAAAAAGAAAGTTATTTCGATGTCGATGGTTTCATAAAATCTAATAGATTTGTCTGTTGGCATAATGTCTTTTTCTTGTCACACAAAATTTCTTCATAGCAAGCCAATGATTTTTTTTTTTCCTTGCCTTGTGGCTACAATTCATTCCTTGTTAGAATTTATGTTCTCCAAAATCTGTAAACCTTTCTTAATTAAGCTGAGACTTGTTAATTTTGCAATTGTCATGTACTTTTCTGGTAGAACTGGATCTGAGGTTTCGGTCTCTTCAGTAGTGTTTTGCTCATGCATCTCTATGAGCTCGTCAATTATAAACTCCTTTTTATGTGAGTCTAACAGCTCACTGACATCTTCACTGTCAACTTCTAAATCTAAATGTCTGGCAAGGTTGACAACTTCTATTGCCTCAGCAACTTGATCAGTTTCTGGCAACATTTCTGTTTCGCATTTAAAAAAGGATAGACAAAGTTTTTTCCCGGACACCATTCAAGGTTTTTGGGAAATTTCACCCCAAGAATCTGATAATCCTTACAGAATCTAAAACATTAAACTGTTTCCAAATCTCTTTAACAGACAGTTGCTCATTTTGCCTCATAGCTTCATTCAGACTTGCAAACGAATGCCGTGTGTAGTATGCTTTGAATGTTTTAATAACTCCTTGGTCCATCAGTTGAAGTAAGCTGGTTGTATTTGGAGGCAAGAAAACAACTTTTACACGTGGATCAAAATCAATTAAAGTTGCAGGAGGATGACTAGGTGCATTATCAATAATGAGCATAACTTTAAACAGAATTTTTTTAAACTGGCAATAACGTTCAACTTCAGATATGAAGTGGTGACCAAACCAGTCTTCTAAAATAGAAGCTGTCACCCAAGCTTTTCAATTTGACTTCCAAATCACTGGCAAGCCAGCTTTAGATTTTTTTTAGAGCTCTTGGATTTTCGGAGCAATAAATTAAGAGAGGTTTTAACTTGCAATCACCACCATTCAAGCTTCTTTTGTTGATAGTACTGATCTTTAACTCTGGTGATGTTGAGTTGGGGTTTGTTTTCAGATTTGTTCCAGTAGCTGACTTTTCGCTGTTCGCCCTGGTTCCCTGGCGAAAACAACTGGGGGCCTTGTTTAACTGGGCGACGCCCCAGCCAGCATGAAATTTTGTCATGTTGTACCATCATTTTTTATTTTGGTTTAAGCCAATAGGAATACAATTTGGTCTGCTAAATCTCATATTGCCAGCCCATCGTCGTTCGTTCAGTATCCAGGTGGATATCCAACAGGGTGCACCACCAGAAGGTGAGGATTGGACATTAGGTCAGAAGCCCTGGTCGGTTCTCCGCATTCCTTTAAAGGCTATGTGGAGGTCTCCTCCCAGTTTTACAGCTTTGACCCTTAAGCTTGTCTCTTACTGGAATTAAATTCCTTAGTGTACCTCCAAGAATAGCTAAGCATACAAATTTGCAGTTTTAAAAATGAATACAGGAAAACCTCACTTAACGCGAATTCGATATGCACGATTGAGTGAAATGCTACTATTTCCCACTTTAAGCGAGTGACTAATCATTTAACACAATTTTTTTATGTTACGGGAAATTTTTTGCCACAAATCTGCATCGAGCAAAAACGCTGGAAGTCATTAAGAGACATGAAAGTAGTGCTAGTAATACAATGATTGTGCGAGACCTGGGATACAGCATTTCTACAGTTTTGACTGCTATAGTAAATAAGAGCAAAGAATACAAATATCAAGGAAGAGTTGCTACTGCTTCTTTATGCATGCATATCATCCGAAATAGAAGCTATTTAATTCTTGAGATGGAGCTTCTTCTATCACTCTGGATTGAGGATTATAACCAAAAAAATAATATCTCTTAGTACAGGGAATATTCAGGCAAAAGCTCTCAATATTTTTACCTCATTGAAAGAGATCAAATTTCCAGAGGAATGTGAAAGCTTTACTGTGAGTTTAGGATGGTTTGACCATTTTAAAAATCTAGCTGGACTGCATAACATAAGAATAACTGGGGAATCTCTATTCTGATAAAGATTCTGTGGCCAATTTCCTGAAGAATTGCAAAGGATAATTCAGGAGGGTGATTATGATGATCATCAAATATTCAACGTCAACGAAACTGGTCTCTTTGGGAAGCATATGCCAACAAAAACTTTCCTAACTAAAACTGAAGCATCTCAACCAAGATACAAAGTATCTAAAGATCGTCTTTTGCTTTTATTAAATGGAGGCAATGCAGAAGGCTACTGTAAACTCAAGCCTATATTAGTTTATTGTGCATAAAATCCAGAAATTAGAAGAAATTAGCACAATTGGAAAAGAACTTGCATTTAATGAACTAAATAACGAAGAAGTGAGAAACTTGCTCGAGTCCCATTCAGAATAGTTAAACGAGAATGATCTCCTTCAACTAGAAGAACAGTGTGCATATGAAGAAGAAGAGAATGTTACAACTAAGAAGCTAACTGCAAAAGAACTTGAGGTAGTTTTCAATCACATTGAGTATGCTAAGGAAATTGTTTGTTGCTGATCCTTATATGAAATGAAGCTTCGAAGTCTGCCAAAAATCTTGATAAAGCGATCGCCAGCTATCGAAAATATCACATGATGAAAAAGTTGAGCACGATTCAACCGTTTTTACTTAAATTTTTTGTAAAAAAGTAGCTCAATCAAATGTTTACAAAAATAAAAATTTTAGCAATTGATTTTTATTAACTTTGATGATTTTATTCTCTAATATAGCTTATACTGCAAATTTTTTTCCAAATTTACTTTAACTGATTAATGAATAATGATTATTCCTATTGTTTATTGTATTTGCTTAACACGATTTCACTTATTGCGTATTAATTGATGAATTAATTAATCGTGTTAAGCGAGATTTTCCTCTATATCCAAAATAAATTTTAAAACTAGCTTTTTTATAGAATTCCTCAGTTTACATTTGCATTATTTCATTATGTTCATTTTGTTTATGTAATCTGTGTTACTTGTAATTTAGTATAATTGACATAATTTCCAAGTCTCTGTGGGGAACATGATTCATAGATGGAGGCCAGACTTTCCATAGACATTTCATACTGGCCATGAACACCATTATTGGCGAATGAGTTTATACTTATCGATCATTGCATTATACTGCATTCAACATATTGTATTCAACACTCAGTGCAAAAGTTTGCTTTTCATTTCCTCATTAATTTGACCTTTATTACAGCTTCCAAAGATGACCTTTTGTTTTCCCACAGCCGAGTAGCATTTCTATTACATTTGCTTGAGTCCTTTCACCATTTTATATCTATTATAGCACTTCTCTTGTTTGCCATGCTTTTGCAAAACATATTCTAATCATACTCAACATTCAAAGTTCTTAGAAGTCATAGTCACTTGTATCCACATTCTTTAATGTTTTCTTATCACCCAGATATCTAGGTGACAAGACTTGTACACATAAATCCAGCTGTGGTCTGATTCATGTTATGTACAATGGCAGTACCACTGCTTCATCTCTACTTCCTACTATATTTCATAATAGGAAGTTCTTGAATTAGTTTATATGCTAAAATAAAATAATTGAATATATCCTCTGACCTCAGATATATATAAATTAATGCATAGTCTAAGATTGAAGTTATAGTTTTGATATATAAATTAAGAAATGTCAGAACTGAGCCTTGTGGTATACTGATTGTCACCTTCCTTCAACACATTATTCTCTCATGCACAACTTGCTCACTTCTACAGTATGACCCAGCCATCTTTTATTCAAGCTATTTGGCTACCCATTACCATTTCTCTCAATTTCAGCAGGATGTGATATAGCATTATTAATTGCTTTTGCAAAATCTAGAAAATTATCTTGTAAGCGTTTTCTAAGTCTAACACAGTTGTTTCCCTGTTATAAAATGTAATTAGGTTTCTAAAATATAACTGTCTCTTAACAAACCCATGCTTTTTGGAAAAATTACAGTTCTCATTAATCCAGTTTTATATACACTGAAGAACCAAAACATTATGACCACACATCTTTATACAAATGGAAGTAACTGCAAGGAAATGGCACTGCATATGCAGGTCATGAAATGGTATAATGGATAGTGGGGCTGCAGGCTGCTCCAAGTACCCATACTAACCTCGATTCACTGTTGAAAGTGCCTCGAATGGGCATGCAAGAATCAAAACTGGACTTTACTTAACTGGAAGGTCAGCTGGTCCAACATATCTTGTTTCCTGTTGCACCATGTGAACAGCCAGATACTTGTGCATCGTTTATCTGGGGAAGTGTTGGCACCAGGATTCACTGTGAGATGAAAACAAGCCAGTAGTGGCAGTGTGATGCTTTGGGCAATGTTCTGTTGGGGAAATCTTGGGTCCAATCATTCATGTGCAGGAAACTATGGCATCTACCATGTACCTATGAAGGTTGTTCGATAAGTCCATGCAAAAATGAAGAAAACATAATTTTTTCGGGACAAACATTTTTTATTTTTCAACATAGTCTCCTTTGAGTTCTATACATTTAGTCCAACGATGCTCGAGTTTTTTGATCCCGTCCATATAGTGTGATTTGTCCAACTCTTCAAAATAGGCAGTTGTTTCGACAATCACCTCATCGTTTGATGAAAATCTCTTTCCTGCCAGCCATTTTTTCTTGTTTGGAAACAGATAGTAGTCCGAGGGAGCCAAATCTGGGGAGAGAGAGGGGGGGGATGTGAAAGGACTTCGTAGCGTAAATCGAATAATTTTGTGGTCGCAATTGCAGAAGAGTGAGCAGGTGCGTTGTTGTTGTGGTGAAAAAGAATCTTCTTTTTTGCCAAATGTGGTTATTTTTTCCTTTATTTCATTATTTAAACGAACCAGCAAAGACATAAAATGTATATAATACCGGAGTGTATTATATACATAATACACTCCGGTAATTGTTTTGCCCTTTTCCAAGACATCTATGAAGATTATGCCACGAGTATCCCAGAAGACGGTGGCCATAACCTTTTCTGCTAAAGAAATGGTTTTCGCTTTCTTTGGTGCAGATTCCTCGCTTGCAACCCATTGTTTCGACTGTTCCTTGGTCTCAGGCTGGTCGTGATGAATCCATGTTTCGTCCACTGTTACAAAATGATGCAAAAATTCCTTTACTATTTCACCCAGCTTCACTCTTCTATCATCCATCACCATATCATGGGTTTTTTTTTCAATAATTTCTGGAGTAGTGACCTCAACAGGGCGTCCAGAAGTTCAGCATCACTTGTGCTCATATGGCCACTTCGAAAGTTACTAAACCACTTATAAATCATTCTAACGAAGGTGCAGACTCACCATAATGTTTATCAAGCTTTGCTTTGGTTTCCTGAGCCATTTTGCCTTTCAAAAAGTAATGTTTAATCACGACACGAAATTCTTTCTCATCCATTTTTCGCAAATCACGGTACTTGATTGATTCAAATGAATGCCAAACATAGAGTAATAGATCTTAGTGTGTGATCCTCCAACAGTTGCCAGCAACTAAAAATAACCCCGATACATACTTGTGGCGCCATCTCTGAGACTTTGCACGGGCTTATCGATCAGTCCTCGTAAACATCATTGCAGACCAGATACATCTGTTCATGGCAACAGCATTTCCCCTCTGGTTGTGCCTTTCAGCAAGATAATGTGCCTTGCCACACTGCCTGGATTGTATGAGAATGATTTGCAAAACATGAGGAAGATTTCCAGGTATTGCCCTGGCCTCCAAGTTCCCCAGACATCGATCCAATTCATCTGCAGTTTGTGTTGGAACAACACATCGCTCTACGGCAGCTCAGCCATTTAACTTACAAGAGTTAAAGGATTTGCTGGTTACATGTTGATACCAGATATCACAAGAATCCTTTAGAAATCTTGTAGTGTCAATGTCTTGCCAGATAAGAGCTGTTTTGGCAGCATGTGGAGGACCAACATCATATTATGTAGGTGATCATAATGTTTTGGCTCTTAGGGGTGTGTATTGTCTATAATCAGTTAATCAAATAAGTATTTACAAATAAATTTTTCAATCAAAGTCTCTTAGAAAGACCTCAGGCATGATGGCTGGGTGTAATAACAAAAGACCTAAGACAGCTGGATGTACACTTTATATCAGATGCAACCTATAGTACAAACTGATGGAGAAACCTAGTAATGGCAGCATATTAAACCAATTAAACAAATGGTCCATTAAGTTACTGAGAGGAGAATGGCATAAGTTTGTTATAACAGTCATTCAATAGTGAGAATCAGCTGCACTTACCTATTTCTAATCCCTCAGTAAGGGATTAGAAATAGTCTTAAATACTCTAAAATAATAGTCTTAAACTATAATAATAATAATTATTATTATTATGGTTTGAAGCTATTTTGAGTGGGAGACAGTTTATTTCAAGTTTCTGATAAATAGGTGATTTTTTTAGTATTTTCTTAGATTAATTAGCATATATTTTTAGTTTATTATTATGATTTTCAGTGGATTTATTGTATTTGGTGTATTTATGAATATATTTCTGTACATATTGTTAATTTAAGATAGATAGTCTTTAAAAATTGTGCTAAAAACCTGACAGAACAATAGAATGGTGTTGAAAGCAAAGGCTGATGTAAGTTCCAAATTCTGTTGCACTGTGATGTTTTCTTTATTAGACATCTTACTAACAAAGTATACGCGTGCGTGCGTGCGTGCGTGCGTGCGTGCGTGCGTGCGTGTGTTGAAAGTTTTTTCACTTGGTTATACTATAAATTAAAGATGTCAAGAAATTATTTTCTTGGTTTGATCCTTTATCCAAGTGTAAGCAAACAAAATTTACACGTGAAGTAACTTCACAACCGGGCTACTTGTATATAGAGGCTAATTACTTCACATCAATTGCAGTAGTATCCCATAATGCAAGGCACATGTCCTTATGAACATGTATAATGCTATGCATTATGGGAAGGGCTGCTACCCAGACCAGTGTCAACCTTTATTGAGGTATGTTTAAGTGCATGGATACCTCTTCAAACATTCTGAGTGATCTACAAGATCTTTCTTCATTCTCACTGAGTGACCCTAAAGTCACTCGGTCACTAAAGGTAGAGAGTATTCAGAGACAAGTGACCAAGATGGTGATAGGTCTGTGGAATACTCCCTATGAGGATGGGTTGAAGGTTTGTGGGTTACGAAGTTTAGTTGGTAGCTGGAAAAGAGGGGGACATGATAGAAACTTTCAAGATATTAAAGAGGTTTTATAAAATTGATGCAAGTGAAATTTTTCAATATATGACAAATAGAGAACTAGGTACCATACGTGGAAGTTGTGTAAGAGTGTGGTTAATAGAGGTGCAGACCAGATTTTTTATGTGGAGAGTGATGAGTGAGTGAATGGATTGCCGGTTTTGGTTGTGAGTTCGCTGATGGTGAATGGATTCAAGGAGAGGTATGATAGGATTTCCGTGTTTAATGGTTAATCTGAATCTCTCACGATGAGTCTCTGGTCTCCATGGAGATGCCATAAAATAATAATAATAATACTTAATAGAGACAAGAACAGTTAGGTTTATGATTAATAACCTGTCTCTCACAAATTCATTCCACTTCTTCACACAGATTTCTGCTTCCATTGGGTTCCTTTTTTTTTTACATATATTTCCATTATCACTGTTCAGTTGAATTCCCACTCCTCTAAGTCTGCTAAGATACTTATTTGAGTTTCAGCACTCATTCACAATTCAACTCTAAACTCTAATAAATTTTTCTTTCTTTTCATCCATTTCTCTCTATTAATGCTCATTAGGGTGAGTGGAGAGTTCTCTTTCTGCAGCACTTCAAAATATATGTTAACAATGTTAACAAGTTTTTTTACCCTCAACTTTCTGTCCATTCACACTACCTAAGATACAGCAGGTTACACAATTTCACGTATTGAATTAGCACAAAAAAATATTCCTCTCATCATTTTTGTTAACTCATGTTTTATGTTTTTTTATTTTTTTATGTAATTTTCTAAATACGTTTTGTTAGAGTTTAAATGATTAGCAATATTCTTTTTCCCCTTCAGATTAGAGGAGGAACTGAATAAGGAACCACAGCATATAATAAATGAGCCACATATGTACTCAATATATGATCTGGTACAGGTGAGTTAAAAAGATAATAATTGGTTTTTAAATATACTGGTATCCAAAAGCTAAGAACAAACTACATTTTTACTTGTATATGAAAACATTTTCATGACTGCAGCCAAATGTGGACATAAATTTATTGCAAGCACACTAATAAATTACACAAAAAAAAGTGTTATAAATTTTGTACAAATCATAATACCTTTTTGGCAAAAGTTACAAATTTCCTAAGGACATGGCTACAGAATTAATGCACAGTGTTTATAGAAAACTATGTGGAGAGATATTTCGTTATGGAATGTCCTCCCAGAACTGTGATGCTACTCTCACAACATCGTACCATTCTTAGCACCAAGCGTTTCAGGAGTTCTTGAAGCAAACTGGCCAACTCCTCCTTCAGAGCAAGGATAAAGCCTTATTTGTTTTCAGAGGAGACTTTCAAGAAGCAATGTCTCTCTATTGTGTCTCAAATATGTTCTATGGAGTTGAGATTTGGGGAGCATGCTGGCTACTCGATTCGATTAATATCCTGTCTCCAGAAGTATTTCTATTGCTTGTGTACGAGGTGGTATGGCATTGTCATCTATAAAAATGAATTCTTTGCTAACAGCACTACAGAACAATCAAACAAGATGTTGAAGAACTTCATTGCAATATCAATCACCTGCCATAGTCACTTTTTCCTGCACTTGTACCTCGGTGCATCTGTTAAGCATAATGCCTCCCTACACCATGACCCCAGCACCGCTGTATCTATCCCTTTCAAGAACATCCTTGCGATAGTAAACGGTACTATTTTCATACCAGATCAAGTCTCATTTAGAATCGGAGGAAAAACTAAAATGACTCTCAACTGTAAAGAGTGCATTAGCCCATTGGTGTCTTGCCCAATATTTATGGATACAACACCACTGAAAACATCCTCTATGATGAGCTGTGGATAAATGGACAAAGCCTTTGGATATATGGGCCTACTTGTTGCAGGCGTCTTTCCACAGTTTGTTGCGATATCCACATACCTGTGCTTGAATGGGGCCGACTTGCAAGCTGACCTGCTGTTATATGTTGATTACGTTTTTCTGTTATAACCAAAAACTGTCCTCATGCTCTACCATGGAACATCAATTATTGTTGATGGATATTTCCATTGGTTTAAAATGCTGCCCAGAGCCTGGATTCAACACTATGTGAAATTCCAAACTCTCTGGCAATATCAGTAATTCTGCATCCTTCTTCAGGCTTTCCAATAATTCTTCCTTGTGTGAAATCATCTGGATGATGTCTCTTTCTTTTAAGGTTACACAGTGATTAGCATTCACATTTATGAATTTAGGAACGCAAAACGCATGTGTTGAAAAGATTATTTTACTGATTATTAATAAAATAATAACTTGATGTTTCGACCCCTGTATTGAGGTCATCATCAGAAGGATACATGTGTATAGGAACCAAGCTACATTCTGTTGCACTCTATAAAGGTAAATTAAATCTGCATTATTAACTAATCTTTTTCTTAGCCTGACCTCTAGTGATAAAAAATTATAAATAAAAACTACAATAATGATGATGATGACCTCAATACCCCTGTATTGAGGTCATCATCAGAAGGATACATGTGTATAGGAACCAAGCTACATGCTGTTGCACTCTATAAAGGTAAATTAAATCTACATTATTAACTAATCTTTTTCTTAGCCTGACCTCTAGTGATAAAAAAAATAAATAAATAATTATAAATAAAAACTACAATAAACTCTGCTAAAGTCCTCACGTACTAAGATTCTTCTGGAATTGTACAGTTCGTGTGGTTATATTACGATTATCTTCTGGATTTGTACAGTACAGGTTGCTATTGAATGTTCAGGAAAAAACCAACGGACCACTGTCTGGTTATCAACCGATCAGCTTACAATCTCACCCATGGTGAACTCTCGCCGCTGGAGAAAGGTTTAAATTATGCCTTTGCGCCGAGGTCAGTAAATAAACTTGATATAATTTATCATATCGAGAGAGGTTTAAGATCCCTTCCCTCCAATTTAGCTAACAAACTATGGATGGAAACTGCTTGTTTACTAAATTCAACCAAAAAATTAAGCAGCAACCTAAACAAAGAGGAAAAACTGGCCCTCAAATCCCTGAAAAATAACCATGACATTATTATCACAAAAACAGATAAACGGAATGCCACTGTTGTTTTAAATCGGACAACCTGCACAGAAAAAATGAACCATTCGGTATCAGACCACAACACCTATCAAATGGTAAATTATAACCCCGCACAATGCAACAAAAAAAAAAAAAAAAAAACTGTATTACTTAAATCAGTTAACACATGGCCAGAAGAAACAATTAAAAAATTAATACCTCAGTATGTCTGCACGTCCAGAATTTATGGCCTGCCAAAAGTACACAAAACAGACACACCATTACGTCCAATTGTGGAAGGAATTGACAGCCCGAATTACCACTTAGCCAAAAAATTAGCGCCCACACTCAAGGAATTGGTAGGTCATTCCCCTTCCTACATAAAAAATACACACCATATCATAAGCAAAATTAAAAACATTACACTCAACGACCAAGATCTATTACTCAGCTTTGACATAACTTCCCTTTTCACCAATGTCCCAATCAATGATACTATCTTGCTCTTACAGAACATATTTACACACACCATCACAGCCCTCTTTGCCGGGTATTTTGAACTCTGTTCCGGGTATTTCGTGTGGCAAAACAATTTTTACCTTCAAAAAGAGGGTACAGCCATGGGCTCACCACTCCCCCCCCCCAATAGCGAACTTTTATATGGAAGACTTTGAGCAACAAGCTCTAGAGTCGGCGTGCCTAAAGTCTAAAATTTGACTCAGATACGTCGACAATATTTTTGCCATTTGGCCCCATGGCTGCGAAGCACTAAATACATTCCTTAGCCACCACCTGAACAAACAACACAAACGCATCCAATTCACCATTGAAATAGAAAAAAACAAATCTCTTCTGTACATAGACACACACATCTTCCTTCAGGCTGTCTCTCCTTCTCAGTCTACCACAAACCTACACACACAGGCCAGTACATACACAAAACTTCTTATCACCACCCAACACAAAAACTAGGGGTCATAAGCACCCTTAAACACAGAGCTCAAACTATTTGTTCAAATGAACAAGCTCTTAACCATAAATATGAGACCATCAAACATACCTTTATTTAAAACAGATACAGTATAAAAACCATTCACAAGATCTTCCACAAAGATACCACTAACAACAAAAAAGATTTCAAGAATGCTATGGCCATACCATATGTTAACATAAGAAGCCTGAAAGGCAAAGAAATGGAGCTAGATGAGGAATTAGATAAGTACCAGATCGACATAATAGGGGTGACTGAAACAAAAAAAGACCAAAACTGGTGAGATCTTTCTGAACAATAAATACAAAATGTTATATTCAGGCAATGACAATCAAGGAAAAGAAGGAGTAGCCATAGTATTCAACACAAAATACAAGGCTAGTCTTCTTGAATGGCAGGCAGTCTCAAGTAGAATAATGTGGGCAAATATGAGAATGGGGAACTGGACAATGAGACTTATTTGTGTCTATGGTCCCACAGAAGGTTCTACTAAGGTAGAAGTGGAGGAATTTTTTGAGGCTTTAGAAAAAGCAACTGACACAATGAAAAAGGAAAAGTTGGTCCTTATTGGGGATCTAAATAGCAGAGAAGGAAATGATTGTGAGACATACAAAAATATTTTGGGAAAATTTGGAGAAAAGAGCAAAGCTAATAATAATGGCAAATATCTGTTGGATTTCTGCTCAGGACATGGACTGGTTATTACTAACACCATGTTCCAACATAAAAAGGTGCACAAATTCACATGGAGAGAAGAGGCTAGGAATAAGAAAAGTCTCATTGACTATGTTATTGTTGATAGTGATGTTTTCTCCCTGGTGCAGGACACTAGAGTGTACAGAGGATTTGAAATTGGAAGTGATCACTATTTAGTCTTGAGCAGATAAAATTAAATTTCATATTGAAAAGAATAACATGTAAGAAAGTTTTAAAGCGAATAAAAGTTGAGCAGCTCTCAGATGTGAACTGTAGACTAAAATACACAAAGATTATTGAAGAAAAAATGAAAGAGTTTGAGAACAGGAATGAAACCTTGGAGATTTGGTGGCAAACTCTGAAGAAAACATTAATTGATTCTGCCAGAGAGGCATGTGGTGAGGTTGTCTGCAAGGATAAAAAATTCAGAACTCCCTGGTGGACACAGGAAGTTTAAGAGGCAGTGAAGGAAAAGAAGAAAGCAAAAGTTCAAAAATATCAAAAGTTCCTGTCAAATAAGTCAGCTTGTACTCTTAGAGAATATAGAGACAAATGCAAGAATGCTAAACACTGTGTAAAACTAGCTAAACAAAAGTCATGAGAGGACTTTGGAAAGAATATAAAAAATAAATATCAAGAAGGTGGCAAAATATTCTGGAGGTTGTTGAAGAAGCTTAGGAATGCAGGAAAGAGTGCTGTAAAAGGAGTTAGAGATGATAAAGGTGACATGAAAACTGGAGAAAAAGATATCCTTGAAGTGTGGAGTAATTACTTTGAAAAATTGCTAAATGAAACAAGCAGTGATGACAGCACAGTGGTAAAAAACACTGATTAGGCATGCAGGCAGGAATACATATCCATAGTTCTAGGCTTGAAATGTGGAAAGGCAGCTGGAGTAGATGATATTCAACCAGAAATGCTGAAGTATGGTGGTATAAGAGTCTTACAGGACAGAGGGACGAATTCCTGAAGATTGGAGTAGAGCTCTCATAGTACCTATATATAAAAAGGGAAATAAAACTGAATGTGAGAATTACAGAGGTATTTCACTACTGAGTGTTCCTGGCAAGATCTATGCAAGAATACTTGAGAAACGGTTGAGAAGAATTGTGGAAGAAAAGCTTGGTGAAGAACAAGCTGGATTCAGGCCAAACAGAGGCTGTCAGGATCAGATCTTCACTTTACGACAAATAGTCGAGAAAGCATGGGAATATAACAAAGATCTGTATTTAAGCTTTGTCGATTTGGAAAAGGCATATGATAAGGTGCAAAGAGAGAAGCTGTTCAATACGCCACAGTTATATGGTCTCAATGGGACATTATATCAAGCAATATTTAATCTTTATTTGAGTTGTAAGTCAGCAGTTAGAATTGAAGGAAGTACAGAAAAATGGTTTAATGTTAAATCTGGTGTGAGACAAGGATGTACATTATCTGTATGGATCACATTATGAAGGAAAGTGGTATTAAACATGATATCAAAATTGGTGATGTTAATGTCAGCTCTTTGCTTTATGCGGATGATGTTATGCTTCTAAATAAATCTGCTACAAGTCTGCAAGATTCTCTGACTAAATTGAATAGCTGTTGTAATAGATATGGTATGAAGGTCAGCAATAAAAAGACAAAGACAATGAAAATGTCAACTGTATTGTGAATGGAGAACCTGTGGAACAAGTAAAACATTTCAGCTACTTAGGCACGATTTTTAGTGAAGATGGTAAATTAAATATAGAAATAGACAACAGAATCAGCAAAGCTCTTATGGTGGGAAGTGAATTGAATTAATTCAATGGAATAAGAGAGAAATTAGTCAGAATACTAAATTAACTGTATACAAGACAGTGTTCAAACCAGTTTTAACTGGTTTGAACACTTCTTGTGTTCAAAAAGTTGGGTCAGAAATAAAACACTTGACCAAAGACTAGAGACCGCAGATATGATAGTATAGTCCTGAGAAAGATTATAGGCGTGAACAGATGGCATCAATGGCAATATCATATTAAAAACGTGGATATTAGGAAAGAACTTGACATTGTCAGCATCCAGGAATGCGTTAGCAGAGCTAATCTCAGGTGGTATGGTCACCTAAACAGAATGGGCGAGGAAAGATTAGCAAAAGAAGTGTTTTCTGCCAGGTTGGCAGGAAAACGACCCAGAGGAAGACCAAGATATAGGTGGATTGATACGGTACAAAGTGCCTTAGACAATAGAAATATAAGATCTGATAATGTTGGAGTCTTGACAAGTAATAGACTGATTTGGAGGAAAATTGTAGATACGAAGTTAGTAATGATATAATTTTTTCATGTAGTACTATCATATCCTGTACACCCCCCTTGTGGGTACATGGCAGGAATTTGATGATGATGATGATTATTATTATTATTATTATTATACTCACCTCCATGGAATTCATAGACACAACATGGGAGATCCATTTCAAAAACATTATCAATACCTGCATAATATCTGTCATAATTTGCTTTGAAATTATTCACTGACAAAGCACATACATAACTCACTCTGGCAATTTATTCCGCTCATTCACTACTCTCCAATTAAAAACTCTAGTTCTCACTTCCGTACCTACCACACTCTTACCCAATTTCTATTAATGACCTCTAGTTTTCCTCACATTATTCATGTACTGAAATATTTCATCCACATCAGTCCTATAATCCCCCCCCCCCAAGCAACTTATATATCTCTATCATACCTCTACCCCTTATATTCTCATTTCTTATATTTTCTTTATGAGAAAATATAAGAAATCAATAGTTGTTTTTCCTATATTCAAATTCCTATCGAGAAGTTAATGCTAAATCTTCACTGCTGTAACTTTTGTTTTTTTGTATGAAGAATGGAAAGAAGGCTATTCTGTTTATGGATCTGACAGTTGTCATGTAAAAAACACAGGAACATTCTAAATAGTTGTTTTCTGTTTCAGCTGGATAGTTGGAGCTTAAGAGATTAGCTATTCATGTTTTCTAATGTCTGCTTTAAATAGAAAGATATAAGTACTTAATATATTTTCAGAGAATATTTTGAAGAAATAGGTAGGAGTTATCATTTTAGGTAGATGTCAATGGTTTCACAGGTAGGAGTTATCAAACTGAAATGCTTGTTAACTCCTATCTGTAAAATCGTTTTACTCAAGAGCATTCAAAGAATCAGCTGAAATGGTGAAGTATCCTCTACAATGCAACAAAAAATAAGGGATTAATTTACATCACGTCTGGTCTTCCTTAATCCATCATGACATTCTTGTGTCTGCCAGTAGTATACAGTAACCCACTAACTAGCAGCCAGTGTAATAGTGAATGCACAACTTTCCGTTGTTTAAACATTATCAAATATTTTTCACTTGAGATGTTAATTGTTATTACTTGCTTTCTAGTTTTTAGTTTATTCATGTTATTTCCTGATGAAGTGAAACAAAGTATTTCTCGAAACTAGTTCAAACAAAATCGTAGTTTCTATTTCACATCTTTGTGATTTTATACCAGAAAAACTAATTCAAAAAATTGTGTTTGAAATGTTTTACTTGTTCTATAGGTTTGCATTCAGGATGCATCTGTTGTTTTCAGTGCTGATTTTTATACCAAATTTGTTATAGAATTATTCGGTTCAGTTAAGGAATCTTGCAGACTTAAATTTATTTAAGTGTAGCTGGCCTGATTGGCCGAGTGGTTAGCGTATCTACTCTCCAGCCAAAAAGCCGCGGGTTCGAATCCTGCCGTGGGCATGGATGTTTGTGATTGTCTGCGAAATTACTAGTAGCGGTAGATGGTGTTGATGAAATTGTTCGTTGTAGTTGGTGAATTGAGTGGTGGAGACAGAGAGTTGTTGTAGAATAGGTGCCCTCCCTCGATGAGTCTTTGGACTCCCTGGAAGTGTCACGTAATAATAATAATAATAGTATAACATTATCTGCATAAAGTAAAGAACCGAGTTTAATATCTCCAGTTCTGATATCATACCTGACACCACTTTCCTTCATAATGTGCTCCATATAGATGATGAATAACAGTGGAGATAGTGTACACTCTTCTCACACTTAATTTTATGCCATAAAATCTCACATGATTAACATTGTATCATGCTTGCTTATACAAGTTTTACCTAGAAGGAAAATTATATAAAGAATTCATTGTTTAAAAGAATACTAAAATTCCTGAATGTGGTAAGTTGATTATAAAATAGTTCGTATTATTCAAATTTGTGTTGCATGAGTTGTGATGTCAGCACATTCCACAGTTAATGTGACTCCAAGATGGGACTCTTGAGAGACACGCATTTGTACTAAGTAGAAGTCCAGGGCTATAAAAGTTCTCACATCAGGAAAGAGAGCATCTTGGGGCATTTTGGTCTTTTTCTTTCTTGGGATCACTTCCTTTTAATGGTCTACTGTTGGTAGCCAGAGCATCTTGCATGAGGAGATCTGCACATGTCGTCACTGAGAAATCGGCAGTAAAGAGAAAGCAGAGAGAGAGAGAGCTTATGAATAGAATTCGGAGGATAAAGAATATCAATGATTAAAACAAAGAAAATGGTGGGAAAGAAAGAACAGGCATGCAGTCAGAAGAAAAGGAATATTATCGCATGGACAAAGGAACTGAATGAGGACTGTCCTGAAAGAATGAAGTATATATAATTCAATTCATCATAAGTACTTAGAAGAATATGTAAATACTTCTGGACAATTCACATAATGTGCCCTTGTACCATATTCAATTGTGCTATTGTAAATATTCATGATGTATTTGAATGAGTATCTATCATAAGAGTAAGTAAATTGCTATATGTAACGAACGTAAGTTAATGTAGAAATCAGCTCAAACTTAGTATGTTTGATAGTTTACTTTGTAAGAATGACTAGTAAGTAACCTATATATACTAAATTATATATAGGTTATGAGATAGAAATGTCAGGATCGTAGGAGAACTATGTTCAAGATATAGTGAAATGGAATTGTCTATGACTGGTAATTTCTTTATACCCATACTCATAATTAGATTGAATATGGTAATAGAATTCTTGGCTTAATTAAATTAGTTTGTGAAACAACACATTGAGGCTCTTTGTCAACAGTTATGAAACTGCATGTATCTGAAAAATGAAGGGAAAAGTATTTATAATATGTTATGTAATAAGATAAGCCATGACTGATACAAGGTAATGGTCAGAGTTAAAGGAGAATATTATCTTCTTTGTCTTTATTTAAGATTCTTACAATTTCACACTCAAAGGATAATTTAACTGGTGCAGTCGATCAACAAATGAATTTGTTAAATTACAGAGTGTGAGCAATAGTAAGAAAGCCAAAGCATAAAGTAGAAGTAATCTAACAAAAAAATAAAAGACAAAGTCATCATTATGAAATTCCTGCCATGTACTCTCAAGGGGTGTACGGGATATGATAGTACTACATGAAAAATTTACATCATCACTAACTTCCTATCTACAATTTTCCTCCAGATCTTATTGGAAGTTTTTTTTCCCCCCTTGGTTACACTATAATAAATTTAGTTTAATCTTTTATCCAAGTGTAAACAAACAAAGTTTGCGCCTGAAGTATCTTCAGGACTGAGGCAACTCGTGGTAAAGGTGGACCAAGCTCTCATCACTCCTTGTCTCAGTATCTCCCATAATGCAAAGCACATCTTCTTGCAGATATGTATAATGCTATGCATGAAGGGAAGAGCCACTATCCAGAACGGTTTAGACATCTGTTGAAGTCTCGTCAGTGGGAGCCAGACCCAGAAGTGGTGATACTAAAGCAGAAGCAATGGAGAAGTCATATTTACCTTTATAAGTTGCCAAAAGTGTACCACCTTATTATAAAATTACTCTGGATTTAGAGAAAGATGTTGGAAGTTTTTTCCCCCACTTGGTTAGATTATAATAAATTTAGTTTAATCCTTTATCCAAGTGTAAGTAAACAAAGTTTGCGCCTGAAGTATCTTCAGAACTGAGGCAACTCGTGGTAAAGGTGGACCAAGCTCTCATCACTCCTTGTCTCAGTATCTCCCATAATGCAAAACACATCTCCTTGCAGACATGTATAATGCTATGCATTAAGGAAAGGGTCACTATCCAGACCGGTTTCAACCTTAGTTGAAGTCTTGTCAGTGGGAGCCAGACCCAGAAGTGATGATACTAAGGCAGAAGCAATGGAGAAGTCATATTTATCTATACGAGTTGCCAAAAGGTGTACCACTTTATTATTAATAAATTACTCTGGATTTAAAGTTGTTGGAATGTTTTTTTTTAAAAAAAAAAGTCTAACCAAGTGAAAACAAAAATTCCAACATCTTTCTCTAAATCCAGAGTAATTTATTAATAATAATGTGGTACACCTTTTGGCAACTCATATAGGTAAATATGACTTCTCCGTTGCTTCTGCCTTAGTATCACCACTTCTGGGTCTGGCTTTCACAGACAAGACATCAACAAAAGTTGAAACCAGTCTGGGTAGTAGCACTTCCCTTAATGCATAGCATTATACATGTCTGCAAAGAGATGTGCTTTGCATTATGGGAGATACTGAGACAAGGAGTGATGAGAGCCTGGTCCACTTTTACCTCAAGTTGCCTCGGTCCTGAAGATACTTCAGGCACAAACTTTGTTTGCTTACACTTGGATAAAGGATTAAACTAAATTTATTATATTCTCAGATCTTATATTTATATTGCCTAAGGCAGCGTTCTTCAACCTTTTTTCACCTGCGGACAGGGGTAAATAGGAGAAATATTTCGCGGACCTGCTGACGGCTAAGACAGAAACATAAACCAATATAGATAGTATTTTATTTATTAAATCCAATCTTTTCAACACAAAATATGAAGCTAATCTTCTTGAATGGCAGTCAGTCTCAAGTAGAGTAATGTGGGCAAATATGAGAATGGGGAACTGGACAATGAGACTTATTTGTGCCTATGGTCCCACAGAAGGTTCTACTAAGGTAGAAGTGGAGGAATTTTTTGAGGCTTTAGAAAAAGCAACTGACACAATGAAAAATGAAAAGTTGGTCCTTGTTGGGGATCTAAATAGCAGAGTAGGAAATGATTGTGAGACATACAAAAATATTTTGGGAAAATTTGGAGAAAAGAGCAAAGCTAATAATAATGGCAAATATCTGTTGGATTTCTGCTCAGGACATGGACTGGTTATTACTAACACCATGTTCCAACATAAAAATGTGCACAAATTCACATGGAGAGAAGAGGCTAGGAATAAGAAAAGTCTCATTGACTATGTTATTGTTGATAGGATGTTTTCTCCCTGGTGCAGGACACCAGAGTGTACAGAGGATTTGAAATTGGAAGTGATCACTATTTAGTCTTGAGCAGGATAAAATTGAATTTCATATTGAAAAGAATAACATGTAAGAAAGTTTTAAACCGAATAAAAGTTGAGCAGCTCTCAGATGTGAACTGTAGACTAAAATACACAAAGATTATTGAAGAAAAAATGAAAGAGTTTGAGAACAGGAATGAAACCTTGGAGATTCGGTGGCAAACTCTGAAGAAAACATTGATTGATTCTGCCAGAGAGGCATGTGGTGAGGTTGTGTGCAAGGATAAAAAAATCAGAACCCCCCCCCCCCCCCCCTGATGGACACAGGAAGTTAAAGAGGCAGTGAAGGAAAAGAAGAAAGCATATCAAAAGTTCCTGGCAAATAAGTCAGCTTTTACTCTTACAGAATACAGAGACAAATGTAAGAAAGCTAAACAGTGTGTAAAACCAGCTAAACAAAAGTCATGGGAGGACTTTGGCAAGAATATAGAAAATAAATATCAAGAAGGTGGCAAAATATTCTGGAGGTTGTTGAAGAAGCTTAGGAATGAAGGAAAGAGTGCTGTAAAAGGAGTTAGAGATGATAAAGGTGACATGAAAACTGGAATAAAAGATATCCTTGAAGTATGGAGTAATTACTTTGAAAAACTGCTAAATGAAACAAGCAGTGATGACAGCACAGTGATAAAAAACACTGACCAGGCATGCAGTCAGCAATACATATCCATACTTGAAGTAGAAAAAGCCATCAAAGGCTTGAAATGTGGAAAAGCAGCAGGAGTAGATGATATTCGACCAGAAATGCTGAAGTATGGTGGTATAAAAGTCTTACATAGTTCAGAAAGCCTGGACAGAGGGACGAATTCCCGATGATTGGAGTAGTTCTCATAGTAGCCATATATAAAAAGGGAAATAAAACTGAATGTGAGAATTACGGAGGTATTTCCCTACTGAGTGTTCCTGGCAAGATCTATGCAAGTATACTTGAGAAACGGTTGAGAGGAATTGTGGAAGAAAAGCTTGGTAAAGAACAAGCTGGATTCAGGCCAAATAGAGGTTGTCAGGATCAGATCTTCACTTTAAGACAAATAGTCGAGAAAGCATGGGAATGTAACAAAGATCTGTATTTAAGTTTTGTCGATTTGGAAAAGGCATATGACAAGGAACCAAGAGAGAAGCTATTCAATACGCTGCAGTTATATGGTGTCAATGGGGCATTATATCAAGCAATACTTAGTCTGTATTTGAGTTGTAAGTCAGCAGTTAGAATTGAAGGAAGTACAGGAAGATGGTTTAATGTTAAATCTGGTGTGAGACAAGGATGTACATTATCCCCTCTGTTATTCATTATCTATATGGATCACATTATGAAGGAAAGTGATATTTAACCTGATATCAAAATTGGAGATGTTAATGTCAGCTCTTTGCTTTATGCGGATGATGTTATACTTCTAAATAAATCCGCTACAAGTCTGCAAGATTCTCTGACTAAATTAAATAGCTGTTGTAATAGATATGGTATGAAAGTCAGCAATAAAAAGACAAAGACAATGAAAATAGGCAGAATCATTGAAAATGTCAACTGTGTTGTGAATGGAGAACCTGTGGAACAAGTAAAACATTTCAGCTACTTAGGCACGATTTTTACTGAAGATGGTAAATTAAATATAGAAATAGACAACAGAATCAGCAAAACTGGTATGGTGCGAAGTGAATTGAATAAATTAATATGGAATAAGAGAGAAATTAGTCGGGACACTAAATTAGCTGCATACAAGACAGTGTTCAAACCAGTTTTAACTTATGGATCTGAGAGCTGGGTCAGAAGTAAAACACTTGACCAAAGACTAGAGACCGCAGATATGAGAGTCCTGAGAAAGATAAGAGGCGTGAACAGATGGCATTAATGGCAATATCATATTAAAAATGAGGATATTAGAAAGAACTTCACATTGTCAGCATCCAGGAATGCGTTAGCAGAGCTAATCTCAGGTGGTATGGTCACTTAAATAGAATGGGAGAGGAAAGATTAGCAAAACAAGTGTTCTCTGCCAGGTTGGCAGGAAAACGACCCAGAGGAAGACCAAGATATAGGTGGATTGATATGGTACAAAATGCCTCAGACGATAGAAATAAAAGATCTGATAATGTTGGAGTCTTGACAAGTAACAGACTGATTTGGAGGAAAATTGTAGATTGGATGTTAGTAATGATGTAAATTTTTCATGTAGTACTGTCATATCCTGTACACTCCTTGAGGGTACATGGCAGGAATTTGATGATGATGATGATGATCTTATAAAATTACGATTTTTTATCTAGTGCGACATCTGCTACTGCTTAGAAGTTAGAAAATATGATATCCATGTTTGGAGCGTTGTTTCTCAGAGACGAAGAAATTTTTGGCGGACAGCCAGGAAATTTCCATGGACCACAGGTTGAAAAACAAAGATCTAATACACTTTTTACCATATCAATCCACCTATATCTTGGTCTTCCTTTGGGTCATTTTCCTACCAACCTGGCAAAGAACACTTGTTTAGCTAATCTTTCCTCACCCATTCTGTTTAAGTGACCATACCCTGAGATTAGCTCTGCTAACGCATTCCTGTATGCTGACAATGTCAAGTTCTTTTCTAATATCCTTGTTTTTAATATGATATTGCCATTTATGCCATCTGTTCACACCTCTAATCTTTCTCAGGACTCTGATATCTGTGTTCTCTAGTCTTTGGTCAAGTGTTTTTCTTCTGACCTAGCTCTCAGATCCATAAGTTAAAATGGTTTGAACACTGTCTTGTTTCTCACAGCTAATTTAGTGTTCCAACTAATTGCTCTCTTATTCCATATGAATTTATTTAGTTGACTTCCTACAATACCAGCACTGTTGATTCTGTTGTCTATTTCCATATTTCATTTACCATCTTCACTAAAAATCTTGCCTAAGTAGCTGAAATGTTTTACTTGTTCCACAGGTTCTTCGTTCACAACGCAGTTGACATTTTCAACGATTCTGCCTATTTTCATTGTCTTTGTCTTTTTATTGCTAACCTTCATACCATATCTATTACAACAGTTATTCAATTTAGTCATGGAATCTTGCAGACTTGTAGCGGATTTATTTAGAAGTATACCATCGTCCGCATAAAGCAAAGAGCTGACATGAACATCTCCAATTTTGATATCATATTTAATACCACTTTCCTTCATAATGTGATCCATATAGATAACGTACATCCTTGTCTCACAGTAGATTTAATATTAAACCATTTTCCTGTACTTCCTTCAATTTTAACTGCTGAGTTACAACTCAAATAAAGACTAAGTATTGCTTGATATAATGCCCCATTGACACCATATAACTGTAGCGTATTGAATAGCTTCTCTCTTTGCATCTTGTCATATGCCTTTTCCAGATTGATAAAACTTGAATACAGATCTTTGTTATATTCCCATGATTTGTCAACTATTTGTGGTAAAGTGAAGATCTGATCCTGACAGCCTCTATTTGGCCTGAATCCAGCTTGTTCTTCACCAAGCTTTTCTTCCACAATTCTTCTCAACCGTTTCTCAAGTATACTTGCATAAATCTAACCAGGAACACTCAGTAGGAAAATACCTCTCTAATTCTCACATTCAGTTTTATTTCCCTTTTTATACATGGGTACTATGAGAGCTCTACTCCAATCATCAGGAATTCGTCCCTCTGTCCAGGCTTTCTGAACTATGCAGTGCAGCCGCTGTAACATATATACTTTTATACCACCATACTTCAGCATTTCTTGTCGAATATCATCTACTCCTGCTGCCTTTGATGGCTTTTTCTACCTAAAGGATGGATATGTATTCCTGACTGTATGCCTGTTGAGTGTTATTTACCAATGTGCTTCATCACTTTATGCTTTACCACTGTTATTCATCACTGCTTATTTCATTTAGCAATTTTTCGAAGTAATTACTCCATACTTCAAGAATATCTTTTTCTCCTGTTTTCATGTCACCTTTATCATCTCTAACTCCTTTATAGCACTCTTTCCTTCATTTCTGAGCTTCTTTAACAACCTCCAGAATATTTTGCCACCTTCTTGATAATTTATTTTCTATGTTCTTGCCCAAGTCCTCCCATGACTTTTGATTAGCTTGTTTTACACAATGTTTAACTTTCTTACATTTGTCTCTGTATTCTCTAAGAACACAAGGTGACTTATTTCCCAAGAACTTTTGATATGCTTTCTTCTTTTCCTTCACTGTCTCTTTAACTTTCTGTGTCCACCATGGAGTTCTGATTTTTCTATCCTTGCAGAAACCTCGCCACATGCTTCTCTGGGTGAATCAATCAGGGGTTTTCTTCAAGGCTTGCCATTGAATCTCCAAGGTTTGGTTCCTGTTCTGAAACTCTTTAATTTATTTTTCAATAATCTTTGTGTACTTCAGTCTACAGGTCACATCTAAGAGCTGCTCAACTTTTATTCGCTTTAAAACTTTCTTACATGTTATTCTTTTCAATATGAAATTCAATTTTATCCTGCTCAAGACTAAATAGTGATCACTTCCAATTTCATATCCTCTGTACACTCTGGTGTCCTGCACCAGGGAGAAAACATCACTATCAACAATAACATAGTCAACGAGACTTTTCTTATTCCTTGCCTCTTCTCTCCAAGTGAATTTGTGGACATTTTTATGTTGGAACATGGTGTTAGTAATATCCAGTCCATGTCTTGAGAGAAATCCAACAGGTATTTGCATTATTATTAGCTTTGCTCTTTTCTCCAAATTTTCCTAAAATATTTTTGTATGTCTCACAATCATTTCCTTCTCTGCTATTTAGATCCCCAACAAGGACCAACTTTTCCTTTTTCATTGTGTCAGTTGCTTTCTCTAAAACCTCAAAAAATCCCTCCATTTCTATCTTAGTAGAACCTTCTGTGGGACTATAGGCACAAATAAGTCTCATTGTCCAGTTCCCCATTCTGTTATTTGCCCACATTACTCTACTTGAGACTGCCTGCCATTCAAGAAGATTAGCCTCATATTTAGTGTTGAATACTATGGCTACTCCTTCTTTTCCTTGATTGTCATTGCCTGAATATAATATTTTGTATTTATAGCTCAGAAAGATCTCACCAGTTTTTGTCTTTTTTGTTTCAGTCACTACTATTATGTCGATCTGGTACTTATCTAATTCCTCAGCTAGCTCCATTTCTTTGCCATTCAGGCTTCTTATGTTGATAGTACCGATCTTTAACTCTGGTGAATGTTGAGTTGGGGTTTGTTTTCAGATTTGTTCCAGTAGCTGACTTTTCGTTGTTTGCCCTGGTTTCCTGGCAAAAACAGCGGTGCCTTGTTTAACTGGGCGACGCTCCAGCCAGGCTTGAAATTTTATCATGTTGTACCATCATTTTGTATTTTGGTTTTGCCAATATGAATACAATTTGGTCGGCTAAATCACGAATTGCCTACCCATGCTTGTTCATTCAGTATCCAGGTAGATACCCAACAGTGTGCATCACCAGAAGGTGAGGATTGAACATTAGGTCAGAAGCCCTGGTCGGTACTCCGCATTCCTTTAAGACTGTGGAGGTCTCCTCTTAGTTATATAGCTTTGATCCTTAAGCATCCCTAAAAGACAAAGTAGATACAACAAAACCATCCTTCTGTACCAGCTTCAATTCTAATTCCTTTATTTACAGCTTCACAAACAACTTCTTTATGTTATCGCATGGTATTAGTAATGATTAGTTCATATCCTGAACAGAAATCCATCAGGTTCTTAGCATTATTATTATTATCATTGCTTTTTTTTTTCCCTCCAGATTTTCCCAAAACATTTCTGAAGTCTGGTATTCATTTCTTACTGTTTTGTTTAAATCTTCAAGAAGGACATACCTTTTCTTTATCAACTGCTTTCTCTAATGACTTGAAAAATTCCTTAACTTCATTCTTAGTAGAATATAATATTCTTGTATTTGTTATTTAGGAGTAGTTCACCTGTTTTTTTTTGCTTTCTTTGTTTCGATAACACCACTAATGATGATGTGATAATTGCTTGATTCTTTAGCTGGTTTCCACTTTTTTTTGGTTTTCTCTTGATGCTTTTTGTCATAACTGACAAAAACAGCAGGGGCCTTGTTTATCTAGCACTCAAACAGCCAGTGTGGCAGATTATGTTATACCTTGTGTTTTTGTTTATGCCACTACAGATTTCAATTTAGTAAGCTAAATCCCAAATTATCACTCATCCTCATTCATCCAATATTCAGGTAGATGCCTGCTAAGGGTGCACAATGAGAAAGTGAGGATTGGACATTAGTTTAGAAGCTTTCATACTCGTCATTCTTTACCACATTCACACTGGGTCGAGATGAAATTTCTTGGACTGTCCTTGACCATGTTGCAAGATACATGATGTTTTCTTATTTTTCATGTTTGCATGTTGGCAGACATGCCACAAATCTTGATGAGTTCTTTGATTGAAACATAGACTAAATATTCAGGGTATAGAAACTAGTGATTAAGGAGAATCCTGTAATAGGTTGGTATATTTAAATTACTAAAAGGTGTAAATATGTGAACTGACATTTAATAAGATGTGAGCCAACGAGAAAATGACTGATATATATATATATATATATATATAAAAGAGGGAAAGAACAGGTATGAATAGAAATATTTTAAGTTGAGGTAAATGAATAAGGCATACGTGTCGCAAGTGAGCGTGGTGGTAATTTTGAGCTGTAATAAAAAATGTGTTTTTAATTAGTGTATAGTGTGGCTTTTCATCACAAATTGTACTGCATTTTTTTCACTTTGGATACAAGTGTCCTTCAGTGGTGGTGGTATTGAAATTTTTTTGTTGTTTATATTGTGTTTTGCTACATGTTTGTTCCACTACTTCAGCTTCTGAAGATGGCGTCCATAAAGAAACATACGTCAGCGGCACAGAAGGCTTCTTTACAAAAGTCTGGCTTTGCCTTGGATTTTTCGCAGTGGATGCATTGCGAAAACTGCTATATGTATGCACCGAAAAATGTGAAAGATCTGTGGACTGTTTGGATAAATGAGAAGAAGGAAAGTGTCGACATATGTGAAAATTGTCTAGGTAGATTAGAGCAATTAGAAATGGGAGCAAACCTTGGAACCGTAGTAGAAGAGCTTCGGCAGGAGTTAATGAAGATGAAAAATGAAATGAAACATCTAGAAGAGGATATTAGACAGCTAAAGGAGAGATTGGCTGATGATAAGGAGGAGGAAGTTAATGTTATAAAGAAAGTATCAAAAGATAGTTGTATATCGATGTATGGCTACTCCTTACTTGATCTATTAGAGGTGTGATTAGTAATAAAGTGCAGAAAAAATGCCTTCCTGGTGAAACAGTAAAGCAAATAATTGATGCATTGCAGAAAAGGAAATACTAGGCATCAGAATTAGTGGTAGTCATGTGCACAAATGACTTAGTTGGGGGAGAAGAAGAATGTTGATAGAAACTTGAGGAAGTTGTTGCAGCAGGTAAAGAAGAATAACGTTGTTGGGAAAGTTGTAGGCATGTTGCTTAGATGTGATAACAGTGAATTGAGAAGGAGAGCAGAAATAATGAATAGTAAGATGCTGAGTTGTGTGAGGCAAAAGAGGTTCAATTTGTAAATCTGTGGAGTGAATTTGAAGAGAAGTTCATATGGTATAAATCTGATGGATTACATTTGAATTAGTTTGGTCTTGGGCATTTACAAAGGCTGTTGTTTTCTGAGAAGGCACAGTGTCAAGTAGCAAATGATCAGAGTCTACCTGTGAAAAAGGATAGTGCAAATCAACAGATTGTACAGCAGGAGGAAAATGGATATGAGGTTGAAGATGTGGTTGCAGCAGCACAAGGTGATGGAATGCATAAAGATGAGGATGAGACAGGTAAGAATGGAAACCACAGTCAGGATCATGGAGATGGTTGTGGTCAAACCAAAGAGAGAGAGAGAGAGGTGTAGTATAGCAGCTAGAATAGATAGTGTTGGTGCTGGTAGGATGGCCTCAAACACACAATGATTGTTATGTTTATACACAAAGTAAGGAGCATAATCAGTAAGGAGTATTCGAAACAAGAGAACTGAGTTTGTGGCATTAATTGAGATGGTATGCCCAAAAGTAATTGGAATAAGTGAAACTTGGTTGTGTGAGGAGGATGTGATGTTGGGAATAGAATTAGAAGGATATATAATTTTCTGGAAGGATAGAGATGAAGGGCAGCAAAAAGAGGAAGGGGAGTGCTGTTAATGATTGCAGAGGAATTTTGTCTGCAAAGTTGTGGAAGTTGATGGTGCATGCACAGATTTTGTATCTGTGTGGTGCAAAATTGAAATAAACAGGTTAGTATATGTGATAGGATACCGTTATAGGTCATGGAATGCAAAGAATACCGATTGTGAAATGTTTAGGCAAATTAGTTGGACATGTAAAAAGAAGATGATCCGATGGGAGACTTTAATTACAGGAATATAGACTGGAAGGAGGAGATAGTGCATGGGAACAAGGAGAGCGAGTTTGTAGAATTTCTGAGAGATAAGTATCTTAGCAGCGCATGATAGAAGCAACTAGCTGCTTTAATGTTTTAGATTTGGTGATAACTTCACAAGATGTAGTTGTTAATCAGGTGTTGACACTGCTGCCATTTGGTGAGAGTGATCATGGGGTACTTGTTTGAGAAGTGATGAAACAAGAAAAGGTCACTGCCAAAAATGAATACACGTGGAAGTATAAAGCAGGTTATTATAGGAAGCTCTGTAGTCAGTCAGCATCAGTACGTTGAGTAGAAGGGCTGAGCAGAAAAGATGTTGAAAATGCATGGAAACTCATAAGGCAGTATCTGACAAAGTCAATGTATGACTGCATACCGAGAGTTAAGTGAGTAAATAGAGTGGGAGTAAATTGGATGAACAGTGAAATCAAGCAAGCTTGTTGGAAAAGAAAATGTTATGGAAGAGGTACAAGACAGTTGGTGGTAATCAGATCCATGAAGAGTATAAGGTGCAGGCTAGGAAGGTGATGAGCATGGTAAAGAAAGAAAAGGTGCAGTATGAGAGGAGATTGGCTGGTCAGGCCAAGGTTAACTCGAGGGAAGTTTTCTGCTATATTGCAAGCAAGAAGAAGAAGAATTATGGCAGACTGACATTGGTGGATAGTCATGGAAACAGACTAACAGCTGCAAAAGATATAGTGGAATTATTGAATGAGAACTTTATCAGCATATATCATACTGGTATAAATTATCCAGTACAATATATAGAAGAGAGTTAAGTATTAAGAGAATTGGAAGTGAAAGAAACAGGTGTATCAAATATTGGTCAGGTTAGATGTGAATAAGGTTGTAGGAATGGATGACATATCACCAGTGGCAGACCTAGAACTTTTGCCGCCCTTTCTAAGTCAAACAAATGGTGGTTTTTATAAATTAATAAACATAAATAAATAATTGTAATTGAGACAAACTATAGGTGGGGGCTTTTTTACCATTGGATGCCATATTTAAATTAGGCAGTAATAAAGGAAGCCGCATAAGTTGATATACCTATAAATGAAACTTATATAAAAATACAAGATACTTTTTTAAAGGCCACAAGAAACTTACGGAGGCCGCAGGTTCCCCACCTATGAGACAAAACATATACTTAATTTACAAAAAAAAATTACCATTAAATATTTTTTATTTTATATTTATAAATAAATAATTTCATTTCTTTTGGATAAACAAACAAATTGTACACATGTGTATGTAAATATATTTATATATTTACTCTTCTAACTTTCATAGTAGAAAAATCGTGTATAATGCTCTCAAAATTTATATTATTTGTAATTTCTTGTTCTATGGACAATATTGCAAGATTTTGTAGTCTTAAATCACTCATTGTGGAACGAAGATAATTTTTGATCAACTTCAATTTGGAGAAGCTCCTTTCGCAACTAGCGACACTGATGGCAATTGTTAAAAAAATTCTTAGCAAAATTACAATGTTGGGTACAGAATTTTCCAATCTATACTGTTGAATAAATTTTAGTATATCAAGAGGGCCTTCCCCCCCCCCACCCCGTTTTTCCAACGTTTTGCCTCTTCTTGTAGTGTAGGTACAGCCATAAAAACCTGGATCCTTTTTCTTTCAATATGGAACTGTTCTTTATCAATGTCAATAAAGTCATTTATTTGACATTCAAATTCTTCATTTAGTAGGTTACATGGTATTATACACGAATATTTTCTTGCAAGGACATGCAACTGATCAAAGCATTCTTTTATTTCCTTTATAATTCTATCCATAGATAAAAACATTTCTCTTCGTACTTCTTGTTCTAAGGATAGCCCCACGTCTCGTGAATTTTTCCCACTCATATTTTTTCTCCTCCTAACTCGCCGCTCAGTCGATATCTCAAACTCTTCACAAATTGTTTTGGCTGCTATAACAGCGTTTTTTATTAGCACATCTCTTTGTTCCATGAAATGGGTTTGCAAAGAATTTAGTTTTATATGGCATTGATGGATATTTAACCCTTTTATTTGCAGATATTTTTGCGCATCATTAATTTCCAAAAGGACGGGTTCCCATAAATTGAGATAACATAGAAAAGAAAAAGATTGCATTGAATTGAGTAATATTCCAGCATCTGATCTCGTTTTACTATTTTCTTCTTCAGATGTCAATTTTTCTAAAGCGCTTAAAATGTAAAAAAATTGGTTTTTTACTATAGTTACCGCTTCTGCTCTAGCGCTCCAACGAGTTTCTACGCTGCGTTTAACACCTTGACCAGTGACAGAAAGTAAAACATCCCATCGATGAGTGGAAGAAGAAAACAACGAAAACAACTGTTCGATAGTTCCAAAAAATGTTATGGAATCAATAGCAGTAGAAGCTGCGTGTAAACATGCCAGGTTTAAAGAATGATTTGTACATGCTACAAATTCTGCATTTGGATTTATTTCCTTAATGCGAGTTTGAACATCGCTGTGCTTTCCTGCCATGACGGCAGCATTATCGTAAGCCTGTCCTCTGCAATTTTTTATATCTAAACCGTCATTTTCTAATTTTGTTAAAATCATATTTGTGATTTTCTCGGCAGTTTTTCCTTTAGTTTCTACAAAGTCAATAAACGATTCTACAACTTTAACTTTGCTACCATCAATAACTACATATCTAATAATTTGACTGGTTTGATCTTTGTGAGAAATATCTGGAGTGCTGTCAAATATCATACAAAAGTATTTAGCTTTCTTTATTTGATCCATAATTGTTTTTCTCACAGCGCCTCCAAATAGCTCTATGAATTCGTTCTGAATCTTCGGCGACAAATAAGAGATACTATATTTATTACCCATCTTAATTTTTATTACATGTTCACATAATACTGGGTCGTACTTAGCCAACAAGTCAACAAGCTCTAGAAAATTTCCTCTATTTTCCATTGAATTGATGTCTTCCTGATGAATACTTTCACGATGACCTCGAAACGCTAAATTTTGTTTTGCTAAGAATCTAATTATATCAAGTATTCTTGTAAGAATTTCCTTCCATTTTTTAATTTCCTT
Source organism: Typopeltis vanoorti (assembly GCF_054136105.1). NCBI lineage: Eukaryota > Metazoa > Arthropoda > Arachnida > Uropygi > Thelyphonidae > Typopeltis > Typopeltis vanoorti. Next base: position 40,434,478 of record NC_143569.1, read on the forward strand.
ATCAATATTCTGTTGTTGTAGTTTGTCAAAAGGTGCGCCATGTCCAAGTCTTATTTCTAATTCCTTCCATTGGGAAAATGATCGAATGTGCAGTGGGCTCAACTCGTGTTGACTTATTTTGGGATGAAGTTTCCACCATTTGTTAAAACCATTTTCCGTGTTAAAACTTGATTGACAAAGATCATCAAACAGTTTGCAGCAAAAACAATAAATACTTTTCTTCGATGGTGAATACGCCATCCACGATCTTAACAGCTTTTCACCATTAGGCAAAATTTGAAAAACCAGTCGCGATTAAGCTTTCTTGTTTCACCTTTGGCTTTAATTGTATTACCAGGACGTTTTACTCCTTCACTAAAATCGGCGTTTAAATTTTGAATTGCAAACGGAATACTCTTGTATTGTCGTCACTCTTGTTAGGCCATAATCCAACATCTTTCATAGAAATAGATGGAATAATTTGTGCAGCAGACTCTTCATCAGAACTTGATGAACTTTCTACTTCTTTGCCAGTATGTGAGCCAGGTCTTTCCTCTTCAACAACATTGGAATAAGTTTTTTTGCCTTCGAGGGCGGCTTCTTTGCCAGTACTTGAGGCAACAGTATTAAAAGAACTAGAAGTTGATTCACGGGAGATGTATTTGAGTAGTACTCCAGTATTTTTATTCTGTATTTCCTCCCTTGCCTTCTTTTTCTTTCTAAATGATGCTCCGCTTTCTTTTATTCGTTTCATTCTACGGATATATTAAAAAAATAAATTATAGAAATAAAACGTCTATTTCGTATTTTTTAATAAATAATAAATTTCGTGAAATTTCAATAAAACACAAATAATTTGTGCTACTTTAATGCAATAGAAAACAAAAGAAATTTAATTTGTAATAACTTACCTTAGAACAATTTTCTGAAAACTGAAACAGTAATATAAATTACTACTTGCAAGTTACACAATATTTGAACCACCATGCAGTAAAGAGTGCGTACAGATCGACCACTTAACTTATGAAAATATATCGGATATCGCGGACCTTCAAGATTATTCATACGCGGCCGCCAGTGTTTCGTCTAGTATCGTTACCTGCGTACATTTCAAGCACCAACATAGAACAATACTGTTCGCGCAGCGAGAGTTGGCCTCTGAGGGACGAAGTGGAGGCAGAGACGTAGCCTCGTGAGTGTGACTTAGCCGCGTCATCTCTATGGTAACGGTAATACTAAGCATTCGATAAACATTGAGCACGGAGTAGTACATAGAACTTCTACTCGACGTCGGCACCATTGATATCTGTATCAGAGCAAAATTTTTAGAGATAATATTTTCTACCCTACATTGACTTGATGACGAGGAAAAATATTCGAAATCATATAGTAATTCATAATTCGTGGAAATCGAATAGTAAACTTATGAAGTGAACAAGTTGTTTTTTACAACTATAACTAAATATAAAAAATGCCATCCCCAAATATGTGCCGCCTGGTGTGACCGCACCCACCTCCCCTCCCTAGGTACGCCACTGCATATCACCATGTATGCTTAAGGAATGTGCACCACAGTTGGTTATGCCCTTGACCTGGTTATTTAATTAAAGTCTTGCAGTGGGTAGGGGTCCTAAGGAGTGAAAAGAGGGCAAAATAGTACCACTCCACAAGCATGGTTCTAAGACAGGTCTCCAACTATAGGCCAGTCTATATAACTGCAGTTGTGGTTAAGGTGTTAGAGAGATTGATAAGGAATAGAATACAGAATTAGATTGATGGACATGGCATTCTTTATGAAGGTCAGCATGGATTTGTAGGTCCTGTTTCAGTAATTTACTTGCATTTTATGATAAGGTGACAAGCATGTTAGATAAGGGAGAATCATATACAGTGATATTCTTAGACTTTGCAAAAGCATTTGATAGAATTATCACAGATAAGTTGGTGTATAAGCTGCAGAGGATGGGCAGAGATTGACCCTCTGAACGATACCAGCAGGTTGTGTATGATGGAGCAGTGTCTCAAAAAAGAAGGGTAACCAGTGGCGTGCCCCCAGGATTCTGTTCTTGGACCTCTGCTGTTTAACTTGTTTGTAAACGATATATCATGTGGACTGAATGGGAATCTTCAGTTATTCGCTGATGATGCAAAGTTGGGAAGAATTATAAGTAGCACTACTGATGCTGAATCCCTTCAAGGAGATTTAAATAGACTTTTTACTTGGACAAAAGAATGGTGTTGTAGTTTTAATATCAATAAGTTCAAGGTGTTGCATTTTGGAGTGCAGAAATGTAAGGCTGTGTACTATATCGATGGTGCTGTGCTGCAGGAAGTGGATGAGATTTGGGAGTGATGGTTGACAGTAGACTGAAGTTTAGAGGGCATATTGCTAGGGTTGCAAAGGTTGCACATCATGGTGTTGCTATGATAAGAAGTACTCTAAAATGCAAGGATAAGAAAGTGGTTGTGCCACTGTATAAGGCACTAGTCACACCAAACTTGGACTATTGTGCTCAGATCTGGTCACCTGGTTTTCAATGTGATGTGGAGACATTGGAGAGGGTCCAGAGACGAGTGACTAAGACAATATCAGGAGTTTGGAATGCTGGCTATGGAGAGAGGTTTGAGAGCTGTGGATTGCAAAGTTTGGTGGATAAGAGGAAGAGAGGTGATATGATAGATTTTTACATGGAGAATTGTCAGTGAATGGAATACATTCCATAATGTGTTGTTAATGCAAGGAATGTTAAGGAATTTAAGATTCTATATGATAAATATGTTTTCAGTTGAATGAGCCTCCCACGATGAGTCTGTCGACTCCATGGAGGGTGTAATAATAATAATAATAATAATGAATTACTAATCTAATAATTTACAATTGTGGTATTATGTGTGTATTTGTGCAATAAGCTGCTAGGGCAGAGCAAATTGCATGTGATCCTCAAATCTATAAATATGCTTGTTTGCTATGATTGGCAGAATTAAAAAATTGTGTGTGTGTGTGTATGGAGAGAAAAATAGATTTTGGAAGTTTATTTTTCACTTGGTTAGACTATAATAAATTTAGTTTAATCCTTTATCCAAGTGTAAGCAAACAAAGTTTGCGCCTAAAAATATCTTCAGGACTGTGGTAAGGTAGTGTAATACCAGGCAACTCCGAGCTCTCATCACTCCTTGTCTCAGTATCTTCCATAATGCAAAGCACATCTCCTTGTGCACGTGTATACTGCTATGCATTAAGGGAAGATTTCAACCTTTATTGTGGTCTCGTCAGTGGGAGGCAGACCCAACCATGGAGATACTAAGGCAGGAGCAATAGGAGAGGTCATATTTACCTATAGGAGTTGCCAACAGGTGTACCACCTTATTATTGAATTACTCTAGATTTAGAGAAAGATGTTGGAAGTTTATTTTTCACTTGCTTAGACTATAATAAATTTAGTTTAATCCTTTATCCACGTATAAGCAAACAAAGTTTGTGCCTGAAAATATCTTCAGGACTGGGGTAAGGTAGTGCAACTCTGAGCAAAGGTTGGCCGAGCTCTCATCACTCCTTGTCTCAGTATCTCCCATAATGCAAAGCACATCTCCTTGTGGACATGTATACTGTTATGCATTAAGGGAAGGGCCACTACCTAGACCGGTTTCAACCTTTATTGCGGTCTCGTCAGTGGGAGGCAGACCCAACCGTGGAGATACTAAGGCAGAAGCAATAGGAGAGGTCATATTTACATACCTTTGCTCGGAGTTGCCTGGTTTTGCACTACTTTACCCCAGTCCTGAAGATATTGTCAGGCACAAACTTTGTTTGCTTACACTTGGATAAAGGATTAAACTAACTTAAATATAAAGAGCCAATAGGCTTCATTTCGGTGATATAAACATTATTTAAATGAAGCCTATTGGCTCTTTATATTTAATTAACTTAATGGGTGCACCTTTTTGACAACTCGTATAGCAGAGTGTATAAGTTCTTTTCACTATACCCTTTGGTATTAATTTGGTCTAGCTACTCACTGATGAAGCCTCAATAAAGGCTGAAAGGGTAGTGACCTCCCACCATAATGTAATAACAGCATACATTTCCTAGGAAATGTGTTTTTACATTATGGAAAATACCAAGAATAACGATCAGAACTTTACCACCTTTGCTGCAAGTTGCCCGAGTTTGTACTACGTACTAGGACTACTTGCATTAGCTCACGCTAGTAATCACCAATACTTTAATAGTTTATTATACTATATTCGGCATGAAACCCTCTGATTCCAATCTTTGAGTTCCTTATTCAGTTTTAAAACAATGTGGGATTTAATATCACCTTAATTTAAATAACGTTTAATTGCCGAAATGAAGCCTATTGGCTCTTTATATTTAATTAACTTAATGGGTGCACCTTTTTGACAACTCGTATAGCAGAGTATATAAGTTCTTTTCACTATACCCTTTGGTATTAATTTGGTCTAGCTACTCACTGATGAAGCCTCAATAAAGGCTGAAAGGGTAGTGACCTCCCACCATAATGTAATAACAGCATACATTTCCTAGGAAATGTGTTTTTACATTATGGAAAATACCAAGAATAGCGATCAGAACTTTACCACCTTTGCTGCGAGTTGCCCGAGTTTGTACTACGTACTAGGACTACTTGCATTAGCTCACGCTAGTAATCGGCGATACTTTTATAGTTTATTATACTATATTCGGCATGAAACTCTCTGATTCCAATCTTTGAGTTTCTTATTTGGTTTTAAAACAATGTGGGATTAAATTAAATTTATTATAGTCTAACCAAGTAAAAAATAAACTTCCAACATCTTTCTCTAAATCCAGAGTAATTCAATAATAAGGTAGTACACCTGTTGGCAACTCCTATAGGTAAATATGACCTCTCCTATTGCTTCTGCCTTAGTATCTCCACGGTTGGATCTGCCTCCCACAGACGAGACGGCAATAAAGGTTGAATCCGGTCTGAATTTTGGCCCTTCCCTTAATGCATAGCAGTATACATGTCCACAAGGAGATGTGCTTTGCATTATGGGAGATACTGAGACAAGGAGTGATGAGATCTCGGTTCACCTTTGCTTGGAGTTGCCTGGTGTTGCACTACCTTCCGCAGTCCTGAAAATATTTTCAAGTGCAAACTTTGTTTGCTTACACTTGGATAAAGGATTAAACTGAATTGATTATAGAAAAATAGATTTGTTTGCATGATATAAGTAACTTTAAAATAATAAACAGGACCTGTTATACATTGGTAGCTTAGTAAATGACTATAGGGAGGGGATAATCCATTGAAAATTAATAATGTCAATCAGATGATTCATCTAGGCGTGACGTGAATACATGTACATTGTAGCACCAAACAGACTTCTTGTTATGTTCATTACACTGCTCGGAAAGAAGTCAAATTCACATATTTGTAGCCAGTATAAATTAAGGAATATGATGCTGCCAAGCATTGCAACTGTGTCTGGGTGAAATGGAGAAGGTAACTGACAGAGTTTGAAAGAGGCATTGTGATAAGATGTCATGTTGCAGTTGGCAAATTGTTGACAAATTAGGCCATCCCAGGGAAACAAGCAGTGATACCGATACAAAATTAATAATGGAAAAAACTCACGTACAAAGATTATTTAATACTATAATTTTCACCTGGGTGTCACAGGCATCTTCAGTACATTAAGCTCAAATTAAACAATAACTGACAATTCCAAAAAGTGCCACCTAAGTAGCTGGTGTAAGATAAATAAAAAAGGTCAATAAATTTACTAAAAAAAAAAAAAAAAAAAAAATCAATACAATAAAAAGTTAGGAAAGATTAGCTGATTTGTAAAGTACTATCTCCCATAAAGGGGATAGACGTAAGCCGTCGGATCTGTTTAAGTTAGGAGAATGAAGTAGAGTTTCACATGTTTCTTTATAAAGGCATTCCATGAGAAACTGACTTTTGTGAATAACTCTTGTCTTTCTCTAATGAACTCTGTGTCTAGTGAAGATGGCATGTTCTGAAAGTCCAGAATTTTCAGGTTTAAAGTATTCAATATAAGATCGTTGTTCTTCTAGCCGAATAGAGGCAGATCTTCCCATTTGTCCGCAATAAGATAATCCACAAGAGCACGGAATCTGGTAGACACCTCGATGATTAAGATGTGGAAGCTTGTCCTTAGGAGAAGTGAGAAAGATGGAGATGTTTCTTAACGGTCGAAAGGCAACAAAAATATTCAGTGGTTTTAAAACTTTTGCTATACGTTCACTGATGCCTTGTACATAAAGGATAGTAATGTGCGTTATTTCTTCTGTGTTTGAAGAGGAAGACATATTAAAACTACTCAAAGTTCTTTTAATGAAGCAATTCTTATAACCATTAGATAGAAAGGAAGAAGTTATATATTGTAGTTCTTTCTATAAAAGATTGTCTGAAAAACAAAAGGAGTGGGCGCGATGAACCAGTGTTTTAATAGTTTCTGCCTTTTGACTGGGATGGTGATGAGATTCTGCATGGATATAATGGCCTGTATGAGTCTTCTTTCTATAAACTGAGAAATGTAGGTTACCATCTGGTTGGCGAAGAATTAGAAGATCTAAAAAGGCTAACTGCTTATTTGATTTTACTTCTAGGGTAAACTTGATCCTAGGATGAAATGCGTTTAACTTAGTGAGAAATTGTTGAAGTTCATCTGAAGAGCCATTCCATGCAACAAAAATGTCATCAACATATCTGAATGAGTAGGTCTGGGAGAAATGTTGTCAAAGATACGTTGTTCAAAATGTTCCATAAAGAAATTGGAGATAGCAGGAGAAAGAGGATTACCCATTGCTGTTCCTTCAATTTGTTGATACAACTTATTTTTAAAGGAAAAATAACCAGAATTTATTACAAAATCAAATACATTTACAATGTCTGAAGGAAATTCCTGTTGTAGTAATTCATCGGGCCCACTCCTTTTGTTCTTCAGACGATCTTTTACAGAAAGAACTACAATATATAACTTCTTCCTTTCTATCTAATGGTTATAAAAATTGCTTCATTAAAAGAACTTTGAGTAGTTTTAATATGTCTTCCTCTTCAAAAACAGAAGAAATAACACGCATTACTATCCCTTATGTACAAGGCATCAGTGAACGTATAGCAAAAGTTTTAAAACCACTGAATATTTTTGTTGCCTTTCGACCATTTAGGAAAAATCTCCACCTTTCTCACTTCTCTTAAGGACAAGCTTCCACATCTTAATCATCCAGGTGTCTACCAGATTCTGTGCTCTTGTGGATTATCTTATTTCGGACAAACGGGAAGATCTGTCTCTATTCAGCTAGAAGAACAACAATCTTATGTTGAATACTTTAAATCTGAAAAGTCTGGACTTTCAGAACATGCCATCTTCACTAGATACAGAGTTCATTGGAGAAAGATGAGAGTTATTCACAAAAGTCAGTTTCTCATGGAATGCCTTTATAAAGAAACATGTGGAACTCTACTTCATTCTCCTAACTTAAACAGATCAGACGGCTTATGTCTATCCCCCTTTATGGGAGATAGTACTTTACAAATCCGCTAATCTTTCCTAAATTTTTATTGTATTTATTTTTTATTTTTTTATTTATTTTTTTTAGGAAATTTATTGACCTTTTTAGTTATCTTACACCAGCTACTTAGGTGGTGCTTTTTGGAATTGTCAGTTATTGTTTAATTTGAGCTTAATGTACTGAAGATGCCTGTGACACACAGGCGAAAATTATACTATTAAATAATCTTTGTACGTGAGTTTTTACTGTTATTAATTTTGTATCGATATGTCTACTCACAGTATACCTCTTTTAAAACTTAATCATTGATACCATACTGAGATGGAAGCACAGAGAGTCAACTGCAAGTGCTATCCACAGACAACACACCACACTCACTGAATATGACTGTAGAGTGCCATGTATTATATGTAAAACTGCCATTCATTGACCTACAATGAATACAAACTGGGCATCTACTGAACATGAATCAGCACATAAAGATTCAGAGCCAATCCATGTTGGATCCTACTTCTTCTCAATCTATACTTTGGATCCGACATGATTACTACTACGATGTTCTTAACTAATTGATAAGTTGTAAGTTGATTTCTAACTCAAATATAAAGAAAATTTATATTTAAAGACTGCGCCACTTTATATTTGAATTAGTTCAAGAATTGAAGAAAAACCCACTCTCAACTACCTATCCTTTATATGTTGTTATTATATAAACTGGCCGAGAATATTTAACTTACTTAATTTACCCGCTTTGATTCGAATATTTTATGAATGGTGCAGTAAAAGAGATTCAGGCAAAACACAACTTTAGATTAACAAAAACAATCATTTAATTTTAGAATCACAAATTTTACACCTAACTTCAATTCAGTAATTAAGATATCACAAACATTTTAGTTTCTCTGATAAGTACAATCATACAAACTCAGACAACGGTAAATCTGTTATCTCTATAATACAGTCTTCTCACAGTTCCTTAAGTTCCAAATACAACAAAAATTGCAGTAATACCTCTTCACAAACAAACACTTTTAAATTTACACTTTAGCTAACTTTCTCAATAGTTACTGTTAGTATAAGGAAATTCTAGGATGAAACTCTCACATTTCTCTGTATAGGAATATTAACGGTTGGAATATCTTACCGATAATCCTTTTTCTTCATCTACTTATACGTAAACACTTTTTATAACTGTAAACACTTAAACAGTATACGGCACTCATTAAAATAATTCTTCTAAGCAATAAATGAATTAATCATTGGTCACAATACACATAAACAAACGTTGCATAAAGTACTACTGATCACTCATGAAATAAGGCAACACACAATAATTCCTTAACTTGAGGTTTTATATGCACAGGTCCTTGACAGGTTGCCCCTGAAATTAAATCTCAACTCAAGTATTGCTAGTCTATTTAGTAGTCACTCAGCTGTCTTCCATAGCTATAATTGTTATTCTACAACTTATTAGCTAACCGCCTCTCAACTAGTAGACTTTATTTAGTTGCTTGAGTGACTTGCCGACTCGCTATTATCGCACTGTGATTCCCGAATGCCCTGATTCCAACCTAATGCCAATACTCTCCTTTCTCTCTCTAATCTATCTCTTAATAATCTATAATTTCAGCATTCATCGCTTATATATCCGTTCTTCTTGCCTAAATTGTTCTCGTGATATCTTTAACTAAATCTTTTTTCAATAATTTGCAACATTCTCCTCACATGGTGTTCCAACTCGCCCTTGCTTACTTACATGTGTCTCCATGACAACAAAACAAAACATAATAAAATTGAGCTATTACATAACGTTAAACTTCTACAAATAGGAATAAATAGAGAATATTAATATTTCAATTAATGCGCAGTTAAATTATCAAATACAAGTTCTTATAATATTAATATAGTAATAAATAAAATAGCTTAATAATATTTAATACAGTCTTTTCATTATTAATACTTTCATAATTAATCTTTGATTAAATAATTAGATATTAGACAAAATTAAAGTAGTTATATGAATATTAAATTGTAAAATAAGTTGTTTACATTAAATAATATTTACAAGTCTAGCCTTTGTGATGGAGGATCATGTTGGATTCTGAAGCAAATAATAATTATTCCAATCTCTATATATTCAGAATCCAACAGCAGGACTGCAATATGCTAGCCCCCACATTACCTGAACATGCAGCATTTGTCTTCAGTGGGGTAAACTGCATGTACCGTGGGACATGGAAGTTTGGAAAGTTGTGTTATGGAGAAACGAATCACTCTACACCCTTTACTGAGCAGACGGATGGATGTGAGTTTATGCTTTTTTTTTTCTTTTTTTTTTTTTCATGGCTTGACCTCAGATCTCTGTTTGTGATGCCGCAAACATTGAATTCTGAGAGATATCTGAACATTCTACACAATGCCATTCTTCCTACTTTGTGACTGTTTCTGCAAAACTGACCATTGTCTCTTTTAGCAAGACAATACACAGTGTCATAAGGCTGCTGCTGTAACCATGTGGTTTGTGAACATGAATGTCACCACACTTGACTGGCCTCCATAGTCCCCTGATCTTAACCCTATTGAACATCTGTGGGATAAACTTGAGTATCGGGTGAAGCCGAGGGACATCTGCCCCCACAACAGTCCTGGGGGCTTCATTACATACCTACAGGAAGAATGGTACAAAATTCCATTAATCTCTATCATACACTTGTTTAAAGTATACCTGTAGGATTGCTGCAGCCATCACAGTGAAAAGCCCTACATTTCATTAACTGCCCCCACAACAATCCTGGGGGCCTCATTACATACCTACAGGAAGAATGTACAAAATTCCATTAATCTCTATCATACACTTGTTTAATACACTGCAGCCATCACAGCGAAAAGCCCTACATTTCATTAAGTTGGGTGTCATGGCTGTTTGTTCCTTCCACTATGGTGTCCGTTGACTTCTTTTCAAACAGTGTAATTTACTTTATTATTTACATTTTATTTGTTTTCTTAGAAGAGTTTTCTTTTATTCATTAATGATTATGAGTAGTGTACACTTTTCTTTACATAGTAATATATACATAAATTTACATTTTTATGCAAATATGTCTATGGCAATATTTTGTTGGAGATCATTAGATGCATTCTTTTTCTTATAAAACAGAAGGATTCATTTTTATTCACAGAAATAAACGGGCTTTTGTTCACTATGCCTATTCTTTTGGAACAGTGGAATGAAATGTCCCTGGATAGTAAAAAAACATCCCTTTCCCAACAAACATCATACTACATCATACTGGATGCAAGAAAAACAAGTACCTTTGTTATATCACTAAATAGAGTATAGTTTAGTGCAGTGCAGAAACAATGAGAATATGTATTACATTTAGCAACAGTTAGTGTAATTAGAGAAAATGGAATGAAAGTGACCCTGCATAATGAAAAACACTCCACTCCCACACATACTGTGTATTACATACAGGCAAGCAAAACAAAATTTTATTTTTATATTTTACATATATGATTTTGAAATAACATGGTTTGCAACACCAAACAATATCTAACTAAATGCATTGTCCTAACAACTATTTCAAATTGTCACTTGCAGAAAATATATGGTCACACCTGTTCATAATATAGCCAGCCACTGGGTGCAAAAAACCAATGTAAAGGAAATTTTTAACAGCAAATAAAGATTTATATATATATATATATATATATATATAGTTTTATGAAAAAATTGAATGACTAGAACCAAGATTTAAGTAAAAAGGCTTTAATATAAACACACTACTAGTTTCGGCCTGTAACAGCCTTCTTCAGGTGACATTATAAAAGAAAAAACACTAAACATTGAGGGTTAAAAGACTATGAACAACATAGACAGTATTTATACATAATTAGCATGAAAACGTTGTAGTTGTATTTGAAGCTGTTCTTTCGTTTGTTGCATTGTTGAGAGAGTGCGTGCTTGCTGCATCACGTGAACGCCAGTACATGATTACAGCTGAATGACCATCTGGGAGGTTGTAGCTTAAGTTGTTATTTAGATGAACAGGATTGAAGATGATTTCTCTAGATTCCACAATTTTTCTCTCTATTTCGTCACTGCAACGGAAGATGTTAGTAGATTTTTCCCAGCAGACTTTGTGAATTTGGTTATCATCATCATTAGGATTAGCCGAGAAAAGGATATGACTTGATAATGCACTCGCTCGCTGTCTCTCGTAAGTAATGTCTCTCATGTGTTCTTCCATACGCATTTCGACAGATTTGTCTGTCTGCCCAAAATAAGGAATATCGCAATCGCATAATATTTTATATACACCAGGGTATTTGAGTTGATGATGACAAGGTTTTGGGTGGCTAATTAAGGAACAGATCTTTGGAAGTGGAGTGAACAAGGTTCTGATATTATTATTATGTGATTGCGATATTCCTTATTTTGGGCAGACAGACAAATCTGTCGAAATGCGTATGGAAGAACACATGAGAGACATTACTTACAAGAGACAGCGAATGAGTGCATTATCAAGTCATATCCTTTTCTCGGCTAATCCTAATGATGATAACCAAAGTCACAAAGTCTGCTGGGAAAAATCTACTAACATCTTCCGTTGCAGTGACGAAATAGAGAGAAAAATTGTGGAATCTAGAGAAATCATCTTCAATCCTGTTCATCTAAATAACAACTTAAGCTACAACCTCCCAGATGGTCATTCAGCTGTAATCATGTACTGGCGTTCACGTGATGCAGCAAGCACGCACTCTCCCAACAATGCAACAAACGAAAGAACAGCTTCAAATACAACTACAACGTTTTCATGCTAATTATGTATAAAGACTGTCTATGTTGTTCATAGTCTTTTAACCCTCAATGTTTAGTGTTTTTTCTTTTATAATGTCACCTGAAGAAGGCTGTTACAGGCCGAAACTAGTAGTGTGTTTATATTAAAACCTTTTTACTTAAATCTCGGTTCTAGTCATTCAGTTTTTTCATAAAACTATGTATGTTAACCGAGTCGATGATCATTCTGTCATATATATATATATGTATATGTATATGTATGTATGCCAGCCTGGTTGGCCAAGAGGCTGCGGGTTCGAATCCCACATAGGCATGGATGTTTGTGATTTTATTCCACCTTCATGCATTCATTCACCCAAGTATAGATACACTCTCTTGATTTGGATCTACTACTCACCATGAGAGTAGTAGATCCAAAACCTCCCACAATGGGAGAGGCCTTCACCCTGCAGTAGGTAGAAAAATAGGCTGTTCAACATCATCATCATATATATATATATATATATATATATGTAGAAAGTATTTTACCTTGGGTATAATAAATGTTAAGAATACCAAGCAATTTTTTAAACCTGGTTTTACTCCATTTCCCAAGTAAGCAAACAGACAAATAAGTCAAGTTTGCGCCTGCAAGTGATGCAAGTCTAGCTGATCCTACAGGTAGTGCAAGACCAAGGCAACTCATGGTAAAGGTGGCATGAGCTCTGATCACTAATCTTTATATTTACCCTTAATGCCAAAATAAAACCAGGTTTAAAAAATTGCTTGGTATTCTTAACATTTATTATACCCAAGGTAAAATACTTTCTACATTTATATCTCCTCCAGAGATTTTTATTTAATAAGGTTAAAACACCTTATGGCAACTTGTTCTGGTAAAATACTTATGAGCTCTGTATTACTAAATCTTGGTATGTCTAGCCTAGCTCCCACTGATGAGACCTCAATAAAGGTCGAAACCGGTCTGGATAGTGGCCTCTTGCCTTTAATACAAAACATCATGCATCTCCTTCTTGGAGATGTGTTTTGGCATTAAGGGTAAATATAAAGATTAGTGATCAGAGCTCATGCCACCTTTACCACGAGTTGCCTTGGTCTTGCACTACCTGTAGGATCAGCTAGACTTGCATCACTTGCAGGTGCAAACTTGACTTATTTCTGTTTGCTTACTTGGGAAATGGAGTAAAACCAGGTTTAAAAAATTGCTTGGTATTCTTAACACATATATATATATATATATATATATATGTAATAAATTTTTTAACTTGGGGATATTTTATATTAGGATAACCAAGTAATTTATGAGTTGCCCAATTTTACAATGAGTTGCTCTGGTGTTGTACCATCTTTAGACTTGAACTTTGTTTCAGGCGCAAACTTAATTGTTTGCATACTTGGGATTAGGAGTTAAAATAACTAAGTTTATAAAATTACTTGGTTATCCTAATACACACACACACATACTAATTCTCTTTTTACGCGGCTTTTTTTTTTTACATGGTATATTTTGATTTTGCACAGTTCAAATGCCATTATTTTTAAAATTTCTGTTTGAATTCAGTTCTGTTAAAAAAGAGTATTTCCGTTATAATTATGTTTACACGTTTTGTGTTTTGCTCATGAAAGTTTGTTAGTGCAATAAGTTATACAGGTGTGTATTAAATTTTGAAGTTTTGTATGCATAATATCAAATTAGTAAAATTAATTATTTATTTTCAGATATTTTTGTAACATTATCCCATTAATCATGATTTCAGATAATTCAGTTAGACAGAAGAAGAAAAGCTATTTCTTTAGAAGCTAAGATCCACATTTTAGATTGTTTAGCAGCTGGAGAAGTTTCAACATCCTTGATTAAGTAAAATGATTAAGGAGAATGATTAAGTAAAATGAAGAGGCCATTAGAAATCTAATTAAAAGAAACACACGTATTAACCACAGTGAAAATTATTTAATTGTAAATATTTCATCCCTAAGTATCTTAGGACATCATCAGTACAGTAGTTTTAAACAGTAATAGGAATAACATACAGTTAGGGCACATGATTACAATAGAATCTCATTAAACGGGCATAATGTGCTACAGAAGTAAAAAAAAAAAAAAATTTAACACAATTTTGTATGACAATTTCCCATACTTTAGGAATAGTAAGAACGTCGTTGCGGTTTAAGTTTGGTCTGTGTAGTATTGCTTCAGAACTTTCTTTGTATAAATGTTCATGTTTATATAAAGATCTATGTAAAAGTTTAGACTTTTCCAAATGGATCCTATGGTTTGGATTTTCAATTCCGTGTTGAGAGAGGCCAGATTTCTGCGGTTTAAAAAGACAAATGTAGTCTTGATGTTCCGAGATGCGCTTCTGAACAGCCCTACCTGTCTGTCCAAAGTAAGATAATTTGCATGAGCATGGAATCTCATAAACGCCAGGCAACATCAAAGGTGAGAGTTTGTTCTTAGGAGAAGGTAACAAGTTGTAAATTTGGTTGATAGGTTTGTAAGTAGTGGAAAAATTGTATTTCTTCATAATTTTAGGAAGACGTTCTGAGATGCCTTTAACGTAAGGTATGGGAATCCTACGGACTTCTTCCTGTCTGGTTTGAGGTGTGGAGAAGTGACTGATGATTTTTTGAGTTGTTTTTTAGGATTATATCCATTTAGGATGGCTGTATTTTTAATTACTTCTAATTTCTGGTTTAAAGATTCTTCAGAGGAGCAGAATTTGTGAGCTCTGGAAACTAGTGATTTAATAATGCCAGATGATGAGCAGAAGAATTGTGAATGTAGCGACCAGAGAATGTATGCTTGCGAAAAATTCTTCTGCTCATCATCCATCTCAGAAATCTGACATTATTAAATCACTAGTTTCCAGAGTGCACAAATTCTGCTCCTCTGAAGAATCTTTAAACCAGGAATTAGAAGTAATCAAAAATACAGCCATCCTAAATGGATATAATCCTAAAAAACAACTCAAAAAATCATCAGTCACTTCTCCACACCTCAAACCAGACAGGAAGAAGTGCATAGGATTCCCATACCTTACGTTAAAGGCATCTCAGAACGTCTTTCTAAAATTATGAAGAAATACAATTTTGCCACTACTTACAAACCTATCAACCAAATTTACAACTTGTTACCTTCTCCTAAGGACAAACTCTCACCTTTAATGTTGCCTGGCATTTATGAGATTCCATGCTCATGCAAATTATCTTACTTTGGACAGACAGGTAGGTCTGTCTGTTCAGAAACGCATCTTGGAACATCAAGACCACATTCGTCTTTTTAAACCGCAGAAATCTGGCCTCTCTCAAAACGGAATTGAAAATCCAAACCATAGGATCCATTGGGAAAGGTCTAAACTTTTACATAGATCTTTATACAAAGAAAGTTCTGAAGCCCTACTATACAGACCAAACATAAACTGCAATGACATTCTTACTATTCCTAAAGTATGGGAAATTGTCATACAAAATTGTGTTAAATATATATATATATTTTTTTTTTTTTTTTTTTTTTTTTTTTTTTTACTTCTGTAGCACATTTAATGAGATTCTATTGTAATCATGCGCCCTAACTGTATGTTATTCCTATTATTGTTTAAAACTACTGTACTGATGATGTCCTACGATACTTAGGATGAAATATTTACAATTAAATAATTTTCACTGTGGTTAATACGTGTGTTTCTTTTAATTATGATCGCACCACAGGTTTCATTATTTTAAAAATAAAAATAAAAAAAATTAGAAACCTGTTCTTAATGGAACAAATTAGATGTCAAGTCGTCATCGTATACAAGAGGCATTATAAAAGTGCAGATGAAAAAGGCCCTAGTGATGTGGATATATGATTGCTCACAAAAAGGAATACCTTTAGACAGAAATGTCATGAAACAGAAAGCATTATGGTTGTGCAAACAGATTCAAGAAAAGGAGCGAACAACATCAAACAATAATTGTGATTTTTTTGCAAGGACAGATTGGCTTACAAAATTTCTCAAAAGATACATGCTTCATAATGTAAAAGTAAAAGGAGAAATCCACATCTAGGAAATTTTTTTTCAAAACTGTTCAAAATTACTGAAAATGGCGGCTACACTCCTGAAGAAGTTTGGAATGCAGATGAGACCAGCCTTGGAAAAAACTGCCAAATAGAACTTATATAGCGAAATCACAAAAAAGTGTTGGTGGCTTTAAAGCAGCTAAGGATCATGTGACTATTATTTTGCATCAATGCTTCAGGAGATCGTATGTCATGAATTAGTCATTAATCGATACCTAAGACCGCAGGCAATAAAAGGTGTGGATTTTAACACATTAGCAATGCACTGGAAGGCATACAAAAAAGGTTGAGTTATAAAAGAAATTTTTAATGAATGGTTCCATCAATGTTTTGTTCCAGAAGTTAAACGCTATTTGTTTTTTAAAAAAAAATCTGGACTTTAAAGTTTTCTTGATTATAAACAATGGTCCTGGCCATCCTGTTTTAGAATGCCTGAATGTGGAATTTTGTTTTCTGCCGCCTAATACAACATCCTTAATACAACCACTAGACCAGGGTGTGATCGCTACCTTCAAAAGCTTACTACATAAGAAGCGCATTCTGATACATTTTGGATAAACTAGATAAGGATAATTTACTGACAGTTATTGATATGTGGAAGAAATTTCTATTTTGGATTGCTTCAAACTTGCTAAGTTCATGTTATCAGAATTGAAACCATCAACTTTAAATGCATGCTGGAAAGCTACTTGGCCAGAATGTGTGAAAAGAAAAACCGTGTAGTTTTGCATACAACTGAATATCCCAATATTAGCAGAGAAGGAATTGATGGTTTTTCGTCTGCAGATATTGAAGAATTGATGGTTGACAAGGCTGTTAGTGATGACAAAATAATAGAAGCTATTCTTGAGAATCTCGATGAAAAAGAAAAAAAGTGATGATGATGAAGAGATTCCTCTTACTGCAGACGAAATTACTAGCCATTTGAAGCCCTGCTAAAGAAGGGCTTTAAATGGCTAGTAAATTGCAAAGTCACTTTCTTGCACGTGATCCAAATACTGAACGAGCTGAACAGTTTAAACGTGAACTGAAAGCATGTATGGTTCTATATGAAGAATTATACAAAGATCTAGTCAAAACAGGATCTCGACGATTAATTATAGAGTTATTTGTGGTAAACAAAAAAAAATCAACTTTCATAATTATTGGAAATTAGTGCTAATTTAGTTCCTTTTACTGAAGAAAACTTTTCGATATTGCAGTATGAACAGGATGGCCAAAGTGTCTCAAGTGATGTAATTCCAGTCTCACAAAAAAATGCAGTTACTGTCAGAAAGTGATGCCGAATAAAATTTAACTAATAACCATGTGTGCGGGCGTATTGGGGCCTTTTCGAATTTCTGTTTTATTAGTAACACACTATTTTCTTTAAGAAAGATACATATGCATGTACTTTAAATAAGTATTTAAATAAAAAATATTCCATTAAAATTAAATAGAGTTTTATTCAAATTTTCATGTTTTATTTGAAAAATAACTTATTGTTCATATCTGGTTTTCACATCTGGAACCATTCTTCTATTTTTTCATATACACGGTTTTCATTTACACAGTTTTTTTCTGGAACCACTCTACCGTGTAAATGAAGAATTGAGTGTATATATATATATAAAAACTTGAAATTGGAATTGCATTTGTGATTTTCTGTATCATTAAGGTACAGTTCACAAATACTAATTTTACAAAGAAAATTGAACTGAAAACATTACGCTATTTCTTGCTATGTGCATTTATTTCAGTTTATTAATGATGTAACCGTTTCATGTAGTAGTACTATCATATCTGCACACCCCCCCCCCCTCCCCGATGATACATGTCAAGAATTTTTAATATGATGTAAAAATGTGGATGCCTGACATGGAAGGAATATACTACATTATTAAGAGTTCCTGTTTGAGCAAAATATGCAAGATACTGTCCAGGATGAACATATTAAAAGGCTATGTGGTTGTTTCCTTCCATTGTTCTGGCCTTGATCCTTAAGTGGCCCTGTGTTTATGTATACAGTTCCAAAATATATATTAAATTCTCTGCAGCTATAGCTGTATCATTGAAAATTATCCGAGGAGCTGATTATGCTTAATTCATTTCTCTTATTCCTTTTTACAAATAATATTTTTAGCAATACTAGCTAGCTGTAATTCAAATTTTGCTTTATAATTTTTAATAAAGTTCAATGTGGTTTAACAGTTTAGTTAAACCACGTTGTTGCTTATATGTCATGTTTTTTAGTTGATTTGTTACTCCTATTTTCTTTTTCTTTTTTTTTTTTTTTTCCTAATAGCATATTACATAAAAATTAAGTATTTATTAGTATAAAATGTTTCCATTAGAAGCCTGCAGAAGAGATAAAAGAAAGCTTACAAGAAAGATGTATAAAATGTTTGTCCATGTTTCAGTGATATCTTTAGTATAAAAATGGAGCAGAACAATAAATATACATAACTGAAAAAAATAAATAAAAAATAAATTCAACAGTGTCCCACTAAAGATGGAATAGGTTAACAATAGTCAGTTAATTCTTAGACTGAATTTTTTTTTCCCCCTATCACATGCATAGAGGTAGAAGAACATATAGTATATCATTGCCATATATGGGGGGAGGGGCACAGGTGAGAATTGAGAAAGAAGAAATCTATTGACGTGAAAGGGATATACTAAATTATCAAGAGTTCCTGTTTGAGCAAAACATGTAAGATACTGCAGTACTATGAAGAGTGGTCATAGTTTTTGGAAAAGCACTTTGAGGTAGGCTGCTCTGAAAGACAGAGGTAGATGAAATAAATGAGATGGAGGAGAAGCAAGTTTGATGTGTTTGCAGTTGTACTGAAAAGGGATGTTGGGCAACTGTTGCTCTAGCTTTAACTAGCCCAACAAAGTGGAGGAATGATGGTTGTTAGTTCACTGTGTCTCTTCCATGGTTACTGCTGAGACCATGAGAGTACCTATAGAAGAGATACATAGTTGAAACAGTGCATCTCTGAGATATAGGTCGGATCTCAGAGGAAGGATCATCTGTGAACCAAATTGCTTTCATCAGGGCAGTATCAAGAATGTTTAGGGAGTTTTAGGTGCATCACTCCAAACTTGTGAACAGTATTCTAAAAGAATGGGTAGATTTGGGATTTGTATAGAGACACAGCTTGATTGGTGAAGAATAGTATCTTAAGTGGAAGAGAACGTCTAGTTTTTCAGAGTCTGATTAAGCTACTGATGTGATGTGATGTTTATACCATGAAAGGCTAGGTGAATGTAAGTCAAGATCAGAGAGATCTGATCCTGTGGGTGATTTGCATCTTACTGAGGGCTAGGAAAGATGAGCTGAGATCTTTTTGAGAGAAAAAGCAAAACTGCATTTTAGTGGCATTAAAGGTGACTAGGTTATCCTTGCCTTGCTGAAATGATGTTGGAGATCAGTGTTTAAAGTGATTGTTGATGGTTAGGATTTCTGAGTACTATATGGCTTGTTATCGATCATCAGAAAAGCTGTGCATTTTTTGCAGCGATTGAAAATAGGTCATTTATGTATATGAGAAAGAGGGAGGTGATAGAACAAAGTACTGAGGCATGATTGCATTGTTGGCAGAAGTTTTAGGGAAGTTTTATCATGGATTGCACCCTCTCTTGAAGAGAGGGTGCCATCCATGATGACTTACAGTGAACTACCATAAAGAAAGCTGGATATCAAGTTACAGGGATGCCAGGTAAATCAAAGGAAGACAATTTGCATATCAGACCTTGATGCCAAACATGATCAAAATTCTTGGAAATGTCAAGAATAACAACACTTGTTTCTCTGAACCTTTCCATGACATGTGTCCACTGGTGAGTGATGCAGGCTAAGAGGAGGTCACCTATGAATCTAGATTAGTGGAATCTGTACTGATGATTAACTGGTGGGCCTTCATGTAGCAGAGAGATTGCTGATGATTTTCTCCATTATTTTGAAGAGGATTAAGATGATGCTGTTAGTTGAACAGCAAGTTTTCCAGTTGGTTATATGCCAGATGAGTATAGAAGAGTGTAGAGATGATAAAAGATAAGTGCTATCTTGGAGCACAACATTTGAGTATAGTTGGAGAGATGTTATTGGGACCAAAAGAGTTTTAAGTGTGCAAGTTGTTTAATATTCCTCCTATGGTTTTTCAGCAAAGAGACATTAGAAGAACTGTGACCCCTGCATAGATGACCAAGGTAAATCACTTCATACCATACCAGAAACAGCACATTCAGAAAGCAACTGTGGTACATTTTATATTGAACCAGAGCATGGAAAGTGGATGATAATCTTGGGTAAAATACGAAATGAACATAATGCTATTAGGATCATTTTTTCATATTACTCAGTGCAGGTGTTTTAGTGAAAAGAGCAAAAGTCAGACTGAATAGAAATTCTGGAGTAGTTGGAGGAAGAGCATTTTGTGGGAAAAGAGATTTGCACAAGATTGTGATCTGAGTTACTGAGAGGAAAGGTGACATCGTCCAAAGTGTATCTGGAAGGAAAACTGGTTTAAAAAAAGTTTTCAATGTAAAGATAACTGTGAATCCATTAAAAACATTGAATAAACATGTGAACACAGTGGAAAGATATTCAGTTAACTGTACTAAATTAACTCTACTATATTTCATTTTATACATCTTAAACCATCATCAACATAGCAAATAGAATTGAGAAATTCACACAGCAGCAATGTTGTTGCATGAAGAGTGGTTGCTTTTTTTTATGTGCATTCACAAGGAAGCTGGGTAAATATAATAGTGTTAGAATCTGAAATATAGATGTGTAATTGGGTATTTGTAACTAAAATCACTAAGAAATACAATTATAGATACCAATTTCCAAAATTTTGAGCATGTGTAATTTGTCATCGAGGATAGGATGATGGAAAAGAACCTTGACACTTTCTTTAAAAAGACATTCAGATTTGTGGGAGGAACTGTGCGATAATTTAGCATCTCAGAGGATCTTGTGGATAGTATTAGTAATTACATCTTCATCAAGCATAGATTTATGACATTTTTTTGAATACAGTATAGGAAAGGTATTCAGAAATATGCTTAGTGATAGAATAGGCTGTTTAACTGAAGTAAAATAATTTACAACTACATGGAATTGAATAGACTCCAGGTGAGAGTAATGATTATACTCTGCCCTTAGTAGATGGCAACAAGGAGCTGTTTCGTTAACAGGTTTAAACATCATTGAAAGATGAAATTTGCTAAGAGATACAAGAGACATGTTCAGAAGTACCTCTTACATAAGGGAGTTTGTTTCTATGGAAGTCATCCTTCTTGCAGGAAAAGGAGAAAAATGGCTGATGATTCTCTCAGTAATTTTCTGATTTTAGCAATTGAGAGAGATAGTTTGTTTAATAGTGAAATTTCTTTCTAAAACACTTTAAAACAGACTCTATGAACTTTTGAAAGTAGGCATTTAAGAATATAATATTTTTGCAAGGGATGATGTACAGGCATGTGGTGAATATAACAACTAGAGGAGGGCTGCTTACAATAGACCAACGCGGATAAGGAGTCATCCAATTCTCATTTTAGAAGAGCAATCAATAAAAAGATATAGTTCCATTTGATTCTGTTTCCAAGGTATATTTATTTTTTTGTAGAAAGACATTTAATTCCAGATAGCAAAAATGTTATGAACATAGTAAAGAAAGCTTTGAATGAAAAATAGAGATTTTTTCTTCAAAATTTTCAAAGTAAACATTTGTCAGTCAGGGAAATTGGAGAGCCCATAACAGCACTTTCTATTTGTCTGTAAAGCTTTCTATTCCAGCTGAAATAACTGTAGTTTGTGACAACTTAAATAGAATAATAATATCCATTGGAAATTTAGATGGTAGTTCTAAGGAACTGGTGAAAAGTGAAATAATGTCAAAACTGACTAGGTATTGGGAGGATGAAAAAAAGTTATAAAGAATTCAGATAAACAAATGTACAATTTTCATTACGCCATTGCTTATAGCAAAATCCTCTACATCTCATCCAGCTTGGTTAGTGGTTTTGGATCAGGGAAGCAGATGGAATTGTAGATCTTAAGGTCACCTAAGAAGATGATTTCACTATTTGGATAGTTGGACTAATTAATAGACTGAGATGGTTGAGATTAATGGATAGGAAGGTGAGGAGGGCCAGATAGTTTACAGAATTTTGAGAGTGATACTCATGTTACTAAATGGGACAAGGAAACCTTGAGTAAGAGGAGGTCAGATGCAGGAGATTCTGAATTAGGCATTCTCTAGCAGACAATGCCAGATGTCACAAACATGACAAAACGAATCATGAAGTATGTAATATGGACATTGAAGGTGTCCAAATGATGATGAAGAATGTCTCCAAGTGACGAATATGAACATTTATGTTTTGGAGTTTGTCATGGATGCTGATAAAATCATTATGAAAGTGAGTTTTGTAATACATTTTTTGGTAAAATCAGTGTTAAAATGAGTTTTGTAGGATTCTGACATGTTTTTTATATTGTGCTTTGGTGTGACTTATCTATTGGGATTAGTTTTTGAGGGAGATTTATTTTGATTACAATTTTGCTGTCAGTTTTTTACATTTCATTTTCTTCACTTGCCTAATAGCAGATGATGTAGTTACAGGGATTGAATGTGAAGGGTTTAGTATTTTCAGGGAAGATAGGATGGGGGAGTACTGCTGATGATAGCAAATGAATTGCAAACCAAAAAGAATAGAAGACAGGCAGGAGGGGTGGTTGTTCATTTGAAGCATTCTGGTGTGAGATTAAGCAGTAAGACAAAATATACATTTGGTTGTTGCTATAGGCCAGGGAGTTCCACAGATGATCTGGAAGGAAGAAAGATCACATGGCAGAAAGGAAATAGAATTTATACACCTGCTGAGGGATAATTACTTAAGGCAGCATATGACACAGGGGACTAGGGGTGGGAGAGATTGCCTCCAATTGGTGAAAGTGATCTACAAGGAAACTCATAAATAAGAATGGTGACGTGAGTCTCTCAAGAAGAAGGGGTATTTGTGGAACTACAAAACAGGTGATTATGACATGCTTAGGGAAGAAGCTTAAATCTTACCATGGCATAAAACACTGCAGGATAAGGATGTTAGTAATGCATGAGATATAGTTAAGGGTCATCTAGAGAAAGCAGTATTAAATTGTATACCTAGGGTAAGGAGGGTTATTGGGTAGGAGTTAGCTGGATGAGTAATATCATTAAGCACGATCTGCAGAAGAAGAAAATGCTGCGGCGAGTATATAAAGAGAAAGGTGACCAGCAAACTCATAAACAATACAAGGCTCAGGCAAGAATGGTGACAAGTATGGCAAGGAAGGCAAAATCAGATTATGAGAAGAATTTAGCTGAGCAGGGTGAAGGAAATCCCAAAGAGTTCTTTCGTTATGTGGCAAGTAAGAGGGAGAATGACTATGGAAGATTAACTTTTGAGTGATGATAGTCACAGGGAGACAGAAGCAGATGAAATAGTTGAGTTGCTGAGTGACCACTTTGCAAGCATATATCTTCCAATACTTTTCAAGGGTATATCATCCTAGTGAGGTTACTGCTTTAATCTATGTGACAAACACTAATGTGGGAACAGAGGTTGATGAATTGGAGGGTCTTAGGATATTGCAGAATCTCAATGTAAATACAGCTGTGGGATTAGATGGGATATCAGCTAAGGTTTAGCGAGAATGTGCAAGGGAACTGGCAATGCCTTTGACTAGGCTCTTTAAGTCTTAGCTCTAGTAGAGTTCCAAGGGAGTGGAAAGTGGGTTGCATAGGGGAGGTTCTAAGACTGCAGTAGCAAATTATAAACCAATCAGTATCTCAGGCGTGGTGGTAAAAGTACTAGAAAAATTGGTTGTTGTTGTTGTTGTCTTGTCCTTTGAAGAGTCTTAGATGTTTCCATGTGTTCCTTGAACTACTTTGGCTATGTCGATGATTTTATTTGTATAGAGCTGTTGTTCAGGATTAGGGTCTATTGCTTGCAAGGCTGCTGTAATTGCTGGACAGGTAAAAATGTGAATGGGGTCAGTTCAGTATTTCATCTTTTGGGAGTAGGAGAGTACCAGTGCCTCCATTAATCATATTAGTGTCTGACTATCCATCGGTATAACAAAACTTGCTTGGAGGATGAAAGAAGGTTGATAGTATTTAGGCCTTTTTCTTTGAGCATTTCTTTTGATTCTTTTTTTGTACAGAGTTTGGTAAGGTTTAGATTTATGGAGGTAAAGAACTGGAAAATAGAGGTTCTTTGTTTATGTGGGCATTTAGCTGATCAAGACCTATTTCCTTCCTGATAGTGTCATCATATTGTAAAGTTGATGATCTGTGAAGTCTGCATTTTTGATTCCAATGTTCATAAGTTTTTAGGGAGATATGATCACTTTGGTAGCTTCTGATATTATTGAATTTTATGGTGGCAAATTTTCGTCTGTCCTCCAGCAGGTCAAGCCCACATTCCTGTTGGGCTCTGATGTTGTTAGTGGATGAGACTGCACCAATTATAATCTTGGATGCTTTTGCTTGTACTTTGTCTGATTTTTCCTTTACCGGTGAAGGTGACCAGATAGGTGCTGCATATTCCATTATTGGCCTTATTAGTGTAGTGTAAGTAGTTTTGAGGATTTTTGGCTTTGCACTCCAATTTGTTCTGCAAAGCCTTTTCAGTATATTTCATTTTTTGAGAGCTCTGTTGGAAGTGTTAGAGATGTGCTGTGCAAAACGTAATTCCAGATTAAGCGTAACACCAAGGTATTTTGGATTTGTGACTTTTTTAATTGGCTTGTTGTTGATCATGACTTTGGGATTGTAGGAATGTCTATTTTTCCTATCTGTATTAAGGTGATTAGTTTTGTTTTATTTAGGTTGATTTTGAGTTTAAGTTCATCTGACCATTTTTCTAATCCTCTCATGGATTTGTTTAGAATCTCTTCTGATTCTTTGATTTTAGCATTAGTGTGCCAGATGGCTATATCATCTGCATAGCAAGCTACTTTTGTGTCTTGTAAGGTAGAGATGAATGTTATTGACATATAAGAGGAATAGAGTACTGAGTACTCTATATATAAAAGGGACTGAGTACTGAGCTCTGAGGAACACCAGCCCAGGTTCTCTGCTCTCTAAATATTGCTGCATTGATTCTTTCTTCCTCTAATTCCAATATCATGTACTGTTTGTATTAATTTTTTGATCCAAACACGATCGAAAGAAGCCGTCATATCAAGGAATATGGCAGTTGCCTTTTTTGTTGGTTTTTTCCTGAAATTAGTCTCTTATTGTTTGGCAGAAGTAGAATAATTGATCTGTTGTCGAATGATGGGCTCTATAGGCAGTTTGGTAGTAGTTAATTTTCTTATTTTTTGTCAGCCAGTGCATGAGCCTGGAGTGTATGATTCTTTCAGTAATTTTACAGAGTATGCTAGTTGATGCGATAGACCTATAATTTTGACATTCTGCAGCATTTTTGTCAGGTTTCAGGATGGGTACAATAACTGATTTTTTCCATTCTTTTGGAAGTTTGCCTGTTCGCCAAGAAGTATTAAGAATGTCCAGAAGTTGTTCTTTTGCATTTTTGCCAAGGTGTTTGACCATGTTACCAAAGATAAGATCATTACCAGGAGATTTATTAGATGCAGTTTTCTCGATTGATGAATTTAGTTCACTTAGTGTAAATTCTTCAGAGAAGATGTCGTTAGATTGGTATGTTCTTGCTTGTTTTAGTATTTTACTTGTGAATTTATTGAGGGTCTTGTCCTCTCTATTATACTGAAGTTTGGAGTTGCTTGAAATAGGTTTTTACCAGTGTGTTTGTAATTTCTTGATCTGTAATAGCTTTTTTCCCAGCATTTACGATGAAGTTTGTTTTCTGTTGGTTCTCTTTTTTGATATTGTTGTCTAGGATTCTAATAATGTTCCAGTGTCGGCTGTCTTTTCTTGGATCCAGGTTACTGCAAAGCTCTGCCCATTTCTCTTTCTTGCACTTCCAAATTTCCTGCTCTATTTTGTGTGTTATGTCCATTAATTTCTTTCTCGATTCATCAGTTTTGTTGATTCTGAATTGTTCGTTGATATTGTCTCTTTCTGTAATCATTGAATCAATATTGTGATCTTTCCAGTTTGGTATCCAGGTATTTTTCCATTTGCCTCTTGGTATTGTTGCTTTGGCAGCTTTATTGATGTGTGAAGTAAGGATTTGTAATTTTCTGTCAAGATTTCCAAAGACAGGTTCATCTTGACAGAGGCTCTCCAAGTTTTTTGAGTAAACCTTGTCCAGTCAGCTTTTCTGAAGTTCCATGTCCTTTTGATTTGCTGTGCTTGATCAATCTTGAAGCTTAGTGTTGTTATTATGGGTCTGTGGTCACTGATGACATTTCCCAAAATTTTCCATTGTGCACTTGATGCAATGCTATAATTAATAGCTGTGATGTCGATAGCAGATTCAATTCCCATAGTTTTAGAGAGAGATAGGTACTCTGTCCATTGTTAATTGTTGTGAGTTCCGAATCTGTAAAGAGGTCTTCCAATTGTTGACATTTATGGTCTAAATCAGGGGAGCCCCCACGTTGGGCTTTTTGCATTTAGGTCACCAAGTATGATGGTTGTATCATTTCGAGCTTCATTTAGCTTTTCAATGATGTCTGTATCAATATTTGTATTATCAGGGTAGTAGACGTTTGTGATTGAAATAGAATGGTTTGATAGGTGTATTCCAAAGCTTGAACTTCCTTCATACTGTTATTATTTAAATATTGATTTAGAGTGATTTCTTTGAATTTGATTTCTGGGGGTCTTCAAAAGGATAGCAAGCCCACCACCTGCTCTTCCCTTCCTAAGAACTGTGTATCCTTTGATGCTGAAGTTCAGATTTTTGTTTAGTTTTGTTTCTTGTAGACAAGCAATGTGATATTGTTTTTGTAAAGTATGTATTTAAGTTCATCCATTTTTCTCTGAGTGGCATTGATATTGAGTTGCAAAATGTTAATATGAGTACTCGTAGCATATTTATCAGGAGCACGTACTGCAGCTCCAGGTGCATCAGCTGCCCCAGACATGATAGCATAGGTTGATTTCTTTCTGTGATTCTTCATTGGAAAATTACATGCTGTTGAAATGATAGTCACCTTGAAATCGGACCATAAGAAATTTGATCAAAAGCTTCAAGGGTCCTGGGGGGCACGAGGAGGTGTGGTCGGACTCCCCCCCCCCCCCCCAAGAGAAAAATTGGTAAAAAATTCAAGAATGGATAGATAAAACTATGATATTGTTTGAGGATCAACATGATTTTGTGAAGGGGTTGGTCATGCCTTAGTAATTTATTAACCTTTTATAATAGAATAACAGCTGAGTTGGATAAAAGAAATGGCTACACAATGATTTTGCTGGATTTTGTAAAGGCATTTGACAGAATACCAAATGGAACTCTGTTACACAAATTAGAACAAATGGGGATGGATATGACACTAGTTAAGTGGATAAGAGGATGGTTACTGGACAGATATCAAAAAGTGGCATGTGGCGGGGCAGAATCGAGACGAAAACAGGTGACTAGTGGTGTGCCACAAGGTTCAGTGCTTGGGACCATTGCTGTTTAATTTTTACATAAATGATGTAGGAAATAACTTGAAAGGAAATATTCATTGTTTGCTGATGAAGCAAAATTAGGTAGAATAATAGTTAATCAAAGTATGAGAGCTTGCAGGATGATTTAAATAGGGCTGTCAGTATGGGCAAAAGTTAATGGGTATCAGTTTAATGTCAAAAAATGTAAAGTTATGCATTTTGGGATAAATAGATTACAAGCTATAATTAGAAGAAACACACGTATAAACCACAGTGAAAATTATTTAATTGTAAATATCATCATCATCATCATCATCAAATTCCTGCCATGTACCCTCAAGGGGTGTACAGGATATGACAGTACTACATGAAAAAATTACATCATTACTAACTTCCTATCTACAATTTTCCTCCAAATCAGTCTGTTACTTGTCAAGACTCCAACATTATCAGATCTTATATTTCTATCGTCTAAGGCACTTTGTACCGTATCAATCCACCTATATCTTGGTCTTCCTCTGGGTCGTTTTCCTGCCAACCTGGCAGAGAACACTTGTTTTGCTAATCTTTCCTCTCCCATTCTATTTAAGTGACCATACCATCTGAGATTAGCTCTGCTAACGCATTCCTGGATGCTGACAATGTCAAGTTCTTTCCTAATATCCTCATTTTTAATATGATATTGCCATTGATGCCATCTGTTCACGCCTCTAATCTTTCTCAGGACTCTCATATCTGCGGTCTCTAGTCTTTGGTCAAGTGTTTTACTTCTGACCCAGCTCTCAGATCCATAAGTTAAAATTGGTTTGAACACAGTCTTGTATACAGCTAATTTAGTGTTCCGACTAATTTCTTTCTTATTCCATATGAATTTATTCAATTGACTTCCCACGATACCAGCTTTGCTGATTCTGTTGTCTATTTCTATATTTAGTTTACCATCTTCAGTAAAAATTGTGCCTAAGTAGCTGAAATGTTTTACTTGTTCCACAGGTTCTCCATTCACAACACAGTTGACATTTTCAATGATTCTGCCTATTTTCATTGTCTTTGTCTTTTTATTGCTGACCTTCATACCATATCTATTACAACAGCTATTCAATTTAGTCAGAGAATCTTGCAGATTTGTAGCGGATTTATTTAGAAGTATAACATCATCCGCATAAAGCAAAGAGCTGACATTAACATCTCCAATTTTGATATCAGGTTTAATACCACATTCCTTCATAATGTGATCCATATAGATAATGAATAACAGAGGGGATAATGTACATCCTTGTCTCACACCAGATTTAACCTTAAACCATCTTCCTGTACTTCCTTCAATTCTAACTGCTGACTCACAACTCAAATAAAGACTAAGTATTGCTTGATATAATGCCCCATTGACACCATATAACTGCAGCGTATTGAATAGCTTCTCTCTTGGCACCTTGTCATATGCCTTTTCCAAATCGACAAAACTTAAATACAGATCTTTGTTATATTCCCATGCTTTCTCGACTATTTGTCGTAAAGTGAAGATCTGATCCTGACAGCCTCTATTTGGCCTGAATCCAGCTTGTTCTTCACCAAGCTTTTCTTCCACAATTCTTCTCAACCGTTTCTCAAGTATACTTGTATAGATCTTGCCAGGAACACTCAGTAGGGAAATACCTCTGTAATTCTCACATTCAGTTTTATTTCCCTTTTTATATATGGGTACTATGAGAGCTCTACTCCAATCATCGGGAATTCGTCCCTCTGTCCAGGCTTTCTGAACTATGCAGTGCAGCCACTGTAAGACTCTTATACCACCATACTTCAGCATTTCTGGTCGAATATCATCTACTCCTAATGCCTTTCCACATTTCAAGCCTTTGATGGCTTTTTCTACTTCAAGTATGGATATGTATTCCTGACTGCATGCCTGGTCAGTGTTTTTAATCACTGTGCTGTCATCACTGCTTGTTTCATTTAGCAGTTTTTCAAAGTAATTACTCCATACTTCAAGGATATCTTTTTCTCCTGTTTTCATTTCACCTTTATCATCTCTAATTCCTTTTACAACACTCTTTCCTCCATTCCTAAGCTTCTTCAACAACCTCCAGAATATTTTGCCACCTTCTTGATATTTATTTTCTATATTCTTGCCAAAGTCCTCCCATGACTTTTGTTTAGCTAGTTTTACACACTGTTTAGCTTTCTTACATTTGTCTCTGTATTCTGTAAGAGTAAAAGCTGACTTATTTGCCAGGAACTTTTGATATGCTTTCTTCTTTTCCTTCACTGCCTCTTTAACTTCCTGTGTCCACCAGGGAGTTCTGATTTTTTTTATCTTTGCACACAACCTCACCACATGCCTCTCTGGCAGAATCAATCAATGTTTCCTTCAGAGTTTGCCACTGATTCTCCAAGGTTTGCTTCCTGTTCTCAAACTCTTTCATTTTCTTTTCAATAATATTTCTGTATTTTAGTCTACAGTTTACATCTGAGAGCTGCTCAACGTTTATTCGCTTTAAAACTTTCTTACGTGTTATTCTTTTCAATATGAAATTCAATTTTATCCTGCTCAAGACTAAATAGTGATCACTTCCAATTTCAAATCCTCTGTACACTCTGGTGTCCTGCACCAGGGAGAAAACATCACTATCAACAATAACATAGTCAATGAGACTTTTCTTATTCCTAGCCTCTTCTCTCCATGTGAATTTGTGCACATTTTTATGTTGGAACATGGTGTTAGTAATAACCAGTCCATGTCCTGAGCAGAAATCCAACAGATATTTGCCATTATTATTAGCTTTGCTCTTTTCTCCAAATTTTCCCAAAATATTTTTGTAAATATGTAAATATGTAAATATGTAAATTGTAAATATGTTATTCCTAATTTTTGTTTAAATACTGTACTGATGATGTCCTAAGATACTTAGGATGAAATATTTACAGTTAAATAATTTTTACTGTGGTTTATACGTGTGTTTCTTCTAATTATGAACGCACCACAGGTTTCGTTATTTAAAAAAGATTACAAGCCGTTTATCACATTGATGACACTGTACTCTAGGAAATAGACAAAACTAGAGATTTAGGGGTGGTGGTAGACAGAGTTAAAGTTTAGAGGACATTGCTAAGGTAGTCCATAAGATTACTTTGCTATTGAAGAACACATTAACAAGTAGAGATAAGGAAGTTGTCATTCCTCTTTATAAGGCCATGACACACATCTGGATTACTGTGCTCAAATCTGGTCCCCTGGGTTTCTTGGGGATGAGGAAGCAATGGAGAGGATTCAGAGGCGAGTGACCAAGATGGTGAGTGACGTGTGTGTGTGGATTGCAGAAGTTGGTCGATAGGAGAAAAAGGGGGGAATATGATAGAAACGTTTAAATTGCTTAAAGGATTTTATAGGATAGATGTAGGGGAAATGTTTCAGCACTTGACTAGAGGGACCAGAACAAGGGGTCATCCCTGGAAGTTGAATACAAATGTGGTCAGTAGGGGTGTGAGGCTAGATTTTTTGCTTGGAGAGTGGTGAATGAGTGGAATGAGTTGCCACAGTCAGTTGTGAGTGATTTGTCTGTTATTGGGTTCAAGGAGAGGTATGATAGATTGGGTCTCCTGTGATGAGTTTCAGACTCCATGGAGGTGCCCCGTATAATAATAGTAATAATTTTGGTTCTTGGTTAGATGAAATGACGTAAGGTACATGCAGTGAAAGGAGATATTCTTAGGCATAACCCCCATTTGGGAGAGTGACTGTTCTCTTTACCATATCATGGCCTTGACAGTGCCTCCCACATACTACTAATTGAACTTCCTCTCCAGATATGACCTGGCAGTAGATGGTGATTATGCACCAGCTGACAGAGAAGGCACTTGACTCATGCTTTGGACCTATATTCTGTCTGATAGTTGGACTGCAGCACCACTGATTTTACTGATATACTCCTGAAATGGAGGTGGTGTAGGGCCTCTAAGTATCTTTCACTTGGCTCAAGGGTATCACACACACATGCACTACATGGAGAATAGAAAGAAGGTGGGGACAGAAATGAAAATCCTTGAGGCCAAACATGAGATTTGCCACTGTTGATCTCCTAGTAAATAAGGTGGTGGCATTTCCTCCAATTAAGAAGTAAACCTTTTGCAGCTGGGATTCTCACTTGGTTAGCCAGAGCCTTTTTTTTGTGGAAATCGGCCACATCATGAGAAGGCAAGGTTGATTTGACTGGGAGAGGCTGTATATTATCACCTGCCCATTAGTAGCCCATAATATGTATGCATCTGTGTAATAAAACTAGGAAAGATGTGTAGATTTGAGAAATACCATTTTCCATGAGTGGCGGGATAAACATAAACCATTACCCATGTTTAAATTAGATTTAATAATGTCTCATAGCTTTTCTTTGTAAAGCCTTTTGATAAGAAATGTACTTTTGTAAGTCTAGTTTTCTGTGTGTGCGTGCGTGCATGCATGCAAGAGAGGTAGCATATTCTGCAGGTTTACAAAACTTGATGTATATTTTATGTTCTTTGCAATGAACAGAGGTAGATCATCTGATTATACAAAAAAAAAAAACAGGAATCAACCCCTGGTAAGTCTGAATGGAGACCGATTGTTTCTGGCTGAAGAAACAAAAAATATAAATTTTTTGGAGAGAATAAAACACTACTTGAAGATTGAGTGGCCTGAGAATTCTTGATGTGTTCAGATACTACTTTGACACGTGAATTTTACCATGATCAGATACTACTTTGACACATAAATTTTACTATGATCAGATACTACTTTGACAAATTCAAATACAATTAATTTCTTCTTGAGTTTCGAAGAAATTAACTGTCACTTTTATTTTATAGCATCTACCATTTAGCTTTTCTTCAAGTTCCACTCCTATTGCTTCCTACTAGTCTTAAATTCTTTGCCAGAGTCTTTTTAATCAACCCCTACACGAGAGACAGTATGTGTATAAGGTGATCCTTGTCAGTGAGCACTCTCTCTAATGAATGTCACCCATCACTAATTTTCTGATCTTACTATCAAATCTAAAATCTTCTCTAACACATTGACTGCCCCACTAGAAAAAAAAAATTTTTTTTTCCTTGGGGCCACAGTGTTTTATTACAAAAATAGAATAAAAACTTCGAAAACAAAACAATTCTTTCTGATTTAATGAAAAATTTGTTGTTTTCTGTATGTGAGTTATATGCAACTCACGTGGCGCTAGAATCAATTTTTACACTGCACTCCATGTGAGTTGTATGTGACTCATGACATACTTATTGAATTTGTTTCTGAGAATTGAGTCTTTTGTCATTTCACAACTATTTAGTCATGTCTGGAGTGTATGCCTTGGGTGGTCCTGGATGACGACCTCTGAATCATACCCCTTAAGTATGTGCAACAATGTCACATCGCATATTATCGTATCGATTTTGTTCAAAGAGCTGCCAGGCAAACATTCAAGGTGAAATGTGCAATCGGAAGTTATGGTAATCTGAGAACACAGTCCAGCATGTGTGGTGCACTTGGGCGGGCTGACTAGAGCACGGCAACAGGAGGTGGGGGAGGTGTGCCAATTGACTGCGAAAACAAGGTACAGAGGTTTCACAACACCGGTAGTAGTCCATGCTATGGACCTTCCTGCCTATCCACCTGCCTATGCTAATTTAGCATAGCTTCTGTGATCATCACATAAGCTTGCATTGCTTTGTTCTCAAGAGAAAATGAGCGTAAGAAATTGTTTGATGAAATGGCGAACAAAGTTTTGGACATGAGTGATGAAGATGTTGATCTATTTAGCGATGATTCAGAGGAGTACCATCCTAGTGGAGATAGTGGGGACAGTTCTGATAGCAGTTGCAGCCCACCGAGAAAAACTAGAAGTAGAACATTACATGCAGATCTTTCCAGTGGGGAAGGTTGTTCAAAATCTATTACTGAAACAATCTAATCAGTTAGTAGCCGACTTCAGTGAGAGTGATTCTTTGTCAGATGTTTCTGAAGAATCTGTAGTGTCTAGTGTAAGTTCTCTGACCTGGGGTCCAGTTTCAGGAAGTAACATGAAGAATTTTGACTTTGTTGAAAGTAACCCTGGTGTTCCAAATGAAAAAAACACCTTATGATTTTTTCAAATTCTTCGTAACAGATAATGTTATTGACTACATGGTGAAGGAAACTAATATCTACGCAAGTCAGACTTTACAAAAGGGTAACATCAAATCCCACTCCTGACTAAAAAAGTGGTATGATGTTACTTCTCAAGAAATGAAACAATTTTTGGGAGTGTTGTTTTGGATGGGCCTTAACAAGAAGCCAAGACTTCCGGACTATTAGTCCGGAAAAAATTGAGTATTTATGGACTATTAGTCCATAAAAAACAACCACAATAAATTTGGAATAAAACTTTTCAAACTTTGCCTAAAAGACGGTTACGCCTGGAATGTGAAAATTTATTGTGGGAAGGAAGCAAGATCTGGCATTCCTGTTTCATCCTCAGTTGTCATGAAGCTAATAGAAAGTTTACTAGATAGTGGGTGTGTTTTATACACTGACAACTACTACACCAGCATTCACCTAGCTCATCAACTCCTTGAGCACTCTACGTATCTGGTGGGTACACCAAGAAGTAACAGGAAACTAAACCCGCCAGAATTAGTAAAGGCGAAGCTGAACAAGAATGAAGTAATTGCTCGAGAAAGTGACGCAGGAATCGTCTTCCTCAAATGGAAGGATGAGAGATGTACTGTCGCTAAGTGCTATGCATGTTGAAGACACTAAAGCAGTTGAAACAAGAAAAGGTTGTAGAAAAACGACATATGATTGTAAATTGTAATTTGAAGGCGTTGACCTCTCAGATCAACTGAAGTCATGTTCTTTGAGATGTGGCATAAAGTGGTTCAGAAAATTAGCAATAGAGCTAATCATAGGATCAGCTTTGGTGAACTCACTTGTTCTCTACACAGTTGTGAACAAAAAGAAGATCTTGATCACAAAATTCAAATAACAAGTTTGCCTAAAACTGCTCCAGACAAATGAAACACCTACTGCAGTGCCGTCCCTCCTGTCACCATCTGTGACTTGTTCTCTCACGAACATGGACTCTGCCAGAAGAAGATGTACTGTGTGCTATGAAAAAACACAGGCTGAGAAAGGACGTGGATATGTCATGAAAAGATGTAAACAGACAGAATGGAAATACAGCAAATGTAATGTGTACTATTGTGTAGAATGCTTTTTCCTAAAACATACTTCAATAAAAAAGTAATATAAAAACTCGAAAAATAGTTCATAAGGGTAAAGTGTTTTTCTTGACTTGTCAGGCTTAAGTGTAAAAATAAATAGAAAAACGAAATTTATTGACCTCTCTTCATTTGATCCATGGTTTTAGAATTAAATTGTCAATATTAATTGTAACAATAAGTACATCGACAAGTAAGATTTTCATGAACCAATTGCAGGGTTTTGCCCAGGGCAGGCCACCCATCACGTAACATGTATGTTACAGCATGGCAGCTTGAGTTGCCTGCACACCACGCAGCTCCCAAGGTAAAGAGATGTGTGAGTTATATATGCTTCATGAGTTCCCGGGCTCAAAACTAGCATGAATTAAATACAACTCACATGGCCGTTAATGTGCTAGTATGTCACATACATATTACTTTACATATCTATCACAATGTTCTTCCTCTTTAATTAACTCTCACCAGCCATGAAAAATTACATAAAAACTATAGTAATTCTACAGTTAAGAAAAATATCAACAATAAACAATATTAAATCACTCCTCTTCTACTTAGCGTATAGACATTTTGTAGAGCTCACCAAATTATCACATTGTTTTCTTGACTTGTTCAAACTGTTCTTGCTCATAAATTTTCTTTCACATCTCGCTTTCCAAACTTTGTGGTATTCTGTCCATATTTATCCATAGCATTCTAGGAAACCTGGTTTGCTAGAATGTTTGAATGGTTATCAGACCCACTCTCCAGCACTGCCACATTTGAACATTGCAGGTTTGAATCCTGCCACAAGTGCATATGTTTGTGTATTGTTTGTTGTTAGATGAATTTTTATTACCCAACCACTGACCTACTTATTGGAGGCCTGAAGGGGCTTGAAAAAGTTCCATTTGGTTTCTAGAGCAACATTTCCAGATTACGTAAAAAAAAAGCAAATAAAAATACCAAAAAAAGGTATGAAATTAATAAAAAAAAAATATCTTTGCCCACACTGCTTTGTACTGTAGGTTTACGTGGGAGTCACATTTAAAAAAAATAAAATGATATTTTTTGCAAGAGCTTCACACCAAGATTATCTGTTAGTTTGACATAGTGTCTCTTCTTGTCTTTTGCCAATGTTCCATAAATAATGCAATTTCATAATATGAATTTGACTACAGTGCAGATCTGTTATTGTCTGTTTCACTGTTGTTTATCAGAAATGTGAAATCAGTCAAGTGAATCAAAAAAAAAAAAACAGCTTCAGAAGAGTTTACTGAGTAGTGGAAACCTCTTAAAGTCTAATAAATGATCATCTGTATGGTTTGTCACTGTTAATCCATGGCATTTGTCATCAGAATATCATGCACCATATAAGAGTGCAGAAAAAACTCAAGTGGTTGCTCTTTATCTATAAAGCATTTAATCAGATTTTACACAGAAGTCTATTCATCGAGCTCATTTGTAATTGGATTGCTTGCCTTCTTTGTATTCCTACAATATGCCTAGTGATGAAACTCTTGCTAAAGCTCTCATCAGCACCCAAGTTTTGGTCTTCTGATTTACTATAGGAATTACTTTACCTTCGAATAACTATCATCTCATTACAGATCTAATAGTGAAGATAGATCTGTAATGATAGATCTCATTACAGATCTATCTTCACTATTAAATGCTATTTTCACATCACATTTATGGTAGTGCTTACAGAAAATTGTTGATTTATGTGCAGAAAGAGCCCAGTTAGGTTGGTTTATTATTATTACATGACACCTCAAGGGAGTCCAAAGACTCATCAAGGGAGGGCACCTGCGATACAGCTCTGTCTCCACCACTAAATCCACCAATTACAATGAACTGCAACTACATCATCTGCCGCTGACCACTACCACTAGTATTTTCACAGACAATCACAAACCTCCATGCCCACAGCAGGATTCGAACCCACAGCCTTTTGGCTGGAGAGCAGATATGCTAACCACTTGGCCAACCAGGCCAGCAGAATTATCTCACTAGTTCTCTCCACTCTCTCTCTCTCACACACACACAAACACACGCACACACACACACACACACACACACACACACAAACACACGCACACACACACACACACACACACACAAAGATGTTAAATTTCTTCATCAGATCATTTCTTCAACATTCTCAGCTTAACTTTAAACTCAATAAATTTTTCTTCCTCTTCATTTCCTCTATTGCTGTTTCTGCAGTGGGAATGCTCTTTTGTATTTCTTAAGGAGTATAATCTGCAGGACTTGAATAGTGTTTAGTGTTTAAACAGTTTCTTCTTTGCTGCTTTCTACTTAACTTCTTGCTTCTCCACAGTATAAGCATGCTGTGATAAGAGCACCATAATAAAAAATAAAGAAATAAAATTAGTGTTACTTTAATTACCATTATTTTGGCTTGGTCACTGAGAGATCGTCGAAATACAAATCATAACGTCAGATGGAGAAATATTAGCACCTAAATAAATTTAAAATAAAAACTTTTTGCAAATCCTCTGCAATGTTGAAAAGTCAAAACTGTAATAAATTTATCTTTAAAACATTACTGAAAATATGAGTCAATTTTCAGCTGGAAAAGTGCATAATCAGTATCTTGACTACATTTGGAAGGAATGATCTGGACTGTAAGACATTGCTATGAGTTTAGTTTCCTTACTTATTCTTTTTTATGTACAAGATGATTACTGCAGTTTATCTCCTGAAGGCATCTCTGTGATTCAGACAAAAAAAAATCAGTGGTTAAAGTTATTATAATAACTGTTTTGTTTTTTTAATAACCATTAAACATCTGTTCTTCATGAACTTTTCATATGTACCACCACCAGTAATAAGGGATAACTTTTTTTTAATTGCATCTGTATTGGAAAAAATACATTTTGTTTAAGAATTTTTTATTAATGTATATCTGATTTACTTACAGGTAAAGAATGGAGATATTCTTCAGCATCTACATCACTTGGTAGTTCGCTGTGTGGATCATGTGTTAAGTTGTACGTTATGTAAAGCCAAAGGCTTTATTTGTGAGATTTGCAATGCAGGCAAGGATATAATTTTTCCCTTTCAGCTTGCAAAAGTAGTTCGATGTCAAGGTGAGTGTCATGAACCTCCATGTAATAATTAAAAATACACCCTCTATCCAAAAATAAACCAAACTTTTGATAGAAGATAAAACATAGGCCAATTATAATTATTCAAATCATTTATTTCAATCAATATACTCTCCCTCAGCTTCGATACAACGTTTGGCACAGGCAATTAATTCGTTAAATGAGTGTTTTATATCGGTTTTTGGGATACTGTTGAGGGTCGTGGTTACTGCCACTTGATCGTTTTCAGTGGTGTTGTATCACTTTCCTTTCATTGGGAAATGGAGTCGGGGGAAGAGAAAGAAGTCACAGGGTGCTAAATCAGGTGAATACGGCAAGTGATCCAACACACAAACTTGGTTTTTGCTCAAAAACTGTCTCACAATGAGATGGTGCATTATCGTGCAAAAGTGACCAGCTGCCTGCATCACGATATTCATGCTGTACACGACGAATTCTCTATCAATCACTTCAAAACTTCGAGATAAAACTTGCCATTGACCATTTGGCCAGGCAGAACGAATTCTTTATAGATAATGCCCTTGGAATCGTAGAAACAAATCAGCATTGTCTTTACTTTTGACTTCTCCAAGCGACTTTTTTTCAGATGTCCCTCTTCTGGTGGTCTCCACTCATCACTCTGGTGCTTTGTTTTCTGCTCATGCTCAAAACACCACGTTTCGTTATTACCAGTAACGAGCATTTAAAGAAAGTTTGAGTCCTTACAAGCAGTTTTAATGAGGTTCTTGCAGTGTTCAATTCGATACATTTTTTGGTCGTCTGTCAACTTGTGGGGACCAAATTGCAAATTCAGTTTATGAAGGCCCAAACTCTCGGTCAAAATGTTGTGCACAGTTGATTTTGGAATCCCCAATTCATATTCAATCAATCTTGCGGACGATATCGGGTTTTATTTGATGAAATCATGCACTTTTTGGATGTTCATTTCGCTCAGTCCAGGTTTTGGATGGCC
The DNA here is from genome assembly GCF_054136105.1 of Typopeltis vanoorti. Lineage (NCBI taxonomy): Eukaryota > Metazoa > Arthropoda > Arachnida > Uropygi > Thelyphonidae > Typopeltis > Typopeltis vanoorti. The sequence continues at coordinate 40,473,696 of NC_143569.1, forward strand.
CAGCTTTTCGTCGTCCTCAAGCGTCTCACGACTACTTTGAAATCGCTTAAACCACTCGTAAACTTGAGTACAGGATAAGCATTCATTACCATATGCTTTTTGAAGCATTTGATGTGTTTCGGTAAAACTTTTACAAGTTTAACACAAAAGTCAATCGCAGCTCTCTGTTTGAAACTCATTTTCCGACCGTTCGTCAAAACACACTTCACTCTTTAATGAAGGTTGCCGCTTTCGACAAAAAATGATACAAAAAGGTGGTGCCACTAGTTTCTTCTATTTTTGAAAAGTTCGGTTTCTTTTTGGACAGAGGGTGTATAAGAGTAAGTTTGGGTTATATATTTTTAGCATGATAAAGAGGAAACGCAAGTTACTTGGAATTTCTTTTCTTTCATAATGAAAGTTTATGAATAGGTGGATAGAACACTGAATTTTAAAACATTGAAACAAATAGTTACAAATTGCATCAAAGGAAACATGAACTTGTAGTGAAAACTAATTGCTCCCAATAGCAAACACACCAAAGCCACATATTGGCAGTGTTATTTCAAATTAGTATTGAGAATTATGACAAACTATATTTATCGGCAAACAACTTTAAAATCTTTAATATTGTTCATTCAGTGAACATATATACATTTATTTTGGACACATCCATATTGAATCAACATTGTTATGGAAATGAATGTGAAAATAAATTATTTAAGGAACTAAAGCTTGTGAGTCCAGTGCATTATGTCTGCAAATTGTGTGTTTTCTTCTGACTGGTTTGCCTGTTTAATGAGATGAAAAACCCAACTTTCCAGGAGGGAAAACCCTGCCACTTCCATATGAAACAGGCTAACTCACATTCCATTGAAAAAGCCCTGATAATGGTTCTTCTCACTTAGAACCCAGGTCTTTCTAGCAGAGGGCATTGTTGATATCAACTGAGTTATAGAGATACCTTTGTGAAAATGGGTCACCAATGTCTGCAGTAACTAAGCAGCTGAAAACTAGCTGTTCCAGATATGGTTCTATTGCTAGCAGTTCTGTGAGTTAATATTACTGACACAAATGTTAACTGGTACTTTGTCTCTTAGTGCTTACTATTTAAATAAAATCTCAAAAAAGTTTTAATATGGAAACCTCAAGTATAATAGAACCATTCAAATCATTGTGGTGCTTTTATGATAAGAAGGCAGCTATATGCCAATCTATCTTGGTGGTTCTAGCTGTAACCTGTTAGAGAAAAAGTGGTGTATTTTTGTCGGATCTCTCTCTGATGAATAAGGGGTTCTGCCAAATTCTCCTTTAAATTATGATAAGTGGAAACTGTACCAAATATGGTGATTCCAGTTCTTATGATTTAGATAAAATCTGCAAGCTTTTCATTGGAGCCTACTTGTAAAAAATATGTAGAGCTTAAACAAATACTTCCATCTCTTTAATAATAAAATCCCTTTTGTTTAGTAAGAAATTATGATAATATAAATAATCAAGTAAAAAGGAGGCAAGAAAGTATGAAAAACAAGCTAGAATAAAAGTAAAATTATAATGTAAAATGTTAATACTGTACACAATTTAAAAAGGGGAAAACCCTCATTGCTACAGTGTATGTTTAATTTGTGTGTAAAAATGGACACCCTCTATATTTTTAGCTTCTTTGTTGCTAAAACATTTTTAATAAAGGGTAAAATGGATAAAATACATGTTTTTATCCTTTTTATACTTTGTTAAGTATTAAAAATCATGTTTGCCAGTCATTACAACTAATTTTTCTCTCTTCCTCTCATCTCCTAATACTCTATAGGTGTCAGATCCATCCAACTTTGGAGTACTGTTCCTACATTTTGGGTGGAGCATCAAGACCTCTAAGAATTCTTGATGATATTCAGAAGAGGGCAATCCACTTAATAGATAACCCTTCCCTCACAGACTCCCTTCAATCACTTTATTATAGGTGTTCTATTTCAGCACTATGCCTTTTCTCTAGGTACTTTCATGGGCATGTTACTTTGCTACACTTTCTTCTAACCATGGAAGAACTGGAGCAGCCACTGGCCAACACTCATACACTGTTCAGCTTTGAACACACCGAACTAACTTTTCATCAGCTTCCTCATTCCACCGACCTCTAATTCTTTGGATTACTCTCACCCATACTATTTGCCCTACTGAGTACAACCTCCCACTCTTTAAGAAACATATCAACAGGCTGCATTTTCTCCTTAATCACTTGCCCACACATGGCACTGTAGTGTTATAGGTCTTGTAGCCTTTCATGTGTGGGATCAACATAAAAATAAATAAATAAAACAAAGTAAATGTATTACTTAGCAGCTGATATAGTAAAATATCTTAAAAACCTATTCCATAATAATAGGTAAGGGAAATTTTTTCTATGAATTTTTGATGATCTTGCATCTTTTCTTGTATTCTTTAATCCCAAGAAAAGCCAATTTTTAATGACAGGTTGTGACATAGCAATGATTATTAGAAACACATATTCACAAAAATTAATGATAATTTTATTACTGCAGATATTTCGGCTTGAAACTAAGAGGCTATTATCAGTGCACAAGCACATTCACAAGATGAAGCACAAACAGTGGAATGTTATTCGTTTTTTGCAGATCTTAGCTGCATGCTAGAGTGCCCTATGCTTCATGTGATTACAAAATAAAAAACTACTGAGGGGAAGTGACTGCTTACCATTTATCAGGATGAAACACTCCCAAATCTTTGTAATGGACATTCCAGTTTAAGTTTGGGTGGTTAGAAGTGTTTCAAAGCTCTCCTTTTAAACAACTGCTCAAATTTAAAACCAACACTGCAGGCATTGGACTAGAGAATATTGTTATCAGTTCTGTGACAGGTCAGATTTTTCAGGCTTATTGTAAGTGATATAAGACTGATGTCACTGTGCTTATTTTTTAACCATGTGTCCCATTTCTCCAAAGTATGAGCTGAAGCAATCACATCCAGCCTAGTAAATACCAGGTATTTATCAGGTTCAGTATAATTGCCTCTGCTTGTTTTACTATATCATACCATACACTGGTGCCCAAAACCTAAGTATGAACACTGTTTCTGAAGGTTATAACAGCAAATTCAGACAAATCAGCTTGTGGCAATTTGTATGACTGATGATTTTGAGTAGAAAGCAAGTACACATTCAAATTTTCAAAACATGCACAAAGGGATCACATGGTAGCACTCAACAGAATAAAAGGCTGTGCTAAGCAAATTATGTTAGAAGGATATTCTTTTTGTGAAGGACTAAAGTAGCAAACTTTGATGTCTTGTAATGTCTCAAAGACATCATCTAGATCAGTGTTTCTCAAACTTCAGATATCTGCGTACCCCTTCTTAAATTTTCATTATTATCAAGTACCCCCTTATCAAAATAATAATAAATAAAGTATATTTCATTGTAAATGTCTATTTTATTTGAATTTATATATTCATGTAAACAAAAAAAATATGATTTATTTTTAATAGAACAAAATTTGGAATAGGTTCCTCTTCATTTCGCATCCATGAAAATCCACATTTCAAGTAATTCATATCATACTTACGAAGAGTTTTCATCCTCTTCCTAGTTGATTCTCCAGAGATGTCAGACGACACTCCCATATCAATTTCATTTGATCCAGATGCAATATCAACGTTTTTTTGTTGTTTACAGCTACTTGTATTTGCTATATTGCTCTCTTTTGTGCATTTTATAAATCCAGTCTTTAACCAATGATGCATACTTAAGAATTTGAAAGCTAAAAAAAATATTTACTCAAATATAACTCGCACTTTTTTCTCAAAATTAAAGCTAAAAAATCATAGTGCGAGTGAGATATGAGATCGTCTGACTTACGATAGTTTGCTGATATAAAGAACCATTCCCTAGTTTCAGAAAAAAACTGAAAATATATACGTTTAAAATAATTCTTATTTCTTAATAATGATTCCATGCGTTAATGATGCATAGCCGAAAATTGCCACGTACCCCCTGAAGACCATTCGCGTACCATGCTTTGAGAAACACTGATCTAGATGATTTCATGTGGGAAAGAATTATTGGAAAGCTTGAAGAAGGTCGCAGAATTACTAATATTGCCAGAGAGTTTGGAATCTTGCATAGTGTTGCATCTAGACCGGCAGCATTTCGAACCAATGGAATGTGTTACTTACATTTGCTAAGAAGTCATTCTTGTTCTACAATGAAACATGAAGACAGATTTTTGGTTATAACAGCAAAATGTAATCAGCAATGCAGGTCAGCTTGTAAGTTAGCTTCACAAACTGGGGCAAGACCTGCAACAAGGCCTATACACCTGAAGGCCAGTAGTCTGTGTCCCCTTCATTCACAGCTCATTATAGAGCATGTTTTCAGTGCAGTGGTGTTGTAACCATAAAAATTGGACAAGAGACCAATGGGCTTATATACTCTTTACAGATGAGAGTCATTTTAGTCTTTCCTTTGATTCTAGACTACACTTCATGTGCCGTGAAAGTGGTACTACTTACCATCATGAGAATGTTCTTGAAGAGTACTGATACAGCAGTGCTGAGTTTATGCTGTATGGGAGGCATTACGCTTAATAGATGCACCAAGCTACAAGCACTAGAAAAAGAGACTATGACTGGTGAACGATATTGCAACGAAGTTCTTCAATGCCATATTTGATTGTCCCATGATGTAGTAGGTGAAGAATTCATTTTTATGGATGACAATGCCACACCACATTGTACACAAGCAGTGGAGATACTTCTGGAGACTGAGAATATTAACCAAATTGAGTGGCCAGCATGCTCTCCAGATCTAAACTCCATAGAATACGTTTAAGATGCAATGGGGAGATGCATTGCTGCTCCAAATTCCCTTCCAGAAAACAAACAAGGCCTTATCCTTGCTCAGAAGAAAGACTGGGCCAGTTTGCCACAAGAACTCCTGAATCACTTGGTGCTAAGCAAGGTACGATACGACGTTGCAAGAGCTATGTTGCAGTTCATGGTGAACATATCCGATGCTGAAATATCTCTTTGCATTGTTTTCTGTAAACACTGTAAATTAATTCCTTAACTACGTCTTTAGGAAATTTGCAACTTTTGCCAAAAACATATTGCATTTTAATTTGTATGAAATTTATAACACATTTTTTATGTAATATAATTTATAAGTATGCTGGAAATAAATTTATGTCCACATTTGGCTGTAATTTATGAATTTTTACCTATATATGAAAACTTTTTTCCATATATAGGTAAAAATGTAGTTCATCCTTAGCTATTGGACACCAGTTTATTTATGTAAACAGTGATATTCAGCACCAGTATATAAAATTAACTATATATTTCTAGAGATGAGGATATGGGAATATTGAATGCAATTATAATTGTCTTGGTTTTCTTTTGATGTTTTTGTAAAAAAAATATGGTTGTATTAACAATAAAATAAAAATATCGCTATTCATACAGTTGACACTTGAACAACGTAGGAGTTAGTGTGCCGACCACGTTCTTTGAAAATCCACAGATAACTTTTGACTCCCCGAAAACTTAACTACTGTTAGCCTACTGTTGATTGGAAGCCTTACCAATAACATAAATAATATGTTATGTGTATTATATACTGTATTCTTAGAATAAAGTAAGCTAGAGAAAAGAAAAAGAAAATTCCTTCCTCAGGTCAAGTTCCTTTCTAGTATTTTCATTTTCTATATTGTTACCATTGATACTATCTGTTTACTCCTTTCATTTTTATTGTGATTTTCAAATCTGGTCATTGAACAACTGTTTTATTTCTAACCCAACTCTCAGATCCATATGTTAAACTGGTTTTTGAACACTTGTTTACTTTCCTGTTTACTTGTTGTGTTACCATAAAACAGCTACATCTAAACCTTGAATTCATTTTATGCAGGCCATAAAATCTTTTCCTGAAATCTCTGCCTGTCATATTTTGTTATAAATCTACCAGGGTAAATAAATGTTTTAAGAGCTGATATTAAAGAGTTAGGCAAAAATTCATATGACTCAACATATTTGTTGATATAATATTACTGAGTTTAATAAATGAATGATTGGAGTTGAATGAAAAGCCTAGAAGTAAACATAAAGTTATGTTATATGTATTCTTATAAATAATAACTTTGCCAGTGTACCTATTGTCTCCTAACAACTTGTGACATTGCTTATTCCCCTCATTAGGAATCTAGATGTAATTGTGACGTTGTGACAAGTACTAAAAAAAAAGCAAATTCCTTTTCTATCATAATCATTAAGTACAGTAATATCTTAAAATTAATTTAACAGAATATGTACTTGCTTCATTTTTTAAATATGTATCTTAATTTAAATATTTAAAAAATTACTCTGTATTGCTTTACTCAACTTAGGATGTTGGTCATGTTTTCATGATGGCTGCTTTATTCCTGGGAAATGTCCTAAATGTGCCCGAATAGAAGACCGGTAAATATTTTATTTATTTAATGTATAATCATTCTACAGTTCCATGTATGGTATCTTTGATTTATATTCTCTTAGTATTAATTGATAAATAAAATTACTAATAAAAATTTAACTGATTATTAACTTCTCACAACTAATGAATATAGTGATTGAAATTTTCAGTTTGTTACTCCCACATTTATACACTATGTTGACAAAAGTATTTGGACACACCTTTACGTGCCATGAACTAGAACTGTCTATAGAAATGTCCATGCAAATTTCAGATCCTACTACATGCAAATATTCAGGGAGTGTAAGTCTGGTAATAAAAAATGGTATGTGCTGCATGTTTTGCACTTTATTCGATGTCAAGATACTATGTTCAACTGAACTGATAGATTTCTAATGTGGGATGCTAGTTAGCTGTCACATCAGTGATGTTTCTGTCCGTGTATACTGAAATCCACCGTTACTTTTGTCATTCATAGATGAAAAGTCAATTGAAGCCTCGACATTCTCTGACTGAGATCAACAAGTTCCGTCTCAAAATATTCGACCATCCTGCACGTCATCAGCGGAAGACTTTGCAATCAACCTAGAAAATGCTTTCATGGTCATCTGTCAGCACTAGAACTAGCTATAGAGAGTTGCATGCCTTAGGTTACCATAACAGAGAGCTGCGAACAAGCTACACATCACTCCCCTCAATTCCAGAGGATTGAGAGGAGTAATGTTTCTTTATCTGTGTCTTGTTCTGGTTCATGATTCTTGTTCTTTGGTTTCACAGAACCCTTTTCCAATGTTTCACTCTGATGGTTGTGTTTGGATCTGGAGATTACACAGGTAGCAGTTCCAGCAGAACTGCATTGTTCCAACTGTCAGGTTTGGTGGAGGCTTTGTCCATTGATGGATGTGCCTAAAACCATGACATCTGGTGGCTACATGGACATCTTCATATTTCTGATGCTGTGAAAGTACTTTGGCAGTGATCCTTGCATGTTTCAGCATGACAGTGCTCCATGCCATACTGCACTGCCTGTCCGAGGCTGGTTTCCACAAAGCAATGTTGAAGTGTTGGACTTGTCGACTCAGAGCACAGACCTCAATCCTGTCGAACAACTTTGGGACAAATTAGAACGCTGAATTCACTCCAGACCACAGCAGCCATCATCAGCTGTGGGAATAGTTTTGCATGAAGAATGGAATATTCCTGTTGCAACATATCAGAAATTGGTTGAAAGCATGCCCTGAAGTGTTGTTACTGTCATTCAGGCCAAAGGTGGTCCCACTCGGTACTAGAAATGTTTAAAGCGCATTTTTTTTTACCACAACTAGGTGTCCAATACTTTTGTCAGCATAGTGTAGTTTCAGAACATATAGCAAATTGATGATGTAGTTGTACATAATAAAGAAAAAAAAAGTTAGACATTGAATTTAACTTCGTTACCTTTCTCGGTCTAACTACCACTGATAAGATCTTGATAAAGATTGAAACTGAAGCTATTTTGGGTAGTGACCTCATAATGCATAGCAGTGTGCATGTCCAAAAAGGTGTGTGCTGTGCATTATGGGATACCAAGACAGTTGATGTGAACTCAGCATCCTTTCTCTCTCTCTCTCTCTCTCACCATGGTAAATGATTAAATATGAATATGATTTCTTGTCATGTATAGCTTACTTTGTAATCAAGTTAAAAAAATAATAAAAAACTTCAACTTATTTCTATGAAGTGGAAAGGATGGAGAGACCACAGTGAAGTGAGACTAAGTAATAAAAGCTCTACAGTCTCAGTTTCTGCAGAAGGGCAGCTGTACACATCATCTATATCAATCACACTACACTGATATGAAAGACATCATGATTGGTCTGTAAAGTGTTGGAAATCAGTGATACAAAGCAACGAATCATGTTACATCCTTTTCTAATTGGATAGCATATATGGATGGACATCTGAGGAATTCCTTTTTGTCCAAATACATCGTCACAGCTGAAGTTTTGGTAGTAGAGGTGTAATAATCTGGAGCTCTTTATTGGTATGGATTTGGGTATAGTGCCTAGAAGGATGAATGCATCACTTCTAGATAATGCAGTGTTTTCTGCATTGCAATAACCATACAGAATAGATTGTCTTTTAATATGCCAGCACACCATGTGTCATACTGCAGGTGCTATTTTGTGATGTACTCATTGCTAATATTTATATCATGCAGATTCATGTTATTCATCTTACACCAGATAGCTTTAAATATGCTACTTTCCTCATCCTCTGTCCTGCTGCTGACCCTCTCATTTTTAGCTGATTCATCTTCTCTCCCTAATTCTATTTTCTGTATCCTCCATGAAAATATTATATCCCTCATAAACAATAAATTACACAATAGCCACAGTAATTAACTTTAATGAAAGTACAGGTATTTCGTACTGAAAATAACAGTATGCCATCATTGTGTAGAAATAAACAAATCAAAGAACAGGAATACATGCTTGTACATACAACAATCAGTTTGCCAATTAAAAATGGTTGCTGTGAGCTAGAAATTATGTGAATATGAATTTTTTTTTTTTTTCCCGAAGGACCGCATTCAGTGTTTTTTTTGTCATTCTTGCACTCACTCACCTCAAAAGAGCAAGTGTGAAGTAAGGATACAGCAGAGTGTGTGCGTGTGTATGTGCACTTTCCTGCATCCTTCCTAATAACCCTGACTTTATACTTCAACTCTCAGCAGACAACACTTTCTGCAAATGCCTTCGCTCTAATGTAATACTGTAATTTGCACTGAACATGTTTTAAAATAATACGAAGTTTCATGCACCCAAATTTGTTGAGGTTAGGAACGTTTTTTAGAGCTGCTGAAAATTCTTTGAATAATCTTTCGTATTTAAACTTGCTGCGATGAATTAATTTTGTTTTCTTCCAACGAATTTTATGGTGGGTATCTAAGGCATGGTCTGCCAGCCCAGAGCGGCTGTACTGGTGAAACCGGATGTAGTCTTGGTGTTCTGAAATCCTGATATTTGTTGTTCTGCCTGTTTGGCCAAAGTAGGACAATTTGCAGCTGCAAGGGACCTGGTATACACCAGGCAGGTCTAGGGGAAGTGGTTGGTCTTTGGTGGAGCGGATAAGGGATGCCAACTTTTTATATGGTCTGTAACAGGAAGTAAGGTCATATTTTTTGAGGATATTGGTTATTTTCTCAGAGGTGCCCTGGATGTAGGGGATGGTGATAGACTTGGTGTAATCTTTATTGTGGCGGGGGGTTGTGGTTTACAGGTTTTAGTATTTTTTGGATTTTTTTGGGGTTATAGCCATTGGCTAAGAAAGTGTTGAGGATGTGGTTTAGTTCAATAGTCAGGGCCTTGTCATCTGAGCAGATTAATTTTGCCCTGTTATATAGTGTTTTTATCACCCCATATTGTTGTGAGGGGGGGGGATTGCTGGTGAATGTATCTGCCAGTGTGGGTGGGTTTTCTGTAAACAGAGAAAACCAAAGATCCATCAAGCTGGCGGGTGATTAAAGTGTCTAGGAAGGGGAGGGTGTTGTTTTCCTCTTTTTCTAAGGTGAACTGGACTCTGGGGTGTTGGTTGTTTAAGTGTGCTAGGAAGGAGTGGAGTGTGTCTGAGCCATGTGGCCAAATAGCAAGTTATTCATTAAAGTTCCTTTAATTAATATACTTTATATGCGTTGTTAATTCCGTAAACTAATTACCAGTTATGTCTAACCAACGTATAAGTCTTGCTACTAGAACCTTTCTTACATTTGTCTCTGTATTCTGTAAGAGTAAAAGCTGACTTATTTGCCAGGAACTTTTGATATGCTTTCTTCTTTTCCTTCATTGCCTCTTTAACTTCCTGTGTCCACCAGGGAGTTCTGATTTTTTTATCCTTGCACACAACCTCACCACATGCCTCTCTGGCAGAATCAATCAATGTTTTCTTCAGAGTTTGCCACTGAATCTCCAAGGTTTGATTCCTGTTCTCAAACTCTTTCATTTTCTTTTCAATAATCTTTCTGTATTTTAGTCTACAGTTCACATCTGAGAGCTGCTCAACTTTTATTCGCTTTAAAACTTTCTTACATGTTATTCTTTTCAATATGAAATTCAATTTTATCCTGCTCAAGACTAAATAGTGATCACTTCCAATTTCATATCCTCTGTACACTCTGGTGTCCTGCACCAGGGAGAAAACATCACTATCAACAATAACATAGTCAATGAGACTTTTCTTATTCCTAGCCTCTTCTCTCCATGTGAATTTGTGCACATTTTTATGTTGGAACATGGTGTTAGTAATAACCAGTCCATGTCCTGAGCAGAAATCCAACAGATATTTGCCATTATTATTAGCTTTGCTCTTTTCTCCAAATTTTCCCAAAATATTTTTGTATGTCTCACAATCATTTCCTACTCTGCTATTTAGATCCCCAACAAGGACCAACTTTTCCTTTTTCATTGTGTCAGTTGCTTTTTCTAAAGCCTCAAAAAATTCCTCCACTTCTACCTTAGTAGAACCTTCTGTGGGACCATAGGCACAAATAAGTCTCATTGTCCAGTTCCCCATTCTCATATTTGCCCACATTACTCTACTTGAGACTGACTGCCATTCAAGAAGATTAGCCTCGTATTTTGTGTTGAATACTATGGCTACTCCTTTTCCTTGATTGTCATTGCCTGAATATAACATTTTGTATTTATTGCTCAGAAAGATCTCACTAGTTTTGGTCTTTTTTGTTTCAGTTACCCCTATTATGTCGATCTGGTACTTATCTAATTCCTCAACTAGCTCCATTTCTTTGCCATTCAGGCTTCTTAAGTTGATAGTACCGATCTTTAACTCTGGTGAGTTAAAGATTGGTACTTTCTTAGCTTGTTTAACCGGGGCGATGCCCCAGCCAGCATGAAATTTTGTCATTTTGTACCATGATTTTTTTATTTTGGTTTAACCAATAAGAATACAATTTGGTTGGCTAAATCCCAAATTGCCAGCCCATCCTCGTTCGTTCAGTATCAAAGCAGATACCCAACAGGGTGCACCACGAGAAGGTGAGGATTGGACATTAGGTCAGAAGCCCTGGTCGGTTCTCCGCATTCCTTTTAAGGCTATGTGGAGGTCTCCTCTCAGTTATACCGCTTTGACCCTTAAGCACCCCCTGTTGGTTATCTTTGTATAGAAATTTGTTGATGATGATGTTTCGAGGATAACCATTTTGCAATAGTGTTATAGCGATTTGGGACAGTTCTGTCTGAACTTCTTCATCGCCGGAGATAAAGTTTCTGACTCGATTTCTCAACATGTGGATGATGCTCTGTTTATGTGACCTATGATGGTTTGAAGAGTAATGTAGATATCGTCCAGTGTCCATGGGTTTTTTGTAAATAGACAGTTTGAAATTGTTACCTTGTCTTTTAACTAGTATGTTCAAGAAGCGTAGTTGTTCATTGTTTTCTACTTCTAGAGTAAATTTGATTTTATTGACAAACACGTAGTTTTTCCATGTTGTCCTTCCATATGATGAAGATACCATCCACATATCTCCACCATATTGAAGGTCCGATAGTAAGTCGTTTATCTTCTTGAAATAGTCTTTTGAGTTTAGGATGACGATAGCATTCCCCTTGTCCACTTTAGTTATTATTATTTCTTTGTTCTGGAATAATATAGACCACATGATAGAACAGAGCTACAAAAAACTTTCTAGTTAAATAAAGTCAAACAAATTAGAAAATTTGAAAATCTTTATAAGAAAAAATACCAGACACACAAAGGCCTCCCAGATAAAGTGATTTTTAAATTGAATCACTGCCTTTCCAAACATGAATCAGATATCCTAAAGAAATTTTTTAACTTTTCAATCACTCCAAATTAAATTCCTAAAATGGACTTTACGTGTGGAATTGAAAAAAGTCTCTACCCGCTACCACAAGCTGTAGCCAGCGATATTAGATTCCAAAGCACTATTATCCTAGCAACAGCAAAACAACCGAAACTTAATACCACTCCATATGATAGGAAAGCTATTCGGAACTTGAGGAAGAACAAAGAAATAATAATAACTAAAGCGGACAAGGGGAATGCCATCGTCATCCTAAACTCAAAAGACTATTTCAAGAAGATAAACGACTTACTATCGGACAGTTCAGTATACAAAATTCTCAACAAAAATCCTACCAAGAAGAACCACAATGAGACAAACTTCCTGATCCGCAATATGAATACTTGGCATGAAGAACTAAAAAGAAAGCTTAAATCCTCACATCCCATTACTCCTAGACTGTATGGGGTGCCTAAAGTGCATAAGGAAGAAGTGCCACTTCATCCGATTATGGATGGCAGGTCCTCCCCCACTTACCTATTAGCTAAACATCTCTTACTTAAGGGAAAAATCAGACAAACAGAATCCTACATAAAAAATTCTCATGGCCAGATGTGAGGATTTAAGCTTTCTTTTTAGTTCTTCAGGCCAAGGATTCACATTGCGGATCAGGAAGTTTTTTGTCTCGTTGTGGTTCTTCATGGTAGGATCTTTGAGAATTTTGTTCGTTGAACTGTCCGATAGTAAGTCGTTTATCTTCTTGAAATAGTCTTTTGAGTTTAGGATGACGATGTCATTCTCCTTGTCCGCTTTAGTTATTATTATTTCTTTGTTCTTCCTCAAGTTCCGAATAGCTTTCCTGTCATATGGAGGGTATTAAGTTTTGGTTGTTTTGCTGTTGCTAGGATAATAGTGCTTTGGAATCTAATATTGTTGGCTACAGCTTGTGGTAGCGGGTAGAGACTTTTTTCAATTCCATAAAGTTGACAAACTCAAAAAACGTGAAGATAACACAAACAGACATAGTGGCCAGTCTAGATGTAGTATCCTTATTCACGAATGTACCAGTAGAAGTCATCATGAACATTATCAAAGATCTCTTTCCTGCTGATATTACAAAGATGTTCAAGCACTGCCTACAATCAAATTTCTTCAAAGTTAACAAGATATACCAGCAATTAGAAGGCCTAGCCATGGGCAGGCCTCTGTCACCACCATGTGCAGACCTTTTCATGGAGAAATTTGAAAATGAAATCTTCAACAACATTACTCCTAAACCTTCAATATGGTGGAGATATGTGGATGATATCTTCATCATATGGCAGGACAACATGGAAAACCTACATATGTTTGTCAATAAAATCAACTCGCTCCATAATAAAATCAAATTTACTCTAGAAGTAGAAAACAACGAACAACTACACTTCTTGGATATACTAGTTAAAAGACAAGGTAACAATTTCAAACTGTATTTATAAAAAAAACCTATGGACACTGGACGATATCTACATTACTCTTCAAACCATCATAGGTCACATAAACAGAGCATCATCCACGTGTTGAGAAATCGAGTCAGAAACCATCTCCGATGATGAAGAAGTTCAGACAGAACTGTCCCAAATCGCTGTAACACTATTGCAAAATGGTTATCCTCGAAACATCATCATCAACAAATTTCTATACAAAGATAACCAACAAGAAAGAACAATTTCCCAGCAAATTTCAACAGCAGTCATCCCCTTCGTGGGCTCAATTTCCACCAAAATTGCGAGATTGTTAAAAGCCTATAACATCAGGGTTATATTTAAACCAACTACTAGCATCAGACAGGTTCTAAGATCTCCTAAGGACAGTGTTCCATTTTATAAATATCTAGGTGTGTATAATATTCCATGCACGTGCAGTCTTTCCTGCATTGGACAGACTTCGAGAAGCCTGGAAATAAGACAGAAAGAACATGTTGGCGATGTAAATCACAACAGAACAATCACCTCCAGTTTAGCACATCACTTTTCAACTTCGAACCACACTATAGACTGGGATAACAGCTCTGTACCCTATGTAGATGATGATTACAGACATTGATTATTCAAAGAAGCAGCAGTAGTGCTATGTACAGGCAGCAACCTAAACAGAAATCAAGGGGCCCATACTGAACGATACTTGGAAAAATCTAATTAATTCTCTCAGTCCAACAGAACTACAGTACGCAAATAATTATATTACGCGTTTGCATGTAACGCGTGTTCATGATACTTAGTAGAAAGTCACGATTCATACAGACGTCACGCTAAAGTGTTACCTTAGCTACCTAGCAGGTACTAACGTTTTTTGTATTCTTAAACCTTTTTTGCATTTACCGTTTTTTTTTTGTACTGTGCAAGCCTTGAGAAACCAGTAGGCAATATTGTATGAACTTACATATGAATTAAATATCTATGATCAGGTTATCAATGTCTTATATTCCTAAATTATCTTGGCTTACACATTCTTGAATATTAAAGATATCATGTTCTTTTCTGGTTGTTTTTAATATGGTTCTACCAGTAATGTTTTCTTCATCTCATAATTCTGCTCAGAACTTTTGTATCTGAGGTCTCCAGTCTTTGATCAAATGTGTTATTTCAAAACTCTCTCTCTCACGGTCCATCATAAGTTAAAATTAGCTTAGGCACTGTGTTTTATATGACTGTCTTGATATTACTGATTTCTCTTTTTCTTCTGTCTAAATTTATTCATCCCTTCTTTCTGTCATGTACTCTATATGAAGCACCTGTTCATGGTTTTTATGATCTGTCTGAGACAGACACACTTATGCAGATTTTTCAGACTTAAAAATCTGATTTTTAAGTTTTTACGAAGCGTTACTTGTAGATAAACTTATACATTGGTTAAACATGGTTTTAAATTTTTTAAGGAAATGACAACATATACTAGAATATTAATTAAAAAACTTTAATCAATACCTTCCTATATTTCTGCAATGTGCATGCAGGCACTAACACAGAACAAATGAGACTGAAGAAGGCAATTGAAGTTGGTCCTAAAGTCTTAAAGGTGTCCCCCTAGCATGCTAAATTGGGTTGTCTTGGCTGTTGGGCTGATGTTCTCAGGATGCACTTCCCAAATTTGGGGCAGTCTCATGCACCAAAATTTGTTGAGGTTTGAGAAGTTTTTTATAGCCTGAGGCTGATTCCAGGAATAATCTTTCATACTTATATTGGCTGTGGTGTAGTAAAGTGGCTTTCTTCCAGCATATTCTATTGTCGGTATCTAGTGCATGGTCCGCAAGTCCTGAGTGGCTGTATTGGTGAAGCCAGATGTAGTCTTTGTATTCGGATATCCTGATATTAGCTCGGATAAGTGGGTGCCAATTTCTTATATGGTTTGTAACAGGTAGTCAGGTCTTTTTTCTTTTTTTTTTTAAGATTTTTGTTAGATTTTCAGACGTACCCCAGATATAAGGAATGGTGATAGATTTAGCGTAAGAGTGGGGGTTAACTGGTTTTAGTATTTTCTGAATTTTTGGGGGGTTGTAGCTATTGACTAAGAAGGTGCTAAGTCCATGGTTTAGTATATGGTTAAGTCCAGTAGTTAGGGCATTGTTATCTGAACAGAGTAATTTAGCCCTATTATATAGGATTTTTATAATCCCATATTGTTTTGAGGGGGGGAGTGATTGCTGGTGAATGTATCTACCTGTATGGGTTGTTTTTCTGTAAACAGAGAAAACCAGGGAGACTGTTGTTGTTTTCCTTTTCCAAGGTGAATTGGATTCTGTGATGTTGATTGTTTAAGTGTGTTAAGAAGTTGTGGAGTATATCCAAGAAATATGGACCAAATAGCGAACACATCATCTACATAGCGTAGCCAAGCAGTGGGTTTTTTATGGGACTGAGTTTAAGGCTTTTTCTTCAGTGGTCTCCATAAAGAAGTTGTCCAGGGGTGGAGAGAGAGGAGAACCCATTGCTGTCCCCCTCTATCTGTAGAATTTTCCTTGCCAAATGAAATAGCCTGAGTTCATGGTGAACTGAAATAGGGCTCGCTTTATTATCATCATTATTATTATTATTGTTATTATTATTATTATTATTCAGGGCAACTCCAAGGAGTCGACAGACTCATCGAGGGAGGCCCTAACATCGTGTCAAGAACAACTATTCGACATTGACACAGTATCTATCATACCTTGCCTTGAACCCATTCACAGTCGTAGCACGCACAACAGACTCTGGAAGCTTATTCCACTCATTCATCACTCTCCAAGTAAAAAACCTAGCTCTAACTCCCTTGTCAACCACGCTCTTGCCCAGCTTCCATGCATTGCCCCTAGTCCTCCCACCACCAGTCATATTTTCAAAAATATCTTCTGGATCAATCTTATAGAAACCCTTCAGTAATTTGAATGTCTCAATCATATCACCCCTCCTTTGCCTATCGTCCAATCTCTGCAACCCACAAATCTTCAACCTATTCTCATAAGGTTCATTCCACAGACCTTCTATCATCTTGGTCACTCGTCTTTGGATCCTCTCCACTTCCTCCCATCACGAAGAAACCCTGGTGCCCATAACTGGGCACAGTAGTCCAGATGGGATCTTATCAAGGCTCGATACAGAGGAACAACAACTTGTTTGTCTCTGCATGTTAAAGTATTTTTCAGAAGCCAAGTGATGTGATGAGCTGATTTAGTCACTTTTGCAATGTGCCCCCTTCAATTCCCTATCCACCAACACTCCCAAATCCCTGGCCTCATCAATCTCCTGGAGTACGGTTACACCAATGCGATATACTGCTGCTATTCTTTTGACCCCAATGTGCATAACCTTACACTTTGCCACATTAAATTGACATCCATTTTTCCTAGCCCAGTCCTCCAAACTATCCAAATCATCCTGTAAAATTTTGACATCCTGTGCACTCACAATTGCTCTACCCAACTTTGCATCATCAGCAAATCCTCTCAAATCCTTTCCTATATCATTGATGAACAAATTGAAAAGCAGTGGTCCAAGAACAGAGCCCTGCGGCACACCACTAGTCACAAGCCGTCTTTTAGACTCCACTCCTGCATAAACCACTCTCTGGTATCTCTCCTTCAACCATCCTCCTATCCATCTCACCAACCCTATATCTATCCCCATCTGCTCCAGTTTACTGATTAGGGTTCCATGTGGTATTCTATCAAAAACCTTAGCAAGGTCCAGTAGTATCACTATAAATCCAGTAGTATCCTGTTCAGCCGTCACTGTGTTATAAAACGTGAGCAAGTTACTGAGGCATGATCTATCCTTCACAAAACCATGTTGTCCCCCATACAATATCCCATTTTCATCTATCCAATCCTGTATTCTTTTCTTGACTAATTTCTCTAAGACCTTGACAATGATTCCTGATATGCTAATCAGTCGGTAATTTACAACAGCAGTCTTGGAATCACCTTTATGCAGTGGAACTATTTTCCCCTCTTTTCACCCCCTCGGGACTAACCCCCCGAGACTCAAATTAAACAAAATAGTCAAGGGTACTGACAATTGTTTAGCTGCTTCTCGTACGACACGAGCTGGTATACCGTCCAATCCCACGGATGTATTGACATTGAGGTTATGCAATAGACTACTGACCTCCACTTCATTCACCACAATTCCCGTATAATCTACTGGTTTATTCGTTTCTGCAATGTCACCACCTGGATGATATATACTTGCAAAGTGCTCACTCAGTAACTCAACTATATCAACTGATTCAGTTACCTCCCTACCATCGGCATTCTTTAAAATCATTCTGCCATGTACATTTTTCCTTTTACTTGCTACATATCTAAAAAACGGTTTAGGATTCTCTTTAGCCTGCATGGCCAATGTTCTTTTGTAATCCTTTTTTGCTTTTCTTACCACACTCGTTACCCTTCTGGCCTGCGCTTTATACCATTCATGTGCCTGCCGGTCACCTTTCTCCTTAAATTCCCTCCATAGTTGTTTCTTTTTTTGCAGCTCAAGCTTAATGGTGTTATTCATCCATTTAACCCCTACTTCATTTATTATTCGGACTCTAGGTATACAGTCAGCCATTGCTTCATGCAAACACTTCTTAACTGCCTCCCATGCACTATCAACTTCTAGTCCTTGCAGTTGTACATGCCATGGCACTGAACCATTCAAACTCCTAAGCTTGTCATACTTTCCAGCCCGATAATTCCACATGTACCCTGTCTTAATTGAAAATTCCACACCTTTAGCCACCTCCCAAGTCAAGACCCTATGATCACTCTCACCAATTGTTGGCAATGTGGTCATATTTGTTACAGCCAAATCCTCAGATGTAATTACTAGGTCAAGCAATCTCTGACCCCTAGTATTTTCCATTACATGCTGTCGCAGATAGTTATCCCTTAATAACCGCATAAAATCCAATTCCTTCCTCCCGTCCTCTCCTCACTCCAATCAATGCAACCATAGTTGAAATCTCCCATAATAATTACCCTCCTTTCACTCATTTCTTCTATTTGCTTGTGCATACTGTCACCACCATCTTTTCCATCACCTGGTCTATAGCAGCACCCAATTGTATATTTAGTTCTGCTGGCCACAATCTCACACCAAATGGCCTCAAACATGCTCTTTTCTCTATCCTGCAATTCAACTTCTATTCTCCTTGGCTGTAGCTCATCAGCTATCATCAACAACAATACTCCTCCCCCCCATTTTATTCTCCCTGTCATTCCTGAACACACTATACCCATCACATTCAATCCCACTAGTTATATCATCTACAGTCAGCCATGATTCACTAATACCAATAACCTGTGGTCTGGAAGTGCCAACCATGGCCAAAAACTCTTCCTTCTTGTTCCTAATACTCCTAGCATTAATGTACATGAATTTAAGACCCCCATTAGCCCCAACCCTACCTTGATGCCTTATATTAACTATCCCACTCTGATTTGTTGTCCTTATTTGCTCAGGCATATTATATTCATTCATACATTCAACTGCCTCCCTAAGGACTGTATATCTACCCCCCCCCTTAATAAATCTAGTTTCCCTGAATTTGCACATCCATTACATTCAGCAACACTTTTTCAAGTCTCCTTACACCGTAACCATTCAAATGCAAGCCATCCATCTTATATAGATCCTTTTGCCCATCGAACTCACTCCACACATCCACAAATTCCACACCACTCGTCATACATAACCCACGCATGAAGTCATTCGCAATTATGGCCCTCCTTTTAAACATTTCACTGTCATACCATGGCAAAAGACTAATCATTCTAACTCTCTCTCTCTTTTCTTTTGCTACCTCAAACAATTCATTCAGGTCTTCTATCATTTCCATTTTATCTCCTTTCAAATCATTCATACCTGCCACAACAATCATTTCTTTCACCCTTTCTTTTTGCTCTCTAATAGACTCAGTTACATCCTTTATGGTCGCACCAGGTTGGTACGATTTTCTCAAATCCTCTACTAACACACCTCGTACTAATGAGTCTCCATACAGCACTCTATCCTTCATTTTGTTCATGTTCACACTCATACGCCTATTTTTCCTGTCATACTTTTTATTATTGGTTGGTTCATTCAGGCAACTTTTGCTCATACACTTTAGCTGCTGTTTTGCCCTTTGTATCGCACCATTCAACAACGCGATCTCACTCATTGCATCTATCTCATCTTTTTTATTCTCTGTAAAACCATTAATACTATCACTCACACTTTCTACATTCACACTCTCACAATTCTCTGGTACAACTTCGCCGTTTCTTGTCATATCCCTGTTTTCTTCATTCTGAAGTTTGACGAAAATATCACACTCACGATCCGAAGTACACTTCAATTCTCATTCTCCCTACGTTTTCTACACACATTCACTCCTTTATTATCATCTAACCACACTCTGACCGCACTCCGCAAAGCATACATTTTGCAGATAGTACACTGAATCATCTCCTTTACATTACCGTTCTTGAAAGAAGATGGTGAACCATCATTACTGGCTGCCATTTTCCTTCGTACTGGAGCCATGCTTACTAGTAACGTATTTTATCAAATTATAAATTATAAACACCAAAAACACACAAACAGACGCACTAAGATACGCAAGGCAAACAAAACTACGCAATATTAAAGTAAATTTATCAACAATAACTGAAAATAACGCTTATCTGGAGCTTTCACGAGCACTACACACTACGAATCCCTCTAGCGGCGACTTCCCGACATAGATTATGTTATAAAACACTTTAGTACACTAACTACACTAATAAAACTACAATAATATACTAAAATTACACAATTAAATCTAACAAAATATTAATAAATCAACAAAAATCACATCTTTCAGGAGCTCTCCGACAGTACATCCTTTCACCAGCTAGTCTCGATACCAGTCCCCCCTATCCTCGATCATTAATAAAACTCTTTTCCTCGCTATCACTTCCACACATTTTCTTAACAATTGCACAATCTTCAACTGCCATTTCAGTTACAATGCAATGTTCCTTACTCATATTTAAACTTGGTTCATCAAATATTGCTCTTCTTACATACCCCATACTCAGTCTTTTTCTCTTTGCAGCCTCTCTACATAAATATCCGCAACATTTGCCCAAACATACATATCACATTCACGGCACTGTACCATTTTTGAAACATCCAAGTTATTTCCACATCAACATATGCAACAATTTGCCTTGTACTGCTATTTTGTATCAACATACTAACAAGAACAATGAATTCATAGTAATGTCTAAGAAATTCATCCAAACACTTGTTTCACACTCATATAAATATAAAACTAATACTCACCTCTACTGTTTTCTTTGAAGTATGTACCTGCTGGTAAGGCTATATTATTATGTACACAAAAAATATCTTTAGTATTGGTGGAAACTTTTGTGTTGTTGATTTAAAGGCAATGGAAATATTATCTATACCAGTGTTTCTCAAACTGTGAAGTATGCTGGCAGGTTAGGCAGTTTCACTAGGGCATGAAATTGCATTAAAAAATGTGTGTATATATTTACACACATACAAATTGCTTAGTTGTAGAAATAAATCAACAATAAATCATTATTTCATATCTAGAGAGTTGATGAAGCCATTTGTGTGGAAATGGCTATCATTTTCAACTTCTCTATAAGTATGCACAAAAGTTTTATTTGAAAAACCATTTAAAGAATCCAGAAGCTTACTTTTCTCTCTTTATGCCATTACATAGATAGCTCAGGTAATTTGCAAGCTGCACTTGGAATTTGTTTTTATAGAAAAATTTCCCCAAATATGCCACTAAATGTGGCATTTAGCAAAATGAAACGTTAAGCCATGCCTTTCGTTTTACTGAAAGGATGCATACGAGCAAGCCTAGAACTTGCTGCAAGAATTCCTTAGAGCCTTTGTGAAAACATTCGAGAAGCATTGATCAGGATGATAGACTCAGAACTTAACTTTCTTGTTAGTAATATTATATGCTTGAAAATATACACTGCCATAAAATGTAGTTGTTTATTAAATTGCAGAAAAAGGAAGTTAGAAGAATGCAAACTGTTGCACAGTAGCGAAGATGAAAACTGAAGTTGATACAGATTATAATTCATTGCAAGACAGACATTGCTAATAAATAATGTATGTGTATGGTGTATATAATTTGTTTTATTTATTTATTTATGTGAAAAAAATAATAGTAAATAAGATATATGATGTTGAAATGTCCAACTAGTCTTCAGAATATATTTTTGGAAATTGATTTTTGTTGCTAAAATACAAACTTTCATAGATTATGGAAAAGTGTACATGAATTGTAATGAGTATAAAACAAAGTTAATATATACACAGATTAACTACTGTTTCTCTGAAATCTTCCTTATATGGTGCTATATATAACTGCCACTTTTTGTTGATATTTTATATCAAGGTCTGTGGTTTATTAGAGACGTGTAATTGCTTACTATGTAAGTAGCTATTTCCGTTTTAGTTTCTTTAATTATAACATGGCTCTAACTTTACACAAACAGATTTATTTTTAAGGAACTCTACAACCAGTGTTGTTTAAGCATTAAATTATTTATTACTTAACACTCATTTTTGCTAAAAATTCATCTCAGTAGCAAATTTCATTTCATTAGGATTGTTTTTTAGTTCAACCATTTCTTCTTCAAATAAACTATTTGTAAATATATGCTTAAATAGGCTTTTTTTTTACTACATCATAGTAAAATATTATGTTGATATAACATAACCCTAGACTTTATCAACCATTTTCTCTTTTGAAAAGTTAATAGATTAGTTGGAATTAATTCTACATGTTTTCATTTTATTCAGTAAAAATTAAATTATTTTTGTACTCTTTATTCACTTTTATACACAGTTTTTTAAAATAATAGCAGCCTATTTATTTTCATAGTTTATTTTTTCAATAAGTGCTGCAGCAGTAAATATTAAAATAGCATCTTAAGGTTTCACATTTGTGTGTGTGCATTGTCAACTATACTTATATGTGGCATGAGTCTCGATTCAGTTTTCAACACAGCTGACATTATGGAATGAGTACTTTGAATACTTAAGTCATAATTTAAAATACTGTTTTAAATTGAATATTATAAATTGTGACATATGTATTCCTTTCAGAATATTAGATTGATAATTCTGTTTAAATATAAACTGATTTAGATTTTTAAAAAAATTGTTTTCCAGTTTTTTTTTTTTTGTTTTTTTAGCATAAAGAATCTTTTCACCTTTCTTTCTCTCTCTATGTGTATTTGCATATATTAACATTTTGCTTCTGTTTTACAAATAATTATCAGTAATATCAGTGTTATAAACATTTTTAAAATAAATATAATGAAGAAAATTACAGTTGTATTATCATTGAAAGAAATGTTTATACTTAATTTTATTATATATTATATTTATATATTTCATTACGACATTTAGTTACTGATACATTTTATATCTTCTCTACCATTTTATATCTTTTTTTTTTCATTGCAACTTCATACAATAAATTAGATCTACTTTATTGGTATGGAGAAGAGCTCATAACAACTGCTAACTTAACTACTGGTTTTATACAAAAAAGTTCAACAAATTTAAATTAATTTTTTATTAGATAAAAAGTAAATAATAACCTTCTTATTCATAATAGTTTAGCATAAAATTTGTATTATAGAAACTACCATGACTGAAGAATACAGTTTTCCATAATAGAAGGGATTTTAGTTGAAAATAGAATTTTATAGTTAAATTTTTCCCTGAAAGTTTTAATTAATAAAACATTTATTAAATACTGTTAATGGTTCTGAAATGATTTAATTCTTTCGACATATAAAAAAATCAATTCAGCACTGGACATAACACAGAAATTATATTAACTGAGCTATTCATTGTTGATTTTATTATTTCATTAAATACATTATTGATATTCTTATTATTGTTATTTGATCAGAATATTAAAATTTTTTTTTAAAAAAGTACAGACAACCCAATGATATACAGTAATGTACAAGATTTGATTTCCAGCTTTTCACTGACATTGTAGCTTACAATTTCATGGAGTTAACTATAACATCAAATGTAATACAGCACAATATAAACAAACCTTTTATTTATATATATATATACACACATACACATACACATACACACACACACACACACACACACACATCATCATCATCATCATCATCAAATTCCTGATATATATACCCTCTAGAGAATGCGGAGAACCGACCAGGGCTTCTGACCTAATGTCTAATCCTCACCTTCTCGTGGTGCACCCTGTTGGGTATCTACTTTGATACTGAACGAACGAGGATGGGCTGGCAATTTGGGATTTAGCTGACCAAATTGTATTCTTATTGGTTAAACCAAAATAAAAAATGATGGTACAACATGACAAAATTTCATGCCGGCTGGGGCGTCGCCCGGTTAAACAAGGTCCCCGTTGTTTTCGCCAGGGAACCAGGGCGAACAGCGAAAAGTCAGCTACTGGAACAAATCTGAAAACAAACCCCAACTCAACATCACCAGAGTTCAAGATCGGTACTATAAACGTAAGAAGCCTGAATGGCAAAGAAATGGAGCTAGCTGAGGAATTAGATAAATACCAGATCGACATAATAGGGGTGACTGAAACAAAAAAGACCAAAACTGGCGAGATCTTTCTGAGCAATAAATACAAAATGTTATATTCAGGCAATAACAATCAAGGAAAAGAAGGAGTAGCCATAGTATTCAACACAAAATATGAGGCTAATCTTCTTGAATGGCAGTCAGTCTCAAGTAGAGTAATGTGGGCAAATATGAGAATGGGGAACTGGACAATGAGACTTATTTGTGCCTATGGTCCCACAGAAGGTTCTACTAAGGTAGAAGTGGAGGAATTTTTTGAGGCTTTAGAAAAAGCAACTGACACAATGAAAAAGGAAAAGTTGGTCCTTGTTGGGGATCTAAATAGTAGAGTAGGAAATGATTGTGAGACATACAAAAATATTTTGGGAAAATTTGGAGAAAAGAGCAAAGCTAATAATAATGGCAAATATCTGTTGGATTTCTGCTCAGGACATGGACTGGTTATTACTAACACCATGTTCCAACATAAAAATGTGCACAAATTCACATGGAGAGAAGAGGCTAGGAATAAGAAAAGTCTCATTGACTATGTTATTGTTGATAGTGATGTTTTCTCCCTGGTGCAGGACACCAGAGTGTACAGAGGATATGAAATTGGAAGTGATCACTATTTAGTCTTGAGCAGGATAAAATTGAATTTCATATTGAAAAGAATAACATGTAAGAAAGTTTTAAAGCGAATAAAAGTTGAGCAGCTCTCAGATGTAAACTGTAGACTAAAATACAGAAATATTATTGAAAAGAAAATGAAAGAGTTTGAGAACAGGAATCAAACCTTGGAGATTCAGTGGCAAACTCTGAAGGAAACATTGATTGATTCTGCCAGAGAGGCATGTGGTGAGGTTGTGTGCAAAGATAAAAAAAATCAGAACTCCCTGGTGGACACAGGAAGTTAAAGAGGCAGTGAAGGAAAAGAAGAAAGCATATCAAAAGTTCCTGGCAAATAAGTCAGCTTTTACTCTTACAGAATACAGAGACAAATGTAAGAAAGCTAAACAGTGTGTAAAACTAGCTAAACAAAAGTCATGGGAGGACTTTGGCAAGAATATAGAAAATAAATATCAAGAAGGTGGCAAAATATTCTGGAGGTTGTTGAAGAAGCTTAGGAATGGAGGAAAGAGTGCTGTAAAAGGAATTAGAGATGATAAAGGTGAAATGAAAACAGGAGAAAAAGATATCCTTGAAGTATGGAGTAATTACTTTGAAAAACTGCTAAATGAAACAAGCAGTGATGACAGCACAGTGATAAAAAACACTGACCAGGCATGCAGTCAGGAATACATATCCATACTTGAAGTAGAAAAAGCCATCAAAGGCTTGAAATGTGGAAAGGCAGCAGGAGTAGATGATATTCGACCAGAAATGCTGAAGTATGGTGGTATAAGAGTCTTACAGTGGCTGCACTGCATAGTTCAGAAAGCCTGGACAGAGGGACGAATTCCCGATGATTGGAGTAGAGCTCTCATAGTACCCATATGTAAAAAGGGAAATAAAACTGAATGTGAGAATTACAGAGGTATTTCCCTACTGAGTGTTCCTGGCAAGATCTATGCAAGTATACTTGAGAAACGGTTGGGAAGAATTGTGGAAGAAAAGCTTGGTGAAGAACAAGCTGGATTCAGGCCAAATAGAGGCTGTCAGGATCAGATCTTCACTTTACGACAAATAGTCGAGAAAGCATGGGAATATAACAAAGATCTGTATTTAAGTTTTGTCGATTTGGAAAAGGCATATGACAAGGTGCCAAGAGAGAAGCTATTCAATACGCTGCAGTTATATGGTGTCAATGGGGCATTATATCAAGCAATACTTAGTCTTTATTTGAGTTGTGAGTCAGCAGTTAGAATTGAAGGAAGTACAGGAAGATGGTTTAATGTTAAATCTGGTGTGAGACAAGGATGTACATTATCCCCTCTGTTATTCATTATCTATATGGATCACATTATGAAGGAAAGTGGTATTAAACCTGATATCAAAATTGGAGATGTTAATGTCAGCTCTTTGCTTTATGCGGATGATGTTATACTTCTAAATAAATCCGCTACAAGTCTGCAAGATTCTCTGACTAAATTGAATAGCTGTTGTAATAGATATGGTATGAAGGTCAGCAATAAAAAGACAAAGACAATGAAAATAGGCAGAATCATTGAAAATGTCAACTGTGTTGTTAATGGAGAACCTGTGGAACAAGTAAAACATTTCAGCTACTTAGGCACAATTTTTACTGAAGATGGTAAACTAAATATAGAAATAGACAACAGAATCAGCAAAGCTGGTATCGTGGGAAGTCAATTGAATAAATTCATATGGAATAAGAAAGAAATTAGTCGGAACACTAAATTAGCTGTATACAAGACTGTTCAAACCAATTTTAACTTATGGATCTGAGAGCTGGGTCAGAAGTAAAACACTTGACCAAAGACTAGAGACCGCAGATATGAGAGTCCTGAGAAAGATTAGAGGTGTGAACAGATGGCATCAATGGCAATATCATATTAAAAATGTGGATATTAGGAAAGAACTTGACATTGTCAGCATCCAGGAATGCGTTAGCAGAGCTAATCTCAGATGGTATGGTCACTTAAATCGAATGGGAGAGGAAAGATTAGCAAAACAAGTGTTCTCTGCCAGGTTGGCAGGAAAACGACCCAGAGGAAGACCAAGATATAGGTGGATTGATACGGTACAAAGTGCCTTAGACGATAGAAATATAAGATCTGATAATGTTGGAGTCTTGACAAGTAACAGACTGATTTGGAGGAAAATTGTAGATAGGAAGTTAGTAATGATGTAATTTTTTCATGTAGTACTGTCATATCCTGTACACCCCTTGAGGGTACATGGCAGGAATTTGATGATGATGATGATGATGAGAGTTATACAGGA
Source organism: Typopeltis vanoorti (assembly GCF_054136105.1). NCBI lineage: Eukaryota > Metazoa > Arthropoda > Arachnida > Uropygi > Thelyphonidae > Typopeltis > Typopeltis vanoorti. Next base: position 40,500,958 of record NC_143569.1, read on the forward strand.
TATGATATATATGTGTAATAAATTTTTTAACTTGGGGATATTGTATATTAGGATAACCAAGTAATTTTATAAACTTGGTTATTTTAACTCCTAATCCCAAGTATGCAAACAATTAAGTTTGCGCCTGAAACATAGTTCAAGTCTAAAGATGGTACAACACCAGGGCAACTCATTGTAAAGGTGGGTAAAGCTCTGATCACTATTTTTAGTATTTTTCCATAATGTAAAGCACATCTCACTAGAAGATGTATACTGCAGTGCATTATGGGTGGGGTCACTACCCAGACCGGTTTCAACCTTTTTTGAGGTCTCCTCAGTGAGTAGCTAGACCCTAAATACCAAGGTTTTAGTAATACGGAGCCCTATCACCTTTACCTATAGAAGTTGCAACAAGGTGTTTTTATTTTTAATAAAAATCTCTGGAGGAGATATAGATGTAATAAATTTTTTACCTTGGGGATATTATATATTAGAATAACCAAGTAATTTTATAAACTTGATTATTTTGACTCCTAATCCCAAGTATGCAAACAATTAAGTTTGTACCTGAAACAAAGTTCAAGTCTAAAGATGGTACAATACCAGGGCAACTCATTGTTGCAACTTCTATAGGTAAAGGTGATAAGGCTCCGTATTACTAAAACCTTGGTATTTAGGGTCTAGCTACTCACTGAGGAGACCTCAAAAAAGGTTGAAACCAGTCTGGGTAGTGACCCCACCCATAATGCATTGCAGCATACATCTTCTAGTGAGATGTGCTTTACATTATGGGAAAATACTAAGAATAGTGATTAGAGCTTTACCCACCTTTACAATGAGTTGCCCTGGTGTTGTACCATCTTTAGACTTGAACTTTGTTTCAGGCGCAAACTTAATTGTTTGCAATTAAGTTTGCAAACTTGGGATTAGGAGTTAAAATAACCAAGTTTATAAAATTATTTGGTTATCCTAATATATATATATATATACATACACTTACACAGTACAAAATTTTTATCATATATAGTTCTATTAACTGCAAAATTTTGGGTTCATTCAAATAATAATCATAACAGCTTCTCTCTCTCTTAGAAGATCTGGCCCTGGAATGACATGAAAGTAGCAACAGTAGGCCAGTAGGCACTGGATCTTCTGGAGCCTGTGAGTGGTGTCCAATACATGGCCTGCGTGATCAGATTGACCATAGTTGTGACTGCAGATGTAAGTTTTGTGTTCATCTAAACAGATGGTGGCTGATCTACCTGTCTGTCCTTACTTCAGACAGACCATAGCCCATTTCTCTACATCTAGTTAGAGGAGCAGCCAGTGTGTGTGACAATTCAGTGATGCAATTTTCTGTTATACATAGTTTTTCAGAGTGTTTCACTTAAACAAAAATTTCAGTTTAAGTGAAAATTTGCAAAGTCAAAATCTGCAACAAAGCTTGCAGAAAGGTATATCAATGGATTAAACCACCATGCTCCATCACAGTAAATTTAAATAAGAAAGACTGTTTGTGGAATCTGTAGCAGCACTCAGAAATCAACCTATTTTAAACTTCCCAAAATTTAGGAAACAATAATCATCAGAACTCCCAGTTTAACTTCCTAGGTGTGAAAATGCTCATAGAGGACACACTACTTAGATAGGACTTGAGAGTCACCTATGTGTTTCATTGAATTTTGTGCGTGTTATTTGTGTACACTCTGAAGATGTCTCAGTGACCGATACTAAATATTGGAAACATTAAGAAAGGACTCATCATACATGAGTCCTTTCTTAGTGCTGTCAGTTCCCCATTAACCCTCTGCCATGATGTGCTCCTAGCACTTTAGCCTTAGTGAGTGGTGTCCAATACAATATATTTTCAGTCTTTTAAAGAACTTCATCAGTCCACCTACATCTCAGTCTTCCTCTGGGTCTTTTTTATTTTCCAAATTAAAAAAAAAAAAAAAAAAAAAAAAAATTATTGATGTCACAATACATGTGAATCATAGAGGTTAAATTTAAGGGAGATGAGGTAAATCTTTAGTGCCGTCAAATTTTGCACAATATAAAAAAAAAAATAAAACTAAAATACTAAAAATCTAAGTCAGATATTAAAAATAAATTTATACTACTCAAGCAAGTAAAACTCATTCATAATAAAAAGGTGCTGAATTCAGATCTGCAGTCCAGAAACACTTCACGAATTGTTGAAATGGCTTACTGTGAATTAACCAATAATAATATGAAACTTTTAAGCTTCGTGACCTCTCAAAACATGCATTTTTGAACACATCTCAACCTTTCTTACTTACATGAATACTGCAATATGAGCTCTGTCTTTTAGAATTCACACTGTAGTCAGAGTCTTTGAGTTTCTTGCCATGTATCCTTATTTGGTGTATAGGATACTATCATAGTAATACATGAAAGCTTACATCATTACTAAAAACTTTGTATCAACAATTTTCCTCCAAGTTAGCCTGTTATCTGTCATATTTTCAGTCTTTTAAAGAACTTCATCAGTCCACCTACATCTCAGTCTTCCTCTGGGTCTTTTTTATTTTCCAAATGAAAAAAAAAACAAAAAAACTAAAGTTATGACAGTAAGCAGAGCAAAATCTATCCCAAAGTTAAAAATCCAAGTAGGAAACCAAATTGTAGAACAAGCCAAATGTTATATTTATTTAGGACATTTAATTACTGAGGATGGAAAATGCAATTAAGAGATTAGGAGAATAGAAATTCAAAATCAACAGAATGGAAACATTCTGTTGATTGAGAATAATGACATGAAAGTGATTTTTTTTTTTTTTTAAGTTCTTAGCCTAAACTCAATGAGTGACTCAAAGGATTTTCAGCAGCAGTTCTACTCAGTGACAGGCCCTACCACTGAGCAGAACCCCTCGTATTCCAGATAAAAGGGACTCACTGAGACAGCCTCGATAGAAGCCACCCTGGAAAGCACAAGTCTCCAAATGCTCAAAAGCTCTACCAAAGTAGCTTATTTAAGTGCAGGTCTGCCTCTCCAAAAACTCATGATCTGATGGATCACATGAGTTTTTGGTGCTCATATTCCATGGAAAAGCATTTACCAAAGCAATGCCCGGTAGAGGCTGCCCTGGAAAACACTGATCCCAAATGCTCAAAAGTTCTACTATGTAAGTAAAGGGAGTTTCTCTAAAAACTAAGCGATCCCCAGATTACTCTTAATGAGTGACTAGAAGGATCATTTTGCTTATCGATGGTTCTACTCATTGACAGGCTCACCCTACCACTGAGTAGAACTGCTCATATTTCAGGGAAAAGCATTCACCATATAAGTCATCTCTAAAAATTAGGCGATCCCCAGACCACTCTAAACAAGTAATCAAAGGATTGTCCAACTCAGCAGTGGTTCTCAGTGACAGGCTCACCCTACCACTGAGCAGAACCACTCAAATTCCAGGGAAAGCATTCACTGACACTGCCCTGATCGAGGCCACTATATAAGTAAAGGGTCTATTCCAAAAACTAGGCGAGTGACCTGATGGATCTTTTAACTGTGGTGGTTCTACTCAGTAACAGGCTCACTCCACCACTGAACAGAACTGCTCATATTCCAGGGAAAAGCATTCACTGACACAGCTCTGATAGAGGTTGCCGAGATACTCAAAATGCTCCCCTAAAGCAGACTATATAAGTAAAGTCCTTTCTAAAAATTAGGTGATCCCCCAGATCACTCTAAACGAGTGACTGAAGGATTGTCCAACTCATCTTTTGGATCTACTCAGTGAGGCACACCCTACCACTGAGCAGAACCAAGCATTCACCTATAAGGCATTCTCTCTGTGTAAAGTAAAGAGCTTCTCTAAAATTAGGCAATCCACCAGACCATTCCCCACGAGTGATCGAAGGACCATCCAACTCAGTCGTGGTTCCACTCATTGTCACCCTGCCATGAGTAGACCTGCTCATATTCCAGGGAAAAGCATTCACAGCCAAAGCCCTGATAGAGGCCACGCCGGAAAATACCAACCACTGGAGACTCAAATTTCCCTCTTATGGAAAACCTTAAGAGAGCAGAAATGCTCATTCGGTACTAAGGAAATCGAAATATCAGAGAAATGTATTTTTCCTAAGTGAACTCTCGGTCAGTGCTTAAAGGTAATTACTAAAGAAAGAACCAAAAGGCTTCATGAAAATTACATAGGCAAAATGGATATTATATTATGTGACACCTCCAGGGAGTCCAAAGACTTATCGAGGGAGAGTGTGCCAACAGCATCGAACGATTGAGCCCTTCCAAACTACTAACTGCGCTCAAACTTGCTTAACTTTTTCGTGAGCCATTAGTAGTAGAGGCTTTACCAATCGACCAACCTTTGTTGGCATTCCAAAATTATTTCAAAACCGAATGTTGGTAGAAACTATGAAAGTTTCTATAAACCTCGACTTTGAAGTACCGTATTTGCCGGCGTATAAGACGCATCCCCTTTTTTGTACACATTTTTTAGGAAAAACACTGTCAATAAATATTATAATGAATTTACAGTATTTCAAATATAAAGTTCATGAATCTTGAACACCAGGATGTTGATCCAGTAAAGTTGGCGATCCCTCTGTTAGTGGTTATCGCTTTCGCTTGATGAATAATCGTTTTTGTAGGCACTGAAAGTTCCGCTTTTCTTTAGTCTAAAATCCAAGTACTGTATTCAGTTCCGCCTCAAGTTCTGCAGTTCCGCTTGGTAGGTTATGTTTACTGTGAGTTGCTTTTTTTAGATCCTCTTCCTGATTCCACCAAGTTCTTATTATTTTCTCAGTTGGGGATGGCCCGAAATGCCTCTCTGCCGCCCTATTTCCATGTTCTTTAGCATAGGCAACAATCACACGTAGCTCGTATGCAATATTGTAGCAATGCCGACGTTTTTCAGCCATAATTTGCCAAGAAATTTAGAGAAAATTTAACGGCAGAAATTTATCACTGTTCACAATAACCGCGACAACAATTGGAAAGTTTAAACGACAGGAACACAGCTGTGAATCGTCAATGACAGCCCTGAAATCCGCTGAACTCTTCGTAACTGGAATGCCCTCACACACCGCAAGGAAGAAATCGCGTAACTCGGAACAGAGAAAATTTCCAGAAATGAAAGTAATAAAAAACGGTATTGAGTATTGGCGTACAAGACGCACCCTGTTTTTCAGACCTATTTTCAAAGAAAAAAAGTGTCTTATACTTATATGACATCTCCAGGGAGTCCAAAGATTCATCGATGCTGCCAACAGCATCGAACGATTGACGACCTTCCAACTACTAACCGTGCTCAAACTTGCTTAACTTTTTGCGTGAGCCATTAGTAGCATAGGCTCTACCAATCGACCAACCTTTGCTAGCAATAATTAATGCCAGCAGCATCCAAGGTTCCCTGGTGAAACTTCCAAGTACTAAATGGACTCAGATTTTGCTTAACTTCAGTGATCAGATGAGAACTGGTGCTTTCATGCCTATGTAATTGAGTTTATATATATATATTTTTTAGTTCTTTAAAGAAAAAAAAAGACAAATTTTGCTAGAGAAAAAAAAAAATTTCCAGTGGGAAGGAGGGAATGCTGTCTCCGTATGAAATCATCACATTGGCTTTTCAGTTGAAAAGTTCTTATAAAGAGATTAATGTTAAACAAAGGTTTATACGAAAAAGATTTTCGTCATTGATCTAAATGTATATAGAGAAAGTGCAGCTGACTTTAGAGTAAATTGTTCTTTGCATTCCATGATGCAAGTTCACTAGGGTTCCCATTTGACCCGTTTTTCCCGGGAACAGTTCCGTTTTTTATAAAAATGACCCGAGTTAATTCCCAAAGTCACAGTTTTTTAAGTATCCTTCAGAAAAAAATGGATAAACGGATTTTATCTCGTTTTTAGTACCAATTTCTATTGCAACGTTGATAATAACTTTTATTTATTTATTATTTATAATAATAATCATTAGTATTATAAATAATATAACTAACTAATAGTAATTAATGGCGATGTTCTTTTTTCCCATATTTCTGTTATAATATAACAGTATCTTACTTGATTAATACTTTGTGTGTTATAATTTTTATCGTTTTCTACTCCTATAATGCTGAAACATAAGTGCAGTATTAATGATAATATTAAAAGAGAATTTCCTTTCATTAAAAGATGTAGATAAAAATGTGGAATGTACTTTATGTAACTGTAAATTTTTCATTTCACATGGTAGTCAGTCAGACGTAGTCAACCACGTTAAAACGAAAAAACAAAGTTGCTGTAAGGCAACTTTGTTTTTTTTGAAAACAAAGTTCGAAATAAGGCTTCCAACTGCAGTATAAGTAATTTTTTAATTGTGAAAACCAAGAGTGAAAGGGAAAAATAGTTATTACTGGCAGCGCAGGAAACAATCTTTGCGTATCACACAGCTTTAACTCCATGGACTGAACAACAACCATCGTGAAAAAAATTTTCAACGATAAATTCATGTGTTCACAAACAAAGTGCAAGGCAATAATAACCAATGTTATTGCGCCATTAGCGACAACGCAGATTGAGGAAGAGCTAAAAGAAGTTCGTTTTATATCAGTGCTAATCGATTCATCAACCTACTTTGACATGAAATAAGTGCCTCTTGTCATTAGATACTATCATCCAGAAAAGGTGTGAAGGTGAATGTGTTGGAGTTAGTTAATTTATGTGGTGAAACTTCAGAACTTTTTTTTTCTTGTGTTGGAAGTGTTACAGAAATAGATCTGAAAAATGTTATTGCTATATTAGCAGATAATACAAATACAAACTTTGGTGGAAAGAAGAGAAAGGGAAAGGATAATCTGTACTTCAAAATCCAAGAAAACACTGTAAATAATTTAATTGGAATTTTATGCCTTGCACATGTGATACATAATGCTGTCCAGGCTGCTTCAGATTGCTTACCTATCGATCCTCAGTTAATAATTAACAAGATTTTCCAACATTTCCACATATATTGTGTACGATTTGGTTAACTTTAATCATTTTGTGAATTCACAAACAGAGTATTAAAACTGTTTTGGGAAGCAGCAAGACAAGATGGCTCTCTCTTTTGCCTGCAATCCAGAGGGTTATTGACATGTTCCCTTCATTGAAGTCATATTTTCTTTCTATTGACAAACGTCCTATCAGTCTCAAAAATTTCTTTGAAAATCCACTTTCAATTACACTCCTGCATTTCCTTGCCAGCCAGTTAAAAACCTTTTATGATACCATTAAATGTATTGAAAAGCAAGATATAACAGTAATTGAAGTGAAGAATGAAACAAACTGGTGGAAAGGTTAAATTGTATTGTAGGAAGGCAAAAAAGTTTCTTACAACTACTGTGAGAAAACAGTTGCAAGAATTAGAAAAAGGACACAACAGTTGAAAAGTTTGAAAGCTATGCAGTAGATTTCTACTGCACCTGTATTGAATATATTCAGGAGTGGTGTACACCATTTCTCACACTTCTTCAGTCTATGGATTGGATTAATTTGAAGGGAAAGGATCCTGTGACTTGAAAGAACATACAAAAAAGGTACATATTCATGCACCAAGTTTTACTATGAATGAAGAGGACTTATTTTATGAGTTTATATGCGTGAAAAAATATTGTGAAAGCAAATTTGAAGTGTCAGTGACAAATGGTGTGAAATGTTTGCTCATTTTACAAAGCAAGGTATAAATTATGGGAGTATTAATGCCTAGTTAGTTTTTGTTTAGCACTGCCAGGAACTAATGTAGCTGTTGAACGTGTTTTTTTCATTAATAAATGCACTCTGAACAGATGAAAAAAAAAAAAAAAACACTTAAAATTGAGACAGTAAAAGCTTTAATCATTGTAAAGACATATTTTAAGAATTGTTCTTGTGCTGAGTTCTAAGATCAAATACCAAAAGAAAAAAAAAAATTCTTGAACAGGTCCATAAATCTGAAATATTTTTCTAATTAAATATGTTTGTGATTAATAATGCTTTTTTAAAGTGGATTAAATGTTAATTTATGTTTATATAGCAATGTTTAATTTAAAGTGCAACATATATAATAGTTTTATTTTTTATCATTTCTTAATTTTTAACGTCCCGTTTTTTTACGAAATGTCCCGGGTTTTTTAAGTAAAAATTTCAGAATGCCCCAGATTTTAGTAAAACATGGGAACCCTAGAGTACACTCGATACACTGCTTTATCAGGGTGTGTGTGATGCCATATGTTATGGTGAGATTCACTTCTAGCCTGATTCAGACCTTTATAGAAGTCATAAAATTGAGATTTGGATATGTGGAGATACTGAGAATTATTTGAATGACGGAAAATAGTCCAAACCTCTTCGAATTAAGGACATTTGCATCGTATCTTTTATTTATTTTTTTAGTAATGATTATCATTCCAAATATTCTAGCACTACTTGTAAAGATATAAACATATGATTAATGCGAAAATACAAAATTATTTATTTTATTTTTTTTTTTTTCGGCACAGAAATTTTCAAATCACGATGTTCTCAACTCAGATTCCCATTGTTGGAATTAATACACAACTAGTATTGCAATCATTGATAAAATTATAAAAAAGATAAATCAGCTAACTCCTTTTATTCCCTTATAGGGAGTAGGCAAGGCCTTTATACCCTATCTAGCTTTTGGAGACAGTGGGCAGTTCAGTCTCCACCTGTAGCCAATCAGAGATAGCTGGCCCATGTCTCACTAATTATAGCAGCCACCGATGAAGTGGCTGGCAAACAAGTGCCGCTATCTCTTGGTACCTAACCCTAACAAGATATGTTACTGTCTGAAATAATGTGACTGTCGATTTTCTTGAGTTTACAGGATAAAAAACCCTAGTTTCTGGGAGGAAAAACCCGCTTGCCCGTGCCAAAGATCGATTAACTCGGGAATTGGTCGAAGATAGGCTTAGAAAAAGTTCCTCCAGTCGGCGACTAGACTTGAACTTAAGTCAAACTTCGAGCGATCAAGCGCCACTTCCACTGAGCTACACAGGCCTTTTTGATAAAATTATATTTTAAATAAATTTTACAGCTTCATTTTATTGTGGTCAAGCCAATTCTCACTTTAGCCTTAAATGGTTAAATTTTTTTTAGAAAATTGGTTTGCAGATAATGGTAGAAATGGTCCTTTCTTCAGCCAGTTCCAGAGTTAGGTGGTTGAGGTTTAACCACCACACAGATATGAACTGGTCTGTAATTTGATACTTCTATCTATATACCTTGGAACCTTGCCACAGCTAAGACTTAGATTACACAACTTCGTCAGAGGCGCTGCCAGCTCACTTGCACATTCTCGTTGCACACAAGCTGACAATGATATTTCACAATGGTTCACAATGATATTTTTCAATATACCGAGTATCTCCAGTTAATCTACCTCAATGCTCACAATCAGTCTCTGTCACCTCAGTATCTACAAAGTCCAACAGTATCATCAAACTTCAGCAGTACCACCTGGATAATATATGGTTGCAAAGTGATCACTTAGTAACTGAACTATTTCTTCTGCTTCTGTCACTTCCCTACCATCAGCACTGTGTAAAGTTACCTTTCCATAATCATTCGTTCCCTTACTTGCTACGTATCGAAAAAAGCTTTTGGATTTTCTTTGGTTTGATTAGCTAATTTTATTTCGAAATCAGGTTTATCCTACTAGCATGGTAAGGAAGGCTAAATTACTTGTGCATCATACTGCTCATGGGTGTGCTGGTCACCTTGTTTATATTCCTTACACATTGCTGGTCATCCACTTAATCCCTTCTTGGTGTTTATCTTCCTAACCCTGGTTATGCACTCTGATACTGTGTATTCAGGGCCAGTTTTATCATTAGGCGAACTTAGGCAATTGTCTAGGGGCGCTAAGCTTCGGCGAACCAGATTTTGCTACATAGTGCGGGGGGAAAATATATATAGACAATGTATAGGGGCGCCTAAATTTTCTTTGCCTAGGGGCATCAGATACTCTCGGAACGGCCCTGTGTATATTCAGTACTGCATTGTATATATTCAATTCAAATTCAGTATATTCAATAATCTTAGGCCAGCTTTCTGTGACTTTCCCCACTTTCCAAAACTTATTTAAGGCTAAATAGACTCGGATGCTTCCTTGACAGGCAAAAAGGCACTAGCAGATTTATTGTGATTTGTAGATTTAGAGGTATAAAGCCTGTATTACTCAAAGTTCATAACCATTAATATGTACACTTATAGCTTGGTAATGAGGTTTCCTGCTTTATATTCCCTAGCTGCCAAAAAAAGTTTATTATTATTATTCGTGACACCTCCAAGGAGTCTGAAGACTCATCGCGGGAGGACACCTACAACTATCTCAACTACTACACCGAACCTCTACTACGAATCATCTCTATCTACGCCATCCACCTCCACCACAACTAGTATTTTTTGTCTGTAAATTGCGTGTGTTCTGAAGGGCCTATTTGTCTGTATGCGGGATGAAAAACCCGTGTTTCCGGGAGAAAAAACCCTGCTACCTCCGTGTGAGATCGGCTCTTTGATTTAAGTAGCTTCTAAGAATAAATTTGAAGTGACGCTGAGTTCATTGTACGGTACTGCAACAAGCAGTATTAATATGCTGCAAGTTTTTGTGTGCGCGCATGCACGCGAATCTAAACGAAAGATAAATCTTAATGCATAACTGGATCACTGGTGAAAGGCTGAAGATCAGATAAGCCAGAAAAAATAAGCGTGAAATAATTTTAACAAGAATAGCCCAAAAAACGCTTTTGTTAATTTTTAATAGGGCGTATGGTCTCCATTAACAGCCAAAACAGCGGTACATGTTGATTACATAGACCAGATAAGATGATCAAACAGTTCTTATTGGATATTTCCCCTCTTCTGCAAGAACAATTTCGAGCTCTTCAAGCGATCGTGGTGGCACCAGTCGAGCAGAAACGCGCTTGCCTAAAGCATTCCAGGCATGTTCGATTGGATTACAATCCGGTGAACAGGCAGGCCAGTCCATTCGTTCAATATCTTCTTCCTCAAACCACTCTTGTACCAAATTTGCACGGTGTGGACGAGCACTGCCATCCATAAAAACGAATTCTTGGCCAATTGCAGCAGCATATAGACGAACCATAGGTTCCAAATTCTCATCGCGATACCTTTGGGCTGTTAAGGAACCGTTTCTGATAAAAGAGAGATCAGTATGGCCACTTATACCTACACTGATGGTATAGATGTATTCCAACCTATGCCATCAAACTCCCACCTTGATGTTGGGATCTTTCACGAACAAACTGTGGATTATTTCTTGTTCCACTTTCACACCATATCAAGATACGTCGTTTATCTGGTTGCAGACTGACCCTGGACTCGTCACCAAAAGGTACACGAGCCCAATCTTCATCTGTCCAATTGCGATGTCCCTGTGCCCAAATTCTTCAGGCTGTTTTGTGATTTGCAGTAAGCGGAATGCAAACCACTGGTCTTCGAGCATAAACCTATGGCACGAAGACGATTTCGAACATTTCCCGTCTCAAGAAAGAGATTCCACTGCTGGAGGGATTGTAGTTTCCTCATTCCATTCTACATTTCACCTTGCCATCTTGTCTTTGATCTCTTCGTTGCCTAGCATTCTATAGGATTTCCATTAACAACACAAAATGGTCAAAGTTATTAACAGAATCTAAATCTGAATTCCAATAGAACTTTATTCAGTTATTTCTCTATTCTCTTATTTAGGTGATATATTATATTATACACCAGCTAACTGAAAAATACAAAGGATTATCTTCTACTTTGCTATTTATCGATTTCAAAAAAAAAAAGCATTTGAAACAGTACAACATAATGCAATTTTCTCTGCAATTAGAAACAGTGGCCGGTATATGGTTTACATATACCAGCCACTGAATTAGAAACCTTTATGCAGATATATGTAGACATTACTATGCAGCGTCTACATAAAATACTTGGTCATGCGTGTCACCGTGTGTTCTATTTAAGAATACAGATGGTCAGAATTCGTCAGTATTATTGATCACAATGGTAAAAACAAAGATCCTTCTGAATTCGATAAAGGGCTTGTGTGGGTGCCCGTCTTACAAGTCACGATTCTGGAATCAGTAGAGCTGAGTGGGTTGTCAAAAGATGAGATATTCTGGGTGTTTAATCAGTGGAAAAATAATCCACTTCGTTTACTGTCTGGAATGAGATTGCAGTCTGTTTAGGCTCATGTGGATAAACAGAACTTCCTGTGCACATCAGTTGACCAAAGCATTTAATTTCCGACCCTATATCTCACGCGTAGGGAATTGGAAAGATCGGTATTGGCAGCATGCCTATACGGAAACCATTTATTTCTGCGAAGAACTGGAAAGTTCGTCTACTTTGATGTCAGGAACACTGACTGGACGCTGGGAAAAAAGTCGTGTCCCGAAGAGTTACCGTAGATAGACCTTTTCCTGCACCAAGGGTAGGCAGAGAGTTTGGCTGGAGCCCCCCATGAAGCTATGAATCTAGTTCGCCTTGAAAACATAACCCAAGGTTCTGGAGATAGTCTCATGATCTGGGCATGTGCTGTTGACACAGATCCCCTGATATTGCTGGATGATTTCCGGTTTCACCAATGTCTGAACATTGGTGAAACCGGAAAGTGACGGTCGTTAGACGGACGGTAATGCTATTGCCCATCGCGCAAGAATTGTTCAGCAGTGGTTCAAATTTTAGTTCTTCAAATGTATGGGACATGCTAAAAAAACAGATCCGGAAGCAAAGTCCTCTTCTGTCATTCATGAGCCAGTTAAAGGACTATCTGGTGAACAGCTGATATGATGTAGATGCAATTCAACACTTTGTGGAATCTATGTCAGTCTGCATATGCACTGTAATTCGGGCTAAAGGGGGTCCAATACGGTATTAAATAAAAGTTTCTAATTCAGTGGCCGTTTCTTTGAATGTATGAGGTATTTGATATTTGATAATGCCCTGTATATGAGTAATATTTGAATTGTGATGTGTTGCTGGAATAATCTCTTTAAATTTTTAGCGCTTTCATAATGCAGTTCGGAAAGCGATTGGACATACGCTCGTCGACTGGAAAAGACCTCCGTTCGATTCTTATGTGGAGATGAATCTTTATATTATTAGCTTTTATTCTTTTCAATTGAAGGTGAGTTAGCTATATCATAGTGAGGGAAATGTTTTTCCTGCTTGTAATCTCGGACTTTGTTCGTCTCGTAAACTAGGCACAACAAGTTTTTGATAACTATTCTGCATTGCTGCTGATACAGTGCAGACAACTGACTGTATAGCGTGGATGGTAAATTATGTAGATATCGGATCACGTAGTGTACTGCTTCCACAATGGGTCCTCAGGCACCATTGAGAAGTCATGTATCAATAACAATATTACCTGTCCTTAATATTATCTCAGATGGATGACATCATATCTCAAAATGTCATACCGAAGACATTCGTTTTTATTCTTGTCTAGATAACTTTCCATATGCGGACTATACTGTATTTAAATTCTGGGTTTCACTGCATATGTCATTACAGGTAGGATATATTAGTCGAACTCTTTCGTCTTCACACTAATTAGAATATTGCCTCTGAAGACATCTCTCATTTTCCTAAACACTATCCTAATTAGATGGATTATACTTTTTTATTTCTTGTTTTTCATCTTTGATTTTCTGTTTTATCCAGATAAACATGAGTCATTTGTGATGGATCTGTATTCTCAATTTTAGTTTATTCTCTCTTGTTGATTTTGATATAGGATCCTTCCATCTCCCAGTCGTCTACCAAGTTTTCTTTTTTGTGTCTGGATACTAGTCTATTATTCTTTAAATCCAACTATTGTCTTTCATGTGTGTCCTCCTCACCTGTGTTTGTTATTATAGAAAGTTTCTACCCTCTTTAAATCCACCTTTTTTGCTTATTTCAGTGCTTTCTCTATGATCTTTCTTGCTTATATTGCACACTCTTCTTTCTATTCCCTTTGTGTTTTTATCAAAGGTTGCTTTTTTGTTGTTGTTGTGTTACATGTCTCGTTGCTGTAGATCATTGCCTGGAATGTCCGCGCGGTTAGCCTGGTGGCTGTGCACTTCGCAACCATATGACTGGGGAAGAAGTGTTCCCAGGTTCGATTCCCGTCAAAGACGTGAGGAATTTGAGGATCTTCCTCAGCCATAGCCAAGTTAGCCGGTCTTGGACGCGGGCAGTAGGGTTTTTTCCGCCAGTTTATCTGGCGTTTTTCATCCCACAAGCAGGCAAACCGGCCCCGTGAACACACATGGATCTACAGCCATAAATACTTAACCCCCCCATGAGGAGGCTCAACATCGCCCCATTAGGGACGGGGGAGGAAACTCCATACGAATAAATAAATAAAATTGCCTGGAATAATACTATTAAAAAGGTTTGATCTTATTTTGACATGGTTTTTTTTTTATTTGTGATAGTGTATTTTATCTGGTTAAAAGCTTTCCCCTTTTTGCACCAGTTATATATCATATCATTATCCATTTTGATGGCTTGACCTAAGTAAATGCGGCTGAATGCTCTCCACTATGCCTGCGATTTTATTTGGTCATGACAGTATTCGGTTTTAATCCACATTGTCTTGTTAGGGTGAGTTTCTAATCATTCTACAGTACACATCTATTTCAATCAACATTTCTAGTTCAAATGTTGATGAGATTAGAACCATATTATCAGCATGCAAGAAAATTCTCTGCATCAATATTTAAACTTCCATCCAGGTTAGTATTCTTGAGTTTTTTAGAGTTGTTGAAAAAAAGATTTGGAGAGAGTTCCTTGTCTTACTCCTCTCCCTATAGTTATTTCTAAGGGTTGTTTTTTTTTTTCCATAAAGATTAATTGCGATTTGTAACCTGTCTCACGGATCAAATACATCACTATTATTTATACAAACAAAAGTTTCATGTAAACAAAGTAGTGATCTTGGAAAGTAAAAAATTTTGCAATTTTGTTTATGCTTCATATCCGTATCTTTTTTCTTCTTCTATAATATCCAAAGATTGCATATTGACTTCAATCGACATCCATGTAATTATAGACGTTTATACACGTCCAGGCCCGTACGGTGGTTAATGATATTATGGTTGTTCAATGTCTTGCTTTCTTATTGCAGAGAAAATTGCATTCTGTTGTACTGTTTCAAATGCTTTTTTTTTTTAAATCGATAAATAGCAAATTAGAAGATAATAATCCTTTGTTTTTTAGTTAGCTGGTGCATGTATAGAGTGTTTTTAATTTATATTAAATTCCTTTTTTTTTTAAATATTTAAATATAACTACAGTAATACCCCGACTTACGTGAATCCGGAGTTACGAGGTTTCTTATATGTATTCTCGTCCCGCTTCATACCTCACCACTAGTCGTAGCTTTCCGGCGCCGGCCGCATTCGCCAGTGTTGTACATGCTGTGAACAAGCACTGACATGTTTCGCGCGGTCTCCATTCATACACGATTTTGATAGTCTACAAACCTTGCGATTGTTTAATGTTATGCTCATAGAGATGCGTGAGTAAAGCGCTATTGAAGAGACCGAAACCTCATATCCAGTTCTACCAGAAAAGCACATGACAATTGCAAAATTAACAGGACTCAGCTTAATTAAGAATGGTTTACAGATTTTGGAGGACACAGATTCTAATAAGGAACGAATTGTAGCCACAAGGCAAGGAATAAAAAAATCATTCTTGATAAAAATTTTATCACATAAAAATTAATAATGTCGTCCAAAAGAAGCAAGTTCGATTCTTCTACAGCTAGCAAGAAAAGAAAAACATTGACTTTGGAAACAAAACTCAATATTATTAAGGATTTTGAAGGCGGAATGAAAATTTGTGAGCTAGCAAAGAAGTTCGATCTATAGGAATCCACAGTAAGAACAATCATAAAAGATAAAGAAAGAATTCTCACTGCTCTTAAAAATGAAAGTTTGCAAGTATGAATGAAGCTATGAGGCAAAATGAGCAACGGTCTGTTAAAGAGTTTTGGAAACAGTTTAATGTTTTAGATGGTGTAAGGATTATCGGGGATTCTCGGAGTGAAATTTCGCCAAAAAACCTTGAATACTGTCTGGAAAAAACTTTGTCCAGAAACGGAAATGTCTGAAACTGATCAAGTTGCTAAGGCTGGAGCTTACAATCAACGAGCTCATAGAGATGCGTGAATAAAGCGCTATTGAAGAGACCGAAATATCCAGTTCTACCAGAAAAGCACATGACAATTGCAAAATTAACAGGACTCAACTTAATTAAGAAAGGTTTACAGATTTTGGAGGACACGGATTCTAACGAGGAACGAATTGTAGCCACAAGGCAAGGAATAAAAAAATCATTGGCTTGCTATGAAGAAATTGTGCGTGACAAGAAAAAGACATTATGCTGTCAGACGAATCTATTAGATTTTATGAAACCATCGACATAACTTTCTTTTTTTTATGTACGAAAAACTAGTTATGATTAGTGTTTCTTAAAAAATATAGCTTTTTGTAAACCTTTGGTCCCAATTAACTAATATTTTGTATGTTTGTATATATAAATTACATGCAAAATTATACCCCGAGTTACGCGAATTCAACTTAGGCGCTTTTGTTGGTCCTACCTACCACGTAACTTCGGGATTTTATTGTATTTAATTTAATTTATATTATAGTATATAAACCATATTAAATTCTATTTAATATGGTTCTCGAATATTTTATTGAAGTGGAACAGGATACATATTGGCCTATAGTTTTCAAAAAAAAAAAAAAAATCAGCTAACGCCTTTTTATTCCCGTATATACGGGAGTAGGCGAGGCCATTTAGCCCTATCTAACTTTTGGAGACTGAGTGGGCAGTTCAATCTCCACTGGTACCCAATCAGAGACAGATGGCCCAAGGCTATCACTAATTAAGCGGTACGCAGTGAAGAGAGACGGCTCAAATGTGCCGCCATCTCGTGGTCTCTAACCCTAACACAATATATTTTTAATGTCTGAAATAATGTGGGTTCTACGGTCGATTTTCTTGAGTTTACAGGACGAAAAACCCGAGTTTCCGGGAGGAAAAACCTGCTTGCCCGTGCCAGAGATCGACTAACTCGGGAACCGGTCGAAAAAAGGTTTAGAAAAATTTCCTCTAGTCGCCGACTAGACTCGAAACCAAGACTTCCTTCGTGCGGCCTAGCGCGGTGGTGTGCAAACGCCACATTTCAATATTCTCTTTTTCTATGGATGAGACTGATTTTAAATTATCGCCACTCCTTGAGTATTCCCTTCATTTAGGTACCAAGTGAACCTTATGGCTAGAGCTTTATCAAGGCTTCATCCGATCTTGACACCTCATTTGATTGACTACATAGTCTACCTCTTCTGGAAGTATTTTTGGTTTCTTTATATTTACCTTTATTGAAGTTACATTTTGTGTGGAGCGGAGCATACCGTAGTAATTCTGGACGATTTTTAGCATTTCTCTTCTGTTTGTTTTCCAGATATTCTGTTCGTCTTGAAGAGCTGGTATTATTATTTCGTCCTTAATTTTATTTCTACCTTTTTAGGCTTCTTTGTTGTTTTTTCCCCTGCTACCTCCTGTAGTTTTTTAATCCTAAATTTGGTACAATCTTCTTGTATCTTTATTATCAAAGAGAAGTATTTCATGTAGGTGGTTATGAATAGTGTTGAGTAGGAAGGAAAGAAGACTTTCTGCTCAAGAATGGAAAAATGTTTAATTATGTAACCTTGATGTTAATAAGGCAGTGAGAGTGGATGGAACATCGCCACGAATATTAAGGGAATGTACGAGAAACTTGCTTCTTCATGAAGAGTCTGACAACATGAAAAAGCAAATCATTTTTCACTGATTTGCATAAAATTTTTTTATGCAAATCAGTGAAAAAAAAAGTATATGAGATGTGAAACACCCATAAAACTTGTATTGTAAATACACTATCTACCAATAATTCTCTGCACACTAGCAATTTACAATGGATACCAGCAGGTGAACCCTAATATCAGGTATGTCCACCCTCGGCTTTAATCTCCTCCTGCACCCTTTTGAGGGAGGCTTTCCAACAAATGTGCAGCAGACGTCAAGTGGAAGTTGTCTCCATTCCCTCCATCACATCAGCAGAGTCAGTAACAGAATTGAGGACATGCTGCTCTAGACCTCAATTGCAGCTCCAATTCGTCCCCCAGGTGTTCGAAGGGGTTGAGGTCACGACTGCACAGGTTAGGGCAGTTGTTTAACACCCATCTCTTCATACCATTCCATAACACCTGCAGCTTTGGCATGGGGCATTATTGTCTTGATGGTAACACAGGTGCATTCCATGAAAACTCCAAAGTATAGGTGGCATTCAATTATCCAGAACATCAAGGTACTGAGCAACCTTCATGGAAACTCCCAATCTAAACCAGCTGAATGCTCCACCACACCATTAGTCTTCCACCACCAAACTTTACTGTGGGTACAACAAACTGTGATAACAAGCGTTCACCAGGTTGCCTCCACACCCACATCCTGCCATCAGACTGGAAACAGGCGAACCTTAATTCATCACGCCAGAATATTGTTTTCCACTGGTCAATTGTCCAATTCACTGGTTCTTTGCATCAGGCCAGTCGAGCTGTCTTGTTCATTGTTGTGATGTTTGGCTTGTGTGCCATTGCTCTTCTGTGGAAATCTAGCCACCTGTTTTAACATTTTCCTGTCCTTGTCAGCCATTTTCTGTGGCTGCCCTAGGTGTTTTCCTGCACTAGTGATGCCAGAACTCCATTTGTTGATCACACCACCAACCATTAATTTTGGATGCTCCAGTTGAGTGTCAATGGCACGTATGGACATGCCACAAATGTGGCGGTTCATGATGACACCTCTCTCATTATCGTCCCTCTGATATTCTAATGAAAGGATGTCTCCACCCTTTCATTAGAATATCAGAGGGACGATAATGTGTCCCTGTAACTTTCCAGAACAGAGCACACCTGGTATTTTTTTGTAAGGCAATTGGAACATATCTGTAAACAATACAAACTCCTTTTAGTCTTTTGTCCAGTTCATGTGGAGCCTGCCCTATTTCAAACATTGTCTGTGGCATGGGGATAGGGGCACACAGATTTATCATTTAGCATGCAGAGTATCTTTGTGAAGCCTTATACACACAATGGAAGCAGATACCAATGTTCCTGAAGGTGATGTGAGGTAGCACTCCTGTTTCAGAGAGCAGATAATTGAAGATATCAGTCACCATCCACTGTGGTTGTAGCCTTCATTGTACCTCCTTGATGCTCTTTGTTACTGTTGGAATTGCTTGCAGCCTGTGAACTACAGAACGACTCACATGCAACCAATTGGCTGGCCTCGTCTTATGAAGGCTCACCAGCTGAATTCATTGGTTAAACATCTTGCAGCCATATCCAATAATTTTGCCATCACAGTCTTGTTCTCACTTCAGACACTAAATAGAAACCCATTCCAAAAGTCTGCTTTTTTTGTTGTGGTCATTTGCATATACTGCTGACAGCACCAGTGATTTGTATGTAATAACCTGATGCATTATTCTTACATAATCTACCTGACTTCCATGTTTTTTTCTTATGCGTTATTATTATTATCAGAGACCTCCAGGGAGTCCAAAGACTCATCGAGGGAGGGTACCTGTTCTACAACTCTGTCTTCGCCACTCAATCCACCAACTGACTGCAACTACACCAACGCCATCTACTGCCGACCACCACCACCACTAGTATTTCCAAAGACAATCACAAACATTCATGCCCCCAGTGGGATTCAAACCTGCAGCCTTTTAGCTGGAGAGCGGATACACTAACCACTCGGCCAGCCAGGCTGGCTAATTAAATCTCTTATATTTTTTCTCAGTGTTTAAGTCATTTAATAATTATAAACACACACACACATATATATATATATATATATATATATATATATATATATATATACACACATATATATAGGTATTCTTAATTTGTTTATTCTTGTTAAAAATTCATATTGTTTCTATGAATTTTTAAATGCATAAAAACTCATATTGAGTTTTTTCTTTGAAACTTAATTTATGGGAACCAGCATAGCTGGTGCTTTATAGTAAAGAAGAAGATGTGACCTCAATGTTGCTAAATGTAAAATTATGCACTTTGGACACATCACAAAGAGTTGAAAAGTATTACAGTCTGGTGCTACACTGTAGCAATGGTTCTAGCAGCAAGAGAGGGAATCCTATGAATTATTAGGACACTGTATGCATAAACTAAAAACCAGGCTCAATGAGTAAATCAACATTTATGAAACGAACCTCATAAAAAAAAATTCTGACTTTTGCTAAGAAAAAAAATTACCATGCTTCACAAATATGACTTCAAATTTTGGAAAATTATTGTTGAAAAAAAATCTGTTTCTCATTAGGCTAATTCATAAATTTAATTTAAATTGAAATTTCAATTTAAATATCTATAATTATCAGTAATAATAATAAAAAAAGAAATGCATTCTGAAATAACAATTTGATATTTTATTAACTGTCAGCTGATAATGGTATTAAATATCAAAAATGTTTATTATTATTAAATACAAACTGCAAAGAAAACTAGCTAGCAGCTTCTGCTATAGCAGCGATGGCAAACCTATGGCACACGTGTCAACGGTGACACGCCACAATGTTTTGGGTTGCATGCTAGCATTCACCAACAATTATTCTCCCTGTTTGAGTTCAGTTCAGCTTTTGCATTCGTACGAACAAGAAGTGCATCGAATTATTTTGTGCAAGTTCAACAATTTCTCATTGCTTGTGAAATTCGTAATTTATAATACAAAGTTTTTATTTCTTTAACATTCTAGCTCTATTATCATGGAGGAACCTCAAATTAAAAAATCCTGAATGAGTGATAAAGGAAGTGGTCGAAGCTTTCAAGATGCATGGACTAAGAAGTATGGTGTTATTGACAGGAATTGCAAATCATAGTGCCTATTGCACAATGAAACAGTAGTAAGCAGAATGTAGAATGTAAAAAGACATTTCAAAACAAATCATCAGTGGCTTTTGAAAAAAAGTGAGGAAGGAAGGAATGTGTTTCTTGGAAACTACACTGCAAAGAGTGTCAATCAAATAACTTCCTTAAATTCTTAAGAGGCCCTATGAATTTAACATCAGCAAGTTTCAACATTGCTCACTCCATAGCTCAGCATGAAAAGACAATCAAATGAAGGAGAATTTATTAAATAAACTCTTCTGAAATGTGCCACTTTTTCTTTTTTTTTTGTTTCAAGATAAGCAAAATAAAGATGCTATTATTAAGCATATTTCTGATTTCCCAATCAACAGAAATGCCATTAAAAACAGAGTGATGACAATGATCTCTGCCGTACATCAATTAAAAGGAGACTTAAATAATTGTAAATATTTTTAACTTGTCTTGATGAAACTACTGATGTTACATCATCGGCTCAACTGGCCATCATTGATAGGTTTTCCGATGGTCAGACAATAAGAGAAAAGCTGGTAAAGCTAGAAGCAGTGCCAAAAGTACATCAGGGAACGAAGCATGCAACATTGTTCTAAAAATGTTCCGTGACGACAGATGGGGCATCCAATATGGTGAAAAAAATAAAGTCAGATTTTGTGAAACTTTACGGAAGCTACTGACATCCAGTTGTGCCATTTCGTTGCATTATCCTCCAGGAGGTGTTATGTGCCAAGGCAGCATTCACAGAATATTGTGAATTACAGAACTACATGATGTAATAATAATATAATAAATTTAGTTTAATCTTTTATCCAAGTGTAAGCAAATAAAGTTTGCACCTGAAGTATTCAGGACTGAGACAACTCGTGGTAAAGGTAGACCAAGCTCTCATCACTTGTCTTAGTATCTCCCATAATGCAAAGCACATTCTCTTGCAGACATGTATAATGCTATGCATTAAGGGAAGGGCCACTACCCAGACCAGTTTTGCCCTTTCCAGTTCCACTTTTACCAAAAGTTGCCTCAGTCCTGAAGATACTTCAGGTGGAAACTTTGTTTGCTTACACTCAGATAAAGAATTAAACTAAATTTATTATAGTCTAACCAAGTGGAAAAAAAACTTCCTACATGATGTAATGACAGTTGTAACAAAAATAGTGAATTTAATAGCTGCTGGACCCCTTCACAAGCAAGAATTTTCTGCACTATTGCAAGAAGTTGAATGCTTGAATAAAAAAAACATTTCGAGTAGGTCTGTCTGTTCAGATGCGCAAAATGAAATAGAGTCCTTGCAATATAAAGAACCAGCACATTTGAAACTTAATAAATGATCAGTTTGATGGAAGATTTAATTAATTTAGAAGTTTAGAACAGACAAAATAATTAAGAATCTGGCTTAGGGCAGAGCTGACTGCTACCAGGTCGGACTCCAGGTAGCAGATAGGGAAAAGGCTGCCAAATATGGAGGCTAGCTGTGAATATCCAACATGCAGTCCTGGATCAACAGCAGCAGCAGTATCAACAGGACTGGTGAGTTAGTAGGTGGCACTGCTAACTCTACAAAATACCACAAAATCCAATGATGATGCTGTGACAAGGCAAGAGTTAGATGCTGTTGTGACTGTAAGCCTTAGGCTTACAGTCACAACAGCATCTGCACTCCAGAGGAGTGGCTATAAACAGCATCAGTCAAAAATGAAACGCCAATCTGTCTAGCCAGCATGCTGTTTTAAGGCTAAAAAACCCTCCTTATGGAGAGTTTATTATATAACCCACCCACACACACACTAAGAAGACCAATGATGGCTCGGACATCACTTGGACTAATAAGGCCTGTGCTTGTGGTTTAGGCAGAGGGCCACAAGTGAAAAAACACTTTCCAAAACATCAGAAAATAGAAAAAATAGCAACATGTACATATGCCCAAACAATAAAACAATGAGAGGAGCAAATCTTCTAGAGTTGGAAGAAGAAATAAAGGAAATTAAATGGAATATTGCTGGATTCAGTGAAGTAAGAAGGAAGGGAGAAAACATGCACATAAAAAACAATGGGCATAGGATCTACACTTATGGAAACACAGAAAACAAAAGAAATGGTGTTGCTTCCTAATTCACAAACAAAAAATACAACAGATAATAAGTATACAAGATAGAATAGCCTAAATTATTCCGAAAATAAACTCAAGATACAAAATCATTCAAATATATGCACCAACAACAGGCCATGAAAACAACGATATAGAAGAATTTTATAAAAAACTGAAGACCTCAGGCACAAAGAAAAAAAACTCATTACACCTTAATTATAGGTGATTTAAACTCAAAAATAGGAATAAAATCAAATGCATAAGAACTTCCAACAGGAAAATTGGGACTAGAATTTGCAATCAAAAATCAGCTAACAATAGCCAATACCTTCTTTAAGAAAAGAGCTCAACAAAGATGGACATGGAAAGGACCGAATTATATAACAAAAAATGAAATGGTAATATTACATCCTAACTAACAGAATGAATATAATCAAAGATGTGTCTTAAATAAATTCAACACAGGAAGCAACCATAGAATGCTAAGAGGAAGAATAAGTATAAACACAAGAGTAGAAAGGAGAAAACATATACAAAAGACAACAGATGACTACATAACAAATGAAATGCTTGAACAAAATAGAAAAATATAGTAAATAAAAGGATATTGGAAGCAAAAGATTTAAATAGTGTACTCTAAACCAAGATATTATAGATATAATCATAAACAGCTTAAATATGATAATAAGAACTAGAAAAAAACAGCAGAAACTTTGAACCTAATTGAAAAAAAAAAAAAAAAAAGACACTTGAAGCAAAACTTAAACCAGATAGAAAAGGCAGAGCTAAATAAAACCATCAAAAAGGGAATAAGAAAAGAAATAAGAAAAATATAAACACAAAGAAACTATTGAAAAAAAAGTAAAAGCAACAAAACTAATTTTAAGAATATTACATGAAGGAAAAACACAAATAAGCAATATTAATGACAAGAACAATAAATTGATATTCAGGAAAGACAAAAAAAAATTAGAAAGAATCGAAGAATTCTACAGTAATTTATACAGCTCTAAACAGCCCGATCAGTACATTGAAATCCACTATGATGTGGAAGTACCAATATTAACTGAAGAAATAGAAAAAGCTTTAAAAGAAATGCCAAATAATAAAAGTCTGGGAACAGATATGATAAGACATGGAGGAAGAGAGAGTTACTAAAAAAGGTTCAAATGCTTTTTAATAAATGCTTGACAGAATCTAAACTCCCAGATGACTGGAACAAAGCAGAAACTGTCTTAATATACAAAAAAGATCAAACAGATCTAAAAAAAACTACAGACCAATCAGTCTGCATTCATATATGTATAAACTACTTACCAAAATACTAACCAATAGGATGAAAACAAATTAGAGTTCTAAGAAACAAAAGACCAAGCAGGACTCAGAAGTGGATATTCAACTAGACCACCTCCGAACTATTAATCAGATAATAGAAGAGACAAATGAATACAATATACCACTTTGTATGGCATTCAACGATTATGAAAAAGCATTTGATACAATAGAAAGAACAGCAATAATAGAGGCACTAAATAAACAAGGCAGTGAAAAACCATACATACAACTAATACAACCTATATAACTGAATGCAACAAATAATATACAATTAAATAATCTAAAAGGAAAAATTAAAATGAAAAGTTCTCAGCCTTGACTATAGATGGCAACATTATCAGCAAGATTTTCCTTTTTCTAAGTTGGTATAAAAAATGGCAAATACCTGTTGGATTTCTGCTCAGGACATGGACTGGTTATTATTAACACCATGTTCCAACATAAAAATGTGCACAAATTCACATAGAGAGAAGAGGCAAGGAATAAGAAAATTCTCATTGACTATATTATTGTTGATAGTGATGTTTTCTCCCTGGTGCAGGACACTAGAGTGTACAGAGGATTTGAAATTGGAAGTGATCACTATTTAGTCTTGAGCAGGATAAAATTGAATTTCATATTGAAAAGATTGACATGTAAGAAAATTTTAAAGCGAATAAAAGTTGAGCAGCTCTCAGATGTGAACTGTAGACTAAAATACACGAAGATTATTGAAAGAAAAATGAAAAAGTTTGAGAACAGAAACCAAACCTTGGATTCAGTGGCAAGCCTTGAAGAAACCCTGATTGATACAGCCAGAGAGGCATGTGGTGAGGTTGTCTGCAAGGATAGAAAAATTAGAACTTCATGGTGGATACAGGAAGTTAAAGAGGCAGTGAAGGAAAAGAAGAAAGCATATCAAAAGTTCCTGGCAAATAAGTCAGTTTGTGCTCTTAGAGAATACAGAGACAAATGTAAGGAAGCTAAACACTGTGTAAAACTAGCTACACAGAAGTCATGGGAGGACTTTGGCAAGAACATAGAAAATAAATATCAAGAAGGTGGCAAAATATTCTGGAGGTTGTTGAAGAAGCTTAGGAATGGAGAAAAGAGTGCTGTAAAAGGAGTTAGAGATGATAAAGGTGACATGAAAATGGGCAAAAAAGATATCCTTGAAGTATGGAGTAATTACTTGGAAAATTTGCTAAATGAAACAAGCAGTGATGACAGCACAGTGATAAAAAACACTCTGACCAGGCAGTCAGGAATACATATCCATACTTGAAGTAGAAAAAGCCATCAAAGGCTTGAAATGTGGAAATGCAGCAGGAGTAGATGATATTCGACCAGAAATGCTGAAGTATGGTGGTATAAAAGTCTTACAGTGGCTGCACTGCATAGTTCAGAATGCCTGGACAGAGGGACGAATTCCCGATGATTAGAGTAGAGCTTTCATAGTACCCATATATAAAAAAGGGAAATAAAACTGAATGTGAAAATTACAGAGGTATATCCCTACTGAGTGTTCCTGGTAAGATATATGCAAGTATTTTTGAGAAACTTTGCTTTATGCGGACGATGTTATACTTCTAAATAAATCCGCTACAAGTCTGCAAGATTCTCTGACTAAACTGAGCATTCTATAACAGAAGAAACATTTTTACCAGTAAAGGACTTAGCATCCAGCTCAAAAAAAGGCTAGTCAAAACATACGTATGGAGCATTGCATTATATGGTTGTGAGGCCTGGACTCTAACAAAACAAGACATGAAAAAGTTGGCGGCATTTGAAATTTAATGCTGGAGAAAGATGATGAAAATTAGTTGCACAGAAAAGAAAAGCAATGAAGAAGTTCTGAATATAGTTCATGAAGAGTGGTCATTAATGAAACACATCAATAAGAGAAGAAAAAGCCTAATTAGACACTATTTGAGGCATAGGGGACTGATTACAGAAATAATGGAAGGGACTGTAGAAGGAAAGAGGCCACGAGGCAAACCAAGAATTGCATACATAAATAACATAATGATGTTAACTGGCGCTAAGAGTTATGAAGAGATAAAAAGGAAGTCACAAGACAGGATGTTGTGATGTGCTGCTATATTTACCAATTTTCGGATTGATGCACCAAAGAAGAAGAGACTTGAGAAACGGTTGAGAAGAATTGTGAAAGAAAAGTTTGGTGAAGAACAAGCTGGATTCAGGTCAAATAGAGGCTGTCAGGATCAGATCTTCACTTTACGACAAATAGTCGAGAAAGCGTGAGAATATAACAAAGATCATTATTTAAGTTTTGTCGATTTGGAAAAGGGATGTGACAAGGTGCCAAGAGAGAAGCTATTCAATATGCTACATGGGGCATTATATCAAGCAATACTTAGTCTTTATTTGAGTTGTAAGTCAGCAGTTAGAATTGAAGGAAGTACAGGAAGATGGTTTAATGTTAAATCTGATGTGAGACAAGGATGTACATTATCCCCCTCTGTTATTCATTATCTATATGGATCACATTATGAAGGAAAGTGGTATTAAACATGATATCAAAATTGGAGATGTTAATGTCAGCTCTTTGCTTTATGCAGATGATGTTATACTTCTAAATAAATCCACTACAAGTCTGCAAGATCTCTAACTAAATTAAATAACTGTTGTAATAGATATGGTATGAAGGTCAGCAATAAAAAGACAAAGACAATGAAAATAGGCAGAATCATTGAAAATGTCAACTGTGTTGTGAATGGAGAACCTGTGGAACAAGCAAAACATTTCAGCTACTTAGGCACGATTTTTATTGAAGATGGTAAACTAAATATAGAAATAGACAACAGAATCAGCAAAGCTGGTATCGTGGGAAGTCAATTGAATAAATTCATATGGAATAAGAAAGAAATTAGTCGGAACACTAAATTAGCTGTATACAAGACAGTGTTCAAACCATTTTTAACTTATGGATCTGAGAGTTGGGTCAGAAGTAAAACACTTGACCAAAGACTAGAGACTGCAGATATAAGAGTCCTGAGAAAGATTAGAGGCATGAACAGATGGCATCAATGGCAATATCACATTAAAAACGAGAATATTAGGAAAGAACTTGACATTGTCAGCATCCAGGAATGTGTTAGCAGAGCTAATCTCAGGTGGTATGATCACTTAAACAGAATGGGCGAGGAAAGATTAGCAAAACAAGGATTCTCTGCCAGGTTGGCAGGAAAATGACCCAGAGGAAGACCAAGATATAGATGGATTGATACGGTACAAAGTGCCTTAGACGATAGAAATATAAGATCTGGTAATGTTGGAGTCTTGACAAGTAACAGACTGATTTGGAGGAAAATTGTAGATAGGAAGTTAGTAATGATGTAATTTTTTTTCATGTAGTACTATCATATCCTGTACATCCCCTTGAGGGTACGTGGCAGAAATTTGATGATGGAACCGAATACCAGAAACTTTTAGCATCCTTAATTTTTCCCTCCACATACTCTTGCGAGACCTTATTCTTGGTGTTAAACATTAAAACGGACAAAAGAAACTGATTGAAAGATGAAGTGCACAAATACCTACCTACAATTTCAGACTTATCCATTAAGACTAAGCAACAAAAAAAGTCATTAACTGATGTTAATCAAATCAAATGCAATTTGTTCCATTTTTTTTTTTCAGTTCAATTCAAAATTACTATTAAAAGTAGGGTAATTTTTAGTGCACTATTTTAAGCCCAATTATCAGCATACATATTGTTTTCTCTATTGTAAATCACAGATTTTTCTTTTGTATGATACTGTTTTTTCATTATTATTATTTTACATGTGTCTGAGTTTGTTTTACTTGTTAATTTCATTTTTGTAATTGATGTTTCAATATATAATGTATAACACCACATAGATTTTTTTTAAAAAATAAATTAATATGTAAAGAATTGTTTCTCTTTTTTGTATGTGTGTGTGTGGGGGGGGGGAGAGACATGCCAGCAGAGTTAAGTTAGCCATTTTCTGAATTCGACACGAAGAGCCTAAAAAGGTTTGCCATTGCTGTATTCCAGGAGCCTTCCTTTAGAGACTAAATAAGTTTCTATTTTAGCTTAACCACTTCAAGCCTCCAATAAGCAAGGTAGCAGTTCACAAAAGGCATCTATCACCTAAAAAATTTTTCAAACTTCCATGCCACATTGTCCATCCAGGATAAGCAAAGATTTCTATTAACAAAGAAATCTTACTAAAAGCATATCTCATGAATTTCTGCTAGAATTCATATTACATAGTTTTCACAAGATTTTAAATAAGCCACATCTTTGCTAGCAAGCTGTTTATTTACATTAGTATTCCACACATAAGACATCTGCTGGTAATCAATAATACGTGCATTAATTTTGCATAAATAAAATTTACATATTTAAGTAGTTATTCCAAGTGTGTATTGCATGTTATTAAATAATGCTTACAAACTCATGGTTATAAAATTTGTGAATACTTTAGATGCCTTCTACTCTGAAATATAAGCATTAAGAATTTTTTTTTTTTTTTTTTTTTTTAAAAACTTCAAATATCTGTTCATAAATAATACATCCTTCCTCACACTTTCACAGTGAAAGCAGTAGGGTATTAGATAATTCCAAAAATTCAGTTACATTTTAATCCAATATTGCATGGTATTTAAAATATACCATTTTTAAACCAAGAAATAACATTTTACAACACAGTTTTTTTCTCACATACTGGATTATATATTCTTGACTTCCTCTATTTCTATGCGCGATAAAAATTTAAGCCCATCACCATACAAAGACGATGCTATCCAAGGAGCTAACCAAACTAAATACCACTCTTTTCCTAATATTTCTAAGAAGTTTCTCTTCCAGCCTAAATCATATGTAAATATGCCTTCTTTTTTTTCATGCAATGTCTGACCATTATATACGCACTTGATTTGTTGATAAAGTAAATATGATGAAAGAGTAACAAAAACCAGTCCAAGAACATGAAATGTAGCAACAATGAATGTAAACATTGTCAGATAGCCAAACAACCATGCCATATGTGGTGCAATCAGAATTGGTATTGAAGTTAGATTATATCCGCCAATATTTGAAAAACAAAAGTCCCATTCAAAGAGCACTGCATAAATCACACCTAAAAAAAACAAACAAACAAACAATTAAATAATATTAATTAAATGTTTAAATTTTATAAATAAAACAAAAGTTACAATATATTTTCATGATTTAAAATATAACTGCATATTTACATTACATAATTATAAAAACATGATTTTACTTATAATTTTAGGTGGGAGATGAATTCTATTACCCAGTGTGAGACCAACAACCAGATCGGAGGACTAAATTGGCTTGAAAAAAGTTCCATGTTTGGCCTCTAGAACAGGGTTTCCAAACTAAGAAAAAGATACAAAAAAAATAAAAATAATAATAAACAAAACAAAATAAAAACAGTGTAAAAAATCCACCTATGGTATGAATGTACTATCATCATCATCATGTAGCTTCCTCAATGCGAGGGTGCAGCACCATGTCCTTCCATTCCTCTCTATTGGCAGCTCTTCTTTTTGTTTCAGCAGTCACATGATCCTGTCCATTTATCTTATATCAGCAAACCATGTCCTTTTTTACCTCTTGATCCTCTTCCCATGATCTTTCCTTCTAAAACTCTGTCCTACTGATCCCCTCAATACATGTCCTGCCATCTCATCTTTCTCTCGATCATTTCCTGCAATAAAGATTTCTGTATTTTCATTCTCTGTAGTACTGCTGCATTTGTCATGTGCTCTGTACATTAGATTTTCAGGGCTCTTCTGTAGCACCACATTTCAAAGGCATCTATCTGTTGTATCTTCTTGAATACCCAGGTCTCACTTCCATATGTGAAAACTGGCCAAACTAAGGTTATCGTCATTTTTTCTTTGTCTTTATACCTATGGAACTTTTCAGCAGATCTTTGTTTTTTCAGAAAGCATCTTTAGCTATGGCAGTTCTTATTTTTATTTCTTTATCTTGTTTTCCATCTGAAGTAAAGTAGGTACCTAAATATTTGTATTCTGTTGTATGCTCAATTTTTATATTGATGGAAGTTTTTTCACTTGGCTATGCTATCAATTATATATTTGGTTTAATCCTTTATCCAAGTGTAAGCAAACAAAGTTTGCGCCTGAAGTATTTTCAGGACTGGGGCAACTCGTGGCAAAGGTGGTATAACTTCTCATCACTTGCCTTAATATCCCATAATGCAAAGCACATTCCCTTGCAGACATGTATAATACTATGCATTAAGAGAAGGGTCACCACCAAGACCGGTTTCGACCTTTATCGAGGTCTCATCAGTGGGAGCCAGACCCAGAGGTGGTGATACTAAGTCTTTGGTATATGGAAATATGACTTCTCCATTACTTCCACCTTAATATCACCACCTGTTGGTCTGGCTCCCACTGATGAGACCTCAATAAAGGTTGAAATCGCTCTGGGTAGTGACCCTTCCCTTAATGCATAGCATTATACATGTTTGCAAGGAGATGTGCTTTGCATTATGGGATACTAAGGCAAGTGATGAGAAGTTATATCACCTTTGCCACGAGTTGCCCCAGTCCTGAAAATACTTCAGGTGCAAACTTTGTTTGCTTACACTTGGATAAAGGATTAAACCAAATATATAATTGGTCAATTTTTATATTGTTTATGAATATTTTTGGCTCAGATCCATTTTCTTTAGAGACTCTCATAAATTTGGTCTTTTTTGCATTTAAATGTAGGCCAAAATCTTTACCTTCTTCAATTAATAGGTGCAGTACTTTGATTAATTTGTTTCTGTTGTCTGCAATTAGAATGGTATCATCAGCATATCTAAGATTGTTGTATTTTATACCATTGATAATAATTCCCATATTTTGATTTTCAATCTTTTTTCATCACTGTCTCACTATAAATATTAAATAGATTTGGTGAAAGGATGCAACCCCGTCTAACTCCTCTTTTTATTTTCACTTCATAAGTCTTAGAGTTAAACAGCTGCATTTTTTGTTTGGAGTAAATCAATTTTATAAGTTTATGTACATGATCTTCTAAGTCTAATTTTTCTAGAATATTAAACAGTTTATTGTGTTTTACTTGATTGAAGGCTTTCTGAAAGTCTATGAAGCATATACATATGTTCCTGTTCATTTCAAGTGATCTTTCTAGTAATATTTTTAGTTCCAGAATTGCATTAATGGTTCCCATTCCTGTTCTGAAGCCTTTCTGTTGTTCACTTAGTTTGCAAGTTAAGGCTCTTTCAATTTCTTTGTTAACAGTGATTAAATGATTTTAGATGCATGAGAGATTAGGTTCACAGTTCTATAATCCTTTGGAACTGGTATGCAGAGCAACATTGTAAAAGATTCAGGTAATTCTATTGTTTTATAGATGTGCTGAATGGTGCCCACAAAGTAGGTGGACACCATTCAAACTAGTTACAATAACACTAGGTGTTATTGTAACTAGTCAAAGATTGCAGTAGTTCTGCATGCTATCACACCCAAGGGATTTATTATTAGGAAGGTTCTTGATTATGTATTGCATCTCATTTCTTGTAGGTAGCATGGTATCTGTTGCTGCACATAACCTAAGGTGCTGTAAATCATCGATCACGTTCTCTTCATCATCATCATAGAGATTTGGTAAATATTCCACCCATCTCTAATTTATCTTTTCATTATCAATGATTATGTTTCCATCTTTGTCCTTAATGTTGTTAGATTGTGTTCATTTTGCTTTTCCATTAAGTTCTTTCACTTACAGGAATTCTTCTCCGATTTTGTTCTTTTTTTTTTTTGTAACACTCCTATCTCGCTGCCTTGGTTATTTATCCATTCTTCTTTCAATCTCCTGGATAATTGTTTGATTCTCTTATCCACTGATTTATATCTTAATCTTTCTTCTTCATTTGCTCTTCTTTCATCGATAACATCAATTATTTCTTGCATTATCCATGGTTTGTTCTTTTTTTCTTCATGTTTACTGATGTGGTTCTTGGCAGAAGTTATGATAGCTGTTTGTAATTTGTTCCATTGAGAAGGTTCACTTTCATTTTATAATTGTAGTAGTCATGAAACATTTTCATTAAATTTTGATTTTACTGTTACACTTTATAGCATCTGTAAATCCTATTTATGGGTTTGTTTCCTTTTAATTTTTATTGATTTCACATGAATATTTATCATCATTAGGACTATTTTATGATCAGATCCGCAGTTAGCACTTGGCATGACCTTTGAGTTCTGTATTCCATTGAAATAATGCTTACTGATCACAATATAGTCTAACTGATTTTTGTATCTTCCATCAGTTGTTGTTGGCTTTTCAAAATAAGTGTTAGTTATGATGAGATTGTGTTTGTTACAGAAATCAAATTTTTGTCCTCTCATTCAACTTTTGCATTCCAGTTGCCCATAACAACTGCCTTTATACACCACTCTATTTCATCATACATGTTATCAGCATTTACTTCTTGATTCTGCTCTGTAGGAACATATATCTGAATGATAAGCATATCTCTGGGCTTGGCATTCACTACAATTGCAATTACTCCATCTGATTTTTTAATTACATAAGTGATTTTGTTACTAATTTTCTACTCCACAATGAATGCTACACCTTTCCTTGATATTTCTCTGCCTGAAGTATACAATTTATATGTCTTATCATTTGGAAGTTTTGACTCAAAGTCCGACAAATCCCTCCAAAAGGTTTCACTTATTCCCAATATACCAATATTCAGTCTCTCCATTTCTCTCATCACATTAGCCAATATCCCAGATTTATTCAAACCCCTTACATTCCAAGTAGCAATTGTCAAGCAATTTCTGCATTGAGCTTCTTTATAGCAGTCACTAACCAACAATGCCGCAGGGCCTGCTACATCACCCTGACACCACCATTTCAGGCGTAATGAGACTGCCTGGGATGTATTTCTCTTCTGTTGAGACATGATGCTTTGCATAGCACAGTTTTTACAGAATGGGCTGCCAGAACCATCCAACCCCCAATATGAATGGAGGACTTAGCCAGGAGGCCTACAAAGTGTAGTATATAGAATGTACTATAAGTTTATAAATAAACCTTTCGTGGGTGGGAGTCACATGAAAAAAAAAATCAGAGATATCTTATATTAATAACAGATATATTAATAATTCAGATGTGCCTTATTTTGCATTATTTGTTTTTAATGGCATCTCACATATGAAAGGCTGGGATAGTAGGACAACTTATTAATCTCGTTGGTTAATGAACTGTAAGTTGTAACCACACAAGAAAAGGGCCTAACAAAATGTTTCATCTTAGTAGTGAAAATAATTAAAAGATAAGATACTAAATATCCATTAATATTATTAAGAGAGAGACCTTCAGGGAGTCAGGGACTAATCGAAGGAAGCCACGTACTACACACACCAGCTATCATACTTATTCTTGAATTCATTCATACTGCTTTCACACACCACTCAATGAGAGAAAAATCTAGTCCTCACCCCCTTCTTAGTAGCATTCATTCTCAGCTTCCAAGGATCCCTCAATAAATTGAAAAATTCCATCAACTGAAATCCTGTATGACCCTTTCAGAAGTTGGTAAGTCTCAATTATATCAGCCCTCTTTCTCCTGTTTGCTAGTGTCTGCAGTCTACAAAGTCTCAGTCTGTCTTCATAAAATTGTGGAATACTGATTATATTCCACAATTCTGATGATTTTTATCACTCTCCTTTGCACACTCTCTACTGTATCAGTATCACAATGGAAACCAGGAGACCAGACTTACACACAATAGTCCAAGTAAGGTCTTATCAAGGCCTTGTAAAGAGCCAAAATGACATCCTCATCTTTACATGTTAAAGTTCATTTCAACATTGATTATTTATTAAATTATTAACATTATTAAATAACCATTATGATGAGCAGAATCTTTATATGGGGTTTTTCAATTGAAGGTGAGTTAGCTGATCTAATATGGAGGTAGCAGTTTTTTCCTCCTGGATACTAGGGTTTTTCGTCCTGCATACATGCAAAACTGACCATAAAAACATATGCAATTTACAGACAAAAAAAATGCTATTGTTGTTCTGGAATGACTTCTAATGGGACTATATTGATCAAGTACGTATAATAAACAACTATGTTATATCAACTAGTTTCACCAACTAAGGCTGTTGGCACCTTCAGAGTACATAAAAAAAGTAAAAAACTATTACAAACTATAATCAACTGATTCCAATTATATTAGACAAAGAACAGAGTGCGTACAATACATGCATAGAGTGTGCATGTATTCTGGATTTAGAGAAAGATGTTGAAAGTTTATTTTTCACTTGGTTAGACTATAATAAATTTAGTTTAATCCTTTATCCAAGTGTTTGCAAACAAAGTTTGCGCCTGAAAATATCTTCAGGACTGGGGTAAGGTAGTACAACTCAGGCCAACTCGCAGCAAAGGTGGAGCAATCCAGAGTAATTTAATAAAAAGGTGGCATACCATTTGGCAACTCCTATAGATAAAGATGACCTGCCATTGCTTCTGCCTGGTATCTCCACCTCTGGGCGTGGCTCCCATTGAAGAGTCCTCAATAAAGGTCAAAACTAGTCTGGGTAGTGGCCCTTCCCTTAATGCATAATATTATACATATTCACAAGGAGATGTGTTTTGCATTATGGGAGATACTGTGATAGGAGTGATGTTAGCTTGCTCCACCTTTGCTGCGAGTTGCCCGGTGTTGTACTACTTTACCCCAGTCCTGAAGATATTTTCAGGTGCAAACTTTGTTTGCAAACACTTGGATAAAGGATTAAACTAAATTTATTATAGTCTAACCAAGTGAAAAATAAACTTTCAAAAAAATAATAATAATATTATGTTGTAGCCAAGTAGGAAAACAATGCAAGTTTTAATATTAAGAAATACTGTGGAAGTTTTTACATAAATAAATTGTAAGAGGCACAGAAAATCCAAACAGCTTGCTTACATGAATAAACAAGTTAAATCCCCAAATTCTAACTCCAATAAATTTCAATAAATAATCAATGCATGAGAGCTAGCTAGCCAAATTGTTCTTGGCAAGATCCATGTCTTCTGGAAGCAAAATTCTAGCAATAGACAATCACACATGAAAATACATTTTAATAATAATTTTAATAGAGAACTTGTATAATTTGAATAATTCAAACATAATAATTTGTAAAATGGATATTCATGATGAAATACTAACCAATACATTTCTTTTAATGACTGCATGTGCAGTGTTATTAACCATCCAAAGTACTGGTATTTTCTACGTCTTACAAAACTGCTGTCTTTCTTAAATATAGACAACAAGATCTTAAATATAGACAGCAAGGCCATGAATATGTATTTATTAAAATCATGCCAGAATTCACTGCAAAGTCTTATGGGAAGGGGAACTTAATAATGAATGAAAGTGGATGGGGATGAGAAAGCAAACCTTAATTATACCACTTTTCCAAGAGATACATTACTGTATTAATACTTTTTTTGTTATAAAATGTACAAAGAACTGGTAAGACAAAGAGTGAAGGAGAGGGATGTCAGAAATAGTAACATGGTTTGTAGGCGGAGAGAAGTAACAAACAACCTGCACGGATAACTGCTTTAATAATTTCAAAGGGCTAGACTTGATATTTATTTTGATAATAACACTAATATGTTGGAATTTCAATGATCAATATGCAGGTGCCCTGGACTCTTGCTAGCAATACAAATTTTATAAGCTTTAAAACAGTGACTATCAAATTTGAAATAGTCATCAATCGTTAACTACAATTTTCCCCATATCTTTTTATGTAAATATTGCATTGTTGAATGCAATGGGTGCACAAGTGTTTAATGTGTGAGAGAGAACCTGTTGATGCGTTTCTTGAACAGCTGAAAATTGTGGTCCTTGCAGAAGATTGTGGCAGAGGCTATTCCAAATAAAAATAGATGAAATGAAAAAGGAGGATGCAAAGTCAATATGGTGGATTTGAAGATGGAGAGAACAAAGATGTTAACCAGCAGCTGCTAAACTTTGCAAAATCTAGAAGTAACTTCTGGTTTGTAAACCTCTAAAGCAGGGGTCGCCAAAGTCATTTGCCCGTCGACCCCCTCAAGCGTTTCTTGACTTTTTATCGACCCCCCTATATTTTACTATTACGTAATTATAATAGGACAAGCAAAAAAAAAAAAACACGCTTATGTGAGTTTTTAGATTGTTTATTTTATAGTTAGTGTTTATTGTATGTATAATATAGTATATATTATTATATTACTATTACTACTACTATCACTAGTGATATTAATAAACTACTGGTATTAATATCACTGGTATTACTACCAGTGCTGCTCAACTCTTCAACATAGAGAAGTTTAGTTTGTGAATGAATAACTATTGAATTATAACATGTACGATGATGAATTTTAGAACATTAACGCCCACTTGTATGTCGATGCGCAAAAATGAGACTGGGATCGAATACTTGTATCAGTAAATAAGAACCACGCACGTGTTGCAATCTCGCTCCCACTGCAACGGCCGGCAGGAACCACCAACATCCGTTTATTGGTAAATACGTCATTTTGGCCTACTTGATTGGCTTCACTAACTATTTTCATGACCTTACTCCATCTTACAGGTCCTATTCATGGACCTGTAAAGCATGCTTTCTAGTTCCATTCTTTTATTCAATTTCAACAAACTTCAACCGCCAGCTGCGTGGAGGTTGAAGTTTGAGATTTGACCAATAATCCATAGCCGATCAACATTTAAAAGAATGCAGTTTTCGCAATCCGATATCTCGAAAAAGCAGTCCGTCAAAAATTTAAAGTAACATACCACTACTAGGAATAAAAACACGCGCAAAACAGTAATATCCAGTAAAAACAAACCTATCTGCAGAAACACTACAGTCAAAAATCACTAAAAACGAATAATAAAAAATAATAATAAAACACTATCCCGAACATAAAAAAATACACATGCCTAAGTAAACATAAGATAAATCAACTGGTAGGATTACTTCCAATAACGTCAATCATGTGACACACGATCACGTGTTTATGCCAATTTCTCAGCTACCAGAAAGCAACAGCTATCGTAAAGTAATACTGCACGATAAAAATAAATTTACTAATATATATGAATTTAACAAACATACCTATCCATATATAAATTATTGCTATTAGATAATATCGCTGATTATAAAATCCAATGCAACAGCCAGTAAACATACAATGGTGATCTCTCTTTAAAATGCACTCATCGCACAAATCACAATGATATGAACGAGGTGGGGAATTCAACTGACACCTATGACAATATTGCCATCCCTGCAGCAAATACGGCGGTAATTCTTTTTGTTTACCAGATGCATCTATTCGTTTTAACATATATAAGTTTCCTGTTACATTAAATACAATAAATATTGCAGCAATAATGTGAACTATAATAATGGGACTAAAAGATGTATGATATGTTGGTAAAACAACACAGAGTTCCCAAAATAAAGTCGCCGGAATTGCTATACACATAAATACAAACAAACCGCAATCTCGACGATGCTTCGGAAGCAACTCCTTATTATGAAATGGCAAGGTGCCAACATTTGAAGGATCCATAGCAAATGCATTAACTGTCAGCTACAAATGAGAAGTACATCAAATAAAATTAGAAAAGTCCTTTGAGATGCTATGCAATACGCCCTCCACTTAACCAAATCGATTTTTTTTCTATTGCTCAATCTCTTGATAACACAAATCTCTAAGGCACACCTACACACGTGCATTCTTTGTAATCACATTGTGGCTACGCCACCTACCAGTTGTTAGTTAATCTAAGGAATAAAGGAAAAAAATCCTTTAAAGAAAAAAAGGAATAAAAAAATCCTTTAAAGCCTTTTGTTTCCAAAGGCAATAGGCGTAGGGTTACCATACGTCAGCATTTATGTGAACATGTCCGCATTTTGATAATGAAAATATCTGTCCGCATACATCTTCGAAAAAAACCCGTTTTTCCGCATTTCTGTGGGAGCATTTTAGATTTTTTTTTTCCCAGGCGTTTTTTCCTGTGTTGGTAACATTGCTGAAACAAGAATGCAGGAGGTTGGTTATATTATAGAACAATTCCAGGTCACCATGCTAGTGTTGAAAGGCTCTTTTCATTAATACAAGCTCGGTGGACCAAGGAAAGAAATAGAATTACCATATAATCTGTGAAAGGATTCCCTATAGTTAAATTTAATTACAGACATTTTACATGTAAAAATATGTTCGACTATTTGTGTCGAAACAAAGAACTGCTAAAGAAATTAGGTCTAGTGAAAAATATTCATGGGCAGCCTGGGCTGCAAAGTAATGTATATAGTGTGATAAGTCTAATTCTTTTTCATGTAGGCCTACTCTTGTTTCATAAGACTTATGATGACACTTAAAATCTCATATTTTTGTGTGTTCTAATAAGCATACTCATCACATCTAATTAATGAAAAGCTTACAAAGGTAAAAATTTCAAACATGTATTTATTTTTGTATTAGATGTTTGTGTCCGGAACGAGTTGGTCAGGCGATGAGGTGTCAGCATTTTGGTGTTTTAGAATATGTAATCCTAAGTAGGTGGAGTTCCTTTAGCCCTAACTAACTTTTTGAACACTAGCCAGTCAGTCTCAATTATTTAAGAATTTACCCACAGTGAGTTCGAATTATCAATAAATCACAGCTTTTCGAGAGAGAGAGAGAATATAGCAGCCCCCATCTTTTAGCCCTAATACAAACATTCGTATTATTCCCTGTAATAGTGTGAGTTCTACTGTTGACTTCCTTAATTATTATTTATTTGTTTTATTAGTTTTGTATTATTAACATTAACATTTAACAATTTAGCAAGTATAATTTACTTTGTAACCAAGTGAAAAAACTTCATACTACTCTGTGATCCAGAGTAAAAAGAAAAAATCAACTAACCCCTCTTTATTCCTGTATAGGGAGTAGGCGAGGCCGTTTCAGCCCTATCTAACTTTTGGAGACTGAATGGGTAGTTCAATCTCCACTGGCACCTAACTCTGACATCATATATTTAATGTCTGGTACCCAATCAGAGATAACTGGCCCATGGCTATCACTAATTAAGTGACACACAGTGAAGCGAGATGGCTTAGCAAGTGCAGCCAATGTCTGAAATAATGTGGGTTCTACGGTCGATTTTCTTGAGTTGATGGGACGAAAAACCTGAGTTTCCGGGAGAAAAAACTCGAATTTAATGGAGAGAAAACCCGCTTACCCGTGCCAGAGATCGACTAACTCGGGAACTTAGAAAAATTTCTTCTAGTCGCCGACTAGATTCGAAACGAAGTCTTCCTTCGTGCGGTCAGGCGCCGAAGGAAGAGTGGCGCTTTTTAAGTTATGCATGAGTTTTTGGATTCCTAAAGATATTGAACCAATGAACTCCTCAATACAGATAGAAAGATCTCCGTAGTGATCCTTCCTGTAATACATAACAGTATATATGTCTGTAAGGCGGTGTGCTTTGCATTATGGAATACTGAAGTAGTAGATATGAAGTCAACAGTTTCTATATACAAGGAGCCTAGCAGTGTAGTGAGGATGATTTATGTGCAAACTTTTTTGCTTAGACTTGTGTAATGGATCAATGACACAGCCAAGTTTAAGCGTGATGTATCTTCATGACTAATCTACTTGGATAGAAGTCAACAGACATTCCTCCATAGCAAGGTGCATTGTGACATGTTATGAGTCACGTGTTTGCTGCCGGTATAAATCGGTGGAATATGATACTCTGTGTCCCAGTACAACTGTATCCGGATGAAACGGCTGCGAGAAGGAACGGACGGAGTTTGAAAGAGGCATTGTGATAGGATGCCATGTTGCAAGCCTATCTGTTCTGCAAAATGTTAAAAAATTGGGCCATCCCATGTCAAGAGTCAGTGATACCGTACTGAGATAGAAGTGCAGGGAGTCAATTACAAGTGCTATCCGCAGTGGGCGACCCGCCACACTTACCGAAAGTGACTACGAAGGATAATATGTAAAAACCGCCATTCGTCGGCCGACACGTTGAATTTGGAGTTCAGTGCATCCACTGGAACACAAATCTGCATTACAGCATATGAACCGAGGCTCATAAAATGGGTTTTCATGGTAGGACTGAATATTCAAGCTCCACATTACCCGAACCAACATACTGTATAGCATCATCCTCAGTGGTACAAAAAGGGTGTACAGTGGGTTGTGGAAACTTGGACAGCTGTGTTACGGAGCGACGAATCACGCCACGTCCTTACTGAGCAGATGGATAGGTATGGATGTGACAAATTCCCAGTGAACGTCTCTTAGCAGAGTGCATAACCCCAACTATGAAAGCCGAAGGTTACGGTGTGATGGTATGGTTCTGTTTTTCCTGGTTTGGATTTCGCCATTTGTTTGTGATGCCACGAACATTGAATTTCAGAAGTATCTGAACATTCTGAACAATGTACCACTTCCTAGTTCATTGTGGCGGTTCAGTAGAAACGCCACAAACTATTGTGGCGTTTCTACTGAACTGACCATTATCCGGTTTAGCAAGACATTGCACTGTGTTATAAGACTGTTGCTGTAACTGCGTTGTTTTGGACAAGATCACCACACTTCATTGGGATTCACAGACTCTGATCTCAACCTTAAGAAACATCTTTGGGATAAACTGGAGCGTCAGATGAAGTCAAGCGAGCACAGGTAAATAAAAATAAAATTCTTTGAGATGCTCTTCTAATTAGTCTTGCTTAAAAAATGCGAGCGTTTTGACACGACGCGTTGTCTTGCAGTACCTCTTCCCAAACAATGATCAGGTGAGAATTAGTGGTAAAAATATGTTCATTGGGATGAGAGGATCCAGTAATGTACACGAGAATAATCTCCACAACAAGGTAATGCCGTCTCCGTCTGCCAACCAACCATATGGTCTGCTGTGCGCAGAAGAGAACCTGGGTATGGTCACAATATTTTGGATTATATGTGTGTATGTAGTTTTGCAGATCCAGTGCTCGAGTGGAAGAAAGAGAGACGTAATATGATTCTGGTCTTTGACTAGGTCACTAGAGGAACATTTTCAATATTTATTATCATTATCATTTATTTATTATTAATTTTTTGGTTTTGACTTGATTAGCCAGTCTCTCAGCCCAAACTAATGAAATGTAGAACATGCAGTTTAAAGAAAACAAACCAGTTACAGGACACCTGTTAACAACTCACCTGATTATTCCTATATCAGATGGTAACAATTGTATGCAATACTCTTCCGTAAAGTCTTAAAAAGTCTTCAAATATTGGTGATGGTGACTTATGCCAGAGCCTGGATGTCGATAGATATCCAAACGTTAGTACTAATGACTCCCTTTGGGAAATGAATGGTCTTTGAGAAATGATAAATTTCTTTATTTGTTTATTGATATCCTTAGCCTGATAGTAATTTCCATTAAGTTATATCAATCAAACAAAGATCGTTGTACTAAAGAAATTTCTATAGAATTTATTTATTAATACAGGTTTGCTCAAAATTAGAAATACATACTCTTTACTCTGGAAAAGTATTTTACCTAAGACTGCATGCAATAAACGAAATTCTTAAATGGACAATTTGTTGTTCTTAGTACTTTGCATTTTTATGAATCCTTGATGTGCAAGTTAGCACATACACATATTTTTCTTCTTTCTTAATTTCCATAAAAGACATCTTAATTCCAATAAATTCAAAGTTAACTAAATAAATCCTCTAACACATTTTTATTTCCGTGAAAGAATCGGTGGTGTTCTTTTATTTCAAAATTGGTAGTCAACAAGACTTGCTGAATGCAACAAGTGTGGCAAGGGAATTTTGAGGTAGAGCAAATCCAATGGGAAAATTCTAGAGTTTTATATTTTTTTAGAAGAGAATGTTTTCTGAAAAATATTTGTAATATGCAGAAGAATGGTATTCGTCGATGGCAAGTAGGTTTTAAATAAAGAGTAGGGCCAGCGAATGAGAGGTGCAAGAATTCAAACATGTTTTCATCACCAAGGGAACCCAGTGTCATGACTTTTCTGCATCTTCACTAGCAAAATTATTTACTTGGTCAGGATGTGTCCTGATTTTTCATTATCATATTTAATGCAGTATACTATCGAGTTGGTCATCTCTCTCTCTCTCTCTCTCTCTCTCTCTCTAGTAGCCTTCGGAACCATTTTACTGATATATCCTCGAATGGGAAGATCTGGGTGCCAGCAGTGTATTTGGCATACTCCCATATTTCCTGTAAGAAAGGATGGAAAAAGAAATGGAGCTGTTGGATCCTACTTCTTCTCAATCTATACTATGGATCCGACATGATTACTATTACGATGTTCTTAGCTAATTGATAAGTTGTAAGTTAATTTCTAATTCAAATATAAAGAAAATTTATATTTAAAGACTGTGCCACTTTATATCTGAATTAGTTCAAGAATTGAAGATAAACCAACTCTCAACTACCCTTCCTTTATATGTTGTTATTATATATACTGGCCGAGTATATTTAACTTACTTAATTTACCCGCTTTGGTTCGAATATTTTATGAGTGGTGCAATAAAAGAGATTCAGGCAAAATACAACCTTGATTAACAAAAATAAACATTTAATTTTAGAATCACAAATTTTACACTTAAGTTCAAATCAGTAATTAAGATATCACAAATATTTTAGCTTCTTCTCTGATAAGTTCAATCATACAGACTCAGACAAGGTAAATCTGTTATCTCTTTAATATAGTCTTCTCGCAGTTCCTTAAGTTCCAAAATACAATAAAAATTGCAGTAACACCTCTTCACAAACAAACACTTTTAAATTTGCACTTTAGCTAACTTCCTCAATAGTTACTGTTAGTATAAGGAAATTCTAGGAAGAAACTCTCACACTTCTCTGTATAGGAATATTAATGGTTGGAATAATCTTACCGATAATCTTCTTTTTTTATCAACTTACACACAAACACTTTTTATAACGGTAAACATTTTAAACAGTATACAGCACTCGCTAAAATAAATCTTCTAAGCAATAACTGAATTAATCATCAGTCACAATACACATAAACAAACGTTCTTGCCTGAAGTACTACTGATCACTCATGAATTAAGGCAATACACAATAATTCCTTATCTTGAGGTTTTATATGCACAGTTGTTCATTCCTCCTGCATTCAAATAATTCTTTAGGCACTATAATTCTAAAC
This sequence comes from Typopeltis vanoorti, assembly GCF_054136105.1. NCBI lineage: Eukaryota > Metazoa > Arthropoda > Arachnida > Uropygi > Thelyphonidae > Typopeltis > Typopeltis vanoorti. The sequence goes on from NC_143569.1 coordinate 40,544,566, forward strand.
ACAGTTAATGGTAAACTTCAACTTTACAGCCTCTACTATACTCTAGTAACTTTGTGCTTTGCTTCAAGGTTCTGTATGTCCTTGAAAGGTCGGCGCTGAAATTAAATCTCAACTCAAGTATCGCTAGTCTATTTAATAGTCTCTCAGCTGTTTTCCGTAGCTATAATTGTTATTCCACAACTTATTAGCTAACTGCTTCTCGACTAGTAGACTTAAATTAGCTGCTTGAGTGACTTGCCGACTCTCTAATATCGCATTCTGATTCCCCGAATGATGAATACTCTGTTTCCAACCGAATGCCAATTTTCTCTCTCTATCTTTTCTATCTATCTCCTTCTCTCTCACCTTCTCTCAATATTTTCAGCGTTCCTCCTTATATATCCGTCCTTCCCGCCTAAATTGTTCTTGTGATCTCTTTAACTAAAACTCTTTTCAATAAACTTTCAACATTCTCCTCGCGCACTATTCCAAACTCGCGCTGGCTAATTAACATACGTCTCCATGACAACAAAACAAAACAATAAAATTGAACTATTGCATAACGTTAAACTTCTACAAATAGGAATAAATAGAGAATATTTACATTTCAATTAATGCTCAGTTAAATTATCATTTAACTTATTTTAAATTATCATTTATCAATTAACATTAATATTACAAGGTCTTATAATATTAATATAGTAATAAATAAAATAGCTTAATATTTAATACAGTCTTTTCTTTATTAGTATACATTCTTGATTAAATAATTAAATATTAAATCAACTTATAGGTAGTTATATGAATATTAATTTATAAATAAGTGATTTACATTAATTAATTACAAGTCTAGCCTTTGTGATGGAAGATCATGTTGGATTCTGAAACAAATAATAATTACTTAAATCTCTATATATTGGGAATCCAACAGAGCCCTTGCTCTGGACACCAAACATGGCATCAGCTACTCCAGACTTAGCAAGACGGTCGTGTTTTAACGTCGATTAAAATTATTTATCACCTAGAGATTTAGTTTTCTTTTCTCCCATCTAGGGAAGATATGCTTCTCTAGTTATAGATAATAATAATAAGACAATAAACGAATACTAATTCGTAATTATGTGTCTTACCGCCGCTTTTGCCCAGTGGTTTCTGAATGTACAAAAAAAAAATTTTTTTTTTTCCCCACAGAACAATTAACCCGGGAATTGGCTCAAAAATAAAGCAAGAGAAACGCTTCTCTGGTTGGTGACAATGATCATACTATCAAGATATTTCTCTTACTAGGTTTGTGAGATTTACTACATGGATATGCAAGTACGCTTCAGAAGAAAGTACCAAGAATCGTAAATGTTAATTCTGGTAAATGCTGGCCAGAAATACAGTCGAAATGTGTTATATTTCTAAGTTAGAAAAATATTGTTATGAGAAATTATTGTTACCAGTATTTAATTTTCCAGCTGTCAAGAACAGGAAATCAGACTGATGTAGAGAAACTGCCGAGCATCAATTTGGTAACTTATAATGCTCACAGATACAAAGAATATGATATAATAAAAGGAAAATTGCACTGTTTATTATTAAATCCTTCACTGTAAAAGTGTGTACATATTTTCATTTACTTTCTCTTGAATACAGTTCCCTCATGTCAAGTTACTAAACCGAGAGTTTCCAGGCGTAATTTTAGGCAGTCATGAAAACCCTTCACATTCGTTTAACAAAAATAACACTGTTCAGCAAGGAGTTTGTAAGCAGGATAAAAACAGATGAATTTTCGAAATTTTAGGGTGTAGAATTGAGATATAAATAATGGAACTTGTGTTGTCCAGCATTTCTGAATTCTTTATGACAATAATTTCAAAACAATTAGAAAAGAACATACTTTGTGAAATAAACATAGAAAAAGTAAAATTCAAGTAAAATACTAAAATATTTGCTATGCAAAGGGCTTACAAGTGCTTTATTTCATCTCGTGAAGTACCATTTAGTTCTTATAATCTTCAGCTTTCTTCTTGCTCAAAACCTAGTCCACAGTTTCTCAGAACGATTTTAGTCATATTGTTTTCGATTTTCTTAATCATTGGATACTTCAACAATTTTAGGTGAAAAATAAATAAATATATATATAAAAGTAGAATAAGCTCTGATCACTAATCTGGATTTTTATTTAAGATTGTTAAAACACCTTATGGTAACTTGTTCTGGTAAAATACTTACAAGCTCTGTATTACTAAAATCTTGGTATTTCTAGCCTGGCTCCCACTGATGAGACCTCAATAAAGGTTGAAACCGGTCTGGGTAGTGGCCCCTTGCCTTTAATACAAAGCATCATACATCTCCTCCTGGAGATGTGCTTTGTATTATGGGTAAATATTAAGATTAGTGATCAGAGCTAATTCTACTTTTACCATGAGTTGCCTTAGCCTTGCACTACGTGCAGGGTCAGCTATACTTGCAACACTTGCAGGTGCAAACTAAACATACAAACTTGACTTTGTATGTTTGTTTACTTGGGAAATGAAGTAAAACCAGGTTTAAAATAGCTTGGTATCTTTAACATTTATTATTTGACTGATTAGATCGTCGGCTTGTCGAGAGCTCCTGAAAAGATTAGTAGTATTTTGTATTAACATTAGATATTTTACTAGAATTTTAAGTAGTATTGTTTGCTTTTTGTTTCTTGGTGTGTCTGTGCAATTTTTGCGTGTTTTCTGTTATTTTAATTATTATTTTTAAGAAAAGATAGCGTACACATGGCACCGATAAAGAAAAAAATGGCGCCAGGTCGCCATGTTTGTTTAAGAGTTTTGATGTAAACGAATTTATGACTGGTAAATGCTGGCCAGGTAGCAAAAGAGAAGAGTGAGAGAGTTAGGATGGAGAGTTAGGATGTGCTGTCTGTGAGATGTATGCCTTGCGAAGAGCGGTGGGAGTCTGGTTAGAAAGTGATAGTGGAGTTAATATGTGTAGAAAGTGTAAAGAGAATGAGGACTTCAAGCGTGTTTCGTGTGTCGAGAGTGATATCGTTAACGATAGTCAGAATGTAGAAAATGGCGGTGTGCTAGAGAATTGCGTGGTAGTGCCAGATAGGTGCGAGAGCATCGCTGAAAGTGTAAATGAAGGTAGAAACACAGAAAGAATGGATGATTTGATCGATAATGAAAATGGTGAGATAAATGCGAGTAACGAAATTGCCCGTTTGAATGGTGCGATACACAGAGCTAAAAAACAACTGGAGCGTATGGAAAAATGTGTGTTGAACGTACCTACAAATAACCGGCGGAAGTCTGTGACGGCAAATAATAGAATGTTCGTAAACGTCAATAAAATGAAGGAGCGAGTGCTGTATGGGGATTCGCTATTAAGAGGCGTAATAATTGAGAGTTTAACGAAGTCGTACCAGCCGGGTGCGAACATAAAGGACGTCAGCGAATCTATTCGACTGCAAAAACAGAGGGTGAAAGAGATGATAATCGTGGCAGGAACGAATGATATGAAAGAGGACAAAATGGAAATGATAGAGGATGTGAGGGAGTTGTTTGAGGCAGCAAAAGAGAAGAGTGAGAGAGTTAGGATGGTGAGTATCTTACCGCGGTATGACAGCGAAGTGTTTAGAAGGAGGGCCATAATTGCCAATGACTTTATGCGTGGGTTATGCATGGAGAGTGGTGTGGAATGAGTTCGATGGGCGAAAGGACTTATATAAGATGGATGGGTTACATTTGAATGGAGTTGGTGTACGGAGACTTGAAAGAGTGTTGATGAATGATGTGGAAGTGGATGTACAGACTCAGGGAAACTAGATTTATTAAGAGGGGGGAGTAGATATGCAGCCGTTAGGGGGGAAGTTAAGTGTATGAATGAGTATATTATGCCGAGCAAGTACGACGGACAACAAATCAAAATGGGACAGTTAGTATAAGGCATCAAAATAGGGATGGGACAAATGGGCTTCTGCGATTCATGTACACTAATGCCAGGAGTATTAGGAACAAGAAGGAAGAGTTTTTGGCCATGGTTGGCACTTCCAGGCCACAGGTTGTCGGTATTAGTGAAACATGGCTGACAGAAGATGATAAAGCTAGTGGGATTGAATGCGACGGGTATAGCGTGTTCAGGAGTGACAGGGTGAATAAAAAGGGGGAGGAGTGTTATTGATGATAGCTGATGAGCTTCAGCCAAGGAGTATAGAAGTTGAACTGCAGGATGGGGAAAAAAGCACATTTGAGGCTGTTTGGTGTGAGATAGAATCTAGCAGAACAAAATATACAATTGGGTGCTGCTATAGACCGGGTGATGGAGTGGATGGCGGGGATAGTATGCATAAGCAAATAGAAGAAATGAGTGGAAGGAGGGTAATTATTATGAGTGATTTCAATTATGGTAACATTGACTGGAAAGAGGAGAGGGCACAGGATGGGAGGAAGGAATTGGATTTTATGTGGATATTAAGGGACAACTATCTACGGCAACATGTATTGGAAAATACCAGGGGGAAGAGAGTGCTGGACCTAGTAATTGCAACTGAGAATGTGGCTGTAACGAACATGACCATGTTGCCACCAATTGGTGAGAGTGACCATAAGGTCATGACTTGGGAGGTGGCTAAAGGAGTCGAATTTACAATTAAGACAGGGTACATGTGGAATTACCGGGCTGGTAAGTATGACAAGCTTAGGTGTGTGCTTGGCTCAATGCCATGGCATGTAAAACTGCAAGGGCTGGATGTTGATAGTGCATGGGAGGTGGTTAAGAACTGTTTGCAGGAGGCAATGGTTGACTGTATACCAAGAATCCGAATAATAAATCAAGTAGGGGTTAAATGGATGAATAACACTATTAAGCTTGAGCTGCAAAAAAAGAAACAATTGTGGAGGGAATTTAAGGAGAAGGGTGACCATCTGGCGCAGGAACAGTATAAAGCTCAGACCAGGATGGTAACAAGGGTGGTAAGATAAGCAAAAGCAGATTACGAAAGGAAATTGGCCACGCAGGCTAAAGAGAATCCCAAACAGTTTTCAATATGTTGCAAGTAAAAGGAAAAATGCTCATGGTAGAATGATCTTAAAAAATGCTGAGGGTAGGGAGGTAACCGAATCAGTCGATATTGTGGAATTACTGAGCGAGCACTTTGCAAGAGTATATCATCCAGGTAGTGACTATGCAGGAATGGAAGAACCAACAGCTTATACTGGAATTGTGATGAATGAAGTAGAGGTAACTAGTCTATTACAGAACCTCAATGTCAATACATCTGTGGGATTGGATGGTATATGAGCTCGTGTTGTACGTGAAGCGGCCAAAGAATTGTCAGTGCCCTTGACCATTTTGTTTAATTTGAGCCTCAGGACTGGGTCAGTCCCAAGGGGGTGGAATGAGGAGAAAAAAGTTCCACTGCACAAAGGTGGTTCCAAGGCTGCTGTTGAAAATTACCGGCCAATCAGCATAACAGGAATCATTATCAAGGTCTTAGAGAAAATAGTCAAGAGGAAAATACAAGATTGGATAGAAGAAAATGGGATACTGTATCGGGGACAGCATGGTTTTGTGAAGGGTAGGTCATGCCTGAGTAACTTGCTCACGTATTATAACTCAGTGATGGCTGAACTGGATAAGGGTAATGGGTTTACAGTGATTCTACTGGACCTTGCTAAGGCCTTTGACAGGATACCACATGGAATTCTAATCAGTAAATAAATTGCAGCATATGGGAATGGACATAGGGTTGGTGAGATGGATAGGAGGGTGATTGACGGAGAGATATCAGAGAGTGGTTTACTCAGGAGTAGAGTCCACAAGACGGCCTGTGACTAGTGGTGTGCCACAAGGATCTGTTCTTGGACCACTGCTGTTTAATTTGTTCATAAATGATATAGGAAAGGATCTGAGAGGAACAGTTCATTTGTTTGCGGATGATACGAAGTTGGGTAGGGCAATAGTGAATGCAGATGACGTCAAAATTTTGCAGGATGATTTGGATAGATTGGAGGTCTAGGCTAAGGAGAATGGATGTCAATTTAATGTGGCAAAATGTAAGGTTCTGCATTTTGGAGTGAAAAGATTGGCGGCAGTTTACTGCATTGGTGGAACCGTGCTCCAGGAAATTGATGAGGCGCGAGATTTAGGAGTGTTGGTGGATAAGGAATTGAACATTTTTTATAACCAAGGTAAAATACTTTCTACATGTATATATATATATATATATATATATGTATATATATATATATATGGCTTGAAAGGGCATTTGCTTTAGTTGTTTTGTAGGCAATGTCCCTCTGGTGTTCTTCCAGACGTAGGATGATGGATTTTTCAGTTTAACCATAGTATTGTTTCCCGCAGTCACACGTGATTTTGTACACTCCTGGGAATCGTAAATGGTTGTGAGCTTGTTTGTATTGCTTAAAATCGATCTTAGTTTAGGAAGTGTAGAGAAGCAGGTTTTTATGTTGAACTGTCGTAAAATATTTCTTAGTTTCGTGGAGTGCGAGCTGATGTATAGGAAGGAGATATAACCTTTGGGGTTGTCTTGTGTTTCTTAGTTGTTTTGATAGCAGCGGTATAGATGCTTATTAATAGTTTTCGACGAGTAACTTGTAAACTTGTGAAGGTTCTTTGTAGATGTTGTAGTTCATTTTTTAGCTCTTCATCATCTGACAGTATAGATCTGGCACGAGGTGCTCGAGTTGAGATGATACCTACTTTCTGTGCAGGATAGTGATGTGAGGATGCATGTAGGTATCTATCCGTGTGTATTATTATTATTATTATTATTATTTTAACGGTGTCTCCATGGAGTCAAAAGACTCATCGCGGGAGACCCGACATTGACACACTAACCATTATTTACACAATACCTGTCATACCTCTCCTTAAATTCATTCACAGTTGAAGCATTCACAACCAGTTCTGGCAAAGCATTCCACCCATTCACAACCCTCCAAGTAAAAAATCTAGTCCTAACACCCTTGTTAACCACACTCTTACACAATCTCCAGGGATGACCTCTCGTTCTCTCACATCCTGCATTGGTCTTAAGAATATCATCAGTATCAATCCTGTAAAATCCCTTTAACAATTTAAATACCTCTATCATATCTCCTCTCCTACGTCTATCAGCTAGTTTTTGGAGCCCACAGATCATCAATCTATCCTCATAGGGAACATCCCACAGACCTGCAACAATCTTTGTAACCCTCCTCTGAATCCTTTCTACCACTTCCGCATCACCAAGAAATCCTGGCGACCAGATCTGTGCACAATAGTCCAAATGCGGCCTTATTAATGCCTTATAGAGTGGAATAATAACTTCCCTATCCCTGCTTGTTAGTGTGTTCCTCAACAACCATGTAATTTGATGTGATGTTTTGGCAATCTTAGCAATATGCCCTTTAAACTTAAGTTCTCTGTCCACAATAACTCCCAAGTCTCTTATCTCATCAACTTCCTGCAGTTCAGTTCCGTTAATATAGTAAACAGCATGCGATTTCATCCTCCCGAAGTGCATCACCTTACACTTAGCCACGTTGAACTGACAGCCATTTACCTCAGTCCATAGCGTCAGCCTATTTAAGTCATCCTGTAAAATATCCACATCATTTGAATTGATTATCGCTCTTCCCAATTTTGCATCATCAGCAAACAAGTGGATATTTCCATTCAAGGTATTTCCAATATCATTGATGTACAAATTAAACAATAGAGGACCAAGAACTGAGCCCTGAGGTACACCACTAGTCACTTGCCTTTTCCTGGACTCAGCTCCTCCGTAAACCACTCTTTGTATCTGTCCGCCAGCCATCCTTTAATCCAAATCACCATCTTCGGATCCAAACCCATAAATTACATAAATTGCTCTAATTTATGTAACAGAGTTCCATGTGGAATCCTGTCAAAAGCCTTTGCAAAGTCAAGCAGTATCACTGAGTAAGGATTTCCTTTATCCAACTCCACTGTTACTTTATTATAGAACGTAAGCAAATTACTTAGGCAAGACCTACCTTTCACAAAACCATGTTGCCCCTTATAAAGTATCATATTGCTGTCCACCCAGTCCTGAATTCTAATTTTAACTAATTTCTCCAAAATCTTAACCACCACTCCAGATATATTGATTGGTCTATAATTTGCAACATCAGTCTTAGAGCCTCCCTTGTGCAATGGAACTATTTTCCCCTCTTTCCACTCTATTGGCACTTTACCAGAACTGAGGCTTAAATTAAACATCCTGGTTAGAGGAGTTGCTAATTCTCTTGCACATTCTCGTAACACATGGGCCGATATGCCATCTAACCCAATGGCAGTGTTAGCATTAAGGTTCTTTAATATATTAAGCACCTCAATTTCATCTATTTCTATACTCTCATCTGTCAATGGCACATCTGACACTGCACTATCACTACGAAGATGGTACACTTTTGCGAAATGATCACTAAGCAACTCAACTATTTGATTAGCTTCAGTAATTTCCTTACCATCAACACTTTTTAAAGTAATCTTTCCATGGATATTCTTCCTTTTACTAGCCACATAGCGAAAGAACTCTTTAGGGTTTCTTTTGGATTCATCAGCTAGTTTCCTCTCATAATTAGCTTTGGCTTTCCTTACCATACAGGTTACTCTCTTTGCCTGTACCTTATATTGCTCATTGGAACGCTCATCACCGTTTTCTTTATATGTCTTCCACAACCTTTTCTTTATCTGCAACTCTTGTTTAATAGTATTAGTCATCCATTTTACTCCTACTTGATTTCTCCTTCTGACTCTGGGAATACAATCTGATACAGCTTTCTTCAAATACTCCTTGAGAATCTCCCACGCACCATCAACATCTCTCCCCTTGAATTTCTCATGCCATAATACAGCTGAAAGCTGACTTCTCAGCTTGCCATAATCACCAGCCTTGTAATTCCACATATACCCATTCTTATTAGAATATTCAGTACGTCTTTCAATCTCCCAGGTCAAGACCACATGATCGCTTTCCCCAAGTGGAGACATTGTAACTAAATTACTTATTGATATGTTCTCCGATGTTATGACCAGATCTAACACTCTAGAATCTCTTGTCCCTTCCATCACATGCTGTCTCAGGTAATTATCTCTTAACAAATGTATAAACTCCATTTCCGTTGTTCCTTGTGACCATTCCTTCCCCCAATCTATGTCCCCAAAGTTAAAATCCCCCATAATAATTACTTGACCTTTACTCATCGTGCTAATTTGCCAATACATGCTATGTACATTCTCCCTTATTCCCCTTGGATTATAGCAACAACCAATTACATATTTCGCCTTGTTAATCTCTATCTCACACCAAACAGCCTCTAATGAACTGCCCTCTACATACCTGTCACAGTGAGGTACTTCTATCTTTTTTGGCTTTAATGTTTCATCTATCATTAATAAAACCCCTCCCCCCATTCTGTCATCTCTGTCCTGCCTGAAAATACTGTACCCCTTACATTCAATCCCAATAACTATATCATTTTTGGTTAACCAAGTTTCGCTAATTCCTATAATTTTTGGCCATGTTGTACTCAGTAATGACAAAAATTCTTCACACTTATTCCTAATACTTCGAGCATTGGTATACATAAACTGCAATACACCCTTCCTCCCATAATATCCCTGTGTGCGAATTACCCCACTCTGTCTACTGTTAACATTCTGCGAACAATTAATCCCAGTTTCACAACGATTAATGACCTTAGTACTATTTACAGCTAACTCTATCACCTGCCTCCCTAGCAAATCCCATTTCCCTGTTTATGACCCTTTACTCTGTCCTTTATCAATAAATGTTCTAAATGCCAAGCTCCTAATCCATTTAAGTGCAAACCATCTCTCTTAAAATACTCCTTCCTTTTATCAAACTCATCCCAGACATTCATAAAATGAATATTCAGTTTCATTTCTTTGCAAAACCTTTTACACAATCTGGACACCATTCCATTTACTATAATTGCTCTTCTGTTCATTTCATCACAATCAAATCGTGGTAGCACACTCATGATCTTTCCACTCTCACTCTTTGCATTCATTGCAATCATTAAATTCTTCAAATCCCGTCTTACAGAAAATCTTTCGCTACGAAGATCATTCGTCCCTATAACTGCAATAATCTCACTCACTCTATCTTTCTGCAATTTCACAGCCCTAGTTATATCCTTAATCTTTGACCCTGGGTAACACGCTTTAATTACTCTACCATCCTTCACACCCTTAATTATAGAATTCCCATACAGCACAACATCTTTTTTGCTTCTTCTTAACTTGACATCGTTTACTCCCACTGATGCTTGTTTTTGTTCCTGAACCTCTCTCACATTCTTTAGTATATCACTCAGCAATATGTGTGTATCTATTTCTGCACTATTTATTCCATGCACATATTCACTTCTGTCATTCTCATACTTTGTCATTCTTAATCCCCCCATACTTCCTATTCCTATAGATTTTCTAACGATTGAGATTTTTATAGAATCAGATGTCTTAGTAAGTCTTACGTCCAGGAAGGGAAGGGATCCATTTTCTTCAACCTCCATTGTTAATTTGATGTTTTAGTGGAAGTTGTTTAAATGATTTAAAAAAAAAACTGAAGGTTATCGGTGCGTGTTCCCAGATAAGAAATATGTCATCTACAAATCTCAGCCAAATTTTTGGTTTAAGAGTAACTGAGGAGATTGCCTTTTTGTTCGAAATCTTCAAAAAAGATGTTAGCTAATATAGGAGATGGGGGGGGGCTTCCCATTGCCATTCCCTTATTTTGTTTGTACACTTTTTTCTCATATTGAAAGTAGCCGGAGTGAACGCAATGTGATAGCAACGAAAACATCTTTTTTGAAATCTTGTTCTTTAAAATATCGAGAACCTCTTGAGTTGGAACGTTTGTAAAGAGAGCCACCACGTCAAAGCTCACCATGATATCTGAAGGCTGGAGTTTTAAATTTTTGATTTTCGAGACGAAATCTCTTGAGTTTTTTATATATGAAGAAGAATTTCCTGTAAAACCTTTTAAGGATGAAGCCAGAAACTTAGATAAGCTGTAGGTAGGCGAGTCAATACTATCTACGATTGGCCTGAGTGGGCAGTTTTCTTTGTGTATCTTTGGGAGACCATATAACCTTGGGATGAGTGGATGTAAAGAGCGAGCGGCAAGGCGTATGTTTCGTGGAAGTTCCTTGGCTTTTTGTAAGAGGTTGTTTGTTTTTTTTATGTATCTCCCTCGTTGGATCTCTCTCAATTTCCAAGTATGTATCTGACTCTAATAACGCAGAGATTTTGTCATGGTAATCTGTTTTAGTTAGCACTATAGCTGCATTGCCCTTGTCAGCTTGTATGATAACGATGTCTTTGTTATTCTTAAGACTTTTTATGGCTAGCCTTTCGCCAAGGGAGATGTTGTCAGATGGAGGTCTTGCATTGTTAATTAATTTAATTTATTCTAGTTCTCGGTTCTAAGTCAGTATATATAAATATGAACATATCCCAATTCCGAGTTAATATTACAGATCGTTATATACATATATATATATATATATACAGAATGTACCTATATATATATATATATATACAGAATGTACACACAGAATGTACCTAAGAAAAATCAGCCCATCCTGTTTCCCAGCCTCTAACTTTTAAATATGACATAATAAAAAGTTAACGAAATGTTGTTTCGATTTAGAGACGTCTGAGCATAGCGAGATATGTAACGGACTAACTTTGTGTGCTAATATGCTTCATAGGTATCAAATATGTTGAACAATTCTTATATTCATTTTCAGCGGTTGGTGCATGTCTTAACAGTCACATCAAAATAGCCAATTAAGTGAAAATGATTTAAAATATTATTGTTGACTAATTCATGTTACGAGTACACTTCTAAAAAAAATTTAAAAGATCATTAAGTAGTAGCATTTTTTGGCCAGCAGATTTGGATTTAATTAATTTCACTTACACAAAAAAGTTTTAATTTCTTGGCTAGTGTGATCAAGTAATGAGTGCCGAACATGAGCAGACCTTTACATACGGGTATTCATATCTGTTTATGTATCTAATTGCAAAAATGGGCAAAATGGCCACCTTACGAAAGAAATTAACTAGCGTTTTTACAGTAAAAAATCCTAAACATTCCTACACTGCCTATCGATTAAAAAGTACTCTCTAAAATTGACCTTTACTATATCTTTAAAAATATTTCACTAAATACTGAATTTGTGCGAAACCATGTTGAGAAAGTGAACACAATGAACTGTTTGCTTCTGAACAGAGAAAATAATTTTTAACTGCTATTAACAGAAGAGAAAACAACTAAGACAAAAGCCTAATACCAAAGATTCCTGATGTGAGTAATAAACATTGACTTATGAATATGGACGAAGAAATAAATAAATAAAATGAAATTCGCTAACAGAATAGCTGTACCAAGACTATCAATGAATATGCTCATAATTCGCCAGAGAAGATAAATGCAAAAGGAAGAGAACTCCGTATGGTTGTTATAGTCTAGAAAAGGCTTTTGATACGTTAGGCTTACGAAACTTCAAGAGAATGACATGGCCCGAGCAAAAGTCAAAGTCAAGCGAATGATTTCAGAATATCGAAAAGACTAAGGATGTGGATGATAATATCATATGAATGAAATTATGAGAATATATGATCAAAAGTTAATTCAGTATATGAATTAGGAGAATATAAGATAAATATTCAAATAACAGAATATCTGGCGAGAGAAGACGGGTATGACTTGAATATACCAGGGATGAGAAAGTATCTGTGGACAGTACTGAATAAGTCTGGCACTTGTGAGAAAGACGTGATTAGCACATGAGTCAAACAAGTGAGAAAATGAGTATGAAAAATGGCATTCTATGAAGTCGAGAAATACGTGAAAGAATAAAGAATACTATTTTGAGAGTCATCAGTAAAAGCATTTTGATAATATGGAGGTGAAAAATTGTTACTAGAAATAGTGGCCTATGGTGCATGGTGCACCATAGGCCACCATTCGACCTAAGAAGCAGCTATCGGATATCTAAGATCCAGCGAAATCGGATTCGGTGGTAATGGTCATCAGAAGGATGCCAGATGCGAAATGGCTAATGTGTGTGTGTGTGTGTGTGTGTGTGTGTGTGTGTGTGTGTGTGTGTGTGTGTGTGTGTGTGTGTGTGTGTGTGTGTGGCTCCTTCAGGTAGATGAAAACGAGGAGGACCTCGAGTAACTTGGCGAGGAGGAATGATAATATAAGCCATGAGAGAAAGGAATTACATGACTACTATGGTGGAGAGGTGGGGAACCGATAAAGATAAATAGATATAAATCGTATAGCTTTCTCTAGATATCTATCTAGAGGAAGCTATACGAGTGATATGCTTGTTATGAATAATAATAATAAATCTTATTTAAAGTTATTTCACGGAGAGAAATATTTTGTTTCAAGATATCTATTTCAGATATATCATACGACTATGTTCGAATATCAAAACAGAATTTTTATTTATCTCATCATCTCACCTACCTTTTACCTTGCTGTGTCGAGGGTTTATTAATCATAGGAACTCAAACCGTTCACTGGATAAGGTGGTCAGCCCTATGCCCTGGTGTATCCTATGTCCTGTAGTGTTGAGTTCTCAATGCCGGTTTGCCTGCTTTTGCAGGATGAAACCCCCTTCCCCCTGATAAACTGGGGAAAAAATCCTACTGTCCACCCCCAAGACCGGCTAACTTGGCTTAGGCAGAACCTTCAGCTCCTCACATCACCGACGGGAACGAACCTAGCACACTCCTTCCCGAGGCATATGGTTGCGAAGCGCAAAGCCACTAGGCTAACCGCACGAATTATTTATTATTTATTTTATTTATTTATTTAATAATATCATTAAAGACAAAATTATGACTATACCATGCAGCCAGCAGATCCATCTTCTTGAATAATTCTTAAACCTGGACAATAAGCATAAAAGAAACTACAGATCTAATTAATTCCTTCGGAACTACGTGCCTGATCCTTGGATACACCTGGATGGACCGTGTCAGTAACTCTACTGTGCTAAATCTGGCTAAGCAAGAATTATTTGTCAATACAGCCAAAAAAATACAACTTGGATGGCTTGGACATCATCTCAGACATCCTGAAGTCTCACCCATTTTTGAATCCCTCATTTTGTACAAACCAGAAAATGGCAATCGCCGTAGAGGAAGACCATGCAAACAATTTTAGCAATACATCTGTAAAACCATCAATAGACAACTGTAAAACTCTATCTGACATCCACCAGGCGTTAGCTGATTATTTATTTATTTTATTTATTGATTTACTTACTTTGTTTTTATTTATTTTATTTGTTTATTTATTTATTTATTGTACGAATACTCGATTCTCGATTATAGTCGTAGTTTGTTCAATAACTTTCCTTCTGGAATGGAGCTTCTATATATGAAGTTGCTTTTTACCGAGGCTTTACTTCTGATAATTTTTAATGGCAGGGGGCGTTGGTATATTAACAGTATCGTATGCTACTTTATTTATGTGAGTGGCTAGCGTTTTGGACATTATTATTATTAGTTTTTGATGTATTTGTGAACGGAAAGCAGTGTTTAGGTATTTTCTTAGTTGCAGTTTTCTGCATTGGACTAATTACGTGTACTCCTTTTTAATAATTGTGTATATCGATAAGTTAGGCAGGATATGGACAGACTATATTTAATTCCATTTATGTTGGTAATAACACTGCTTTTCAACTGTTGCACTGGCGAAAGTGACAATGACGTGCAATCCAGTACTGTTAAGTCTACGGAAAGTAAGTAAAATGTCTTAAGAAAAATATAAAGTGAATAAGTGTCACCGAATAATTTTGAGTTGTAAAAATATTTACTTCCTAATCCCTTCCTGTAATGATTTCAAAAATATTCAACTTGATGCGAGTATGAGTTTGTAAAATTATAATTGCATAAGTATATTAAACCTTATTAATTGAAAATAAATGCAGTAAAATGTCAGAATTGTTTGATTTAACCGTAAATACTCCGACTTGATGATAAACGTCTTCGTTTGAGTGGGTGATGTGCATTTGTGTGACTAGCATATTTTATAGTGTAAAGTTTGAAAATTATATGAAGACAACTTGAGAAATTCTTAAGCACATAAAAAGCGGGTAGTAAATATGGGAAGGATGATTAAACAGCCAGAAATGTTTACCTCTTTTCCCCTTCGCCCATTTCGGTGATCAATACTGTCTCGACTTACTATTCATTACGTAAAATAATGTAAATAGTACGAGCGATTTACAGTGTTTCATATATAATCATATCTTTAAGTTAGATTTTTTCATAACATGTTCACGCTTGAAAATTAACGAACTATTTAAAATTGTCAGTACGAGCCTAGGGAAAGGAGAAGTTTATTCGACTCATTTAGTTTTATTCACGCGGGTTTATGTGAACATTCCTGCACTACTATTTCCCTGTCCATCCCTCCACTTTTTCTCCCTTTTGTTGTTAATGAGGCAATGAAAAAATCGAAAAGAAAGTGACTTAGACATTCAACAATTAAAATCGCCCGCATAACTTTACCCTTTGTCGAGCATGGTTGGAGCACAAACCCAAAATACATTTGAAGAATATGCCAACAAAAACTGGTATTTTTATTTTCCTCACGGAATATTCAGTTATAAATTCCGTACTAATAACCCAATATTTGTAATATCTACGTAAATATTTTGCCCATGCAAGCAGTTTATGTACTAGGTATAGTAACAGTATGATTACCTCGTCTTCGAAGCTTTCTTACGAACTGGTAATCGAGTTGGTCTAAGAATCTTTTTCATTTAATGTCTGCTTAAAATGCAGAATAAACCATTTATCTCCCTCCCTCCCTCCCCCACACACACACCGATAAGTATAATATTCTCACATAACTACAAGTTAGACCAGTAGTTTCCAGTCCATTGCTTTGCATTGTGCAGGCTGTTTGGGTCTCTTTATGTGATACGCGAATTAAATTGAAAATGTGACAATCAGAAAGATTCTCTCCTATATCGGTTTCTTTTGCTTGTATATTTTTGTTAGTCCCACCTACGAAATGTGATCTCACAGTAATTATTTTGCCATACAATTCGCTTCCTTTAAAACGAGCCGTGAGCTACTATTTCTATTCACTGCATGTGATTAACAATAACCGAACGAAAAATGTTTACTTTTAAATTAAGTATAATTAACTTAGTCAAATAGTTAAATTTGCATTCATGCCCATTTTCACGCTTCTAAAATGGGATAAACTACTATAGGCTAGTCTTACAGAATTTTCTATCATTTGGCTTTCTCTTGTTTCAAATATGAAAGGCCAATTCATGTAAATATGTAGCTAAAACGAGAATGTAAAATTAATTTTCATACATTTCTGAACGAACTTTATTCTGATTACCTGGCTCTTAAGAGATTGATTACATTAATGTGTAATAGTTTTTTAGTAATAGTTCAAATGCCAATACTTCAACGGATTATTCAGTTATATATTTTTGTGCAATACATGAAATTTGTAAATACAAAATTTCATTATTTGCATTCACGAATTTCATCGCGATCGATTTGTAGCCACCTATTAAACATTTAGTATAGCGTGAGTAGGCTAATAATTAAATTACCTAGAAATCCCGTTGTGCAGAATAAAAATTAAACTTTTCAAGCCATTTCAGGCGTCTGGTGAAAAGGGGTTGGATTGGATACTTCAACTGTTTGGTTGGAGAATGAGACTATCCTGGCCAGCTAGATCGTAAATATTTAATTTTCCAATCATGTAGGGTTTTTATTTTATTTTATTTTTAAGGGAGGGAGGGGCAGGGGACAGCATATTGTATGCGAAATGAAATTAGAATCGCATCCCTAGTTGTACGATTGCAACCGGGGGTGCGAAAATGATTCCAGTTGGCCTCCAAATTATATTCGTAGGTTGCGCAGTTTGATCCCCCCCCCCAATCAAAAATATGCTCTCAATGTTGTTAGCAGTATAAAATAGTAACGCTTCTTGTTGAGTTTTAACTGAGGGGTGAATTTAAATGCAACAGCAGACCAGTTATTGTTCACCATTCCATTTATTGTGATTTAGACATGCGTAGGCAAGGAAATCTCCCAGAAACTAGTTGACATACTTCGACCCAAGTAGGACTCGTCTGTCATGTATACTCAAATATCCCTCGATGAGTCTTTAGGACTCCCTGGATGTGTCAAATAATAATAATACTTCACATAAGTGCTTGTTTATTATTACGGTGTTAACAACCACAATAAGAATGTTGGCGTGATGTAAATACTTGGCTTTTCATTTTTTTAGTGATTGTAACAGTTGTATATAAACATCGATCAATGAAAATTCCAACTGTTTAAAAATCCCTAATTAATGATGAAATTAATAGTAAGGAGCAGTCTTATTGCCAGCGACTATTTTGTTTGGCCCTCTTCAAACCAAATTGGACTCTTGATCTGTAAGAAACCACAGTGGATTGGCATAGATTAAGCGATTCGTTCGGCGTTACAAAACTAAAAATAGTGTTACAAATTCGTTAACTGTAAATTTCAGAACATCGCTAAAGTAACTTCAGTCCTCGTGATTTTATTGCATTACTATTACTATCGATTTTTTTCCCCATTTCTTTAAAAAAAAGTATTAGGAATCCTCATCTAAACATTCAAATATTTTCACTCTTCCTGGTCATGTAGCTAGCATTAAATTATACTGCTCAAAACAATTAGGAGATATTTTGGTTTTCTTGTAAATTATAGTTATAAAAATAATTTACAAATGTCATGTATATCAAGAATATTTTAAAATAAATGACATTTGTAAATTATTTTTAACTATAATTTACAAATGTCATTTATTTTAAAATATTCTTGATATACAACTGTAGAACATGTACCTGCGTACAAAATCATGTTAAGACTTGTCGAAACGTGTCTTAGCCGTATTAGCACGTGGGGATATAAAAGCGTGGCTTGTTGCGCTCACTTCCCCGGTACATAATTATCACTTCAATTGTAAACTTGTGCCACCTACCGCCCATTATTTTGTTAAAAATGGCAGAGCAACATGATATCCCGGAATCCATGGCTTGGAGAGCCATTGGTCGATTAGAAGCTGGACAAACGCAGCAAGTTGTCGCTCAAGCGTATCGTGTATCTCAATGTGGAATTTCGCGACTTTGGAATCGCTTTCTCGAGACGGGAAATGTTTGCCAAAGACAAGGCCATTGTCATCCACCATCAACTCCAAGAGACGATCAGTATTTGTCATTACTTGCCAGAAGAACATGCCTGAATGCTTTAGGTAGGCGCGTTTCTTCCCGACTGGTGCCACCACGATTGCTCCAAGAGCTCGAAATTGCTCTCATAGAAGAGTGGGGAAATATCCCACAAGAACTGTTTGATCATCTTATCCTGTCCATGCAATCAAGATGTACCACTGTTTAATGGAGACCATACACCCTATTAAAAATTAACGAAAGCGTTTTTGGCTATTCTTCTTGTTAAAATTATTTCACGCTAAAATGCATAATTTGTTTAAATTTGTAATATCGATTAATTAAACAATGTTTTATCAGTTACACCCTATCCATAAGTAATAAATATTTATAAAATACCCAAGTTATAATTATTTGCAGAAATTTATAATTATCCAACAAACTAAAATATCTATAATTGTTTTGAGCAGTGTATTTGAATATTCAAATATTCCGAATATCCTTTTTTTTTTTTTAAACGAGTTTTCTGGCTCGAAAAAGTAGAAAATTATCCTAGATTCCTGGTAATTGCAAGTCCATACGTCCTCTGATATAGTTGACTGCCAAAATGGCACTTCTGAACTCTGTTTGAAAGAATCCAAATTATTAGTATGAGACCTCCTGGGAGTCGAGGAAAATCGCCCAGTAAGGATGAGTCTCAATAGATCGCAGTATGGTGTCGTGTTATTCTAAGCACGACAACCAGATCAGTACGTAGGTCGTCGGCGGAAGACTTGGTGTCCTCACGTCACACCTGAATGGTGTGGCGTAGGAAGTAGCGGCCGCATAGTCTCAACAGCTGTTTTGATGCTTCTTTTCTAGTTAGTGCCTCATCGCCAAAGCGATCGCACCGTAAGAGTACGAAAGCAACTAGCGTTGCCTTTTCAACGAGTGAGGCACGAAATGTATCGTTGCAGTGGCTAGACTGGATTCTGACTCAGATGTATTCAGTCATAATCTCATGGATGGTAGCTTTGCACCACTAGTCACTCGGCCAAGCACTTGTACCAAGTGTCCGAATTTGCGGTTCCTTTCATATTGAGTAGGATTACTATCGCAACGACTAGTCATCAGTGGGGTAAAACTAACCTGTCTCACGAAGTCTAATCCCAGCTCACGTTCCTTATTAGTGGGTCAACAATCCAACGCTTGGCGAATTCTGCTTCGCAATGATAGGAAGAGCCGGTATCGAAGGATCGAAAAACGACGTTGCTATGAATGCTTGGTCGCCACAAGCTAGTTATCTCTGTGGTAACTTTTCTGACACCTCTTAAAATGAAAAGGATAGATAGGCACCACATTTGCGGTCCATATTCGTTTTGAAAATCAAGATCAATCTAGCTTGTGCCCTAAGCGAGATTTCTCTCCTCGCTGAGCTTGCCTTAGGACACTTACGTTACCTATTGACAGATGGGTAACGTAAGTTACTCATCTGTCCCCCCCCCTCCCAGTCAAACTCCCCGCCTGATACAGTATTCGCAGCTGATGGCACCAGGCAACGCAGACCTGGCACTTAGGGCTAGAATCGTGGACTCTGAGGATCCGCTGTCCCCTTCACCGAGTCAGTAACTCCTAGTCATTTGACTTTGCAAATACTGCTAGACAAATTCTCTTTAGTAATAGCAGTCTTGTAGAAAAGCACCATTTCTTATATCCTGTAGAAAAGATTTTGGTTTGCCTTATTTTATCGTTAAAATGCAACATCAGTACCTCGAACTTAATCGAATCCCTAAATTTTTGGACGCTCACTTTTCTCATTGAAAAGTATTCGCATTTTAATTTATGGATGGGAACATCTCAATATCGTGAACTATAACATTTTATATAGAATGGCGTTACTTTGACATGCACTAGTCAGACTTGTATAAAAAAAAAAAAAAATGTACGCAAGTCATAAAATTTCAGCTCTGTTTTCCTCGAATGGTCCGATTGAAAATTTAATTAACTCGACAAATTTTAAAGATCCTAAATCCTAGAGAATCATTATTCTTATATATAATTGAGACAAGTTTTCCCTTTCCTATTGATACAACACATCTGGAATGGATTGACACTTTTGTTAAGATTCCAGAATACCGATTCCGATACAATCAGTCTAGATAGTACAGAATAACTTCCTTGCGGACCGACAGAAGAATATTAAATGCTTACACATTTTTGTTTTGAGCTTGTCGCGTGTTGAAATTGCGTTTCAACTTAGGAATGTCACTGACATTCCTAAGTTTTAGTAATCATACTGTTCGAATTCCCAATATCAGAGAAGCATCTTCCTATATTTAATTTTTACAGTGTTATCCTGAAAAAAACCGTCCGTTAATACTATATTCTGGCCGTCCATTCACGTTTATAGACGTGACCCGGACTTGCAAACTACTGTCCTCGTTTGAACAGGATTCCTTTTAGATCAACTTGGTATAACTGTTTTCTACAAAAAAAAAAAAAAAAAACTGCCTTTTTTTAAAAAAAAAAACTTATTGCAAATGGATTTCTTTTTCTGAATAAAAGTAAAACAAGTTTTCGGCTATTTTGTTGCTGTTTTATTTCAGATTGTTTTCATTCCTAACAATAGATTCCTGCTTGCAGTAATTTGTCTTAAATATCTATAAAAGATCAAATTCAACCGTAAATGTTATCTGGGGGGGGGGGGGATTACTGAACGAATATGTGAACGGTTTCCTACTTGAACTTGGCTAGTATTGTAATTGAAACTAGATGAGTTTTAAAAAATATTGTTGCACCGTAACGATATGAATATAAGCAAATATTTTTTATTTGCACATATAAAGAACACCTACGTTAACGCTCTGGAGTCAACCCATTACAGTTTTATGTAGTTCCAGTTTATCACTCAGTATTTGTTTAATCTGTGAATTGGTTTATATTGTATAGAAAAAAAAAAGCTCCGTATTAATCTGTCAGGTAATAACAGCTCAATGTAAAATAAGAGCAGTATTTGAGAGGTTGGTTTAGTCTTTTGTATTTGCAACTTTAACAAAAGGAGTTGTGGCTGACCAGTAGATCACTTTCTACAAAATTATGGTAAGTGCAAATTGACCTTTTAAATTTTACTTCGAAGATTGTTGGATTTTTTAAAATATATATTTAGCATTTTTATATTGTGTTCTATTCCATTAGGATCAACCGATATTAAATCGTCTCCCATAACATCGCTACTAAATCTTCTGCCTGTGATCACAAACTTTATAACCTCTAGATTTTATTCTCAGTCCACTGTTTCAGCCCAAGATCCAGAGGTATCAGAACGAAAGAACTTCCTCATTGGCGTTAGTAGCGTCGTCGACCAAATGATGATGGTTACTCAGCTAGCTGAGAATGTGCTGAATACGGTCACTGCAGTAGACAACTCTGGAAGAAATCCCAAAATGATCGG
The DNA here is from genome assembly GCF_054136105.1 of Typopeltis vanoorti. NCBI lineage: Eukaryota > Metazoa > Arthropoda > Arachnida > Uropygi > Thelyphonidae > Typopeltis > Typopeltis vanoorti. The sequence goes on from NC_143569.1 coordinate 40,566,208, forward strand.
AATTATAAGAGCTGTGGCCGTTTTCTTGAAAAAAGTTGTAGCTTTCCTTAGTGGATTCAGGTGAGTCCGTTTTGCGTTTCTTAAATTTTCTAAATATGTAATATATAAAAATACCAAGCGGCCTGCTGCAGAATTACTGGTTCACACCCACAAAAGTTTATTATATAGTAAGCCTATAGTATTGTACCGTGGGTGGGCCAAGGATTTCCATTTTTATCAATTTTATTTTTTGTAATTATGTGTTTTTATAGTCCAGAAACTTTCAAGCCACTTTAGGCTTCCAATAAGCGAAACGGGTTGGTCTCATACGAAGTTCAGAGGCCAGATTTAAGATTCTTGATTCCTAAGCTATAACTTAAGAGGTCCTCCTCTCCTGGGTAAATTTTTAGGTTATCTATAACGAGGTGGAGATCTCTTGTAATGTTAGGCCCTAAGCTGTTGCTTGTCTATTTCTTATGCGTAAATACAGCCCTGGGTTACGTCTCCGTACGATTTTTTAATGGCTGGAGTCTAATCAACCTATATATATATGTGTATATGTATATGTGTATATGTATATGTGTATATGTGTATATGTATATGTATATATATGTATATGTATATATATGTATATGTATATATATGTATATGTATATATATGTATATGTATATATATGTATATATATGTATATGTATGTATATGTATATGTATGTGTATGTATATGTATGTGTATGTATATGTATGTGTATGTATATGTATATGTATGTGTATGTATATGTATATGTATGTGTATGTATATGTATGTATATGTATGTGTATGTATATGTATATGTATGTGTATGTATATGTATGTATATGTATGTGTATGTATATGTATATGTATATATATGTATGTATATGTATATGTATATATATGTATATGTATATATATGTATGTATATGTATATGTATATATATGTATATGTATATATATGTATGTGTATGTATGTGTATGTATATGTATGTGTATGTATATGTATGTGTATGTATATATATGTATGTGTATGTATATATATGTATGTGTATGTATATATATGTATGTGTATGTATATATATGTATGTGTATGTATATATATGTATGTGTATGTATATATATGTATGTGTATGTATATATATGTATGTGTATGTATATATATGTATGTGTATGTATATATATGTATGTGTATGTATATATATGTATGTGTATGTATATATATGTATGTGTATGTATATATATGTATGTGTATGTATATATATGTATGTGTATGTATATATATGTATGTGTATGTATATATATGTATGTGTATGTATATATATGTATGTGTATGTATATATATGTATGTGTATGTATATATATGTATGTGTATGTATATATATGTATGTGTATGTATATATATGTATGTGTATGTATATATATGTATGTGTATGTATATATATGTATGTGTATGTATATATATGTATGTGTATGTATATATATGTATGTGTATGTATATATATGTATGTGTATGTATATATATGTATGTGTATGTATATATATGTATGTGTATGTATATATATGTATGTGTATGTATATATATGTATGTGTATGTATATATATGTATGTGTATGTATATATATGTATGTGTATGTATATATATGTATGTGTATGTATATATATGTATGTGTATGTATATATATGTATGTGTATGTATATATATGTATGTGTATGTATATATATGTATGTGTATGTATGTATGTATGTGTATGTATATATATGTATGTATGTGTATGTATATATATGTATGTATGTGTATGTATATATATGTGTATGTGTATGTGTGTATGTGTATGTGTGTATGTATGTATATGTATGTATATATGTATGTATATATATATGAAAATTTACATATTCGTCATAGGTACAGATGCGTTATATCTATACTGTATAACAGACATAAAATTAGCAAGCATGTATTTTGAATAATCTCGTGTCGTTACATGGAAAGAAAATCTTAAAGCTACTATAGCGTTTGGATGAGATTGTCGAGCAATTTTTGAGTATAATCTATGGATGCGGCATCTACAGCTTTTTGCAACTCGATTGAATCCATATTATCACTAAGTGCAAAACCTGAAATTCAGAACCTGTCACATTTTACGCGTTTTCGTAGATGTCTGTACTAATTGGGAAGGGAAAATTTTATGCGTCTGTTAGTTTTGTGTTAGAAGATAGGTATCTCGCACACCATCCACTGTCCGCCATTTAGTTGATGGAATTCAACAATACTCCAGATTTCCTTTTTTTTTTTTTTGTTAACTAAACCTGTTCATTGTATCACTGACCAGTAATAAAACTATTTTCATTGATACTGTATTTAAAAACAATGAATAACATTTTTTTTTTAAATGTCGCAATCTTTTACTTCATGCAATTTCTGAATTAACCAAATTAACAATTTGCTTAATTCAGATGTACGATCTTAATAATAGATCAAATTGCTGCATGGAAGGGTTAATTGTTAGACCCTGAATGAAGGAATCTTGCAAAGAAATCATTCATTCAGAGTCTGACATATTAAACTCTCTAACAAAGAGAAATACCTGCACATCAGTTGAAATCAAAAGTGAAACTTCTTCACTTAAGATAAAAATAGCAATTTTATACATAATGTTCCATGTATTTTAATCTATTGTGATTGTACTAAGATCGAATTAGAGAATGTCTTAAAGGAAGAATTTCGTTGATATTAATTTTAAGCCTCACTTAAGCTGTATAGATTAACTGTGAGTCACCAGATAGTTACTAAGTAATAATTCTTAGAAAGAATAAAAGTACACATTTCCAGCGTAACGTCGGCAGCAGGAGCGTACACGGAACGCCCGTTGCCGCGTATTCCGTGAATCCAAGAGCATACAGCGTCGGGAAAGCAAGGGATAACCCAAGGGATGAAAATATATAGGGTCGTGTGCAAAAGGGACTCCGAAAAAAGGGGACGCTCTAACGAAGAATATAAAGGGACGAGCGCAGTATCGAAGCGCGGTTGCTGAAAAAATCATCCTCTCAAGAATACAAGAAGAATCAGACAAACTAGGAATAATACCAAACGAATAATTTGGCTTCCGCCGTGTACACAGCACAGTGCAACAAATACACCGACTGGTGGAGCACATCACACAAGGTTACAACTGGAACCTGCACACAGCTGTAGTGTTTCTGGATGTTGCAAAGACCTTCGACAAGGCATGGCATCAAGGACTACTCTACAAACTCATACAGGCCAACATACCAACAAACCTCATCAAACTAATAAAATCATACCTCACTGACAGATCCATGCAGGTAAAAAATAAATGGCACCATCTCAACTAGGCGCAAAATCCTGGCAGGTGTTCCACAGGGTTCCCTGCTGGCTCCCCTACTCTTCACAATCTATGTGGCCGACATCCCGCAGAACCCAAGGACCACCATCACAGCCCTATACGCGGACGACACAGCCATAATGACAAGATCTCTCCGCCCACACCTGGCGATCAGTCGTGTACAGGAAACTATCACAACACTAGAGAAATGGGTTCTCGGACTGGAGGATACAAGTAAACCCCCACAAAAGCACAGCTATACTATTCACCAGACGCAAAGCCCTCATCCAAGACGACATTAATCTCCTCGGAAAAAAGATACCTTGGCAGACTGAAGCCAGATACCTAGGAGTACAGCTGGACCATAAACTAAATTTCAACAGCCACATCAAACTCATAGGCACAAAGACATCCAGAGCCATAGCCCAGCTCTACCCCCTGATCAACCGCAACAGCAAACTGAATACACGCAACAAGCTGCTACTGTACCAGATGGTAATACGACCAGTTATCATATATGCATCCCCTACATGGAGTCACACAACCAAATCCAACATCCTGAAACTACAGAGGATACAGAACAAGTGCCTGCGGATGATCCTGAATGCCCCATGGTTCGTCAGAAACACGCAGATCCATAGAGAAACCAGAACCCCAGACATCCATTCCCTCCTTCAGGACCAAGCCAAAAAATTCTTCAGCAAAGCACACTCTCATCCTAACCCACTAGTCAGACAAGCTTCCAGTTACAGTGAACATGACTATCACAAACATAAGACCCAAGGCAATCTTGCTCTCAGCAGAACAGAGCTAACCCCATAGTTCATAAAGTGGAGCATAAGGCTCACAAACCCCCACTCCCCCATCAAGCTTCTCGACACAAAGGGGAAAACAAAAAGCATTTTATGCTTCACCCAGCAAACCAGTAACGTTGTTGTTGTTGAAGCGCGGTCTTGTCGTATCGTTTTCTAGTTTGGTGATTCGGTAGTTCGCGTAAAGGGGGGGGGGGGAAGCGTCTGTGTTAAGATAAGATGTCGGACAGCAAGCTTTCTTGAGAACGGAGTAGGATTCTATGCAGAGCTGAAGGTAAAAATTTCCAGTCCTAGCAGAATCAAGCCGTCGCTGAAAAGTCCCATCGAAATGTATCCTGAAACCGAGATTCGAGTCAGTTTTCGGCAGAAATCATGAGGATAGCGTAAGGACAGCCAATAGACAAGAAGTTACCAGTGGTGCTGAAAGACGCGGGAAAAAGTTCGGTAAAGTAAAATTACTCTATTTCGTGTATAAAATTCCTTAGAAGAGAGAAGATTATTTGCGAATGTAAATTAAGAACAATTTCTAAAGAACTTTGAGGACAGTCTCTAATTAGAAAGTTAACCTCGTTTGAGAGTAAGAAGTTGTTTGGAAGAGATCTTTTGTGTTGTTTGTGATAGAATTAACTTAACAAGGTTAGAATAGTGGATTTATAGTAACTGAGTAACATAAGAATGATTGTTTATATTATCTTATGAATAGTATTGCAGAAAGAAAATTTTACTTAACTTCATATCATTTGCAATTTATCCCAATTTTCAATTACTGTTTTTACGATCTTTCTTAACCTTTAATTTAATTTAGAGTATGTTAATTTTTTAATTCGAGTTTTTTTATTTAGTACTGAGTCAAATTGAGTGTATGAATTTTGTGTATTCTGTTTAGATATTCCAATAAACATGTCATATTTACCTAAACCTAAGTTATGCCTGATTACGATTCCAAACTACCACTTATAAAAATAGAACCTATTTTGACGGGAAGGAATTAGTGTATACAATTATAGATTTAGGTCACGACTGCAAATAATCTGAATCTATACGACAGTGTTAAAGTAAGATATTGTGTAAGAAAGCTTCGGTATCTAGTATTGTCTCCCTGAGCAAGGATCCTTTTCTGCTATAGGATACTGACTAGTGCAGCAAAATATAAATTTGCCAGTATCCGGAGAGGAACAATCCTAGATATAAGCATTTAGGCCCGATATCTGAAGAAGCAAAATAGCGATAGTGTGTGTATATATATAAAACAGAATATATAGAGAAAGTAACGATAGAGCAGCCAGTAGGATTTTAATTGAAAAACCATTTAAATAAGAAAGGATATAATCAAATAACAAGCAACAAAACAAATTAAGTATAAGTCACTGAAAACAAATTTAACATAATTTCTTTTGTATGCTTGCTTATTAAATTTATTGGAAATTTTCCATATAGCAGTCTTCTTTAGACAATTTCAAATGTTAAAGTTAATATACAATATGACAATAGATATAAATCTGTGTTGAATTTTTAATTTTATATTATAATACATTAATTCAATGGAGTTTTAATGAATTTTTTCCCTTCCAGCCAAGGACTGAGGAACGTTCAAGTGGCCAAGTAAATCGCCGGACTAATGAGTCGCAGTGCTAATGTCTGATTTGTCATCGATGAATTATAAATATTTTAGCTCGAAGCCTATTTAAAGTCAGATTTAAAATCTTTGTTTCTTTAATTTATAGGGGTTTCAGTGCGTCAGTCTTCTTTCTTGAAAACGTTTTACTGCGTGAATGTAATTTTATTAAATATTTATTCTATTTTGCTGAATAAAGAATTTCATTTGTCTCTAGTTTTAACTTAAAGCATTTACACAACAGAAAGATCCCATTTCTTCCATGTCTGGATGATTACAACCAAGTAACTCGACTTTTTCGCAATTATATTTAAAGCTCTGATAGCTATATTAATGCTATCAGTATTAGAGTATTATGAATGTCACTTGCGTCTGTTCTTCTGGTTTGTTTTGCGGGACGAAAAATCATTTTCTGGAAGGAAAAAATATTCAATTATAGGATAAGTAGTGGAAATTTAATATGGTGAGGGGGAAGTTTTTAATTTTTGTACTTTGGCCTTGATTAACGAACCTACCGATACCTAAATGAAATGGATAATTAGTAGCAATGTTTCAAGTGAACCAGTGGACCTGGAGTGAAGAAATAAGCCAAAACTACAAGTAAAATGAATTTTTAAAAAAAAATCATTTAAGGTATCAAAGCTGACTTTGGAGTGTAACTATCCTCGCCATACTCTTCACGTGGACTATCTGAAAACTTAGTGGATTTGTCCTACAAGAGCATCAGTTGACCGTGGAAAGCCGAAAACTTAGCTCTTTATTTTATTTACTCCCAACGTGATAGATTATAACCCTTATAGTACATAGCACCGTAGGTGGAGTATGTATATTTTATCGCATACACCGAAACCCCTGCTCTATAACCAACATGGAAGTTATCAAGCCACTTCAGGCATCCAATAAATGGGAAAGCTGTCTCACACTGGGAAATCACCGGAAAAGAGGCGAATTTCATTTCAACTTAAAACCAATTACAAGCATCTGTGTGCACGGCGGAATTTGAACCTAGAACCTGGTGATTGAACAGAAAGTTCCTTATCTACTCCAACGCGATCGCGAAAATAATAAGAGAGCTTGTTGAAAGTTTATTTTTCACTTGGTTAGACTATAATAAATTTAGTTTAATCCTTTATCCAAGTGTGTTCAAACAAAGTTTGTGCCTGAAAATATCTTCAGGACTGAGGTAAGGTAGTACAACATCGGGAAACTCGCAGCAAAGGTGGATCAAGCTCTCAGCTCCTTCTCACACTTGGATAAAGGATTAAACTAAATTTATTATAAGACAGCTATTTAAAATTCTGCATAATTGTGACGTTGATTTCCTCAAATTTGTTTGTTCGCATAAAAATTCTTCCTGTAGATGCAACAATGCAAATAGATCTTATCTAACCCTGGCTAAACTTCATTTATGGGAGAAATTAGCCAGGGTTGGGACTAAGGACAGATTCTGGACTCGTCTCGATAAACAGTAATAGTAAGTATAAACTTAGTACTCGTATTCTTGTCTTTGTAAATGAGGAAATTGCGATCCTCTTAATATCGCATATTTTGTACACTTAAGGTTTGAATGTTTAGTAGCTCATGACTAAATTTATTTTTTCCATTCACTCTTTAACAAAATGATAGTTTTGTATCACCTTGGGCTTAAAATATCGAAATATTTGAATATTTTTACAAAGACACTGTCAATGATTAATTTTTAGCCACATATCTTCACAAATATCGAAGATGTTTGCTCAACATACTTGTGGTAGAGATGACTTATGCAGTTTTCTTAACATTTTGATTATTCCTTGTAAATTATTGCCAGAAATCTTGGCAGTATTTAAGTTTATTATTAAACTTGGGTTCTGACTAACAAAACTTTCTAAACATGATAATTTGATGCTTCTTTCTCATTGTTTGCTGAATGCTAAACTCGAACCCGTACATAAAATTGTAGCATCACTTAGACGCCGATAATCTGTTTCTGTTGTAAAATATTTTATGCTTCAGGCGCGAATGCTTAAGAGGCCACTTTCAGTGGCCTCTTAAGCATTCGCGTTCTCGGCGAGATTTAACGATCTAATTTTTAGAAGCAAGGATGATTTGCAGACAAAACTCGCTGTTGTACTTCAGTGTTCCTTATACACTAGATATGTGATAATTTGTTAGTAGCGCTCCAGGTTTAACAATTCATATTTTGAATATTTTCTTCTATTTCAACTTTTGTTAGGTTAGCGAAGTACAATTGCCCAGATTAATTTGGATATTTTGGCTTCACATGACTACTCTGATTAGTTTGAATATTCAGCATGTCTAGCAACTTTTAAGCTGCTGAGATCTTGAATATAAAAAATAAATGGTCACCATAAGGAGTTATTTTAAATATATTTTTATACACAATATGAACAAAATTACTTAAACCAACACATTGAGACAATTGCTGAAAAACGCCCACAACATATCCAGACTTGGAGGCAAATAAGGAGTTATTACGTGCATAAGTTTTGTACATTCCTTCATTGACACAGATGTCTAAATCCTTTGTAGATAGCGGGAAATACATGGATCGCTGTAGCACAAACTAGAGATGGTTCGTTTCAGCATAAACCTACGCTGTCGTAGTGGAAGAAGCATTGTCCTTGCGGAACTACGGCAAGGAGTGTCGTCGATGCACACAGTTTCGCTTTCTTGCATGAAGCCGCCATCACAATCGCTTGGTGCCAATCCAACGGTTTCTCCCTGAAAAATATTTAAAATACATCGAACCTGCCTTATTCATATTGAAACTTCATAACTAGACATTTTGCATCAAGCGAAAGGAATTATTTACTTAATTTAAATACGGAAAAGTGAATTTTCAAGCACTGATAATATTTTCCCTTAATTTCTCCAATGCGATTAGGAAAATATTTTTGCTATTCATAAAGTGTTAGAGCTGATTATAGTATGTGTATTTCAATTAAAGACAACTATTATGTCTCTAGTTGGTGACAGTAATCATGCGGTACTCATTTGGGAAGTAGCTGTTTATGAATGTTAGATTCAGAAAAAAAATTACATGCTGAATACAAAGCAGGAAGTTATGACCAACTGAAGCATATACTAAATTCAGCGCAAAGATATTGGTTGCTGGGTGGAAAGAATATCAACTGCGTGGGAAGCACTTAATGCAGTATCAGAATGTGTCACGAGATTTCGAAGAATAAATAGGATAAGAGTCAAATGGATGTGTAATTTTATCCAGCAAGAGACTCATAAGAACAGGATGATGTGGAAGGAATGCCGTGTGCATAAGGATGTCTGTTATGCAAGAGAATCGTAAGAACAGGATGATGTGGAAGGAATGCCGTGTGCATAAGGATGTCTGTTATAAAAATTAAAAGCAGCAGGAAGAGTTGCATTGTTGTAAGGAAAGCAAAGTCTGAGTATGTAAAACTGGCTCTGCGAGTTAATGTCAACTCCTATGAAATCTATCGTTATGCTGCAAGATGAAAGAATGAATACGATAGAATAACTACTAAATGCAGATGGTATTAGGGTGACAAATGCAGAAGAGGTTCAGCTAACGAATCCCCATTTTGTTAAGAGCTATCAACCTGGTATATATGCAACATTGAGATCACTGCTATCTTTTCACTGGAAGAAAGTCAGGTATATATAGGAAGATGTTAGAACTGTTTCACAAAATGAATAAGAATTCAGCAATAGGGACTGATATGACATCAGCTAGTTGCTAAAAGGGTGTATAGCTGAGCTGCCTATTCCTTCGACCAGGCAATATAATATAATTTCTTACTCAGAACAGGGAAGATTACAGAGGAGTGGAAACAAAGTGTATGGTAATCCCATTCGACCAGGGTGGTGCAAAGATCGATGTATACAGCTGACTAATCCGTATCTCAGGAGTGAAGATTTTGGAAAAATAGGTCAGGACTTTGAGTTGAAAGAAAATATTTGTAATGAACAGCATGGGTTTATTAAGTGAAGGTCATGTTTTAGCAACCTGTTCGCATTCTATAATGTTACCATTGAGCTAGACAAGGGGACATAGATACATGTGCCTTTGCAGTTTGCTAAGGCTTTTGACAGAATACAGCATGGAAGACTGCATAAACTGGAGAATACGGGATTGTATTATAAATATTAGCATGGATAAGAGGATGACCGATTGACAGATATCAGTAGTGTGTGTGTGTGTGTGTGTGTGTGTTAAAGATGCTAAGCTATTTTATAAATAAACCTGGTTTTAATCCATTTCCCAAGTAAGCAAACAATTTGTCTGTTTGCTTACTTGGGAAATGGGTTAAAACCAGGTTTATTTATAAAATAGCTTGGTATCTTTAACGTACATTATACCCAAGGTAAACTTTCCAAAAAAAATATATATATATATGTATATATGTATATATAGGCGATGTAAGGCTGCAAGATTTAAGGTAACCAGTGGTGTTTCACAAGGATTAGTTATTGGTGTACTGTTATTCACTCTGCACATTAATGACATTGAGAAGGATTTCAGGCGACATACAGCTATTTGCTGATTTTAAAGATAGGTGTTCAGAAATGCGACTGATTATGTGGTACTTGCAGATGGATTTGATTAGATTAGATTAGATTATTATTATGGAAAATGGATGTCAGTTCAGTCCATAAATGTAAAGTCATGCACATTGGTGTTGATTAGGTATCCGACCATTTATATTGGTGGTATTATGCTAGAAGAAAAACTGATCAGGCTAAGGATCTTGCAGTGTTAGAAGAGAGGAAGTTGAAGTTCAAGACCCATATAACAAAGATTTCAAATACAATTCAGAATAATTGTAATGCTGAAACGAACTTCAATATGTAAAAAATAGGATGTCATTTTGCCTCTTTACAAAGACTTGATACCTCCTTACTTGGAATATTGTGCACAGGTGTGGTTCTCCGGTTTTTGCGATTCTGATACAGTGGAGAGAGAGTGTGCAAAGAAGATTGTTAAATGATTCAGGATTGTGAAATACCGATTAACAGATCAAGAATTTGTAAACTGTAGACACTAGCAAACAGGAGAAAGAGGAGTGATAAGATTGACTTGGTGAGTTGTAGATGTTACTGAGTAGTGCGTGATTGGGATAGATTGCCCTGGAATGTGTTGTACGCAGTGTGAATCAATTCAAGAACAAATTGGTAACTGGTGCGTTGATGATTGACTCTCTTGATGAGTCCGCGACTCTCTGGAGGTATCTCTTAATAATATAATTGGAATTCAATAGTTTTTTTTTTTGGGGGGGGGGAAATATTTTATTCGAACTTTTATTTGACTACAGATTAGTTGGTCATGAAAAATATGCGTGAGTTGAGGTTAAGCACTTTCGCAAAGGGCTTAATCCATGTGTGGACTTCTTAGAGCTAGATACTAAAAACAAAGAATTAAAACCTGATGCGGTTTTAGTTCTTTGTCGATCGACAATAAAGCAGAACATTAGTCCCTTTTACTCAGAAGAATTGGAGCTATTGTGTGTATATGTATATATATAAATAAATAACGTACCATCTTGCTGAATGGAAAGTGTGACAGAAATCCTTGTATGGGTAAATTTTTGCGCATCCTATACAATCAAACGTGTTATGGTACATAATGCTAAGGAAATCATTTTTCATTGAGCATTAATGTACAAACGATAAAAGTTACTTGCAGTTACATATAAGCGTTGTCGAGTTGTGTCGTTCCAATTATTCGACAAATCAGCTATACGCTACGCATTAGCACTACAGTTTGTAATGCTGGCAGCACGTAGTATAAACATTCCAAATTAGGAAGCGGTTGGCAGAAATGGATATAAAACGAAGCGTCTGTTCCCTCTTTATTTTTTGCGACATTGTTTGGAAATAAAGTAAATTGGAAGTTATTTAACCAAGTGCGATACACGTAAATTTTCTCTATAAAACGTTTCTTTCCAGGAAAAATGGACTGCTTATTCAAAGGAATTTGGATACAAAAAAAAAAAAAAAAAAAAAAGAATACGTGCATAGCTATAGCAGTGATTAGTTTTTTAATACCCTCTCAAAAGTTCAGTCATAGATGTTGAGGAATCGAAGAAACATTACAATCAAGAGTATAAATTATTTTTATTGCCCAGTTTCAGTTTAGCAATCGATGACTTTGAACCAACTCAATGTCTTAGCTGTGATATATCGACTGAAAGCAGACAGTTCATGACCTAACTAACTTATTTCCCTTCATACCGAAACTTAAACCTTGTGAATTTTTCTACATGTTCAATAGAGCTACTTTCGAAACTTATTCCATCAGCTTTTATGGAACTGATTAGCTTCTTAATTGCCCATTTATTCACTTCCCTTAATGATTATAACGGTGTCTCCATGGAGTCAGAAGACTCATCGCGGGAGACCGTACGTTGACACACTACTCATTATTCACACAATATCTATCCTACTTCTCCATAGATTCATTCACAACCACCTCTGACAACACATTCCACACATTTATCACCCTCCAAGCAGAAAATCTAGTGCAACACCCTTGTTAAGCACATTCTTACACAATTTCCAGGGATGATCCTTCATTCTCTCCTTTCCTGCGCTGTACAAAAAAAAAAATCGATATCAATCCTATAAAACTCCTTTAATATCTGTCATATCTAATCTCTTATGCCTATCAGCTAGTCTTTGGAGCCCACAGACTTTCAATCTTTCTTCACAGGAAACAACGATCTTTGTCACTCGCCTTTGGTTCCTCTCCATTTCTTCATTACCAAAGAATCCAGGTGACCAGATCTGTGCGCCGTAGTCCAAATGTGGTCTTATTGCCTTTATAAAGTGGAACAATAACTATCCCTGCTTGTCTGTGTGTTCTTTAACAACCATATAATTTGATGTGCTATTTTGTAACCTTTGCAATATACCTTTATAAACTTAAGTTTTTTGTCCACAATAACCCCAAAGTACCTTGCCTCGTCAACTTCTTGTAGTTCAGTTCCATTAATAATAATATAGTACACAGCATGATCTCATCCTGCCGAAGTGCATTGCCTTACACTCCCATCCATTCATGTGCTGTCTATCTAGAAGGTTGACTGCAATGATGTGACTCATGGTTAACAACTGGCGTAACGACCCTATCTCTTCCACTTATTGTAAGTATTCGTGACTGTAATCAGTGTGTGTGTTCACAGGGCCTGTTCTGAGGGAAACCTACCTCTGTATGAGACCCGCTAACTTACCTTTAGTCGAAAAAGACCAGATCAAGGTTCCTCACGTCATAGACGAGAATCGAACCCAGGTCTTTCCTGCCAAATCGCTTCGTCTATATTGACTGAGCTACGGAGGCTCCGCCTTACACTTAGCCACGTTAAACTGACAGTTTAACATTTATCTTATCCTATACTGTGAAGCATATTTAAGTCATTCTGCAAGATATCGACATAACTTTCATTGACTGTCGCCCTTCCCAATTCTACGTCATCAGCAAACAAGTGGACATTTCCTACCAAATTATTTCTAGTATTATTAATGTACATATTAAACAGCAGATGACCAAGTACCGAGCCTTGAGGTACATCACTAGTCACCTGCCTTCTGCTGGACCTAAGCCACTTTTATCTGTCCATCAGCCGCCCTCTAATCCAAGTCGCAACTTGGATTTTTTTTTAACAACGAAGGCCACCAACATGAAATAGATTGGACATTGACTTCAAACCTACACATCAGCCATGATGAAATAGAGCGCCGCATTGTCGAGTCAAGGGAAATCACCTTAGACCCTTTTCATTTGAATAATAATCTTAGCTATAATTTGGCAGACTCTTTCAACTCTACTATTAGATACTGGAGATCGCGTCATTCCACACACACGCACAGGTGTACAACAATAGAACTTTAACTCGGACTGTAGTTCAAGCTCATAACTGTAATTTACAGTCGAATATTATGGCTTTATAGTTGTATAGCTTTAGAGTGTGTCAATGTTAATTTAAGTGTCTTTTATTATCTTTCTATGTTCTTATCGCCTGAAGAAGTCATTTTTGACGAAACATGTTGCGTTTTTTTCAAATGTCATTGTGTTATAATTCTCGGGTTTAAGTCAGTTAATTTAAAAAATGAACATATCCCAACCCCGAGTTAATAGTACGTTTCATATATATGTATATATAACATTAAAGGAGTTGAAAAACTTAAACGAGCTGTCTGAAGTGCTTTAGTCAAAACTATTCAGGAACTCTGTTCGATGTTATCAAATTGAAGTCCAAAATCCGAAAATAGAAGTTTTACTCCAGCGCAATCGGTAATCTTCTCTAGAATCTTGGGAAGGTTATTTTTAAATATTTCTTGGTTTTCTTAAACAAAAGTCTCTTCGTAATCAGGGAAGGACAGGAGAGAGGAATAACTTTTCTCATTAAGATATATATATATATATATACACACCGATATATATATATAGGCAGATGATATACGAATATATATGAGGTACTGCCCTAAACTGGTTCAAAGATTACTTAAATGCTAGATCACAAATTGTAAAAATAAATATATAGGCAGATGATATACGAATATATATGAGGTACTGCCCTAAACTGGTTCAAAGATTACTTAAATGCTAGATCACAAATTGTAAAAATAAAATATATATATACACCGATATATATATATATATATATACACATACATACATACATATATAGGCAGATGATATACGAATATATATGAGGTACTGCCCTAAACTGGTTCAAAGATTACTTAAATGCTAGATCACAAATTGTAAAAATAAAAAACAGCTATAGCAGTTTCAAAACCGTAGGCTGGGGTGTGCCACAAGGATTTGTCTTAGAACAAATTTTATTTAATATTTATATCAATGACTTCTGCAATCTTCAGCTAAACAGTAAAATAAACGTTTTTGCAGATGATACCATTCTAATTTTCTCTACGGACACAGTCAAACAAATACAAGCCATTCTGAATGCTCGTATTTTAAAAGTAATAAATTGGTTCCAATCAAATAAGCTAGTCTGAATGTCTCAAAAACTAAATATGTAAATCTTCTTAAATTTAATTTAATTTAAATTCATTTAAAATTTTGATTTGCGAAATACAACAAGTAAAATGAACTTCACTGCACAATTATTTTTGCATGATTGGAATTGCCGGACAAATTCAAATTGCAACTAGAAATAAAAAAGTCAATGTAATAGCTTACTTGGGATTAAAAATTGATAGTAATTTAAATGGGAACCTACACATCACCGATGTCGTAAATAAAGTTAGGATTATGTTGAACAGACTTTACTAACTAAATAGATTCTTAAATTAAATTTAAATATAAATATGTTAAAAATATATTCTGCATGAATTCAAAGCACCCTACAATATGGTATTTTAAGTTGGGGAGAATCTGCCACACAACGCTGAAACCTCTAGTTTCGACTCAGAATAAAGTCATTCAAATCTTAACTAGAAACAAATACAAGGATACTGCAAAGTCCAATAAAAACACTGTCCAAAATGAAACCGAACGTTTCGAAAATATAAGAACTAGTGGTGCCGACTGTTGTATCTTTTTGTTGTCGAAAGCGGCAACCTTCATTAGTGTTGTGTCAACTGTTTATGACATTCATTATTTCATTAGAAGCCGAGTTATAGTGACAGTTTATTTTGACGAACGGTCGGAAAATGAGTATCAAACAGAGAGCTGCGATTGACTTTTGTGTTAAACTTGGTAAAAGTTTTACCGAAACGCATCAAATGCTTCAAAAAGCATACGGTGATGAATGCTTATCCCGTACTCAAGTTTACGAGTGGCTTAAGCGATTTCAAAGTGGTCGTGAGACGCTTGAGGACGACGAAAAGCCGGGCCTATCCAAAAACTGGAATGAGCGAAATTAACATCCAAACCAAAAAGTGCGTGATTTCATCAAAGAAAGCCCGAAATCGTCCGTGAGATTGATTGAAGATGAATTGGGGATTCCAAAAGCAATTGTGCACAACATTTTGACCGAAAGTTTGGGCCTTCGTAAATTGAATTTACTATTTGTTCCCCACAAGTTGACCGACGGCCAAAAAATGTATCGAATTGAACACTGCAAGGACCTCGTTAAGGACTCAAACTTCCTTGAAACGATCGTTACTGGTGACGAAACGTGGTGTTTTAAATATGAGCCCGAAACAGAGTGCTGAGTGGAGACCACCCGAAGAAGGGTATCCAAAAAAAAGTCGCTTGGAGAAGTCAAAAGTAAAGACGATGCTGATTTGTTTCTACGATTCCAAGGACATTATCCACAAAGAATTCGTTCCGCCTGGCCAAACGATGAATGGTGAGTTTTATCTCGAAGTTTTGAAGAGATTAATAGCGAGAATTCATCGCGTACTGCATGAATATCGTGATGCAGACAGCTGGTCACTTTTGCACGATAATGCACCATCTCATCGTTCGAACATTGCGAGACAGTTTTTGAGGAAAAACCAAGTTTGTGTGTTGGATCACTCGCTGTGACTTCTTTCTCTTACCCCGACTTCATTTGCCGATGAAAGGAAAGGGATACGACAACATTGAAAACGTTCAAGCGGCAGTAACCACGACCCGCAATATCCCCAAAACCGATATAAAACACTCATTTAACGAATTAATTGACCATGCCAAGCGCTGTATCGAAGCTGAGGGAGAGTATATTGATTGAAATAAATGATTTGAATAATTATAATTGGCCTGTGTTTTATTTTCTATCAAAAGTTCGGTTTCGTTTCGGACAGAGGGTGTTCACCATACTAAACATACTACCCCTTAGATATTTCTACGCTTATAGGGTACTGCTATTCATTAAAAACGAAAAGGAATACGTAAATATCAAACAACATGCTTTCCTCAGTAGACATAAAGGCATAAAATATATAGTTCCTAAAGCAAATAAAGAAGTAATACATAAACATTACACTTATTTAGCATCAAAAAATAGTCAATACACTACCTTTAACAATAAGAAATGAAAATAACCCAAACAAATACAAAAATGAAATGAAATGAAAGAAAATTTAATTTCCCACAGAAATGAGGAAGCTTTGTTCAAAATAATAATATAAATAATTGGTTTTTGCATATTGGTATTAAAAAGATCCTGTTTCAGGTGTAAAATGAAAAAAATTAAATACTATTTAACTACTTTATTTTGTTTTGTTCCAAAACCTAATTAATGTAATGTTATGCAACTTTTTCTGTCACATAATAGCATGTCTCCTGTGATTTTGGTATATTATTATATTATAATATATGTATTATATAGATGTACATATGTGTATATAATAATGATGCATTACATAACATTTTCTAACTTTACGCATATCAAGTTTCTTTCTCTTAGGTTACGCATGATTATTCAAAATTTTGTACTATAATATAATATAAGCTTAGAATAAATAAAAATAACAATAATAATTATATATATATTTATATATATATATATATATATATATATATATATATATATATATATAATCATCTGCCGTTTGCATTACGATGTGCTGCCATCTGATAACAGATGGCAGCACATCTGTTCGAAGTAGCCGCTAAAAAGCCAAATAACTGCTGCGTTAAGGTTTGTATCAATTACTGTAATGGAAGAAGTAATGGGGAGCAGTTACTTTGAGATGATAAAGCAAAATAATATTAATGGATGATTTTAATAGGAGTCTCCGTAGCTCAGTCCTTATAGACAAAGCTCTTTGATCGGAAAGACCTCGGCTCGATTCCTGTCAGTGACGTGAGGAACCTTTATCTGGTCTCTTTCGACGAAAGGCGAGTAAGCCGGTCTCATACGGTGGTAGAGAGTTTTTTTCACCCTGAAATTCAGGTTTTTCGTCCCCCAGAACAGGCAAACCGGCCCATGAACATCTACAGGCATAGGACACACCGGATGCATACCCTCGAGGTGGTTGCGGTTACAAGAATAAGAAATCTCGACACCGTAAAAGGTAGAAGAAGAGGATTAAGGATTAAGAAAGAATGATTTTAATATGGATGATATTGCCTTGGAGAATGAAACAGCTCAGTAAAAACAGTAGCAAATATTTGGCCCAACTTTGTGATGGTTACTTCAGATAACCATCACAAATGAGAAGGAATTAATGATCGATCATATGAATTACCTAAAATCCATTTGTGGCAGTGATTATGTAACTCTGTCATGGAAATTGAGACTAAAGGGAGAAGTGACGATCAGAAAGCTCAAGGGGGAAATTTCAAAGAAGTTAAATTCAGTAAAAGAATTTAAATACCATCTAATGGAAAAGACGCTATTGCAAAACGATAAGGCACGTCCTATATCATTTAATGTCCGAGTTTATTCCGAACAATCAATTTTAGAAAATCGGAAGTCGGCTGGTTTCACTTTTAAGTTTTTGTAGAAATATGTAAGATAAAATTATGCAAAGAATGTAGATCTGATAAACTTTTCAGTAACAGAGCAGTGAAATTATGTAGCTTGAAGAAAATATCCGACGATTGTTTTGGCTGAAGTGTGTGAAAATAGAAGAGAGGAAGAAAATGTCATGAGTGTTAATATACTAGTCAAACGTGTACCGAGGCTGAATCGAAAACATTTGGTCGTAGTGTTACATGCCTTATGAAGATATGATTTGGGTAATTCGTGTAATTCTCTCTGTTGCAATCCTAGATGGAAATGGATTTCCCGGAGGAGGTAGATAATTACTAGTGTGTACATACTTCCATATGTTACGGAATAGTTCTTTCTCTTCAAAATTGAACTTTTCTATTAGAGCAGTTCAGTTCAAAATTATTACCGGTTTTAGTAAAGTAACTTCCACATGTCAGACTTGATTAAAATAGTCACAATCGTTCACTTTCCATTGTGCATTGGACTGTTCAATTGACAATTCCAGGTGAATTGCTTTTGGTCTTATTGATTCTACTTTGAGTTTCGCGTGCTACTTTACAATTAAAACTGCTAGAAAGATTTTGAGATAAATATGCTTGAAAATAAGAAACACTAAAACAACCAAACTGGCTCAAAACATTACAATACGAATATATTTTTATTTTTATAAGAGAGGCACCAATATCTCTTTGTAATTAACGAATGGTTCGCTGTGAGATGGTACACAAGTGCAATGTTCCTGCATTTCTAAGGAGTCCAACGAATAGTTAATTTAACAGCGGATTTGCGGCAGCACAAGTATTGGAATTAGCCATCTCATCTTTGTTGGTTGTTGTTAGTTTGGAATTACAGTGAAAGCACTCAAGGCTAACCTATTATGTCTGTTAATTGGGTGTGGTCTTGCTGGTTTGTCTCTTTTAGCGGGATGAAACAGTCGAGTTTCTAGGGAGATAAACCTTGCCACCTCGTATAAGACTAGCCCACTTTTACATGAAAAACCATATAAAGTTCCTCGCATCCTAGACTGGATTTTAATCCTTGTCTTTCGAATCAAATCGTTGGTAAGACTCAAGTTAGATCGTTGATATCGTCTCATTTCATTTTCTCTCTAGTATGCTAGGCTCGACGGTTTGTCACTGACAAGCAACTTGGCTTATTCTCACTAAGGTCATTCCAACCAAAGGTATTGCTGCTGCAGAATTAACTGCTGAGAGTCAGAAGTGAGGGGAAATAGTATATTATGACCAGGGCCGCGCCAACCCGAGGGTGCAAGGGATGCATCGCACTCGGGCGGCAACATTGATAGGGTTGCATTTTATGTAGCTAATACCTAATTTGGATTATACAATGCAGTATTAGGGGCGGCGGATAAAAGTTTGCTTCTGGGCGACAAATACCCTTGGCGTGCCTCTCATTGTGACTTATTGTGTTTTCCGTTTTATTTTGAGCAGTAAAGTAATAATAATATATTTGAACTCTTCAAGACATAAACGGTCATAATTATATGATTACTAATATATAATTATGGAAATAAATGAAAGAAAGAGAAAACTGTGTATGATTTTTTTTTTTTTTTTTTTGTGAAAC
This sequence comes from Typopeltis vanoorti, assembly GCF_054136105.1. NCBI lineage: Eukaryota > Metazoa > Arthropoda > Arachnida > Uropygi > Thelyphonidae > Typopeltis > Typopeltis vanoorti. Next base: position 40,585,930 of record NC_143569.1, read on the forward strand.
TGGACATTTATTTAGTTTAGTCATGAAGTCAAAACAGCTTCATGAGTATTTCGAAAAAAATTGGCTTTATTAATAAATAGATTCGCATAAATTTCTCAATATCTTCCATTGTGACTCAGTGAATTATCCTCTGATGATAGAATGCTTGTATACCAAATATTGAGCTTTAGCATACAAGCTGGCATTCTATCATTAGAGAATGATTCAATGAGTCAACATGAAGATATTGAGAAATTTATACGAATCTGCTTTCTTAATAAAGCCAATTTATTTCGAAATAGTCATGAAGTTATTTTAATATTTACAGTTTAAACTCTCATTCTAATTGTGCTCTACTTGAATTAGTCGGGAAGGAAGTTAGAATTAGCCAATTAGTGGAAAAAATTGTTTTGTAGAAGGTTAATAACAACGAAAACAATAATAATATAATAATCTACAAAAAATTCGAAATAAGCAACACTATTATTTTTAGCTGATATTAGTTCATTGTAAGGGTACCAAACCTATTTTTGGCATTAATATTGATTAATATTCTGTTAATCTTGTTCTGTTATTTTATTTATTTATTTATATTTATTTGGGGGGGGGAAGAGTTATTATGAAACTAAATTCGAACCCAGCATTATGTTACTTAGCTATTCTAATACCAGAAAAAGCAAAACAAAACATAATAATTAAGATAATAAAAAAGATAAAACGATGTTTTAGTCCTAGCTCATCCTATAAGTATATAATTTTGAGCCTACTTTCCTGTAAAATAAATTGTATTTTTTATTTTCTCAACCCGGTGTTAATTAGAAAAGACAGAAAAGAATTTTCAGTTTGTAAAACCAGCGTAATAAAACAGAAATAATAGTTTTATTATAAACTAAATCTTCGTGTTTAAAATTTTCTTCTGAAAATGGAAAATGTGGAAAAAATATAATTCTATGTGATTCTGAAAGATCTCGTTTGGAATAAAAACGAAATAAAAATACTAATTTTGACGACCTCTATTGATGGAGCTGATAAAAAAATAATAATGACAAAAATAAATAATGCAATTTTTATTAAAATATGTTCTTTGCTATTTGAAACTTTAAAGCACGCGGAAGTAATTTCAAACCAAAACAGTCCTATTTTTTTATTTTTTCTCAACTTGACCCCATTTACTAAATGAACTTGCTGAAAGTATTGTTGTTCGTAAATAAGGAAATGAAGTAAATTAAGTGTATTAATTTTCATGTAGTATCGTAATAAAATCCACATGCGATTTCTCTGAAGGCCAATAGCTACTTTAAATCATATACGTTCATGTTGCATTTGAAATATTTAAAATTAATTTCGGCATCTCGGTGCACTAAGAAAATAATATACTGAAAGTATTATCACTTTCCGTATTTTACTTTCAGTACTTTGCAGATTTGAAGAAACACATAGCGGAAATTCCAACTTAGATGAACTTAAGTTTGCAAGCCTCTTGAAATGTGATAGTTCCAAATAGTTACGAAATAGAAACGTCTCTGCCCACTAGAAAATGGATGCTAGAAAGTATTAATTTTCTAGATTGAGTAATCTTCCTGTTTGGGGAGAAGTTTACACACTGACAGATAGTATTTCTTAGGGGGGGGGGGGATCTAATAACTCTTGTGGAAAGTATGTCCATAAGGATTGCTGCAGTTAACGCAGCGAAAGGAAGTCCTACATCTTATTAAGGTGGGCGCCATGCTGTTTGTTACTCACTATGTTGTTCGTTGACTTCTTTCCAAGCAGTGTGTGTGGAAATATATAATATATAATACTAGTATATATATAAATTATACACTGCTTGGGAAAGAAGTCAACTGACACCATAGCGTGAGGAACAAATAGTCGCGGCACCCACCTTAATAAGATGTAGGACCTCCTTTCGCTGCTTTGATTGCAGCAGTCTTACAGGGCATACTTTCCACAAGCTTAGGATAGCGATCAATGGGAACTTTAGATTCTTCTTATAGGCATGTAATGAGGTCCTTTGACGAGTCACAAGACCTCAACAGTCCCACAACAGTCAAGGATCTCCCACAACAGTCAAGTGTTGTGGAGCGGACGTCCCTTGACCTCACCCGACGCTCCAGTTCATCCCACAGATGTTCAGTATGGTTGAGATCACGGCTCTGTCGAGGCCAGTCAAGTGTGATGACGTTCATGTCCACAAAGAACGCAGTTAGAGCAACAGCGCCTTATGACGTGGTGCATTGTCTTGCTGAAAGAGAAAATGAGTGTGCTGAATCGTCCGCTGCGGGTAGTACTTGCAGTTGACTCCTGCACTTCCATCTCAGTATGGTATCATTGATTGTTTACCTGGGATGGCCCAATTTGTCGAACATATAGGCCTGCAATATTGACATTGCATTCTATCACAACGGCTCTTTCAAACTCCGTCAGTTCCCTTCTCCCAGTCAATTCACCCGGACATAGTTGCACTTACTTGGGAGCATCATATTCTTCCAATTTATACCGGCAACAAACATGGAAAACAAAACAAAAAAAAAGTTAGCAGGTTGTTATCGAAGGATTGAAATGTTTAGGACACTTATTGTAGATGAACTTGAAGCTTAAGATGTTTGAACACTGCAAGGGTTTATCAATGAGTAGGGAAGTGCTATCATTAGCAAAACTGTGAAAAGGAATTCAGTCAATGAGAGGTCGATTATGTATTGAAGGAAGAGGGATTGAAATAACAAAGTCCTGGGGAACACCTGCATTAAGAGAAAAAAATTGAACCCTGCACCATAAGACGCAGTGAACGATCCGAGAGAAAATTGGCAATCCAGTTGCAAAGGTTGTTAGGCGACCATAAGATAGTAATTTGCTGAGAAGTCCTCCTCGCTAGCTCCTATTAAATGCTTTGGAAATGTTAAGTGCAACAGCACAAGTTTTCTCCAGACTTTTTTTTAGCACTATGTGAGTACAATGGAATGACTAAAGTCTTGTTTTTCATAAAGCACACGTTTGGGATGTGAGGTAATCGTAACTGCAGAGAAGGGTGATCCCCCACCCCCTTTTATAGCTGATATTGTGCATGATTTGGATGAGTACATGTCTTCATGTACTCATCCAAAAACAGTTTAATAGCTTACGTTTTCAGTAAAATCACCTACTCAGTCGGAGCAATCATATGTAATGTTTTATGATCTGTATTAGAGGACCTTTCATGAATGTAAGGAAATACAAATATTTTCATACACTCTACATCTAGTGTATGTATCTAGTTTAAATTTTGAAAATATGGTAGCCCTCGATGTCATAATCTCAAGGATAATTGAGATATAAAAAAAAAAATGTTAATTTTACTGAAAATTGTTACTTTTGCAAAAATAACACCATTCATTTTAATATGTCATTTTTTTAAATATAGTGTGATATGTACTGAAAATATGAAAACTGAGTGTAGGTTGATTTGTTGTCTAGGTCTAAGTAATATGTGTTAATTTTCCTTTTCCCAACTTTGAACTAAATAATATATAAGTTCTCTTAACATTGCTGTTTATTTGTGATATTAATATACTCACGCAGATATAGCAGGCTTGATGCCAAGTGCATATCCGTAATAAGGAGTGCCGTAAGTTTCCATTGGGTAATACATCATTTAGAAATGAACAGTCATCAGCAAGTGCTTCTATGGCTGGGCATTCATCTTCCTCAGGCGACATTACTAAAGCAAAAGATAAGCAAATTTTAGTTAGAATTAAAATTATTTCTTTCCTATTTAACACTTATATTCCATTTGGACTATTTTTAATTTAATATATCAGAATTCCAGTCAACATTATAGTTTGATTTCTTTATATTTATGTTGCAAAGAGATAAATATCGAAATAAACACATTATTGTGTGTATATGAACAAATACAAATACCACACCAATTAAAAATTTTAATTGGTGGAGTAACAAAAATTGTAAATACATAACGTTTGATCTTTAAAATTTCTACAAATTTATTTGAAAAAAGTTTTTGTAATTTCAATAATTACACGGTATAATGCATATGAAATAATATTTTGAAATCTCAAGATATATCAGTAACGGATTTTGTTTATATTGAGCAATTTTTAGAACTTTAAAAAAATTAATTTTAAATAATGCTAGATATAAGTAATATTTTTCATCTTCCTTCCCCTCCCCTTAATATTAATTAATATAACCATAAAATGTACAAGATCAAGTTTTGAAATTTGTTTGCATTCCATGGATGAACATATAAGGACCTCTACAAGGAGCGATTCAATCAGAAAATAATAAATAAAATAAAATAAAATAAAAAAGGGGAAAAAAAGTAACTGAACGGCTACTACCATTTCTTCACTTCCGCTGACTGCTGCGTAAACGTCCGAGAATGTGTTTAGTCTACTTGCGATCTTATGACGGGAAATGCGTGTAGCGCCATCACACAGCCTAGTCAAGTTATGGAAGAACTATTTCAAGCAAAAATATTGATTTTGTCACCAATGTGTGTGTTTCTCAGAAGCAATCTTTCTAGTCTGTAAATGTATTTACAGCATGTTTTTACGGGTTTCAAAATATGTTACTTCAGCGTTCTTACAAACATTGTATTACGCAAACCGTCACTTTTTACTTGTGAATGCGGTCTAACGTTATTTTGTGCGGATATCTCATGTCATTAGATAGAGTTGTCAGAGTTGTAGTAATGTAGCTGATATATATATATATATATATATATATATATATATATATCAGCTACAAATTATCTTCATCCCCTCTAAAGTTCTGGGTTTTCACTCCCGGAAATTCTGGTTTTCGTCCCGCAGAACAGCAAACCAGTCAGAAGAACACATCAATACGTTGGCCTCATAACCTTAGTTGGTTGATTCAATTATAATTCCAAACAGTCTAGCTCACCACCCAATATGTTTTTTGCTCGTGGTTCGTAGCGTTGCAACAATAACTCCTTTGCATAAATAGGAGCCACCGGATTGGAATTAATAAAGAGTATGTATATACTCAAAGAGCTGATGAGTGAGCCTGATAATTCGTCGGTTGTTGACCCCTACTCTAGGCAATAGTTTGCAAAGCTCTTACAAAAATAATCTGATTTTTCTTTCAGTGACATACACATTACACTATGACTAACTACTCACCTAGACTTTTGTTTTCGCATCGATCCATTTATAATTACATTCTTAAAATACGCAGTTCATTCATCCCCCCCTTTTTTTTTTCTCTCTCTCTCTCTCTTTTTTTTGCCAGAACACACTTTTTTTCTCGTTCATAGGACATATTTTCCTAAGAATACACGCCGTGTGATAATTATAAATACTTTATATCTTTATCTCTTCCAGTGCTATAATACAAAGCAGCCCAACCCAAATCGTTCAAGTTCATAATAACGAAAGTTGCTTCAGTTTCTTGAAATTCAGCATAGTGGATGGTAATTTGCAATTTTTCTCTTTTGCGTAAAAATTAATGACTTTTGAATATTTTTTCGAAGGCCATTATCCATTATTCTTCGAGTCTGTCTTCTGTTAAGAAATGCAATTAGAATTCGTCTTATGAATGGAAAAGCACCGTTATCATGTCTTGAATAATTAATGGGAGTGTTTTTTTTTTTTACCACTCATGTCGCTGATATCCATTTCTGAAATAACATTATCTGGAGTAACATGCACACAGAAAAGAAAATGAAGTACGAGCTATATGAAAAGCATTATTCTATATTCGTTCTGTTGAAATTTTGAGAAATGTAACAAGCAGTATATCAAAACTCATTTTCATTCCGTAAAAGCACACCGGTTTGTATTCTAAAATTTTCTGCAACCCTTGTGTTATCAGAGACAAAGCTGTGCAAAAAAACCGCCAGAATAATATAAGTAAGTGGCAGCTGTATAGTGACGATATAAAGTTACAGAGTTAAAGAAACTTGATTGTCAAATGGCATCGCTGCGATTTGTCGTTGCGTGTTGTTATTAGCCTATTGAAACCTTTGAAGTCAGTAGATGGGTGACCGTGACGTAGAGTGCTAGAAGACAGGAAACATTTCATATAACATGAACATTGCTGAATAGGGAATTTATTAGCAGTGCTAAGGATATGATTATCCCATAGACGTCGCCTTTTTAAGACATTAACATGATTTATTGACTTCTTAAAGGATCATTTTTACACAGCGCCAGACTTTTTTTTCTATCATTCCAACCATGAAGTTAGGAGTAAGTAGTGGATGGATGCCGTTATGACAAGCAGTTAGAATTCGACAAGCGCTGGGATCGTAGTCATACTGTCGAAAATAATCGGTCATACCGTATATTGACATACCGAAGGCGTTGGAGAAAATTATCTGTAATATTCCAGAATGTAATTATTCGTTTCCTTTAAATTTATATACTTAGCAATTAATGAGACAAAGTTTCAGAATTAACCTAACCAAGCGAAATTCTTGATCCGAATTCCAAGACTTTTTTAGACAAGCTGGAATTCTTGTCATCTCGAGACTTATACGTGTACATGCTACCTCATTAGATTGAATGATTGTAATAATAATTAGACTAAGAAAGAAATAGTGTCGAATTCCAACTGCTTGCTATTGATATGGATGAAAGTGCTCCATGAACGATATTGCTATTATAGACTAAAAGATCGGCCTATACTTTAGTAGTATCCTTATTAAAATTCAATTTTCTTTAACATTAATAGTCTGGACACTTTTTGAAGAACATGGTGTATGCATATTAAATAATACATATAAATATTTCAACAGGTACTAAAATAAATAAGTGTTTCTAATTTTCATTACTGTATAATTATTAATTCATTCCTACCTAAACATGATAAAAAGAGGTTTTAAATATTACTTAGAGAGGAAAGTGAAAACCTCTATTAAAATAGTGCTAAAAATTATATATATATATATATATATATATATAAACCTTAGCGGTTGAAATCAATGAGATAATTACTTTGAAGAGATAGGGAAAAGTAGTAAAGCTAAAACAACTGAATGTCCTTCTACAAACTATTCACTCGTTTTTTTTTTTTTTTTTTTTTTTTTTATCTTGAAAATCGTCACGCACGTTGAACCGAGAGAATGCCTAAAGTTAAATAATGTCACAAGGTGGCATCCTGCCACCCGCTGAATATCAAGGCCGAGGTTAGCATAGGATTTAATGAAAGCCTTCAAAAGGGCTGCCAGTGCATGTCGCGTTTGTCCTCAGTTTGTCATTCAATTCAATTCAGATAAACAACATTTTATTTGTTCTTCTTCAATGAAAACTTTCCCTCGTTTCGCTTTCCGGTCGCTTGGAATGAAATGGAAACTGTTAGCGAAACAAAGTAGCGGATGACCAAATGTATATTGTAAATAAAATTTTATCAGAGACCTGAAGAAAATACCATGTTTTACTCTAGATGAGATTCCTGGATTATTATGACTCTTAGCTCACTCATGATACTAATGTATTATAGGTTTTCATTCATAGGTGATATTTTCATGTGTGTGTGTGTATATATATATATATGTATGTGTGTGTGTGTGTGTGTGTGTGTGTGTGTGTGTGTGTGTGTGTGTGTGTGTGTGTGTGTGTGTGTGTGTGTGTGTGTGTTTAATTAGTTTAAATGACTGATACTGAGAGATAAAGAGTTTATTTAAAAATATACTACTAGTTTACTAGTTTCGTTGAATGGATCAACTTCTTCAGGTATCACAATCAAAGAAATATACAAAAAATAACAGAGACATAAAAATTGCATTAACAGTACTAGTACAAAAGACAGTAGTACATTTTGAAAACAGTAAAGATCGCATTACTGTTTTCAAAATGTACTACTGTCTTTTGTACTAGTACTGTTAATGCAATTTTTAAGCCTCTGTTATTTTTTGTATATTTCTTTGATTGTGATACCTGAAGAAGTTGATCCATTCAACGAAACTAGTAAATATCTTTTTAAATAAACCATATCACCTCTTTATCTCGCGGTATCAGTCATTTAAACTAATTAATAATATTTTCTACCTTATAAAAATGAACAATCACAATATATATTGGTTAAGTTAAAAATAAACGAAACACTTATTTCAAATTCACAAATAATTTATAAAAAGTATTAAATGAGTATACATATTTTGAACAATCAAACACAGTAGTACATTTTGAAAACAGTAATGCGAGCTTTACTGTTTTCAAAATGTACTACTGTCTTTTGTACTAGTACTGTTAATGCAATTTTTACGTCTCTGTTATTTTTTTTAATTTGTTTTAAACATTGCTTTAATTTGTAATAAAATGCTTACTATTTCTTTCATGTAATGCAAACATGTGAAATATACAATTTAGTTTACAGTTAGGTTGTCACATCTTTGTTTTTTAATGATTTTTATTTCACATCTCTTTACTTGCATTTGTTCTTCCACCTCTCTCTCTCTCTCTCTCTCTCTCTCTCTCTCTCTCTCTCGCTACGCCAGATGTAGGAGGCGCAGAAGTTACTATATGCAATTTTAGGACTTACAGGTGGCATTTAGAAAACTAGAAATACCTGGAATGAGCAACAGAAAGGAAAATCTTCGCAAGTAGACTCAGAAACCCTGCATCAGCATTACGAAAGCTATCTCAATAGCTTTCAAACCTGCCTCAATAGCAGCTAGAACTGGACATGCCATGAGTTCTTCTGCTGTTTGTAATGTATCTGGGGTATTTTGGATCCATTCTTGCAAAAGTAATGAGTCGAGTTTCTCAGTGATGATAGTATACTTCCTGTTCGTATGCCGATATCTATACATCCTATGAATTAGATGACTGATTGGCTCAACAAGGGAACTTTTATGAAGGGTTTCATCTGAATATGAAGTTAGCTAGTGTCACATGGAAGTAGAAGGGTTTTTATGCTCGCAAAACAGGCAAGCCAGTCAAGAGCATTTGCAGTTTTTATGACCTTAGTTGCCTTCGGCAATATTAAATGACCACCAAAACTACATTCCAGATTCTCAACAACTGAAACTGGGAATTGGAAACATGAAAGCCATCAGTTTAAATTCCCTTTTAGATTTCTAGATTACCTTTTCAAAAAATTTAGCAAACTGGTCTCAAATAGAGACAGCGAGAAAGATTTTTCCTTATCTGAAACTCGAATTTTGTTTAACTAAAATGGTCAAAGAAGCCAGTACGTATATGCAGTCGACAAACATAGTGCTCACCTTCTGGCATTAGCCTTCTTTATTAAATTTAGATAGATCGAACCTAGATCTGAGAATGAAGTGGTTGAATTAGAAGACAAATTACTGATTTTAGCTCAAGCATGACGCGATGACAATTCAATGGGTGTACCACACCAAAAAAGTTAGGCACTTTATCATTTTGATAATGATTATTGCCATTAGGATAGAAATCTAACATAATGAATGTGATCTGAAAAATTGTTTATACACATAGTAGCATTTTGAGAGATTTCAGCTGACTTTATTCGACTGAAATCTATGAATGTAATTTTCCTCACTCCACATTCTACTTCCTGTTCTCACCACGGCGTCCTTTCTTACTCCGCAGCAGTACAGCAACACCGCTGATCACGTTTTCAGATCACATCATTGATCATGTCAGATTTCTATTCTTATGGCAATGGCCGTTATCAAAATGATAACGTGTCTTTTTTTTTTTTTTGGTGGTGTACCCAGGGAATCGTCATCGCGTCATGATTGAGCTAAAATCAGTAATTTGTCTTCTAATTCCGCTGCTGACACCGTTTGTCTGTCAGTCTCTCCTGTTTTGAAGTCGATATCCCTTTTCTTAACTATTTTTATTCACTGTAGTGCTTGATAGTAGCCTTAAGTTTTTGCAATTAAAATGAAAGATCGATTCAATTGGTCTTGCTGTGTTGTCATTTGCATAACGCAGTTAGTTTGAAAGATCTGGATCAGTGGCTGGGAAGATCTGGATTTAATGCCTGTCATAATATGAGAGGGGCCTTTCCCTCTAGAATTGTCGAGTTCATCCTGAATACCATACAAATTAGCCCTAGAACAAACGTAAGTTATAGGCATAATAAATTCATTAATTTCTTCGTTCCTTAGATTATATCAAACGCCTTAATAGTTTTGGCATAATTAGAATAACCAAACCAGATAAAACTTATTATGGATTCTCCTTGGTGGTCATGCACGAGTTGTATGGCCTTTCTCAAAGCCATACAACTCGTGATTAATACTCCTCAAATGATTAATACTCCTCAAAACACTTTGATTCAAATGGATATTTTTCTAATTTTCCGTCCACTAGATATGACTACAGTATTATGCAAAATATTCAGTGTTATTTTCTCTTCCTCTTTGTAAATATGTCAGCGAATATGTTGGTATGAACTGTCACAAAAACAAGGCGTGAATTTGGGCTCATTTAACAAGTCATTAAAACTGTTTTGTAAGTTATGTGAACATTAATTTAAAAAAATAAACTCCAACATTTCAAAGAAATATTCAAGTCTCTCTCTCTATATATATTTTGTTTTTGGTTTTTGGACAGTTTTCAGGGAATCTAATGATAGTATAATTGCTTCGGTCCAAAATTCCAGATCTTAGAATTCAGGACGTTTATAAAATCGTAAAATAGTTTTAAATTTTAATAAATTTCTACGTACATAAAAATATTAAAGTCTAAAATGTACTCACGTCCACTGAATAATGGAAACAATTTATAAATAATATAATATGCAAATATTAGAATTTTTTCACACAATTACTAGAATAATTGATAAAGTGCAGTAAAATGAAACTAATATATTCAACTGTTACTCAGTGTCTTCGAGAAATGGTCTATTTGTTTATTCCCTTCAGTTTTTGACTTGTCAGCGCTTCGATATGGAATCAGTAAGGTGGTTTAGGAAGTAGAAGTGAAGTGAAATTCCTTCCGGACACATAAACCGGCCAGAACACGCAATTTACAGAACATGAAACACTTGTTTCGTAGCCTTAAATATTTTGGCATAATCTAAACAATAACCATATGATTTACCACCATCATTATACTTACGAAAACAGTTTGGGTCTCTCTCTCTCTCTCTCTCTCTCTCTCTCTCTCTCTCTCTCTCACACACACACACGCTCGCGCGCGCGCGCGCGCGTGTGTGTGTGTGTGTGTGTGTGTGTGATATTGTTCGATTACATGAAGCTTATATGAATGAAGGTTCTGTTTCACTTTTCGTTGGAGTGATCATGAGGCACATGTTCTTGATTATAAAAGGTAGGATAAAGAGACATTTAATGTTTTTTTTTTTCAATTAAAAATTAAAAAAAAGATTGCTTTAAATTTCCTCGCATGACCAAACTCCTATTTGCCTACTCCCGTTGTTCGGAGCGTGATGAAAAGGCGTGGGGGGGGGCATACTATTATTCAAGAGAGCTGATATTCTACTCAGGATGCAATAATGATTGCGCAATTCAAAAAATACTTCGATACTTTGGAGTAAAGATGTCAAGAACGTGAATGTATACTCCTTATTTCTGTTATGATATTTTGTTCATTCCCCTCCCACCATGAAAATTTAAAGACGATTGATAAAACGAATTTCTTCAACCAAAACAGCAAATGCTTATTTCCGTAGCCAAACCGGCATAAGCGTTACACTTTTCTTCTAATATTTATATTCTGATACCACGAATAGACTATGTCACGTTTCCGATTTTCTGTACAAAGACTTGAAAACACTGACTGCTGTATTATAAGCATGTAAACTATGAAACTTACCGCCATAGCCTCTGCGTTTGTTGAAGGATTTCTTCCGTCTTTCTTGAGAAGACGAACCATCTTCTTTGTTTTCACCTATCATGGACAACGTTCCTTCAAGCTGATTCAAAGCTCCTCTCATTTGTTTCACATTATATAAGCTGTTTAATTTTTCATCCAGTGCATCTACATCAATTTTGTCTTGTCCTTTTTGCGATTTGTCCTTGATAATATTCATGGCATCCCCAGCCATCATGTTTTCGATTGCTTTTAGTTTCTTTTCAATATTCCCCAGATTATTATCTGACAGTTCTTTGTCCATATCGCTAGCCGTTATTCTTGTTTTGATAGTTTCCTCCAGATTTTCTGACTGTTTCTTTGAAGCTGACGGATTTTGCTTGGAACCATAAGAAACCATGGGAATATAGTCGCTTCTCTTTCTCTTGGCACTGACCATGGATCTCGCCATTGTCTTAAAGTATTCTTGTTGTAACCAATCATAAAATGCTTCTTTATCGGTAGGCATTATATCAGAATTATTAGTTTGTAAATCGCCTCGACTGTTTAATAAATAATCCTTCCTGCTTTCATCACTTTCTTCACTTGATTTTTCGATCTCATCGATGTTAGGCTTAACTTCATCTTCAGTGATATTAGAAGCAGAACTTTTCTTTACATCAGGAGGAATTCTCTTATCTCCCCGTTGTTCTTCGTCTCGTTTGCGATTTTGAAAGTCTTCTCCATTTTCTCCATCCTGAAATATCTCTGACAACTCACCCAGCACCTTTTCTTCTTGGCCTGCCAGACGATCTTGCCTCTTCCATATTTCAAGATGTTTGTTGTTGTTGGTATCCAATCCATGGTCCCTTGATGGAAGTAGACGAACTTTTGATATGTCATCATCATCAACGGATGTATGAGAGACATCATTAACAGTCTGAATTGATGGATCCCAGAACATAATCCGATGACCCAGTTTACTGGCCATATTTAAGTAGGCATCCTCGTTGCTGTTGCTTTCATCCTCCCCTCTTTCGTGACCTTCTTCAGTAGAGTGATCAGCACGGCGTTCACGAAAAGATGAACGACGAGTTAAGTCTTCATTGCTACTTTTCTTTTTCTTCTTCGATTCTTCTTCGTCTAATAGTGATGGACGGCGATGAAAGATTCGTGGCTGAGGTCCGTCTGAAAAGAAATAAGAGAATTTTGATGACTATTTAGTTTCTACCTTACTGCAGAAGAGAAAAATAATCAAACATTTATCTTAGACTTGGACTAATATACAATTACTGTTCGTTTGTAAATTGTACATCAGGACTTTTCTGACATTCTTTAACTTCTCATCTCCAAGCAGAAATGAAGAAAAGGTCATCTTGTAGTGGCTATCTACAATACTGCAAGCCCTCACAATGAGGGATCAAAGGGTTTTGGTAGACCCATTGAAGTATTCCAACATATGATTGTGGGGATGGCAAAATCGTAGTTACTTCCACTGACTTCTTGACAATATTTAGTTAATGTGATTGCTGTTCATGCAGTAAGATACCATACAACAAGAAATCGATAATCCATCAACGGAACTGATTGTTCTCGCATCATATCTTACCTCATTCTTACCTAGTGTTTCCTTCCGTTACTACTTAATCATTTCACATAATATGCATCGATAGCAAGCACTGTTATGTGAAAAGGTACAAAGTTCGAATCCGTTTGCAAATGAAGGAATTTCTTTTAAGCCGGCCTCATGCAGGCTTTGTAGAGAGTATTGAAGAACTGTCTTTTTCACTTAATGGTTGCTTAATAAATAGGGGTATTAACAATTATTTTGCAGAATTCAGTGCTCGCTTGGTCTGAAAGGACCACTTACGTGTTCATGGATGTATTACATTCCTAAACACACAAACAGAAAAATAAGCCAATTAAACAACAGTACAAAAGTAAATTGCTTTAAAGATCAATCCAGCCAAAGCATGGAAAGGATAAATGGTTATTTAATATCACTATAATAACAAATAACACAACTGAATCTTTATGTTGAATAATACAGTGCAAATATTTGTATGGGGTTCCTTTTTTTAATAGCGTTTTCGCATCCAAGTGAAGGGAAAAAATATCGTGAGGACGACGCGATAATTTTCCCATCGATTTATAAAATAATCTGGATTCGAATGTCTTCTAGGACGCGAGGAATCTTTATAAGGACTTTTCAGCTGAAGGTAAGTTAGCCGGTCTTATATTGAGGTGGAAATTTTCTCTTCCTGAAAGCCTTTTTATCATCCCGCAAAACAGTCAATCCGGCTAGAAGAACACACGCAATTAACAGAACATAAGATACTGACCTCATAGCCTTAGTTGCTTCGCTGTAATTCCAAACAACAACTTCCAGAAACTCAGCTCAGGTTTTTCACCCCCAAAACCATGCAGTCAATCACCAGAATACATGCAGTTAATAGACAATGTACGGACTTTATTCTTGTTGAGAGGCTTATACGCTGGTTAAACATGATAACTAATATTTAAGGAATTGACAGCGTATACTAGAAATATAGATTAAATAAACTTTAATATATACTTTCCGATATTTCGGCGAACGTCACGTTGCCATCTTCTTGGGAACTTACTGCAAAGACACGTGCACACAAGTACTAATAACAGCAAATGAGACTGAAGCTAGGAAGCTAGCGTTTTCCTAAAGTCCTGATGGTTCCCCCTGGCGGACTATATTGGTAGTTCTTGGCCTTTGGGCTGAAGTTCTTCTGATAAAAGTTTCCCAAATTTGGGGCAGTTTCATGCATCCAAATTTGTTGAGGTTTGGCATGTTCCTAAGGGCCGAGGCTGATTCCATGAATAGTCTTTCATACTTGAACTTGCTGCGGTGTATTACTGTGGCTTTCTTCCATCTTATTCTGTGGCGAGTATCCAGAGCGTGGTCTGCAAGCCCAGAGTGGCTGTACTGGTGAAATCGGATGTAATCCTTGTGTTCTGAGATTCTGATATTTGCTGTCCTGCCTGTTTGGCCAAAGTAGGACAGTTTACAGCTGCAAGGGACCTGGTATACACCATCGGAAAGTATATATTAAAGTTTATTTAATCTATATTTCTAGTATACGCTGTCAATTCCTTAAATATTAGTTATAATGTACGGACTTTATAGACCTCATAATTCCAACCAAACCAAATCTTACATATTATATTCAATAATACTTCTGAAAGTGCTATGTATTTAGGTAGTGAAAATTTCCGTCTTGTTTATCTTTTTTTATCACGATTCAATTATGCCTGAAGTTGTTAAAATCTAATTCGAAGTTTTCTGTCAGAATAGACATGAGCTGCTAACATTTCTTAGCAAATTTCCCCATCATCAGAAGTAAACTAAACCAGTCCAGAAATGATGTTGTACATTGTCTGGATGTCACGTTCAACTATACTTATTAAGACACGTTGCTACTTATGCAGTTAAGGCTCAAAATTTAAAGGGAAAAAAAAGTTTCACTAACCAGGAAACCAGCTAGTGATTTGTTTGTAGATTCCGATTCATAACCAAAGAAACTGAATAAGAAATTCTGAACTAGGAATTCAAAACTTATACCCCCTTCCTCATGACATTTTCGGTTCTTCAATTTGTTATTCAGTTAACAAATTATAGCATTTAGTTTTACAAGTATAAAGCGTGCGATGATTAGAAGAGGAAATATAAACTTTTGGACTGAAAGAGTTCGTGACATGTGACCAATAATGATCATATCTATTAGACTGTGATTAGTTACAAGCAACTAATATCATGATATAGTTGTGTGTTTCTGTTAGTTGTATGCGTTCTCCGATCGACTTGTCCTTCTGGGAAGGAAAGACTAGAGCTTCCGGGAGAAAAGCTCTTCCGTCTTTGTTTGAGATAGACTAACTCACATTCCAGTTGAAAATCCTTAGAACTGATCCTCGTGGAATTCTAGCCTAGGTCTTTCCAACTAAATATTAATTAAACACTCCATCTAAATAGATATTAAACATTGCGTTAGATAACTGACATTAATATTGTCACACGACTAATAGCATGTTTGCAATCTTCTAAGTGGTTTCCATTTGAATTGAAATATTTACGAATTTGTTGTATATTATTGTTGTAAAAATACTACAAAAAATGAATAAGAAATTCCAAACCAAAGAAATTGAATAAGGAATTCTGAACTAGGAATTCAAAAACATACACTTGTTTTCTGACTTAGCGTTATCTGTTTTATCCATGTCATTATTTCTGCAGTTGGTCAACGAGAAACAGTATTAAAACTCAGACCAACTAATTTGCTCATGATTTAATTAACAAAATTTACTTCAGCTTGAAAGAGATGCAATAAAGTTCTTAATGGACCCAAAATACACTCCAGTTTCGTTAACGTAATAATTTTGCGCAAGATAATCAACTTGTATCGACTTCTTCAGCATCCCAGGCAGAGAAACTAAAGAATGCTAATTTAATTACCAAGTACCAAGAAACGAAGCTGTCTCAACTCATTTTGATAGCTTAATATGTTGCTGTCTTCGGCAATTATAATACCTTTACATTATCGCTCTGCAAAGTAAATTTGTAGATTTAACCTTTTGATCTGTGCACATGAAAACAAACAGCATTATTTATAACAGAACTGTGCATAATGAAATAAATGAAAATTACGCATTTTTATTAGAGCAGAATTTGTGGTCTAGTTCGGCCATCCTTTGACCACAATTTGCATATTATTACGCAGTATAATTGTTTTTCAATGTTAAGTCTCTTCTTGCCTGCCTCGTTGGCCGAGTAGTTAGCATATCCGCTCTCCATTCAACAGACTGCTGTTTCGAATCCCACAGTGGACATGGATATTTGTGATTGTTTTTAGGTGGAAGATGAATTTCATCTTCCGATGCGAGACTGCCACTGTATATATATATATATATATATATATATATAGTAAATTTAATAAAAGTGGAAAAATTTGTTAGTCCACCCACAGTACGAGTGTATTATAAGTTTCCAAAAAAAAAAATTCATGGGCTGGAGCAACAAATCAATAATAACATTGAATTTTTTTTTTTTGAATAAATAACGAAGTCATTCTCGAACCCAGGATACGTACAGACAAATCCAGAGATCTCCGGTAGCGATTAGGTTTGTTTATGGTTTAAAACTTCCCATGTAGGAATCATGGATTGGTTTAACAACAATGAACAAACTTGAAATTCAACAACATTTATAGATGATACCATTTAAAACACACATAGCAAAAGTGGTTGGTTTTAAAGAATGACTAGAGATAGAGAAGAGAGAGAAATATTTGTTTCACGAATTTGGACTTAAATTATGAATGGATGGTGGCTGGTTGCAGCACATCTCTTAATATTTAAAGGAATAGTAAATAATTCTGATGAACTGCGATAATGGAAATAGAAATATTTACATTGAAACAATAGACTGGAATTTGGTTAAACACTTGGTATACAAAGAAAATTAATGTCCAGAAAATACTAAAAGTAGTGGAAGACAACATGAAAAGTAGGTTTCATGGAATAGCAGCGTATTTGCTTGATTTGAATATAGCGACCAATGCTTAAAGATGACTTTGGAATTTATGCATTTAACAATGCATATCAATGTGTATCGAATCAGATTCACTTATTTTTTTTCTTCTTTAATTTTGAATTATGCTTCTCAAGTGTTGAGTAACGACACAAAGATGTCGGCTGTACCTTCAACTTTCTTGATTAGAAATTCATTTTATAATTTTCTATGCTCTACAGCTCGTATACAAGCAAAGAATCTCTCACTTTCGAACTCCCCACGATTGTATTGCTACCTAATGCAATGCAGTTCATTTTATAATTAGTTTATGTAAGTGAGTGTAATTTAATCAACTACTTTTAAGAATAATGGTTAAAGTTTATTCTGCAAACTGCTCCGCATTAGACATGACAAGTAATTATATTTTTAAATAAATTATATTTGACAAGAAATTATTATAGTCTTATGAATATTATATTATATTTTTGTTCAAAACGCTTTCATCTAAAAATTATATTTTTATTTTCATCTGTATTTTTACTCTCTTTATATTCTACATAATTATTCAGCTAAGCTGACACCTGATTTGTCCGTATCTGTGAAACATCGTTTAATATAAATCATTGCCTAAGCTATAGTAGTCCTATGAAAACAACTCAACTGTATCAGTTTCAAAGTATTATGGAATACTTTGAATCCTCAGTCTATAAGCATTTTCACTGAACTCTGTCATTTAGCTGCATAACCCCACGTATCATTAAATTCTTCCTAAACACTCACCAATATTCATTCTCAAAAATAAATTTTTATTCATTCTCAAAATAAATTGAATAATTCAATTCAGCCGTTTTTTACATCGTTCAGTACAAGGCAACAAAATAGCTTACATTATGTTCAATGTTCTGCAAACCAATGTATCCCCGAAGGTGTCAGTATGCCACATCCTCCCAGAAATTGAAAATAATTAAGACTAGCATTAATTATTTTCAGTGTGCAATGCACAGTGATCAAAAATCTCATATCATTTCACGAAAACCGCTATCAGGCTATCATACAGAAACCCATTAAATTGATTAAAAATAAATAAATTTGTTACATCCTTTCCAGAAGTATGCCCCATCCCATGCCACGAACTGTTGGAAAGGGACGTGGTTCATAAAATTTTGAATAATTTTTAAAAAATGTAACATCACACACAACACACGAAAGTTATGTCAGAAAATGTCAAACTAAATCTGGAGTCTAAAACAGCATGCTAATAAAATCTCAGTATTTCATGAAAGAAAACAAGGCCCGTTCTACAGATTTAAATTTCATTTAAAGCGTAGAGACTTTTCTTGAACGATACCCGAATATTATACAACTTCCCCTCCCAAATTTAACAGAGCAAATATCGTTAATATATCGTTTAGCAGAAAATATGTTTACGTTATTCTGTCTGAACTTTATATAATGTAGCTTTGCTACTGTATAATTGCATTAATTGTAGTTGAGGCTTGTTAAACACAGGGGCTCCCATCTTGGGAGTACGTGGTTAGCGGCCACGGGGTCCCGAGCTGAGCCTGCTATTGCTTTCACTTGTGTCAGGTTCCTTCTGTATTCTTTCCTATATGGCCTCACTTGGCTGACTCTTGCTTACTTTACCCCGAGGGTATTAGAGTACTCGAGGCCCGAGAGTGTTTCTCTTTTTCCCAACTTCTACTCTAGCTAGTAGAGGGCAGCAGCTCTACTAGTACCTGATGGAGCACCGCGGTGAAGAAAGCAGCGGGAAACCACTCCACTAATATCCCTAGAAAATTTTAGTAGCAATGAATAGAACTTATAAGGGGGGCAGCTACCATCCCGGCAAACCAAGGTGGTGTGGTGTGGTGTGTTTTGGCACAGAAAGGAAAAGAAGGTGCACATTGGAATAAATACAATATCGGGAAATAAGGATGCTTCAGGGGCTGATGTTCTTCCCGATCAAACCTCTAAAAGTGACTTAAAACAAGCTATAAACAAACTGAAAATGAAAGATCGTCAGAGAATCAAAAAATTGCAACATGGAATGTGAGCACCATGAACAGATGTGGAAAATTAGAAAATCTCAAACAAGAAATGGCCAAAGGAAAAATTGATATCATAGGGCTCTGTGAAATCAGATGGGAAAGAATAGGTGATTTTTATAGTGACGAAGTAAGAGTAATTTACTCAAGTGGAGATAAAAAGGAAAAAGGAGTTGCACTAGTTTTTAATAAAAGAACAGCAAAGAGCATCATTAGCATAAACTGTCTGAATGACAGGATTATGGTGGTAAAATTGAAGGCTGAACCAGTGAACATAACAATAATGCAGGTATATATGCCAACAAGTGACCATTCAGATGAGGAAATAGAGAAAATGTACGAACAGTTACAAGAACTAATTAAAGAAGAAAAAAAGAAAATACTATATGATTATAATGGGAGATTGGAATGGAGTTGTAGGAGAAGAAGAGGA
The DNA here is from genome assembly GCF_054136105.1 of Typopeltis vanoorti. Lineage (NCBI taxonomy): Eukaryota > Metazoa > Arthropoda > Arachnida > Uropygi > Thelyphonidae > Typopeltis > Typopeltis vanoorti. The sequence continues at coordinate 40,605,628 of NC_143569.1, forward strand.
TGAGAGTGTAGTAGGAAGATACGGACTAGACAATAGAAATGAGAGAGGGGAAAAGGTTAGTGGAATTCTGTAAAGATAATAAGCTAATAATTACAAATACGTGGTTTAAAAAATCTAAGAGAAGACTATACACATGGAAAAAACCAGGAGATTCGGAAAGGTATCAAATTGATTACATTATAGTAAAGTAAAGATACAAGAATAGTATAAAAATGCATGCACATATCCTGGAGCTGATATTTACTCTGACCACAACCTACTATTCACAGAAATAAATGTGAAACTAAAGAAAATACAAGAAGCTAGGAAAAGGAAATAATGGAACTTAGAGAAATTAAAAAATACCAAGGAATTTGGAAATAGATTGGGGAAAGAATTAGAGGAAACAAGTTTTGTCAAAACTGAAGATCCAGAAAAGAAATGGGAACAAGTTAAAGAAAAAATAAAGAAGATTGCAGAAGAAAAAATTGGATATGTAAGAGCTAAAAGAATAAAAAAAAACTTGGATAACTAATGAGATGATGTCTCTAATGGAAGAAAGAAGAAAATGGAAATATAAAGACACCCCAGAAGGGAAAATACAATATAGAACCTTGAATGACAGATTGAGAAGGGGAAGCAGAAAGAAATAGAGAAGATTGGCTTAAAACACAATGTGAAGAAATGGAAAATTATGAGAGAGTGGGAAGGTATGATCTTTTATATGAAAAAGCAAGAAGCATGAATTACAAGAGAAATGGAATTTGAGCTAGAGGCATAGAAAATAAGAATGGAGAAATCATAACTGAAGAAGATAAAATCTTAATGAGATGGAAGGAATACATTGAAGATCTATATGACAAGGAAAATAGACCAAATGAGTTGCCATTAGAAGATATAAACAAGGTAAATGAAGATGATCTAGGCCCAGAGATTTTGAAGACAGAAGTAGAAATGGCCATCAAAGAACTAAAATGTGGAAAGGCAGAAGGAATAGATGAAATACCTGCAGAATTCCTGAATCAACTTCAGAAGAAAGGAACTGAAGAAATAACCAAAATAATAAATTTAATTTATAACAAAGGAGAACTACCAAAAGATTTTATGACCTTAATATTTATACCTATACCAAAGAAAGGTAATACAGTGAACTGCAAGGATTTTAGAACAATAAGCCTAATTTCCCATACATCAAAAATACTTAGAGAATCTTAACACGAAGTGGAAGAATTTCTTGGAGAAGATCAGTTTGGTTTCAGGAAGGGTAGGGGAACAAGAGATGCGATTGGACTGTTACGAATAGTAAGTGAAAGAAGTCAAGAAGTGAATAAAGAAGTTAACATTTGTTATATAGATTTTGAGAAAGATTTTGACTGCGTAAAATGGGATAAGATGGTGGAAGTAATGGAAAAGATTGGTATAGATTGGAAAGACAGAAGGCTAATTATCTCACTATATATGGGACAAACTGCCATGGTGAGAGACATATGTGGTACAACAGAACCAGGTATCATTGGACAAGGAGTAAGACAAGGCTGTTCTCTGTCACCAATTTTGTTCAACATGTATTCCGAAGCAATGCTAAAAGAAGCACTGGAGAATTCGGAAGAAGGAATAAAGATTGGAGGTAGACAGATATTTGCAATAAGATACGCAGATGACAAGGCATTACTATCAAACATTGAAACAGGACTGCAACATCTGTTGAACAGATTACTGAAATCCTGTATCAATTATGGAATGAAAATTAACATCAGAAAACAAAGGTGATGAAAATAGCAAGGAAAGAGGCAAATATGGATATCAGAATAAATGGGGAAAAATTGAATTAAGTAAAGACATTTAATATCTAGGAAGTGTTATTAACAGTGATGGAAGATGTAAAAGTGACATAAAAGCAAGAATAGCGATGGGAAGAGATGCCTTTAGTAGAAAATGGAATTTATTCAGAAGTAAAATGGATAGAAACTTAAAGAAAAACTAATAAAATGTTATGTGTGGAGTGTTGCCCTCAATGCAGCTGAAACTTGGACATTGAAGAAAGAAGAAATTAAGATTTTGGAAAGCTTTGATATGTGGATTTGGAGAAGGATGGAAAAAATCAAATGGTTAGATAAAATAACTAATGAAGAGGTCTTAAAAAGAGTAGAAGAAGAAAGAAGTCTGTTAAGGAGGATAAAAAGAAACAAGCGAAACTGGATCGGACATATTCTAATGGAATGGAATCATCAGAGATGCCATCGAAGGAAAAATAGACGGAAAAAGACCCAGAGGAAGAGTAAGGAAAACAATGCTAGATGACATGCTCAATGGAGACAGGTACACAACTTTGAAAGAGAAGGCTCAGAACAGAAGAAAGTGAAAGGAAAGTTTCTGCTACTAAAAGAAGAACCTGCTCAATTGCAGAATACTAAAGAAGAAGTTGAGGCTTATTAAACACGTGAGATAGATGCAAACATTAATCGAAATTTAACTTTTTTATGAAAATGTTTAATCTTCCTATTTACGTTTTCCCCCTTTCTGGAAAATTCCACAAGAATAATGTCACAGTGTAACTTTCTTTAAATAATGTATTTAAATTTCATGAGTCTCGGATTCTGCTAAAATGATGGGAGTTCGCTTCTTAACACCTAGTACAATACGCTTTGAGACCGAAGAGTACGTTAAATCATAGCCTGGATGATATAGCTTTCCCTTGCTTCATTATAGCTACACCCATTCATGTTCGGCTGTATTGGGAGGGGGGGAAATGTAAGTTTTGCAGCCTTCTCTTGATATAATGACATAACACTAAACAGTGCACAGCCGGTTTGCTCAACGCTGCTGATATATTCGAATTTAAGAGAGCAATTAGCACATGCAAACTTACAGGTAGCAAACGTTTTTTTTTTTTTCGCTTAAACGACGAATGACAAGTAAATATGTTTAAAACATGTTATAAATATTAACATGTTTATAATTATAAACATGTTTATTCATTGAATGGGAGTCCTCATCCTAACACCTGGTACAAGACGCTTTGAAACGGAAGAATCCGTTTAGATCATAGCCTGGATGATACAGATTTCCCCGGGATTTCCTTTGTGCGTAGTTAGAATGTATGTGGATGGAAACTGACTAACAGCAAAAAAAATTATTTAAGATAAATTCGAATTTATCGATTGCTTTCTTCATCAATGGAAATCAGTGTATGACCAGTGCAGGTTATTGTTCGACAATAATTATACCTATACTTTTAATACAGTTACTTGTTAGAATTTTTAGATTTTATGTTTACTTTTATTATGCTATGTTTTGTTTAACTCATAGTTCATATTTTGTTACTCGAAAATTAAAAAAAAAAAGTAACTTTCTTAACTTATTTTCAACAACTTTTAGCATTGCAAAAACATAAATTAATTTCAACTATTGAATTTGGCATGTTCTAGAAACTTCATGTTTCTAGGACATGCCAGAAATGTTTATTTTTATTATGTTTTTGTTTTTTACCCTTGACGATTGTTCTTTGAGTAAGTGTATAATGGACATGTAAATGGTTTCCTGGTTAAATGGGTGTAATGAAAATAATGAAAACCAAATATTGTACACTTCTATGGTAATTTTAAAAGCTGTGTTCATCTAATTCATCGAGCTGATTTAACGTTCTTCCTTATGAGCAACCCAGCTGCCATATTACTCATCGTCCACTTCAGACATGGTGAAGTGTTTATATAAATAAAGCTCTAGAATATCAACTTAGAAATAATCATGAACAGTAGAAAATATATATAAAAAAAGTTCTATCATTCATGTTTATTTTCAGTTAATTTAATTAGAGATAAACATGAATAATAGAATTTTAAATTAACACTTTTCATACAAGCAGGTTGCGATGTTTAAAGAGTAAAGTGATTAAATTTTAGGACAATTTGCCAATTACCTACTGTATTATACTGGACTTGTCCAAATTTCCTTGACATTACCCAGTTCAAAAAATTCACGCTGTTATTTATTGCAAACTTTCAACCGTTCCCTTGTTGTTATTTATATTTTCACCTTGATACCATTTTAACTATATTTGGTCAGTTAAATTCAAAATTACGAAACGATTATGCTATAATGCTTACCCTCATCAGACTGTTGCTTCCTATCCGAAAATTTCTTTTCCCTTTGCTCTTCTTCGTCTTCCTGATCATCGTTATCTGGTTTTAGAACTTCATCCTCCTCCTCTTCCTCATCCCTTTTCATTGTTTTCTTTCGTCTGTTTATTTCGTTTTCATTAGGTTCTTCATACATTTCTGCTCTAGCTTCATTCTGTAGGATATCATGGATAAGCTCTCTTATTTTAGGAAAATAATGATCTTCAGGCGACGAATTAAGTCGTTCCAGAATATCTTCGTTTACTAAATGTCTGTTTAAATTATCATCCTCCTCTATTTCCTCATCGTCATTATCATATGGATACTCGCTTAGATATCGCTTCAATAGCCGCTTAGCTTCAATCAGTGAATTCCTTTCTAGTAGTTGTCTTTTCTGTTGGACTAACTCCAGTGCTCTCCGTAGGCTATCTGGATCATCATCGTTATTGTAGGCAGAATGCAGTTCTTCGAGAGAAATGGAATGGGTAGGCCAGTAAACGGAGCTGAAAGTCAACAAAAGCAGCAGAGGAATGGCAGAAATATGACCACATTTTACCGTTGCGTATATCTGGAAAATAAACATTAGAAATTGAAGTATGTAAAGAAATAAAAACAAAAATATAAATTAATTATTCTAACTTTTATGCAATGAATTTGATAACATTTCTTTATGATCACTGAATGCTAGAAGTTTACATAGTGTGGGATAACGACATCGGAATAAAAATAATGATTGCTTAAATTAATATAAGCATATTCATCTTAATGGCAACGATCAGTAAAATAAATGTATTTTACTGAGCTTTAAGAATGGGTTCTGCCTTACCACAGTTTTTATCGTGTTATACAAATATTATTTGAAAACTTCGATTATAACTAATGGAAGCAATTAGCTCTTTTTTTCTGGATTATTTTTCATTTAACCTTACCCCCTCCCCCTCCCCTGCCAAGTGTATCGAGTGTTCACACTCACTGCTCTCAAAACGGCTTCATCCGAGAAGACTTCAGACCTGTCTGTTTTTTATTGCAATACTAGTCTTTCCACGTTCATTCACCCCCGATACCGTCCTGCCGCGGTACGCCTGACTAGTAACCAAGAGGCCAGTTCTGGGAAGAATTAATGACATTTTATGATTGGTGTGTGTGTGTGTGTGTGTGTGTGTGTGTGTGTGTGTGTGTGTGTGTGTGTGTGTGTGTGTGTGTGTGTGTGTGTGTGTGTGTGTGTGTGTGTGTGTGTGTGTGTGTGTGTGTGTGTGTGTGTGTGTGTGCACAACGAAGATATACAATGTATATCTATATACATTGTATATCTATATATACACGCGTGGGCAAAACGAGGAGGGGAAAACAGTCTAATGAGTATATGGTTCCACACACACACATTAATCATCAGACTGTTTACTCAACATACCTGAGCTCAATGTATATAACAATGCTGTGTATAATTATCCAACCGGAAGCATCGTCGATACCGAATAAACCACGTAGTCAGGGCTCTCCCTTCACCAGCTGCATATAACACGTCGCAAATTATAGATGGGAATTATTGTTACGATAAGTTCAGATGATCCATTAATGATCTGTTTGGAAAATAGAAGCGAGCAAATACCCACCAGGATGTAACTGCAGTCTAATTCAATACACTCAAGAAATTAGCAAAACCTTTAGAAAATGGCATATTGTATGGTCAAAGAAAGCAACATTTCAACTTGACCTATGACCCATTTCTAGAACATTAATGCAAGAACGCTTTATGCTCTTCAAAATTGCGAGGAGTCACTTGTCTATGTACTACTTAATATCACCATCTAGAATAATTTTCGCCAATGTCTATTTTATAATAGCCATGGATTTTGCCTTCTTATGTTGAAGATGGTAATATAGAACCAGAAAAAATTCGTTTTTGTTTTAGAAAGCAAATGAACATTATTATGATGTTTCATTAGGATGCTCCGAATATCCTAGTTGCAAATTCAACTGTATCATTGGGGTACTCTGCACTGTTTTTGCTGGCTCACTTGGACATCGCTATAAACTTTATGGTTATCTTTTAATTATTATAAAACTAAAACTTTAAAAATCTTTAAAATTTGAAATTATAAAGACTTGCAGCAATCACTGAGTTTCAAAATTTTCGTCATGGTAGTTTGATCTAGAGTGCTTGGGAAGAAATCAGCGGACACACCCCAAGGACACGGTGCATCGTGCCAGGTAACGAGTCACATGTTTATAGCCGATATAAATTGAATAGATGCTCCTAAGTGAGTGCAACTGTGCACGAGTGAAATGGCTGCGAGAAGGGAACTCATGGAGTTTGAAAGAGGCGTTGTGATAGGATGCCATATTGCAGGCCTATTTGTTCGGCAAATTTTGGCATGCCAGTTCAACAATCAGTGATACCATACTGATATGGAAGCGCAGGTGCTACCACACTCACCGAATGTGACCGTAGGGTGTTACGATGTATAATATGTAAAAACCGCCATACGTCGGCCGACACGTTAAATTCGGAGTTCTGGGCATCGACTGGTCTGCACAAAATCGTTCAGAACCGAGGCTCACAACATAGGTTTCCATGGTAGGACCACAACAATATGCAAACCCCACATTACGCGAACCAACATGCAGCGTCGTCTTCAGTGGTGCAAAGAGTGTGTGCAGTGGGATGTGGAAGCTTGGAAAGCTACGAGCTCGTATGTTATGGAGCGACGAATCACGCTACCCCCATGAATGTTCGGTGGACCGTAACCATTAAATTCGGAGGTGGCGTTGTGATGATATGGTCCTGTTTTTTCTCCTTTGACATCGGACCTCTGTTTATGATGCCATGAATATTGAACTCTGACAGGTATCTAAACATTCTGGATAATGCAATGCTTCATACTTTCTGGCGTTTCTACGGAACTGACCATTGTCTCTTTCAACAAGACTTAACGCTGCTGAGTTAAGACACGTGTAACTGTATCTGCGTGGTTTTTGAGCACGAACGTCACCAATACGTGACTAGCATCCACAGACCCCCCCCCCCTGATCTTAATCCTATTGAATATCTGTTTCAAACTCCATGAGTTTGAAAGAGGCGTTGATGAACTGGATCGCCGGGTGAGATCAAGGGACGTCCACAACAGTCCAGGACCTCTTACATGTCTGCAGGAAGAATGGTCCAAAAGTTTCATTGATCGCTATCCAACGCTTGTGGAAAGTGTGCTCTGTAGGATTGCTGCAATCATGGCAGAGAAGAGATCCTACATGTTATTAAGGTGGGTGCCATGGCTGTTTGTTCCTTACACTATGGCGTCCATGGACTTCTTTCCAAGCAATGTATACGCTATGTATATAGCACATCATCATCATCATATTTTTCATGGATTTAGGCCTACAATGGCTCCTGTTCCGGCCTCAGAAGCCATCGTTGAATCTCTTTAGAAGACGTCCAGGTTTTCTTTTTTCTAATGGTTTGTAATTAGAAAAAAGTTTAACTACTTGTTTTGGTAATCTTTCTGTTTTCATTCTTTCAACGTGTTTCATCTATTTATGTTTATATTTCTTTATTTTTGCTATGACTGATTCCTGGTTTAGTTCTTTTATAATTTCTTCACTTCTTTTGTGATCGAATAGAGTATACTTTGCAGTTTTTATCATTGTATTGTATTGGCCATTCTATTGTATGGCCAATACATTAGCCATACAATAGAATTTGTAAGGCTAATGTATTATATACTTTTAATCTAGTTTGTGTTTTATCTAGATTAAGTTTAAATACAGAGTTAATTACACCTATTATTTTTAAATATTTCGCAATTTTTTTGGCTTATATCTTTTTCATTTTCATATGTAATCATACATCCTAAGTAGTTAAATGAATTCACTTGTTCTAAAATCTTGTTATCTATTACCATTTTAGTTCTTATTGCATCTTGTCCTGTAAAGGACATTATTTTTTTTTTCTGTTGATATTATCATTCCCTAATCTTTGGCTATTTCGTTTAAATTTAAAATATCTTTCTTTAAGTTATCTTCAGAATTTGTAATTTTGTTCATCAGCAAAAAGGACACTGTTTATGTTAACAGTTGGAGAAAGTTTAATCCCTTGATGGGAAATTTTATTCCATTTTATTATTATTTCATTTAAATAAATATTAAAAAGAGTTGCTGAAAGGGGACTTCCCTGTCCGACTCCTTGATTTATCTCTGTCGGTTATGATAGTTCATAATTTAATCGTATTTGTATTTGATTATTTTCATATATACTTATTATAGCTTTTAGAATATTACTTGGTCTTTGTCTTTCTTTGAATATGTTAAATAAAATACTTCTTTTAACTTTATCAAATGCTTTTTCAAAGTCAATAAATGTAATATGTGTGTGTCTAAATTGTATTATCTTCTTTTCTCTATTATCCATTTTAAGCAAAAGGCCGGGTCTATACATGATCATCCTTTTCTAAATCCATTTTGTACTTCTAAAATAAAGCCTTCGAAATATTTTATTATTTCATTATTTAAAATTCTGCTATATATTTTATAACAGGAATTTAGAATATTTATACCTCTATAGTTTTTAGGGTAATCTCTATTACTTTTTAAAAAAAATAGGGATCACTATTGCTTTCTTTTTTTTCATTTTATGGTGGGTTACTTGTTGAATAGATTTTATTTAAAAATAATGTCTTTCTTTTAAACCTTATTCCTGCATATTTATAAAATTCAAACCTAATATACCTTCTTGTTTCTTTCAAGCTGATTTCTAATTCTTCTTTAGTTATTTCCATTTCATTTTCATTGAATGTTTATCTTTTTAAAAATATTTGTCTGTCCACAATTCTGCATAGAAATTTAGAAATTCCTCTAATTTCAATTCGGTGCTTAATTTTACTCTTTCTCTAGTATTTTTACTTAAATGTTTCAAAATCTTATATACATTGGGTCTTATTCTATATAAGGCATGTTCTAAATTAGAAACAAATTTGTTCCATGATTATGTCTTTTTCTGACTTCTCTTTTAGCTATGGCTCTTATTCTTTTATATTGACCATTTATGATATGGTTCTTTTTTCATTTTTATTTCTTTGATTATATCGTCCCATATCTTCAGTGTTTTCTTTTTTATTGCATTTTTTGGTCTTTCTTTAAGATTTGACTGCTGTATTTAGTATCGTTTTTATAGTAAGCCGTTGTATTTCTATTTCTTGAATTCGTTTTATTTTATAAAATATTGGTTAATTCTTTGTTCATATAGCCATTATATATTTCTCTCATTTAATAATCTAGTTTTATAGAAGAATATTTAAAACTTTCTTTCTGTTCTTGTTATTTGTGCCATTTAGATGGTAATCTTAATTTTATTTTAACTAGGAAATGATCGCTACTTATTTCATTTAAGTATCGCTACTTAAATGAAACGTTGATGTCGTTTCATTTAAGATAAAGTAATCTAATATTAATGTCCATCGATACACAAGAAAGGCGGTGATTAATACCCTTGGAGGGTAATGGATGGCAATGCTGTAGCCAATGAAGTTCTAACTGAGGCTCGGCTATTGCTGTTACCCTCCTGCCGTGATCAGAGCTTTAATAGCTCAATAACACCTTATCCCTACACTGTACTCTACAGATAACGGGGAAGATGAAAAGCATTCTTGCTTCGCCCCTTTAAGCCAGTCCTTATAAGGATTAATGTCCATCCTCTGGCTGCCCAAGTATATTTATGTATGTCTTGTGTTTATAGAAAGAATTCATTATTTGAAGATTATTATAAACTACAAAGTCAATCAATTTTTTACCACTCCTGTTTAGAATATATTCTCCATGTATTCCTATATTATTATTAATTTTCGTTTTTCCAATTCCTGCATTTAAGTCTCTTGCTACTATTACAGAATCATTTTTGCTTGTTTTATTATATATATTTTGTAATTGATTATAAAATTCAGTATTATAATCTTCTCTTCCTTCTTCTGGGGCATATAAACCAATTATTATTAAATAACCTCTATCTATTTTTATTCTAACTTCTATTATTCGTTCATGATTTATGATAGCCATGATTTATGATATTTCAACTGTTTTAAAAGGGAATTATGAATCCAAATCATAAGACTTGGTCTCTGTCGACTGCATTATGTTACATTAAAATTTTCACTTCTCATGGTTCCTTTTGCTTTCTCTTTTGTGTCGGTGATTACTGCTATTTGAAATTTTCTTTCATTTAATATTAAATCTAATTCTATTTCTTTTTATGCTGTCCCTCTTACGTTCCAGTTTGCTATGTGTATTATATTTTGTCGTTTCCATTTTCGTTTTATCTTTTTCATTCCATTGTCATTTCGAATATCTTTCTCTGTTGGCATGAAAGTAATTTAGTGTTCTCCCTGTCAGGTTACTAACCTAGCGATGGATATCCATCGCTAGGCTAGTAACCTAGAAGAGGCTATCCATCGCTTATCACCAATGATGAGCTATAAGTGGCTCGCGCGAGCCTTTTGTTAAATTTTTTTCAAATTTGCGAGCCCCTTGTTTTCTTGTTTACTTTTTTATTTTTTCAAAAAAAAAAAAAAATTTTTTTAAACATATTAAGCGACAAATTCATACGGTAACCTAACAAAAATTAGTCTATTCGGCAGTGTATAGATTATTTGGAATTATTATTTCAACTCCTCTATAACGAATGCGCCCAAATTTGAAAATGAAATAAGCGCATGCGCTATCTTTATCCTTGTCCCTTCTGGTAGCAAGTCGTATGGTAAAATCGGTAGCCAATCAAATGTTTTATAAAAGATTTCATTCTTATTATATTTTGATAGTTAAAAAATGTTTTTCTTATGTGAGATAAATTAACACAGTTGATTTTGCAAATATTTCATGTTTAGATCATGAAATATTTGTTTAAAAATGATAGCCGTTAGAGGTTGATTGTCCTCTCATACTTTTTGATTGGAATTTGTACACAAGCTGTATTAATAAACATTTTTGTGTGAAATACGGTTTTCTTTTATTTTCTTTTTTTTTTTTTTGCTCGACGATGCGAGCCCTTTGTTAAAATTTCCATAGCTCACTACTGCTTATCATCTTCCAAATTTAAACCCGTAGAGGAATGGGTATATTGAAGAGAAAAGAGGAGATTTTAGAGGGGACATAAATATATATATATATATATATATACAGGGTGTTCGGGATAAATTTGACATATTTATAATTAATTATATTTTTCCGTAAGTTACATGTATTAACACACACTTCTCTTCATTTAAAAGTTTGGACCCTTCTTCATTCATATACAAGATGTCAGAAAGGATAGATAGATGGAACCCACCTGAATCATGGAAGAGAATAACTTGTATCATGATGATTCGTGCCCGCCATCAAAATAAGGATATTACGACTGCTGCCCAATGCTCCCTGAATACAGTAAAAACAATCAGGCATGAACTAGAGACTTGCAATGGTGACTACGAGGATGTAGCAAGAAGAAAGATCCCTAGCAGACGATCTGATTGCGTTCGTACAGCAGAATTCCTCGCAAATCTGCAGGAACAGGTGTTGAAGAACCCTGGCATTGGAATTCGGGCTTTGTTCGTGGAGTTGCTAACTGTAGTCAAGCCCTGGATAACAAGGGTAGCCAATGGTAGGCCGTATGTATGGCAGCAGGATTCGACCCCTTGCCACACCTCTGGGAAAAGTCAAAAATGGTTGTCTGAAAATTTCTACGACTTCACCAGTCCAAATGTTTGGCCTCCAAACTCCCCAGACCTTAACCCCATGGATTATTTTGTATGGGGCGCAGTTGAAAAAGACACCAATCGCACTTCCAGTAATACAAAAGCCCAGTTAATGGATAAAATTAAAACAGTTTTTGCGGCCCTTCCCAGGGAGACTGTAGCATCAGCTTGTTCGAGGTTCCGAAGCAGAATTGAAGCTGTGATCGATGCTAATGGTGGTTATTTTGAGTAAATCTTGTTGATAGTATTGTAATTAACTCTGCCTGTAATGTTTTTTTGTCAATTCATTAAATTTAATAGATACAAAGAAGATTTTCTTTTTCCTTACGAAACTGTCAAATTTATCCCGAACACCCTGTATATATATATATATATACCAGAAATGGAAAGACAGCTCTAGAGTACTCTAAAGCATAAGGGGATGGTGGTGGTCATAAAATAAGAAACGTTAGCTGATAAGGCCTTATAAGAAAGGTTAAAGTGAGTGGATCTTCCTCCAAGTAGTAGAAGAGGTCAGATCCAGCTAGGACCATGGGTGGATCACTTCCCTTAAAATCAAGATTATTGTCCCTTATGGTCTTGTTGGTCCACGAGTCCTTATTCAATATATTCGGACCACCACCCCCATAGCTGGTGGGCTCCTCTATCCGACACCTAGGGGACGCGCTCTCTAGAGGTTACATGGCCCGCCGAGAGGTGTATAGTACATAAAGTGACAAATCGATTATTTTTTTCTCATACTTTTCCCATGGCGAATTTATAGAATTTTTATTTTATTTTATTTTATTATTTTTACATTTATTTTATTATTATTATTTTTTTATTTTCAAAGAAAGTTATTGCGCGTGAATTTCCCTGGGTACTCTTTAGTAATTGCGATTACCCGCCTGAAAACAATACTGCTTCTCTTTCTAGCAGTTATATGAGAATCCCAAGTTAAGCTATATTTCATGTCCAAAGTCAACAAAGTTTAAGAGCTTTTGAGTTACGATACTGTTGCTGTAATTAGCATGGAAAACAAAAATTCTGGAAAAAACATGGAAGGAGACAAGTTACTCAGAGCATTTTGATAATTGTTTGTTAAAAAAAAATAAAGAAATAAAAAGAAAAGAAGCGAAAAGAAAATTCCATTATAGGATTCAATTTTTCACTTCTGTAAAGATAACGAAAACTAAATTTGTGATTGTGTTCATCCTGTAATTGCAGGCTCGCTGCTTAAGGGTTCAATGACCTTTAAACAAAGAGCAGTAGCTCGCAATTCATGATGTTTACGTTGTGAAACACGTAAGATAAGCAGACAGAGATTTTTAGTTCATTATCGATCCAAGATGCAGTGCACACTTCCAGAACTTGCGCAAGAAGTAAGATTACCGTATATTGTAGCTATTTTAGACAATGAAGTCACTCACTCACCTTGAATTCCGCCGACTCTCTACCCCTAGCACATAACACCCGCCCGCTCTGGTAGGCAATCTCTAGAACTGGATGTAACTATCTTTCTGCTGATATTGATGAATCCGATTACTGCAAATACGTGTAGAGCGGTAATATTTTAGTGAACTGTGTTTGCGTCTCCGCGTGCTGGCTTGGAGTTTATAACAAATTCACACGGTATTCTTTGCACTCACTGGTTTCAAATCAGAATAGTAGAACTATTCACTTCGATTTGCACCTCTAGTGATGTCAGAACGATGTTCCTTTTGGCTGGAATGACCTAAATTCGGATTCTAGGACAAAAGAAATTTTGGGCTTGAGTTATTCAGTCTCCGTGCAGCTATAGGTAATTCGGTAGTATCTTAAATCAACAGCATAAATTCAAATTCTAAAATTCACCATCTCCTTGATCTGATAAGCAAAGTACAGTTTTTGAGGCATTGCTTTGTTACCAGCAAGGGACAATAGCAGAACACTATATGAGCACGCTTGAGGCTAACGAGAAGAATATCGAATATTTCGTTTTCATGACAGTTGGTATTTAGAAAATTTATCTACCCATTTTAATTACTCATTGAGAAAGTCACTTTATATTAAGATCTGAATATATTTACTGTAGAGTAAAATTGGTTCGTCTGTAGTTCTTATTATCAGTGAGATAGAATTGAAACTATCCTGCGATATAAGACCATGATGGTATGTGGAGAAAATAGTCTATTTTAAAACAATAAAGTGTTACTAGAAGGCAAAACATAGTGATAATGGTATCATAAATATGAAGATGTCTAATTTCTTTATACAGGTCACTTTACTTAAATGAAGTAATGCTGATAAATAACTGCCCTCTTCCATAGCGCTTTAAACTCTTTGATTTAAGTTTAACGCCTACAATTTGGCAAGTTTGTGCACTGTTAACTATATAGAATAAAAGTTACGGATCGTTAATATTCGATATATTTAATTCGTATTAGTATCAATTAATATTCATAATATTCAATATATCAAATTTTGGTTCTAATGAGTTTTGTAACTAAAAGTAATTACGAAAAACAGAAATTTCACTGACTCGCTGTGCTATAAATTAGGAAAGAAATTTCATTTATTTTGATTTAATTTCTATATTCTATATAAGCCCTGTTTATCATTTATGAATTTGGATAGCCAGTTGTAATTTTAAAATGAATATCTTAATATAAATTTAAGTAACTTAGTTTTTATTTGCATTAGTAGCAACAGACATCGAAGTATGAAATGAACTTATTTTATTAATTATCATAACAAATTTATTCATTATTTTATTTTAATTAGCGCTATGGGTCATCAGCGACTTCGTTTTGCAAACTCCAAATAAAATAAGTAAAGAAGAGGCGGAGAGAGGAAGGGGGATATGTCAGCTTCCAAATTTATTATTTCACACTATACACAAAACTCTGACATTAAAACAGTCTGACTGATCTTTATGCATATGGCAACACTGGTCTGCTTTATATAAATTATGTGACTATATGAGTCATGAGTATTATGTCATGAAATCATTTGGATTCAGTATTTTCTTGGACGTGTTTTGCTACTTTGTCAAAGAAATGGGCGATAAATATTTAGTAAAGGTTGTAAAAATAAATTTTTTGCAAGGTTTGCTTTGGTCTTATATGCAAATTTTAAAGTTCGACTTAACCTAATCAGTGCGTGTCTGTCTACTCTACTCGTTTGTACCACTCTTCCTATCACAGACACACGCACGCACGCACAACCCAATACAACAAGCATTTTTGAGCCTCTTGCATTGCTAGATTTCACGTTACGAGAGTTTTATTTATTATTTTTTGGTTAATCATTGTTTGTAAAGGAACATCAAACGAATCGCTTGAAAAAATAATAAAATGTTAAGAAGCACGAATTAACAAAAAGGCACCACTTCTAAAGATAAAAATAGGAAAAAGATAAGGATGCGAGATCTTTTTTTTTTTTCCACTCATTGGGGTACGAGCCAAAATATCTTCAGAATTCATTCGTTAATATATAGTCTCCACACTTATTTTGCTCATGCGATGTTCCCGCGTCGCGTAAACAACTTACGTAAGCTTTTTCAAAGTAGTACTAAAGAGACATTGCTGTCCTAGAAATAGTTTTGTATGGTATCAGATATATTCGCATATTCATCGATTGCTTAACATGGTGGGTACAGCTTGGTGTAAATAAGGGCGTAGTTAGGATTTATTTTTAACATCATTCCCACACGCACACAAAACAAGAGGTTACAGAACCTTTGACAAATTAATGCTGTGTGTGTGTATTATTATTAACGTGTTACTACATTCATATTTAAATGTTCGAATGGTTTTAGCATGATAAAATAATATTTAATGTCTGAAAGGTACTTTCTCTCTTACATTGGCTGTAAAATTTATAATAATAGTAATAATAACAGATCTCTTTAAGCCTTCGGATTCGTTTGAAGCTAATCATCTTGGCTAGCATCCCTGGATTCTCACTTGGTAGTCTCTTGAATCATCTATTATCTTAACATCTAGATTATATTGAAATTACGGGAGTAAAAAAAGTGCCACACGCCATTCATTAGTGATTATCTGAGGAGGATCTGTTTATGAGCACTTTCCTAAGAGAGGCCTCAGGTACACTGTGAAGAAGACTGACGGATTCCCCATCCCCCCATTCTTTTCATAGGATTGAGGGGCTACCTAGACAGATTGCTTTGCCAGCTACTCTCTCTCTGGTGTATGGATGTCTGCGAAAGCTTTTGGGTGATGGATAATTTTTTATAGAATTCACTATTTATTGGAGGCTTTAAGTTGCATCGAAACAGACTGTGTTTGGTTTTTGAGTATGAATTTGTATGAATTTTTTTAATCCTCCCACTAATGTACTTCCGGTTTTATGTTATGTGCATTATTTTACCGTTTGACATTAAATATAGTTATCTTTAATTTAATTAAGAAAGGGCAAATTTAATGAGTTAAGTATTAAAAGAAAGGATAGGCAGTTAAGTATTAATTAAGTTAAGATAGCAGTTAAGTATTAAAAGAAAGGATAGGCAATGCAGTTGCTTTTGGAAAAAGGAAAAGAAAAAAAAAAGTGATATTGCCATTCAATATACTCTTTCCAGTAGAGAACCATCCCTCCCTCTCAAAGGTATCGTAACCATATGTTACAGCCCCAGTGTGCCGTTTTCTAGAGCTTAGGTCTGATCCCAACAAAAATTATCACTATTTCAGAGGCTCATCAATCCAAAAAATTAGATATGCTATAACAGTCCTCTAGTAAAATGATGATAATAATAATGCTTAAAGTGTATATTGCTACATATTAACCCCCCCCCACACACACACATTGATTATATTTGCCATAAATAAAAATAAATCTCAAAGGGCCTTTTTATTCTCTTAAGAATAAGAAGCACTATTTTAGCCCTGACATTTTAGACATCAGTAAGTAGCCGATTTCCAGCTTTCATCTTTGTAGCAGTTGAATGCATTTTTAATGCATCCTAAACAAAAGGTGGGTTTCCTAATCATGACTAATATTTATTTGTATGCACTCGTGTGTGCGTGTGTGGGTGTGTGTGGGGGTGTGTGTTTTCTAAAGACTATTTTCTATCTCTTTACTAGATCATACTTTTCGGATATTGTTTCTCTCAGGAAAAAAAATCGACTCATTCTGAATTCTGTTGAAAAAAACAAAAAGAAGAGAGAGTGTGTGTGAGAGAGAGAGAGAGAGAGAGAGAGATTATTTATCTTTTTGTGACTTAAATCATACCTATGTCTCCCTTCTGCAGACTTATGGAAAAGCAGGTTTAACTTAATTTTGAAGGCAGTCTCACTGGAGTGACATTATGTGACGAATGCGCTACGCAAAAATCCTCAAAACTGTTTCTTAATTTGGAACCAGCGAGTTTCCAAATTAAGAAATGAAAGACCGTCATGGATGTAATAATATTGGTTTCATGTTCTCGCGAGATCATTAGTTGAGTACCGTTTTATAATGATAATATTTTACACTGGGTGACCCTGTTTATCAGCGATCCCTGCTTAGTAATGCATTGGGCTACCAGCGACTGAGCCTTCGGTCAGCCTTAATACCCTGGAGCATTGACTTCACGAGATTCAACTCTGCCAATATACTACTCCAGGGTAGACATGATGAATTCTTGCAGTTCACCGGCATTATAGCTTTAGCTGCTTCTGTCGTAATTCCAACCAATTCCAGTCCTGAAGTTCTGTTGAGCATCTTTTGCGATATGCTGGACATAGTATTCATGCAGGAACTGATATCCAGAGACTGAGGAAAACAGTCCATTAAGGTAAAGTCATTGCATGTTTCTGTAACCATTCCGGAAAGTGATATGGCACGTTATTCTACTTGGAAGTGCTCATCGCATACAGATTAAATAGTTGATATATAGTTATCATGCAGTGTAGAACTTGGTTCGCACTGTTCATTCCTTGCTCTGCTGGTATCAAGGAACTTGAATGTCAGGAAATCATTCCAGATTACGCTACCGCCTTCGATTTGCATTGTTACGACTAAGTATGATGAAGCCATGGCTTTGTGTTCGTGTGGCTGTTGTCACAATCTCTTCCTGGTGTTCAATGCTGATTTTCGTTCTCCAAATTTTCAGTCGCTTATGGGGTTTTTTTCTTTTCTTTTTCGGACAGGCATAGAATCTTCAACTGTATGCTGTTATATCTCATTCTTGATTGTGTCTGAGATGTGGTATGTTCAGGTACATTCCCTCGCAGTATTTGGTCGTATCGAACGGTCATTTGACCATTTGTTGCAATCTAAAATAATACCTGTTTGTACATTTAATAGACGTACAACAATTGCTGTACGTCCGCCTCTTGCATCACTCGGCTGTTTTCCATCAAATATTCCGATGTTGAATTTATTACACCACTTTCTGCATATCCCAAACACTTGTATGTAGTTAACTTAGCAGGACAACTGTGTTCAAAATACTCTTACTGTCACGAATGGCTCGTTATCATTCTCTTTTCAAACCCACTTGGGTCATGACCTTTACCCATTATGACACACACTTGAACAGATTGTGTCTTCCCGAGGCCATCTACAGACTAGCTATAGCCTGTCTGCCATACTTGTAAGTCGTTAGTCGCATCTGACTGGTGAGTTCCATTTACCATGGGGGAACATATCTCTGATATTGACCGAGTGTATACTTATTCTTAATAAAAATGAGTAAATATTAATTATTTACTCATTTTATTAAGGTAATTATTTCAATGGAACTCACCACATGTTTCAAACTTGTAAGTCTGCTCAAAGGTTCGCGTGTTGTACTACATTTTGTTGTCACGAATTGATAATCAGAAAAATGCATGTCATGCTGCTTAATAATTTGTATCATGATACAACAAAGTATCATGTTTGTTAATATGCATGCCATGATTTAAGCATTTTGGGCATATTTAGCTTTAAAAGCTGAACAATTTGTACTTGGTGTAGAATATTATTTCATGCATGTCGGAATATAATAATATGGCATCTATCAAAAAAGTCATTTTTTGAAATCTGTATTAAACATCGGTTTCAGGAATAGTGTGAGAATTTGCAAAATACAGTGTGTGTTTTCTAATGAAATATGCTAAAAGTACAAATTCATTGGGAGTCATTTTGGAACAGAAAATTTATATTTAATGCAATACTTGATACTGTGCGCTTTTAGCAAAGTATAAAGAAAATAAAATACATCTGTTTAAATAAAATAATTTTATTGCCTCTGAGTAAGAACAATAAATTCAGAAATATACTGTTATACTAGGCATATGCTATTGCTTACATCAAAAGCTCCTAAAAACACAAATATTAGAGGTGCACGACAAGCAACTTCGATTTACTACGAGGATTAACACTGGGTGTCTCCGTTGTTGTGCTTACTGTATGCAGTCGGTCTTTTTCTATAGCATACAAGTCACACATGTGTTTCGAATATCCGATTTTCTTCAACACGAACTGCACAAACAAACAACGAGATTTCTTGGATTCAAACAATCAGATATTCTTGTTGTCAACGTTCTCAGAAGCAAACTTGCTACTCTATGGACGAATGTGCGTTGTTGTGCTGTAGCTGAATATAATTGTCATTGGATCTTTTCTTATTGACTGTGAACAAAAACTATTAACTATCAGTTTATAACGACACTCTATAGTTATGAACTATTCCTTCGACATGCCTAACGCTTTTGCTACTGTCATAACAGTAATCGATGAACCATATTTCAAAAATAATGCACAACTCCACGTGATTGATAGTCGAGTGTCAGAAAAGTCATCACTAGAAATGTCTTATCTCCTAAAAATTACATCCTTCCTGTAATCCTTTCATTCTTGTGTGTATTACATTAAAATACTTTTTCCTCTATTTTAAGAAATTATTCCAAGTAGTAATTCTCGGATAATTATTTTATTTTGGCCAATAATGGAATAAAAACTGTATGGCGTAGGTATATGGGATTATTGATGAAAAACAATAAGCGACATGAGAAATCACAACCTACGACTATCGTGCACATTGTAACATAATAACATGAACTCCGGTTTCATCAAACTTCAGATAAATTGCCCTTCGTTTTTCTTAGCAATATTCATCCTATGCAAAGCATTACATATAGCTAAATGCAGGCAAGATCAGATTTTCCGCGTGATAGTCTAGGAATCCATTTAGAAAGTCAGTTAGTATTTCAATACTTTAAAACAGTAAAATATATGATATGATATAAAAGTATGTCTTACAACGATTTCCTTCTGTTGGAAAGACTTGAATTCTAATTACATCGAGGATGCAAAGAACCTTTAGTAGAGCCTTTCAGCTAATGGCGAGTTAGCTGGTCTCATACTGGGTGGAAGGTTTTTCGCTCCCTGAAACTCGATGTTTTCAGCCATCAGGGAAGTAAACCGATCAGATAATACGCTTGATTTTTTTAGGGAGTTTATACAAAGTCAAAATATTTGGCCTTGACAAGTCATAAGGGGAAGATTAATAATAATAATAATAATAATAATAATAATAATAATAATAATAATAATAATAATAATTATTATTATTATTATTAGAAATTACTAGTGAAATGAGACAGGTATAAATTGTTTGCTTTTTAATATTATATTTATGGAAATTATGTATACGGTAAGCGTTTCATTGTCTGAATAATGGTGTCATGTATTCAACTGCCATAAGTTCACTGATGTAAATACAGGATGATCCATAAGTCACGAAAAGGTTTAAACATTTAATAACCTTTTTACTTATTAATTATTTTTATTCTTTTTTTATTATAATGAAATACATAACCTGGAGATATTTTTTTATTAGTTAATGAGTTATTCACATTTAAATCCCTTCGTGACGTATGGCCCACCCTGTATATGAGATAGATGTTTTAATAGTTCAGAATTTTTATTTCTACATTACTCGGATTTTTTAGCATAATGCTCGTATATTCTTGATTGTATGCATGTTGTCTCTTTCTTCTGACGCTTCACACGATACCATGTTATATTCTTGATTCTTTGTATGCTATTGTGTTTCATTCTTTTGATTGTTCTGATAATAATGGGTAACTATGGTTTTCACGCGCGTTTTTATTTTTAGTGGTACTTTCAGATAATTAGCACAGTAATAATAGTTATACATAATGTTTTAACCCTCTTATATATTCTGTTGCAGGATTGCCTAGCATATGGCCAGCCTGGCTGGCCGAGTGGTTAGCGTATCCGCTCTCAAGGCTGCGTGTTCGAATCCCGCTGTGGGCATGGATGTTTGTGATGGTCTGCGGAAATACTAGAGGTGGTTGTCGGCGGTAGATGGCGTTGGTGTAGTTGCGTTTCGTTGCAGTTGGTGGATTGAGTGGTGAGACAGAGTTGTAAAATAGATGCCCTCCCTCGATGAGTCTTTGGACTCCCTGGAGGTATCATGTAATAATAATAATAATATGTCAAGTCTGCATGCTTGATATTATTAAAAATTACTATTGTTTGGAAAAGAGTTTGTCTTAATTTTATCTCTTTAGCTAAAACAAATGAAGGGATGTTTACCTAAGGAGCTTACTCAGTATTCACAAAAATGGTACAACTGGATGCATTCACAATATAAATTAAACAAAACAGTTTGCGCAAAAGAGCCAATGGTGCGAAGGGACTCTCGGAGATAGATAAATAGGTCGGCTGAGAGAGAGAGAAAAGGGGAACTCAAAATATGAAGAGCCTGTGAAAACAAAGTATTGTATTCAATTATTCAATTAAAGTGCAGGTTAGAAATTATTTAAAGTATTATTCAAATGATCAAAGGGCAAATTGGAGAAACCTATATATATTGATCTCATATCGCATATACGAGATGTAAAAGAACCTTTGCGCATCAGCTGTGTGTGTGTGGGGGGGGGTTCAGGTGAGGGTTGAGGAAGAAGAAATTACTTGATTTTTTCTTGAATAGTAGGAGGTGTAGTTGTATTTTTGGAAAAACACATCATAAAGGAAAGCTGTTCCAATAGTCAGAGATAGATGGATTTTTTATGTGGTTCCCATTGTTAACCTGTAGTGCCGTGGCTAAGTTGAGGATTTTTTTCCCATTTTTATATTTTTAATTTATTCTTTTTACATAATCCGGAGACCCTGCTCTAGAGTCCAAATATGGAACTTTATTAAGCCACTTCAAGCCCTCCAATAAACCCAATAAACGTGGTGATCTCCCACCTAAAGAAAATCACAAACATCCATGCCTACGGCGGGATTAGAACCCGCATCCTGCTAATTGAAGAGCGGATATTAGCTAACCACTCTACCAATCAGGCCAGCTGAATACAAGAGAAATAGGAGAATCGGGTGTTGGTGTGTTTACAGTTGGACTGAAAAAGGAATTTTGAACATGCACTGCTCTCGTACATGCCCAAAATTCCTGAGCTGAAAAAATGCGTCTGTGAGATGGTAGTTGGAGGGAGGGTTTATGTCTCCACCTAGTCGCTTTTCGCAAACAGCACCAAGAATTTTTAGGAATGTTTTGGGTACCACTCTAACATATTCTAAGGTTGCGCGGATTTGTACAGAATTATCAGCCAGATGAGTGAAAGTGGCGTCTTGAGAAAAAGAAAATGACTAATGTTTTTAGAGGATGAGGAAGCTATTGATGTAATGCCATACCAGGGAAGTAAATATCGGTTCATGGAAAGGAGTCTAATCCTGCCCAATGATTGGTGTATTACTAAGGGTAAAAGTGAGCAGAGATCCTTTTGCGAGGGGAAAAAAAAGTGTTTCATTTCGAAGAAATCGTAAATAGAGGAACGTAATAACGCGAAGTTTCTATTTGATTCTAATGAATAAAGCATTGCGCTTTGGACTTGCAACATGGCGACATTGCAGTCGTCATTTCGCAAGCTATCATTCTTTGCCTTCTGCTGCAATACGAGCGTAGCACCGCATCTTCACGAAGCCACTACTGGAAGAGATGTGTTTTTCCCTCACGAACGCAATATTTATTTGTCAATCACTGATTTATGATAAAGAAACATTTATTAGGATTTTTTTTAAAATATAATAAAATTTTTCTTTCCAACTTTTATTCTATCTGTGGTATAGCGCATTATACGCTATATTCAGAATTACGGCAGATAGAATATTATTTAAACTTTATACCTAAGACAAGAAAAAAAAAATTACATTGTATTACCGAGAGAATGGGGAAAATAAATAAAGGAATAATAAATTATAGATTTTTTTTAATGAGTGAGTCTTCTATCTATTCGTATGAGCAGCTTATCCCCGTGATATACAGTGTATGTTACTTCTACCTCAGCGCCTAGTGCATATCTGTCAGCGTGAAACTGGGACTTAATTCCACCCTTTCTACGTGAATATTTTAACAAGCGCGCTTGCAGAAGCCTCTCTCTCTCTCTCTCTCTCTCTCTCTCTCTCTCTCTCTCTCTCTCTCTCTCTCTCTCTCTCTCTCTCTCTAAGCTTGCCTTATTGATTGTTGTTAACAATGGTAGCAACAACGACATCTTGCGTCATGTCTCTCTCTGAATGCAGCTAATAACCACTAAAACAGACCTTGCATAATCCCTGCAGAATAACCTTCTCATTATTGGAACACCCTGTTATTTCCACTAAATGAATAATTTTCCAACTGTATTAATAAATATAGCATTAATCTAACGTTAGTAGAATCATAAAATGAAATTAGATAGTCATTACACTTTATATGAGCATGCAAGGCGGGTTGACTCAGATTTTATTGTTATTTATTTAAGGAAAATGAGTAAAGTAAGAGGAATAAGGTGTAACGGTTGTTGCTCTATATAAAATGAAGAGCGAGCAGTATGAGATCTTATCTAATTAAAAAAAATGGTTTATTGAAGAACATGTCATTAAACAATAACTTTGTTATTGTGGAGTTCATAAAGAACAGAGATTATTTGTAAAGTGGAAAAAATAACGGATCGTAATCGACAACATATATCCATGACACCTTCACTTTTAGTTCCATGCTTCCTTTTTTGCTACCATCTTTTCTGTAAAAAAAATAAGCTTATCAAAATCATTATATGTGTGAATCTAAAGTCTCAAGTCTCTGAACACCAGTAAACAAATTGTGTCAAACATTACAGGGATACTCTCATTTCTTTCGAATACTGCTTAACAGTGAAAAATTATGTGGAAGAATAAGGCACAGCTGCAAGAAATGCGGTATTCTAAATGACTGAGTTGTGTACATTACTGGAAAATACTAGATGCGATAACTGACTTCCAGGGAACTGGTATCATGAGCCGCCATATTTGTCATCAACCAGGTAGTGCGATTACAGCAAAATGAGGATATTCGAAACATCATGATGAAAAGAAATGAAAAGAAACCCAAGAAATAGTCAAATAAAATACATGAACTAACGGAAAAAGAATAGAAGCGTCCCTGAAATATGTGGATGCTTTATTAATAGGGATATAAGTGGCTGTTAAATAATATTTCTTCAAAATTCTTTATTTTTTTTCCTCTCCCATCATACATCAGTGTATTTCCTCAAAGAGTCTAGAGGAAGGCTAATGTTATATAGGTTTGTGCTAGAACATTACGTACCGAACCAAGGTCAGAAAGGCTGCTGTATACCACAATATTGCCTCCAAAATATTCGGTTTGTCTTGCTGGCGCAGAGCTTGGCGTAATTGCACTGCAGACTATTATAAAGCTACTATGAAGTGACAAATTATGATATACATTCTTCAAATCAGATAGATATATGCTGTGCCAGATGAACATTATTTACTACAGCGTATCATCTTACCAGTTAAGTGTAGTATTGTCATAGTGCATTGAAAGAAAATTAACGCTGAACGCTTTGTTAACATTCCTGGCAATTTTGTGTTAGCATGGCTGCAAGGATTCTATGAAAACCACCTAGGTTAGTATCGACATGATAATACACCGAATCATAGGACAAAGACTAAGCAAAATAGGATCTGTAAATATGAGAGAAAAGAAAATTAGAATGACCAGCACAGAGTCCCGATCCGAACTTTATAAATCCTTTCGAAAGAACTAGAGAATTCCTGCAGAGAGTTGCATACCTTACATTACCACAGCAGAGCTGCTTCGAACAACTCACATCACCCCTTTCTAGATCGTAGATGTTTGGAAAAGGGTTCTGTGGAGTGAAGAGTCATGCTTCCAAATGTTTCACTCTGATCGTCGTGTTTGGATCCGGAGGTTACTCGGGGAACTGTTCCAACAAGACTGCATCATTCCATCTGTCAAGTTTGGTGGAGGCTCGGTAATGGTATGGAGTGCATCAGTTGGATGGGACTTGGTCCTTTGGTGGACGTGCCCAAAACCATGACGTCTGATATCTAATGGGACATCCTGGACAACTTGATGCTTCCGACGCTGTGGCAGTACTTCGGCAGTGACTTGCATTTTTCAGTTCAGCAATGCTCATGCCATGCTGCACTGCGTGTCCGAGACTGGTTTCCAGAAAGCAACGTTGAAGTGCTGGACTGGCCAGCTCAGAGTTAGACCTCAACCCTATTGAACATCTTTGGAACGAATTAGAACGCCGAATTCGCTCCAGGCCACAGTAGCCGTTACCAACATCACCAATTGGGGGCAGCTTTGCGTGAGGAGCGGAAGAAAATTCCTGTTGCGACGTATCAGGAATTGGTTGAAAGCATGTCCCGAAGGATAGTTGCTGTCATTCAGGCCTACTCGATGTTAGAAATATAATTTAAACGCATTTTTTTTTACCACAATTAGGTGTCCAAATACTTTTGTCAATATAATGTATATCAAAATAAAACACAAACAGAAAGATCACTGGCTCATAACAACCTACTGTACAGACTTTAGTAGGTTGCAGAATGTCAAGAATGTTTCATGTGATTTAACGTACCACCAAAGATGCGTCATTACAAATAATCATCTGAATCATCATCCGGAAGTATATTGAAATTATGAGTATATGATACTCTAGCGAAATAACCTGGTCTAATACGCCGATGAAAGGAATAGTTAAGAAATAAATATACTAAAGATTTGGAATTTCTAGAAATTATTTCCACGTAGCTCCACAATTACTAGAAAGGGAAACATTCTATTATTCACAATAAGGGAATCATTATATGACTCACTTTATGCATAAGGAGCTGACTTCTTTACCTATCCGTAAGACTAAAAATTAAACATTTAACATTGCTGATGAAATTGGTCTTAAAAAAGAATATCGATGAAAAAACGTACCTGAAATTCTCCAGACATACCTGAGAGTCTCCTGATTAGTGGTCACGGTGAACTAATGCAGCCGGCATGCCACTCCTCTGATATGTATCCCCTAAGGGCAAGTATTTATATCTGAGGAGTTATGTAATCCGAGGGACGAAAAACCTAAGTTTCCAAGAGTATATCTGTCAGTATATCTATCAGTTGAAAAGAACTGATAAAGGTTCCTCACGTCGCAGACGGAATTCGAAGCCGGGTCTTTCCAACCTGGTTTTTCTGTACAACTGAGTTACTGGAGGATCCAGTGTATATTAGCTTGCTTAAAAACTTTCTACCATATCCACGAAATCGTGATATTAGTGCATTAAAATAGAGAATATTCTTTTACATTTTAGGTGTTGAATGATGACAGAACTGGATGAGTTTTCTGTATTTTCCTAATGGTATATTTCTGTCTGTGATTTTGGTTCACCATGTCCAAAAATTATCATTTGTTTCCCTTCTTTAATTCTGTTGTAAATTTTACCTTTTGATCTCACCGTGGAAAAATGTCAACTGGTGCCCTGATCTATAGTGGTTTCAATGGGGAAACCTTCTAGAATTGCTACTTCACAGAGAATTAAATTTTCTAATTAGCAGTACGATTAGAACCTGCTATGATTTTACAAAATTTAAGTATGATTACCCTAAAATAAGTCAATAAAAAGTAAGAGACGCTGTTTTACTGGAGACCTGGAGTGGCTTTAAAAAGATCCATGTTTGGTCTCTAAATCAGCTTTTCCAGATCATCTAAACTCTTGATATACCCATAGTGGTAATAATACACGGTAGATGCGATTCACATAAAAATAAATTTCAAAATTAAATAAATAAATAAACATAACAAATATACTGACAATCTTGAACTCGATATAACTTTTCACAAATTTCAGTGGAAAGAGGGATTTGAGAAATCTTTATTAAGATTAATGAACTACTTTCGTATCAACACTTTCGATACTCGCATTATTTATTTATTATTATTTTTTTAACACAAAGATATGATCTAAAGACAGACAGACGTATGAGTAAGATAGACGCCAGCCCTATGATGAAAATCAGAAAGTTATTACTACGTTAATAACTTTCTGATTGTTTGACACGATTAGAAAAATTTAAACATTTGTGACCTTTCTTAATCAGCGACATCAAAGATAAAATTCACAATAAGAGTGCAGAAGAAAAACAAACAGCGTTTCATGGCATCTTTATGCCAAGTTAACATTTTATTACGAATCTGCAGAAAAGCTGGTTGTAGGTAGATATGCAATTGTAATGTCACATCGCCATCATTATGAGAAAGTGGATGCGATCAAAACGTTAAAACACAGCAACGTCCTATTGTTCATATAAAATTGAAAAGGCAGAAGGAAAGTAAACTGCATCAAATGCTACGTAAAGCATACTACAAAAACTTTCCCATCTTCTTTCATGTTTTTTCCTCCTCTGATACTTTTTCTTTGAATTTTTAACATCGCTCATGTCGATAAATTTTTAACCTTCACAACTTTTTAATTGTGCTGCAATTAAGTAACTCTCTGACTGTTACAATATTCATTTATGTGAGATATATTCTCTTATGCACTAACCATATCTTCCGCATACGATTAATGCTATATTGAAAGTTTTTAATCTTTCCTGAATGATATTTTTAATGATTCAAAAGTCATTCAGCTACCTGATTTATGATGATTTCCATATTATTCTCCTCTTCTTTTTCTTCACATTTAGATCTAGCCTTTCTCTTATTGTGTTAGGCTTGTCACAGCTGAGTAACTTGCCTTAATATAATCGTAATTAATGCTATGATAGGGCAATTAATGATATCACCCTTGTCATATACGTTTGTCAAATGCGTTTGTTCTCTGACCCATTTCTCTATTTTGTGAAATGAAAAAACCGGCGCTTTCTGAACAAAACTACCCTTCAACCTCTATGAAATTGGCTAACTCACCTTTAGTTGAAAAACCTTTATAACGGTTTCTCATGTTCTAGACAAGATTCAAACGTACTAGCTGAACTACCGGTTTACGCGTTTACAACCCAAACTAGTTATTACGCATATATACAAGGTTACTATGTCTTGGTATCAATTATATCACATGCCCATCCAGGGACAAAGTGCAGCTGCTACGTGAGAAGCTGTTACTTCAGGTATTGCAATATGTTTACTGATGACCGTTCCTAAACTGGCTAATTGCGGTAGAACTAAATGCGCTGTACAATACCTGTTTGTCCGACAGAGTAACTGAGAATTTGTATATATTTACATATTTGTAAATTGATATCACAAGCCTGATAATTGAATTCCTTTTGGAAAAGCTGTTTGTTCAGATCATTTATTAAGCATCTGAATGTTTCATCCCACCTAATTGCAGCTTAACTTGAATGCTGTGTTTATGCAGGCTCAAAAAAAAAAGCGCAAATACACATTAGACTTTCCCAATAAACACTATCTGAAATCAAAACGAGACATTTCTAAACGAATACGGAAATGATTATCTTTTTCATGTATATTAAACGCTGACATGTTATTTAGCGCAATGGTTGTGTCAGTTAAAAGAACATTAAGATTCACTATACAGTGGAATGTCCAAACCGTTAATTTTGTTATACCGTGGTCATGCTAGCGAATCTGTTTAAAAATAATAGACATTGTAAATGATAATATATTCTGTCGCACAGTATAAACAACGGATGATCGTGATTATTGGTAGAAATAAATATTAAGCTAATAATGTTAGCTTACATGAAAGATAAATACAATTTGATTAATGTCTGGGAACACATAGCATTTATTCTAATATATATATATAATAAATTGCTAATGATTTGCTCATGTTCATCTGTTAAACCTCTACTGTTATCAAGTTCACGTGACTTATAACACTATACATAAGTATTTTTATGAAACGTTTATGAATAATGGCAAGACCGTGCGAATCCATACGCCGGACCACTCCTAATAATGTTGGTATATAGCAGTAATGTATGAGAGAATGTAAATTGCAAGAGGGAAAGCTTTGTTCCTTGCGTTTATTTATTTCATGATGATTCCTATTTTGATAAAGAAAATTTACGAATAGATTTGCTGATTACTTACATATTTACAAAAATGTACGGATATGGTTGGTATGTTGCAAAACTCTGCATCAGTAAAATATTAAATTTATTAAATAATAAAGAAACACTAAATTGCTACAATAATAGTTAGACATCATAAAGGATATAAATAATTAACACATACACAGGCACAAATAAACAGTGTACTCGGAACTATTTGGATGATGTTCCTCTCTGTAAGAAAGGGTTTGATAAATCATCTCATGAAGAAAGCAAGAAATTTATCTACTTCTTTTTAACTGAAAGTCATTTATCAGGTCTCGGGAACTTATAGTACGATTTTTACTCCTGTTATCATCTTGCAATACAGATTTGATGACAGTCTTACTTACCTTTTTTCTAATAAACAATCCATCATGTAATATCTAGCATACCTGCAGTGCTGAATTATGAGACAAATCCCCCGATTTATAGAGATGTCTCAACCGAACATGGTTCGATCGTAGATTGAAAGCAGAGAAAGAAAATATCTTATTTTGCTCTTAATGCAGTTTACTCGATACGTCTCAACTAGTCTAACTTTTGTTGATGAGCAACACTTTCCATCAAGAAGTTGTTACGCAATATTCAGTCGGTAGGCGTTGAATTGATTTAGTTGCGCTTTGTTCACCAAAAAAAAAAAAAAAAAAACGATGAAATCTGAAACTCCTTCAAAATTACTAACAGAAGAGGTTGCTAAGCTTGATACTGCTGTGGCTGATAAGTTGTTTGGTAGATTAGTTTATTAGATCACTCGAATACAAATAATGCTATGAGGCGAGTATATTTTGTCTGCAAAATGATGTGTCCTCTATTAATTCTGCACATTATTTGCAACGAAAAAGCCCTAGATTCCAGAAAGGAATATTCCTGCCATTCTATATCAGACCCGCTAACTTATCTTTAGCTGTAAAGCTCCTATAAATGATCTTAGTCTTTTCTGCTACGAAGACACAACCAATAATAAAGAGAAATCATATTACAAATTATGCACTCCTCCACAGTTTACTTTCACATTTTAAGAAAATGCTTAAAACGACAATTTATAATTTATGAGGGAAATGATAAATGGCCCATATAAATTGATAATTAGTTTGGTTTCGTTATATTATTCATGTAGAATATTTTTCACATATCTGTATGCGATATATGTATTTGTTCCATTACCTGCTTATATTTGATTCGAATAACGTGAACTTTTGTTTACACAGTAACGTGTTCTACTATGAACAGCATATTTACCAAAGAACGTCTCTAGAGCATAATTTTTTGATAATTTACCTTTAACTCAAAGAAAGCACCTGAGACTTCGTCGCTGCTTATTGAGAAAACAATAAAAGTAATAAAACGAATCCCTGGCTTTAGCAATAGAGCAAGTGTTCCAAAACATTATTTGAATAATGGAAAATAAATGACCAAAATCAAATGTATAATCCATTTCATGCCATCATCATTAAATGCGAAAACATTCCGGTCGAATACACACTACCATTTATTTTCTAACATTTGCTTTTTCCAGTCCCTCATACCACTAATGACCTCTTCTCATTCAGGTAAGGTGAGTAATTCGACAAGATTAAAATAGACTACAGCATTGCTAAATGTTTAGGCAGAACGCAGCAAGGTAGGGTGCGAGACCTTCCTGTAGTGAGTAAAAGAAAGACTAAGTAAGGATGTGGGATGAAGTCCTGGTAGGCATGCAGACGAATATTGTGAAAGTAGTCTACTGACATTTTTCTTGAATCTGTATGGCCTGAAAGTATTATTTTTAGGCTTCCGATGTATAATCATCGTAATGTATGATTTAATTTGAGAAAGAACCTTCGAAGTTCAGTCAGTAGCGAAAATGCCGTTTGGTTGGTTGGAAAACCCCGAGTTCAGTTGTCGCAGAACTAGAGGAATGGTTCTAAGAACTTTTATTTAATTGGTCTCATAAGTAGTTGGTAAGGTTTCTCAGAGTTTCTCATCCCGAAAACATGTAAAACAGCTAAAGAACGTATACAATTTACAGACAAAATGTATAATAAAACCCATAATAAACTGCTTTGAAATTTAACGTCTATACTTAGGCTCCCAGCCACTATTTTATCATACACGAAATAAATAATAATTTAGCTAAGAGTGTCCTGCCTTTTCCAGGATAGTCTTACTATACTATCCAGGTAAAGGTGAGACACTCAACTATCACTATCTTATAAAACAAATCTTTGTTTTGTAAGGTCGTGAGGTTTCGTAAGATGTTTCGTTTCTTTAGTTTCCCAAAGAATAATTGTTTTATAATCTACAAAGAGGAATAAAAATTCATAAATTTATAATACTTCTAGAATATTTTAAGAGCAAAGATTGAGATAAATAATCTATCTTTTTAATGAAATAGTACTAGAAAGGTCATCATTATTATATTGCCATTTACATGATAGAGGTTTCGTGCAAGCAGCTGCATTTTAGTTTAATCAGAATGACCTATCAGCCAACGTTTTCGCGTTCTCATACATGCAATTAGAATCTTTTTTTTTTTTTAATCTGAAAAATATTTCGACGGATTGAAGGCAATGCGAGTATAATTTCGTTCTCTCTCTATTGATGCAGTCATTCTTCAAACGATGTATTACATCATGTAATATGTATGTCTCTGGTTTCAAGACTTCAAAGAAATATGGTAACCGTACGTACGTCTCAAATAATCATGACTCCTTGCTGTATCTTTAGCATTTAATATTAATATTCAAGATAGAAGTACTATAACCCAAGTTAAAAAAAATATTGTCAATAAATGTTGTGTATCTAAGTACAAAGCATAAATAACACTGATTATATATAAAATTAGCGCACATTAAGACCTTCCAAATACTTCTGCAAAACGTTTTTAACTTTAAAAAATTTATTCCAAAAACGTATACAATGAAACGAATATACAATCATGCGAAATTTAAAATATCCCTATAATTAAACGTATTCACTCTCTTGAGAGCTTTAGAAACTTCAATCAAATCTCTTCTTATTCGTTTTATCTATAGAGTTTTTTACAAAATTAGAATCTTTTCTCATGACCAGCCACTCATATCGTGCAGACAGTGATCTCAATGAAATCGCTGTCTGCACGATATATCTCCGGTATAATCTGTATCCTTTCTCAGATCGGAAAGTCATTTTAAATATTTTACTCTAAATAATGTCTAATCATTTTGATACAAGGAAATATTTACATATTTTGTCTTCTAGCAAAATTCCTGAAATTAATGAAAAAATGCAATCTTAATTTCGATCTTACTTCCAGCATTGTTTATAAAATTTCATATTAAATTGCGTTTCTGATACCAGGTTCTTTTCTTCTTCGATTGCTTAGAAGTTCATTCTCTCCAGAAAATTGTCTACATGCTACACGTAGAATTTTTGCTACCCAAAATAAAAAATTTAAATATTAAACCTTTAAATATTAAAAGCATTTTACTCTACTCTACTTTGCTTTCTGTTCTACTCTACTTTCCCTTATCAATCCTCGCCACTCGAACATCTCACTCTTAATGTTAAATTTCCTCAGTTGATGATGACATACGTATATACGTTTTGACGATGACACACGTATATATATATATTTTTTTTTCCCGTAAATATATTATGTATTTTCACCATCCTATCCGTTTGTAACATTATCACAGTAATTGAATTTGATAAACAGAATTTACACTTAGCAAAGCGTGTTGCAATTCACCTATAACTTTCATGATATTTAAATATCCCCTATATGTTACTCTAAACAACCGATTCTAAACTACCTGTCACGGATATTAGACTTATATGCCTGATTTCTCATTTCATTTTTGGTTATCCTTTGTAATTTGATAACGTGATCTGACATCACATTATTTTTGAATTATTGAAATTATCGGTTGCTTTAGCTGTGAGTGCTATACGGTAACGTTGCAGAGTTCGTGATTAGCAAGCTTATTTTTTGATTTTATCGAAGACAAGTTCGTACACACACACACACGGAGATTTGTTTGTCAATCTACTATTCTTATTGACTAGTTAATAAGAATAGTGGATTTTGTCTTCAGTACGCGTTGAATGTCTTTCAGCTTAACAAATTAAATAAGCTGCCGAATTGCGATGCATTCTTTCGGAATCCCCTCCCTCCAGAAAAATAAGCATTGAGTATCGTGTTTGTGAGATCTAATTGTGGAGGGATTGAATAGCCTGTTCCTCCTGAGATCAAGTGGTCGCTACCTCTACCTTCTTAACATGAGGAATATAATATATAAGAAATACAGTACGGGAAATATATTAGAAAGCGCTTTCGATCTTAACAAAGATTGATGTTTGTATGAAACAGATCTTAAATGCTCTGTTGTTTTGCTTCAGTAGTTTCATTCTTTCCGTTTCATTTTTGAGAACATTTGTCTTTTAAACAGAATCGATTTCAGAAGTGGTTTTTAGTTTTAGCAGCAGCGTAACGCATACCCGTGAATATTTATGAAGAATACTTTAGAAAATTAGAAATCTGAAAAAGTGTTCAATTTAGAAAATATATTTTAAAATACCACTTGAACGATGAGACAGAGAGCACTGCTCTGGGGTCTTCTGATATAAAAAATATCAAATGAGATATACAAATAAAATCGTACTGTGTTATAAAATGGAACGGTTAAATGATAATCCATGGTCGATCGAAGAAGAACAACAACAACAGAAAAAACCTCTAAGCAAGAGACTTCAAAAATTTAAATACAGACTATATTATTGTATATGCCGTAATATGTAGGGCTTCAGATTATTCCTCTCGACTTTAAATAATTTACAACGCTTAAATCAAGTAATTGTGAGGGGAAAAAAGTAGAAGAATATAATAATATACCGATTTGTTTGGCTTTCTTAGATTATGAAAAAGCCTTTGACTCAACAGGCCTATGTAAAAAGTTAGAAGCTTTGAAATATATACATTACTCGTAGTAATGGATGATATTTATATTAATATATTAACTCATATATATTAGAGAGGTTCAGCAGTAATTAATTTCAATGGAAAAGAAAGAGAAATAGAAATAAAAGAGCATTCAGACAGTGAGATTGCCTCACCAAAATTGTTCGCTACAGCTCTTGAATATGCTTGTATGAGAAAAATGAACTGGGATTAAAGGGAATTAAATGTTTATTGAGAATACTTAAGTAATCTACGATTTGCTGGATGATTATATTATATTCTTCATACATACATATTATATTATATTATTATTGCGGCTATTTATA